>NC_064851.1:115367876-116068372 GCF_024139225.1 Suncus etruscus
GTTTGAACACACTTTATGTCTGAAATTTTTTCACAGTATTTTAAATCATAGTGCCTGAGTAAAAATCAGAGGGGGAAAAAACAGAGTCCGCTCTATTATTTAACATAGTATTGGAAGCCCAGTCTAGAGAAATTATGCAAGAAAATAAGAAAAATTTCCCCAGGAAGTTACAGCTGCAAACCTCTGGCTGCTACCCAAGCTCAATTTTACCATCAATCTAAATTACATTTACAGGCTCTTGAGTGGAGCACAAGATATTAATAAAAAGGCCTAAACTAGTTACTTTAATCTAGTGATTCTACCAGAAAGAGATCTTAGGGAGAAGTTAAAACTAAGCATTTTGTAGATGACATAATAATAAACCTAATAATAATAACAAAACCTGGAAAACTCTAATGTCCTCCATTAAAAGATAGTAGAAATAATGAACAATTATATAATAAATGGAAGACTGCCAACCTGTTGGTTTCTTATGTTAAAAAAGGGTGATTGAATTTTTCTATATTATGAAGAAGCAGAAATAGCTTAATCAAACAATCCAAGTTATAAAAATGAATTAAGGGGCTTAGGATATAATGAAAAAGATTCTGGAGTGATTTGCCTTAACATACATAAAGTCAGGGCTCATTCCATGATACTAAATACATGGTCCCCTGATGCAACTAAGTATTATTTATAAACAATCACACATTCTGGAGCCCAATCACTAAACTATTTCACCCTGCAGAGCTAATTTGAACTTTTTAAAAAGAAGTCCAATTAAGCACTGTTGTTGGGAGATTTCTGACAAAAATAAGTATCATAAAACAAAATCAATAAGGGAGTTGAAAAAAACACATATATATTAGAAACTAAAAATTCACTATTGAAAAAAAGACAAAGAAATGATGTGCAAAGCTTGCTATAAAGAATCATTTGTTTTGGTGTGGGTTATTAAAGTTGATGTCTCCCCCGTTATATTTATTTTTTTTCTTTTTTTCTTCCTTTATGTGCTCTGCCACGTTTTTTTTAATCTCAAGATCATGGCCTTTATGTGGTGCTTATCTTTATTATTGGAGTGTTCACTGGATGTTTTATTTGGCACTTCTTTTTGTACTGTTGTGGTGTTCCACCTCTTTTATCCCCTTCATCTCTCAAAAATAGGATGAGAGCTTCCAGAAGGACTTTGCCCATTTTCGGCGTATTTAATTTTTTCCCCAGTTTATTACTTTTCTCTTCTTCAAAAAGCCACATAACTTGAACTATCTAGTCCCACCTCCCAACTAGAGCGGGAAATAAGGGAGGTACCAAGACCAAACCGGTGCAGGACCACTAAGTAGTTAGTTAGGCACAGAGAAGATCACTTATTCTAGCAGCCCCAGAGGTGAGGGAAAAGGATATGGGAGGTAGGACTGGAATGGAGGTGGAGGGAAGACAATTCAGTGATGGAAACTTTCCTGATTTTATGTTAATATGTACCAAAAATATTATTGTCAACGATATATATACCACTATGATTAAAATAAAAATTATATTAAAAAAAGAATCAGTATCATTAAATTTGTCACTCTATTTTTTTCTTTTTTAGTTTTTTTTTATTTAAGCAAATTTATTACATACATGATTGTGTTTGGGTTTCAGTCATGTAAAGAATACCACTCATCACCAGTGCAACATTCCCATCACCAATGTCCCAAATCTCCCTCCTCCCAACCCAACCCCCGCCTATACTCTAGACAGGCTTTCTATTTCCCTCGTACATTCCCATTATTAGGATAGTTCGAAACTTAGTTATTTCTCTAAGTAAACTCATCCCTGTTTGTGGTGAGCTTCATGAGGTGAGCTGTAACTTCCAGCTCTTTTCTCTTTTGTGTCTGAAAGTTATTATTCAAGAATGTCTTTCATTTTTCTTAAAACACATAGATGAGTGAGACCATTCTGCATCTTTCTCTCTCTGACTTATTTCACTCAGCATAATAGATTCCATGTACATACATATATAGAAAAATTCCATGACTTCATCTCTCCTGAAAGCTGCATAATATTCCATTGTGTATATATACCACAGTTTCTTTAGCCATTTATCTGTTGAAGGGTATCTTGGCTGTTTCCAGAGTCTTTACAGTAAATAGTGCTGTAATGGATATAGGTGTAAGGGATTTTTATAATGTATTTTTGTGTTCCTAGGGTATATTCCCAGGAGTGGTAGAGCTGGGTCGTATGAGAGCTTGATTTCCAGTTTTTGGAGGAATCTCCATATTGCTTTCCATAAAGGTTGAACTAGACACCATTCCCACCAGTAGTGGATAAGAGTTCCTTTTTCTCCACATCTTCGCCAACACTGCTTGTTCTCATTCTTTGTGATGTGTGCCAATCTCTGGGGTGTGAGGTGGTACCTCATAGTTGTTTTGATTTGCATCTCCCTGATGATTAGTGATTTGGAGCATTCTTTCATGTGTCTTTTGGCCATTTGTATTTTTTTTTTGTGTGTGTGTGTGGTTTTTGGGTCACACCCAGCAGTGCTCAGGTGTTATTCCTGGCTCCAGGCTCAGAAATTGCTCCTGGCAGGCACAGGGGACTATATGGGATGCCTGAATTCGAACAGATGACCTCCTGCATGAAAGGCAAACACATTACCTCCATGCTATCTCTCCAGCGGCCATTTGTATTTCTTCTTTGTCAAAGTGTCTATCCATTTCTTCTCCCCATTTTTTGATGGAATTAGATGTTTTTTTCTTGTACATTTCTGTCAGTGCCTTGTATATTTTGGAGATTAGCCCCTAGTCTGATGGGTATTGGGTGAATAGTTTCTCCCACTCAGTGGGGGGCTCTTGTATCCTAGGTGCTATTTCTTTTGAGGTGCAGAAGCTTCTCAGTTTATTATATTCCCATCTGTTAATCTCTGCTTTCACTTGCTAGGAGAGCGCAGTTTCCTCTTTGAAGATGCCTTTAGTCTCAATGTCCTGGAGTGTTTTACCTACGTGTTGTTCTATGTATCTTATGGTTTTGGGTCTGATATCGAGGTCTTTCATACATTTGTATTTAATCTTCATACATGATTTCTGCTCTCAGCTTTGTTATTTCCTTCTGTCTCCCTATTTTTAGGTCCTTTTGTTCAGCACTTTCTAATTCTATGAGCTGCGTCATTAAGCTATTCAGCTATGCCCCTTCATCTTTCCTGATGTGTGCTTGCAAAGCTTTAAATTTTCCTCTCAGTACCGCTTTTGCTGTGTCCCGTAGGTTCTAATAGTTTGTGTCTCCATTGTCATTTGTTTCTATGAAGGTTTTGATTTCTTCTTTGATTTCATCTCGGACCCACTGGTTATTCAGTATTAGGCTGTTTTACTTCCATGTATTTTCCATGTATTCCAAGTTTTTCTTCTGTGTCCCTTTGTGGTTCACATATAATTTCCGGGCCTTGTGGTCAGCAAAGGTAGCCTGCAAAATTTTTATCCTCTTGATATTATGGAGGTATGTTTTATGTGCTAGCATGTAGTCTATCCTGGAGAATGTCCCATGTACATTAGAGAAGAATGTATATCCGGGCTTCTGGGGGTGGAGTGTAATATATAGTATATATATATATATATATATATATATATATATATATATATATATACTAGGCCTCTTTCTTCCATTTCTCTGTTCAGGTCTAGTATATTTTTGTTGGGGTTTCAGGTCTGGGTTGACCCTGTCAAGTGTTGACAATGCCGTGGTTGAGGTCTCCCACAATTATTTGTGTTGTTATTGATATTATTTTTCAGATTTGTCAACAGTTGTATTAAATAATTTGCTGGCCCCTCATTTGGTGCATATGTGTTTAGGAGAGTGATTTCTTCCTGCTGTACATATCCCTTGTTTAATACAAAATGTCTATCTTTGTCCCTTACAACTTTCTTAAGTATAAAGTTTGCATCATCTGATATTAGTATGGCCACTCCAGCTTTTTTTATGTGTGTTGTTTGCTTGGATGATTTTCCTCCAGCCTTTTATTTTGAGTCTATGTTTGTTCTGACTATTCAGGTGCGTTTCTTGTAGGCAGCAGAAGGTTGGATTGAGTTTTTTGATCCATATAGCCACTCTGTGTCTCTTAACTGATGTATTTAGTCCATTGACATTGAGAGAAAGAATTGTCCTGGGAGTTAGTGCCATCTTTATATTGAAGTTTGGTGTGTCTTTTGGTCAGTCTTGTCTTAATGTATGCTGTTCAGTTTTTCTTTTAAGAATGGCTTTGTGTCTGTAAAGTTTCTGAGCTGATTTTTGTCTGTGAAACCATGTATTGTTCCTTCAAACCTGAAAGTGAGTTTTGCTGGGTGCAGTATTCTAGGCAAAGCATTTATTTCATTGAGTTTTGTCACTATGTCCCACCACTACCTTCTGGCCTTGAGTGTTTCCAGTGACATATGTTCAGGGTGGGAAATGACCCTGTGTTGTATACAATTATGAGTTCTTATCCCTAGTAGATAAGAGCTAGTTTGTACACATAAAATTTCCCCTTTGTTTAATATGTCTTTGCAGAAAGAAGTGGTGCTACATTATATTGCTGGTGGATTTGGGTGTGGAGAGATAAGAAAACAGACACCCAACAAAAAGTAGAAATATATATGCTCACACATATCTAAAGAAAAAAAAGAGTTTCTTTAAAAAAAAAAAGATTAAATAAAAGACATAATTAAGGGTGTAAAGTGGGGCTGAGAGAGATAGCATGGAGACAAGGCGTCTGTCCTTCCTGCAGAAGGATGGTGGCTCAAATCCCGGCATCCCATATGGTCCCCCATGCCAACAGGGGTGATCTCTGTGCATAGAGCCAGGAGCACCTTCCGAGTGCCACCAGGAGTGACCCAAAAGAAACAAAAACAAATAAAATAAAATAACAACAACTAAAACAAAACAATCAAGAAAAAAAAACAAACAAGGGTAAAAAAGAAAAAGAAAAAAGAGAAAAAAAGAAACAAAGAAAAAGGGAGAAAGTGGTACAGGAGATTACATTTGGGGAGAAACAGGATAAGAGGTAGTGTTATATAGGTCTATTTATGATGAAAGTACAGGCTTCCCCATTGTCTTTTGAGATTTCTTTGTGAAGTGGGGAGTCCAGGCAGGGAGGTCTTGGGTAGAGTTCTTGCAATGGGCGTCCTTTGGAGCTAGTTCCGGTATCAAGCCACAGTCCTCATTCGGGAGAGGTGATTAGGAGGGCCACACTGCATGGGTCAGTTGGGGTGTTGGTTGTATTTTCTTGCCGGGAACGAGGTGAGAGTTTGGGTGGGTGTCTCTTCACTTGTGTAGTGGGTACTGGCTCGTTGGGGTAGGAGGTTGGTCTTGATGCCTAATGGATTAAGAACTGAGGGTGGAGAGTTATGATGTGGTGGGGATATTGTGGGTGGGATTGAGGGGTGAATGGATAGCCGGATTTCTGGGGGAGGGAGAGGGGATTGTATATGGGAGGGGTTATATAGGTATAGGTATTGGTTGTGGGTTAGGTTTGTTCCTTAATAAGGATTCCTATCTCTGTGTGCTCCTGCCCACATATAAACATGTAGAAATTAGCTTAGGTGTATATTAATGTAGAGAGGTCCAAGGAGGGCAAGAGGTGCAACTGTGTACAGAAAAATAGGTAAGTATAGTACTTGTAAGGAAAGGAAACTAATAGTTCAACTTTGGATATGTATAGGTTTCGTGTCACAAGTACTGACCATTGTGTTAGTGAGGTCTATTATATAGTAGTGTTTACCCTTTGCAGTATTGTCCACAAGCGCCCTATATGTCAGACTTTCCTTTCCTATAGAGGGGTAACCTTGTGATTTTTTTTTTTTTTTTATTTGACATAGATTGAATAGATGATGTCCATTCTACATTTTTCATAATACAAGGATTCAATGGCAAATTCTATAAAAATCCAAAGTACCTTCATCAGAAATAGAAACAAATATTACTGAAAATTTTATGGAACCACAGGCCTTGAATATTCAAAGCAATAATGGGATAAAAGGATTGGAGCATGATAATCTTCAACTTTCAAACTATGCCACAGAATCATCATAAGCAAAATATTAGAGTAATAATAGAGCAGTGCTATAGAACTGATAGCCCAGAAATAAGATCTCACATAAGTGTCTAGTTAACTTAGCACAACGAACTAAAAGTAAAAAAGAAAAAGGAAGGACAGAAGGGAGGGCAGGAGGGAAACTGGGAACATTGTGGTGGGAAATGTGCACTGGTGATGGGTATTGGACATTGTATGATTAAAACTTATTCACGAACAACTTTGTAACCACAACATTTAAATAAAACAATAAGAAAACTGAAAACACAAAGAAAAGCAAAACAAACAAAAATTCTTTTCAATATAGAAATCCCCAGGGCCAGATTGCTCTCCTGGAGCATCTCCTGGAGATTTCTAGCAAGATATAAAGAATTAATAAGAATCCTTCTCTAGATATTTCAAAATAAAAAATATTGAGAAAGAGGGAACAGCTCCAGACCCAACATATGAAAGTATCTTTATCTTAATACCAAAATAAACACACAAAAATTTTAGAAAGTGGAAACTAATTTTTATTCTGAGATATTTTGATTGTATCAAGGGCCATATTTTATAAATATAAAAAAGAAAATTTGAAAATTTTGTCCCACTTTATAAATTCTTTGTGAATGTTTACCTGAGAGCAAAGTAGAACGTTGCCTTTGTCTTTAACTAGTTATGTATGTTTACCAGATTTATTTATGATTAGTGAAATTTGCATTTTAGAAATGCATACCCATTTTTTTTGGGGGGGTCACACCTGGCAAGTGCTCAGGAGTCACTCCTGGCTCTATGTTCAGAAATTGCTCCTGGCAGGTTTGGGGGACCATATGGGATGCCTGGTTTCCAACCACCATCCTCTGCATGCAAGGCAAATGCCCTACCTCCACACTATCTCTCCAGCCTCGCAGACACATTTCTCTAGGGGATATCTGTGCAATGAATATTGTGCTGCAGTATTATATTGCTACTGCTTTCAGTTGTAGTGGGGAGACTTGCAGGGAAGCAAAAAGCTGACTCCATTGAAATCAAAGGTTTGAACACCAGTGATGTTTGGCCTGCTCTTTGCTTGGGTCTACAAAATCTAGGTTGATTATTTTATTAGAAAGAAGTTGGAGTATTAATCAGACCTTGTTCTGGCATGACTGAAAGGGAATTAGTAAGTCACGATTTTAGAAAAGGAAACCTAGACTTGTGCCAACTGCACTACAATATTTGTGTTACTAAGCAACAGAATTCTCCTTTTAGTGAAGCCCTAATGATGCTGGCAGCATGATTTTGGGCTAATGCTTAATACAACTTCATTATCCCAACACTAGTTCAACATTGCATGTGCTGTGCCCGATTAAGAATAATGAGAAGTGTGAGTGCTATTTGCTGCACCTGCATCTAAAAGACAAAATAAAGTATTGATTTGGACAAGTGTAATGATGGTCATTTAGTGTGTTTATCTGCTCAAAGCATTCATTTGCACTGACAAAGAATGCAATACAACCCACTGTTAAATGTATCCTAAAATCTTAACAATTCTGGCTTCCTAGGTCACCTAGACACAAACATTATGACATTGGTCGTTACTACCTCTATTATCTGGCCTTTAGGAATATTTTGATAAAAGATAGAAAATTAAAATCAGTTTATTTGATTGTTTGAAACTTGATATAAATCGTCCTACTTTTATTAAGGCTCCTGAGTTTTATTTCCCTTGCAGAAATTATTCATTAAAACATTTGAAAAATTTTCTTTTATTTTCAAACTATTCCTTTATTCTCTTTCTCCATTATTATTTAGTACCTGAACATAGAGTCATAAAAATAAACTATTTATGGAGTGGTAGGGCATTTGCCTTACACATGGCTGACCCAGGACGATTCTGAGATTGACCCCCAGTGTCCCATATGGTCCCACAAGCCAGGAGTGTTTTCTGAGTGCATATCCAGGAGTAACCCTTGAGCATCATCGGGTGTGGCCCAACAACCCCTCAATAAAAACCTATTTAACATTTCCTCTTGAAGCCATAAAACACAGAAGTAAACAAACAATATACTCCTTGCAGTAGCCTTGGAGAAACCTTTGAAGACTCAAGTTCAATGGCCAAGGGCAAGAGTAAAAAGGCCAAACAAAAATTTCCCAAAATCCAAATGGGACTGCATCAAACTTGATAGCTTCTTGGGCTGGAGAGATCATAGTGGCTTGGAGTGAAGGCTTTGCAAAATGACTTGGGTTTGAGTCCCACTACATTTCATGACCACCCCAAGCTGGAAGTGACCTGAACACAGAACAGGAGAAGTCTTTGAGAACCCTTAGTTATGACCCCCAAACAAATAAAACACAGCACTAAAAAGTTTTGTATACAAAAAAACCTGTACCAAAAATTAAAAGATGCCTTACTGAAAAACATATCATATCATATGATGCATATCATTGCATAGCATATATCTGACAAAGAAACGACTAAGCTATGAAATATAAAATCAAAATATATGAATAAGTTACAAAATTCATTAACAGAAAGAAAAATTTTAAAAAGAAATGATCTGACGATTTACTTCACTAAACACTTACAAATGTCCAATACAGTAATGGAAATATGTTTATCTCTCTGTGAGTGATCTGTTATACAAAACAAAAAATCTGGAGATGATATGCAAAAAAAAAAAAGAATTCTTGTATCCTATAGGAATCTAATTTGATGCATTACTGCCAAAAATATGTAATCCTTAAAAAATTAAAAAAATTATGATCCAGTAATAAGCTGTCCAATTTCCGAGTGTTTATCTGCCGCAATACAAGAACTTTTATTTGAAGATATATATGCATTCTTATGCTTTTTGTAGCATTATTTGCAAAAAACAAGAACTAGATACCTACAGACATCAATTGGTGAGTGGGTAAGTAGGTCGTTATACATGCATATAAAAGAATATTTCTAAATACAAAAAAATGAAATACTGCTATTTTCACGGACATGAAAGAAATCGGAGAGTATTGTGTTTGGTGAAATAAACCAGCTAGAGAAATACCACATGGCTTTAGTCATATGTGGTATATAGAGAAAACAAACATAGATGAACTAAGTAAAACAAAAATGAACTCTTTGGAATATGAGACCAATTAGTAGAAACCAACCAGAATGTAAGGTGGAATTAGTTAATTGTTAATTAGTTAATTAATTAGTTAATTGGATTTAGTTAATTAGTTAATTGGGATAGAGAGGGCAAATGTAGACTGAAGGACAGAATTGGCTCTGTAGTGTTGAACTTAAGGCATCATAGACGCATACTAAATTTTCATGATGTACACTTGAAACCTATATCTTACAAGGCAATTCATTTAAAATAATAATATTGTGGTTATGTGGTCACTATTTAAACTTTTATTATTAGCAATATCAAAGAAGTTTTCACTTTTCTTATTATTCTGGTCTTCCAGCAGGGCAAAGAAACTTCTTGACAAATTCTTTTTATTTATAATAATCAGACATGGTAGATAGTTATCTTGAATCTATGAATTTGGCAAGATATTATCATAACATCACTCTCCACTCCAGCAAATTTTCTACCTACATTTAGAAGTTGTGGACTCTTCTTCAAAATGATTGGTTCTGGTAGTTGCAAGGAAAATAGCAAAGGAGGCCAGAGTTTTTAACGATGTGCTGGATGATAGATCAGGTGCATTATGTGTACTGTCTCAATTACCTTCCACTTACAAGAGTGTCATTTTCTCCTTTTTACAAATGAGAACACTGACAGTCAAATGAATACACTAATTGCTTTTCGGTCACCCAAGTAAATAGCAGTGTGTGAATTGAAATTTCAGAGTTTTGAAATGTTTTTCTGCTAACCCTATGTTTTGAAAATCAATTTTTGGTCCTGAGCTTCAGGCTTGCACAAAGATCTGATACGTTTTGAGTGTATTTCCTTCTGTGAATGCAGGGGGGCTAATTGCACTGTTAGTTTCTGTTCTAAATTGTGCTAACTATAGCTTACATGTTTATGTTATTAAGAAATTATGCAAAAATTAATCCTCTAGGATTACTTCTTTTTTTGTTTGTTTGTTTTTTTGGTCACACCCATTTTGACCCTCAGGGGGTTACTTCTGGCTCTGTGCTCAGAAATCACCCCTGGCTTGGGGGGACCATATGGGACTCCAGGGGATAGAACCTTGGTCCATCCCAGGCTAGGGCTTGCAAGGTAGACACCTTACCTCTAGCGCCATCTCTCTGGCCCCTGATTACTCCTTTTGATGCCTTTTATAGTTGATAATTCTGGCCATTTGCCCATATGATGGTAGTCTAATTCAAATATAATACAACATGGAGTGATTTTACTAAAATTGCTAGTTTCAGAACAGTTACCGTATGTTGTTACCCTCATCATGTGGTTAAAATTATCTTTTAGAGAAGATTCTCTGCTAGGAAGATAGCTCAAAATCAAGAGCACATGCTTTGCAAAAAGAATGGGAAACAGTTTTTTTTAACAGGATGAATCAAAACATATTTAAATGAGAAACAGCTAAGACAAAATGCAGCATCAAATTTGGTAAGAGTGAAACTATTTGAAATATTTTCCCTAGAAATACTACATAAAAGAAAGTTAAGGCTGAAAAAGCATCTCACGTGGTTATGGGAAGTGGTACTGCATTGTGTGCTAGGTTATGGGAATGAGCATCATGATTCAAATAGCTTCTAGAAACTTCTGCTTTTAGGTGATACTTTTCAAAGGATTCATCATTCAGGAGGAAGAACTTATCTCAGAAAATGAAGTCAATATAGCATTCCTCCAGAGAAAATGTCTCAAAATGAAAATAAGTTCCTTGACTCTCTGTGGCATAGTTGGCTTCCAACACTGTAAATTCTTTGCCTTGTCATGACATAATTTTAATGCTTAACAGGAAATTTGTGGGACACAGTCTGAATGGTCTACACTAGAGTGAGACATCTCAGTTTCAGCACTGGTGATATTTTGGAATAGCTGGTTCTTTATTATGGGAGCTGTAGAATGTGTTTGTATGACCACATGCTTTTCCCATTATCACTATAGGCCATTAGCAGTTCCCCTAATAAATTAGTTTGTTTTGGGGGGAAGGGTGATGAGGGTACACATGGCAATGTCCAAGAATGTCCAAGACTTATTCCTGATTCTGTGCTCAGGGATTACATGGATTGATTTTAGGAAAACATATGGAGTTCTGGGTATTGTACCTTGGTCAGCTGCAAGTAAGACAACCCTTTAACTGCTATACTATTGCTCTGGTACCCAGGCCTAAAAAATTGTGACCACTAAACTGTATCCAAATAGTTGGCAAATATTCCATTGAAGGGGGAGGGAGTTAACAGTTAAACACTGGACTAAAACATCTAATAATTCCCATCTATTGATTCCATTGATAGCTACAGTAAAATCACACACACACACACACACACACACACACACACACACACACACACACAAACACACACATATATCAGCAAGAACAGAAAGATGGTGGGGCCCCAAATTCTATCCAGTAAAAATGACAACCCAGAGGAGCACTGATGAATTGATGAAAAGTTCCTGAGCTCTCTTTTAAAACTGATTCCAACTCCCTAATGCACAATAAAGCTGGTATTCCATAATGAAACTGATAGTCCTATATCCACTGATATTCTGGCTAGGAACTTGCCCCTGAGTTGTCCACCAGAAAAATAACCAAATTGTTTGTATATGGTATTAAAAAGAAAGAAAACGAAGTCGAATCTCATATAAAAGAACTTGGCTTTCTGAAGAAAAACAACCAGCAACTTATCCTATGAAACTTCTATTCCTGTAAAGCCTCTTGTTCTTTTGTGTGTGTGTGTGTGTGTGTGTGTGTGTGTGTGTGCGTGTGTGTGTGTATTCATAACACTAATAAGTAACTTTGTATTAGTCCTGGTTCTGCTCTCAGAGATCATTCTCAGTTGGGGGTGAGGAGGTAAATGGGATATCAGATATTAAACTGGAATTGGCTAAATGAATGGAAAATATCTTATGCCTTTGTGTGTGTGTGTGTGTGTGTGTGTGTGTGTGTGTGAGTATATTCACAACATAATAACTTTTTATTAGTCCTGGTTCTGCTCTCAGAGATCATTCTCAGTTGGGGGTGAGGAGGTAAATGGGATATCAGATATTAAACTGGAGTTGGCTAAATGCATGGAAAATATCTTATGCCTTGTCCTCTCTTTACAGCCCCTAGTCTTTTTATTCCAATAAACTCACATGGGGTTTGAAAATGATAGAGTTATTTTAATTCTTATTATTTTTTTATTACCATAGCTCACGTTCCTGTCTCAATAGCATTTGAAGGCCAATTTATAAATAAATTACCAAATCTCAGGGATTATTTGAGACCTGTTCTGTCAGTTTGTAATTAAAAGATTATTTTGTGAGGCAATGTAGTATCATGTTTGTTTAGATGACTTCACAAAGCAATATAATTTATAAGTTTTTTTTATAACTCAAGGTATCTCTGAGTTCCAGAAGCAGAGCCTAACTTGTAACCAAAAAACAATAATAGTAATCATGCATAGGATTGCAAACTATTTTTGCCATTATAAAAATTAAAATAATGAATTAAGCCTTGGGATTTAAATAGCTATTAATTTTAAGTGTCTTTTTATAACATTATTAATTATGTACTGGATTATTAGAAAATGTATGCCTGGCCAGCTGGTTTTGAATATAAAAGAAGCATATTTGCTTTCTTCTGTCTTTTTATAAAAAATATCTATAATAAGAACATAAAGGTATTGTTTTCTTATATTTGGAGCATATCCTTTTCAGAATAATTTTTCACAACACACTTTTTCATTTCCTTTTATCCTTAGTTTAGTATCTCTACTGTTTATATGAATACTATTCTTTGTGTTGGTCTTTCTCATTCTAATAGACAAAGAGATAGAGATCACAGAAAAATATTAATATTTGCTCTTCTACAAACTCACACTCACAACACACAATGAAATGTTGCCCCTTTTTATTCTCATAAAATAAACACCCATATGAGTGTTACTGAGTTCCACATGAACAGTCAGTATAAATCATAATATAGTCAAAAAATAAAATAAGTACTTCAAAAATGCTTCCAAAATCTTTTGTTGTTGAAATAATAAAAATATCCATGAGAAGTTGAATATAGTCCTAATTTTTTATATTTTAATAGGATTTTATTACCCTTTGCCTTCATTGGGCAAAAAATTAAAGTTACAGTTGTCATTTAGCAATGCTGAAATCTCATATATTATAGAATATCAGAAATATTAACAGCATACCTAAATGTTAGGTCCTTCCTAGGCATCTGCTTTGAGATTGGAATCACAGATTTGCAAAGAATTACAATGCAGTATGTGGGAATTCTGCATGATAGTAAGTGATGTGACCTTCCACAAACTCACAGACTCAAAATCTTGCCACTTTTCCTTCAGTACAACCTGTTTTTTACCTGAATGCTGTGTTTCAGCATAAATCAATTGAAGTGTTCTGTCTATAAAACACAGACCAGCAACCAAATTCATTGAATCCATGTGGTTACAGTGGCTGGATCATTTTCAGAAAATGTTCACTTTCTGATATGCATGACATTCATTAGCAATAGTGAAAATCACCGTGTCAAAAAGGGAAGAAATAGAGTAGGAGAGAGTGAGGGAGAGAGAAAAAGAAAGAAGGTGAGAGCAGAGAGCATGAAAGAAAGGAGAGAGAGAAAGAGAGGGAAGAAGAGAGAAGAAAGGGAGAGAGAAGAAAAATGTCTGCTGCAAAACTAGTCATAATTGTAGGTAGGAAGGAAACTGGGCACATTGGTGGTGGAAAATGTGAACTATTGAGAAGTGGTGTACATTCTATTACTGAAACTCAACCATGAACAATTTTGTAACCAATGTGTATAAATAATTATATATATAAAAAGAACATGCAAAATATGCAACATGCTTTACCTTTTCCAAAATATTTAATACAAGGTTTAATTTGTGTTGAGAGCCTAGAATCTAACTTTATATTATAAAACATAATTTTAGAAAACAAATTTATCTACTTGCCTCTGCAATAAAAAAATAAAGAAGCCATGTTTGAATCAGGACAGCTCCACAAACTCAGTCTTTTCTCAAACAAGATGTAAATGGAGCAGTGAAAGATTATGGTGCAAGGGCCCATGCAAGACAAAGCTGGCCATCTCAGGAGGAGATGTGGCCAAGCCTCCACCCTGCTGAAGCCATGACTGCTGCTTCTATCACCCAGAATCACTGCTTTCCTGATGGCCTGCCTCATCACTGACCCTCTGAAATTCCATAGGGAAGCCAATCTGACTAGACTATATTCACCGGATATTGGGCTGATATAACCAGGGCTTTTTTTTTTTTTTTTTGAAGCGAGTATGGGCACTTTCGCCCTATATCCCTTCTTCTGGGGAAGTCTGGCAGTTTTAACAATGCCCACAAACTCAGTCACCATGTTCGAACTGGGCCTTCTTACAGGAGGCCCTGCAGCTGAGTATATGCTCCTAAAATTTGTAGTATTGTAGTTTTGAATTTCTGGATAACTTTATTTGTATGATACTGTCATTCCTAAAGGAACACCTCAATTTACCGGTAAATGCTTGACTGTATAACAACAAGAGCTTACAAAGCATCCTGCACTTATATTAATGATTTCACTGGTAATGCAATAATGTTTACAAATGAGCTTGCTACTGTATTTTTCTTTTTTCTTTTTCTCTTCTCTTCTATTTATTTTTTCGATTTTTCAATATCTTTTCTTTCACTCATCTGGAAGTAAATATTATGATGAACTATTTCAACTATATGATGCATTTTAAATAAATAAAATGATTTAAAAAAAGAGAAAATGTTCATTGTCGTTACCTGAGTTTCTCTGCTCCATCTTTCCCCAATTCCCTTCACTTTTGAAAAACTTTTCAAAGATTCCCTCTTTGGTAAACTAAAAAGTATTAGACTAGAAACACTAAAGCAGGGACCGGGGCCAGAGTGGTGGGACAGGCCGTAAGGCTTCTGCCTTGCATGTGCTAGCTTAGGACAGACCCTGGTTCGATCCTCCAGGATCCCATATGGTCCTCTAAGCCAGGAGTGATTTCTGAGTGCATAACTAGGAGTTATGCATCATCGGGTGTGGCTCCAAAACCAAAACCAAAAAAAAAAAAAGGAAACACTAACGAAAAAAAAAGTTGGAATAAAGTATTTAAACAGCCAGTGATTTATTTGAAAAATTACTGGAGTCAGCAACTATTTCTGGCATCTAATACGTTACAGAGCTGCTTTCTGCTTACCATTTTTTTTGCAACGATCAAAATTTACTTGCTAGGCTTTGCATTTAGGAATCACTCTTAGTGGGCTCAAGAAACCATATGGGGTGCTGGGGATCAAACCCAGGTCTACAGTGTGGGTTGTATGTGACATAAGCACCCAACCTGCTATACTACTGCTCTGCCCACCTGCTTAGTATTTATTGGTATTATTTTTTCTGCATGGGGCAGAGTCTGTCTTCTAGAACCTTCATACTGTCAGCTGGTGGGCACAGGCTGTTTATTGTAAAATGTATCAGGCACCAGCTGATGAAACACTACATCTTTATAGGGATTCCTCAGAAAGAAACTGCTTCAGGAGATCTGGAAGGATTCTAGATTCAGAAAAGAGCTTTTAACAAGTGCAGGATGATCCAAACTCTAAGAGCACACCTCAGTTCCAACTTGCTGTACAATAAGTCTGTCAAAAAGCAAGTTTCTGATGTAGTTTAATTTAGTGTAACACAAAAGTGTGTTTTCCATTGCACAAGCATCCAGCTGTTTATGTATGAACTTTATGGTTGCTCTTTCCTGAGAAAATTTTAATAACTTACCAGAGAAAAATTCTCATTATTTTTTTCAAAATATATTTGCAAAAATTATTTTTATATGGGTTTTAATGCAAACTTGGATTTCTAAGTTCTCTGATGAAACCCTATATTTTAGGAGATCCAGGGAATGATCCAATGACTACAAGTACCTGCCTTGCAAGTGATGAACTTGATCCAAGAGTTGCAGCAGAAGCTATACATGGCTCTGCTCTCTGGGAACTACCACCTCTGCAACACATGTGTGATCTTTGGTAAAGAATCAGCTATGTGCAGGCAACATACTTAATATAGATAGGCATTTCGTCCAAGAATGGGAACCATGGTGCCTCAGAGTAAGCATGTGCTAGCATGATGTATGTCACTTCATAAATGGAAATGGATGAAGAGTGAAAAGAATTTATTAACCTGTGATATTATTCAGATCCAGTATTGACACTGTTGGGAGAGGGGGACCAAACATTTACAGAAACTGGTATGATTAAGGCATGATCCACATGCATCATAATGATCATTTAATTCATTTGGATAAGAACTTTCATGCAGCAGGGTTTCCAATATTCTTTATACATGGTAGTAGCCCCACTTAGTTTCACTCAGGGTAGTAGCTCAATGAGATCTGCCCATACAAATTTCATCCTAACTTATCAGGTAGTTATTATAATATTTAAGACTATTCTGTAGAAAAAGTTAGAATTAGTGAAGTTACCTTAAAGAGCCAACAGGACCTGAATTTTTAAAAAAAATGAGTGTATAAATGTGCACACATGACATGATGGGGGAACAGTAAGAGAGCCTTTAAAACTCCTTGCCTATGGTTTTTCTCAGCATCTTTCCCTCTTATTCCTTCAACTAAACACAACAAATAAAACACACAAATAAAAGGCAACTTTTATTTCTAATCAGATGGCCTCACATGATGCCAAAAAATGAACTGATTTCTTGTTACTAAGAAATACTGCATCATACTAGGGCCTGAGTGGTAGGCAATATAGCAGGCAGAGCAGTTGCCTGGCATGGAAGTGACATGGGTTCAATCATATATAACTTCCTTGCCCCAAACACCTGAAGGAGTGATGCCTGAGCAAAACCAGTCAGGATTAAACCTTGACAACAGTTGAGTGTGGCCCCAAGTCCAAAAAGAGCGACAACAACAACAACAACAACAACAACAACAAAATACCAAACTATGCTTATAGAGCTGGAAGAGGAGAATCAGACAGAAGTTTCTTTGAGAAAACTGAGTAAAGAGGTCATTGATGACTACAAGCTTGACGTAAGCAAATATGACCTAGGCAGAAAGGAAGATGGTAAAGGAGGAAAAAGAAAAGTTGAGGTTTTTTTCCTTGTCTCAGGGAGTCTTGAGCAAAATGTAGTTTCTAAATTCCAGTTTGCCATCTGTAACTGCACTCTGCATGCAGAGTCTAATAAGATGAGATATGTAGTTTAAAATGTTAACATGGTTGAATTTGTGGAGGTGAATGATGAGGATAGATTTAGCGTGTTGACATGAGCACTGCCATTTCTGTTAATTAAACCACATCCAAATGTGAGTCAGTGTCTGTACACACCAAACTTCATTTAATAAAATCAATTACGGAGATGGTAGAAATAAATGTGGGATTTATAATACATTTAAGTGGACTCAGCACAAATGTTGATGAGCAACTGGAAAAAGTAACTAGGGAAGAAGTTTCCAAACATAGTTAGCCTACCAATTCCTTTTCAGGGGGAAAAAAATCCTCGAAACTCTCCTGAAAAATCTATGTTTTTTTAAATTTTATTTTTGGAGAGAGGGCACACCTGGCAGTGCTCAGGAGTTACTCCTGACTCTGCAGTCAGTATCTCCCACTTTGGGAAGCCATAGATTTAGCCTTGACCAATGTTTGAAATATCATAAGCATGTTTTCATGGTAGTTTCCTATGAAAAGGAGATTTGGTGGTTAATTTGTATTTCCCTTGATAAGGCTTAAGTGCCCAGCTAAGTGATTAAGACATTATTCTGAATCTTCTATGAGGGTCTTTTGGATGAGATTAACATTTATATTGGAGCACTGTGAGTAAAGCAAACAAAATGACCTGCACTATGCAGGTCAGTCTTAGCCAGTGAAAACCCTGAAGAGAACAGAAGCAAGATCTCCCGCCAGCCATCAACCTTCAGACTTGAACTGCAATGTCAGCTATTTTCTGGATCTCCAGCCTGCCAATCTTCTCTACAGACTTCAGACTTGGCAGATTCCTTAATTTTGTGAGCCAACTTTTTAGAATAAACTGCTCTCTATGGACTCACACACACACAATCCTATTAGCCCTGTTTTGCTGAAAACCACAAACGAATTGAAGAGAACATATTATATATCTTTTCCTACATCAGCAAGATGGCAACTAAAACGCACAAATGTTATAATTGTTTAAAAGCTTTTAAGAATATATTCTTCTAAATAAAGACAAAGGAACACCATGTACCACCTAGGAAATAGGTGTACAGCATACTTTAAAGAAGTCAGCATACCAAGTAACATGACTTTTATGGGAACTATCTATGAATAAATTGTTAAAGGTTAAATAATATATTAAGGTTTTGGTGACTTACAGTGACAGAACTGATAGTTGGACTTGTATGTTAAACATGAAAATCTATGCTCTTAACATTTTAACCTAAGTAACTTCTTTTGAAAGTTTTTTCTTTTTAAGATGTTTAAACACATTATAATCAGAGTGCTAGTTACCAGAGCTTATAGTATTCCAGATGCTTCTCAGAATTGCTTGTATTTAAAATTCACTTAATTCTAATCATAACTCTACAGAAGGAAGAAAAATCTTCCTTGGATTTGAGAAAAATCTTACATTGTGGTTTCATCATTTTCTTAGTGTGTTTTTTTTTTTATGAAGGGAGAATGTAGGCAATTTAAATTCTTCTGAGTCTTCTAGAAGTTTCACTCTTTTTATTATGCTTAAAGCAAAAGTAATATTAATGATGTATTGTTGAAAAATTTTACTAATATCCAGATATATATGTATATATAAACTATTCAGCTTATTCAATTGTTCTTAACTATGCCATGCATTTGCTTAAAATATTTTTCTTTTCTTATTTTTGTATTTTGGTAGTGCTTAGGGCTTATTCCTAGCTTTGAACTCAGGGACAACTTGTGGCAGGGTTTGGAGAATTATATATGATATCAGGGATTTAATATCCAATATAAGTTGGGTTAGCCACATGCAAAGCAAGTGCTTTCCCCGTTTCACTCTCTTTCTGGACCCAAAATAATTTTTTATATACAACTGATACATTGCCAGCCACTGTTAAGTTTTTGCTTTATAAGCTTTCAACATATTCAAGCACCCACTTCCTAACTACTCCTGCAAACACAGATACTGACACTATGGGTATATATTGCTTGGTAAACCTAGCATTTATGCTGAGACATAATCTTATGGCATAGAATTAATTCATTTATCTTTCTAACATGCTCTTTTCTCCTAACTCCTAGGACAGCTTAATATTTGAATGTCCTCCTGAAAACCAAAGACAGAACTTCCCCAACTCTTGGAAAAGATATCCCAGAAGACACTCCCAAGAGAAATTTTATTTTTTTTGCATAATATTCAGGGAGTTCTTTCAGGTCTTAAACACTACTTAAAAGGTGATATTTATTTTATTTTTTTTGCATATGCACAGTAAACATTGGAAAAATTAGAACAGGAATTTCCTTGGCCTAAGAGACACATAGTTTCTCCGCCCTTGAAGCATACTGCCATGGGAACAACTAAAGGCTCCATACTCACTCTTTTACACACTCCAAAGTCTTTTTTATGGTGCCAGAAGACTTTCTGCTCAGGTGTGGGTGATGAAATCCCACCTCTGTAGCTGAAGATCTTGCTATTCACGTAGGTCATAGGGTGAAGGCTAGGAAAGTGGGGTTTTTTTTGTTTGTTTGTTTTCTTTTTTTTTTTTTTTTACAGTTCTAGGATTCCTGTTTTATCACTGTTGTTGTAATCAGTCTTCTGTGGTTAGTGAACTTGGTTTTTGCTCAGATCCTAGGTCAGAACCTAAGCTATCGTCTTTCAGCATAGTTCCAGATGTTCTACACAGATAAATTCTTATACCTGCCCTTTCCTTGTAGAGACTCCACTGCCAGTTCTATTACCTTATGTGGTGCTAGAATTGATCCCGTGTCAGTTACCTACAAAGTCAGGGCCCTATCTGCCTTACTGTCACTATCACCCCTCATTTCAATTTCTTAATAACTAATAAGAAAAGTTACTCTGAAGAGTCTGGGCTTTGCTTCTCTTTTGTTCTTTTCTCTTTAATTATCTTTATTTAAACACTGTGATTACAAATATGATTATAGTTGTATGATTTCAGTCATGTAAAGAACACCCCCTTCACCAGTGCAACATTCCCACCACCAATGTTCCAAAAGAAACACAACCGTTTTTTAAGAAGTTGCTGGTCTCGTTTCTTTTTTCTTTTTTCTCTTGTTTTTGCTCTCGTTTCTGTTTTTGATTTTTTTTTGTTTATTTTTTGTAGAAGATGATTTTGGTTTTTGGTTTACTCTTTTTTTTCTTAATCTCTTTTGTACTTGTTTGGTTACTCCATTATTGTTTTTTTTTGTTTGTTTGTTTCATTTTGTTTTGTTTTTGTCTTGTCTGGTTTTATTTTGTTTTGCTACTTTTTTCTTCCTTCCCCTTTCTTCTTCCAAAGGGATACTTACAGCACCTAGACAGACTCCTTCCATATCCCTTCTTATATCTCTGATAGAGCCACATTACTGGAATCACCTTGATCAGCATCAGATTTGGAGGGAGAAAAATGGATGGTACCATGACCAGACAGTTGTATGTCCATTTGGTGGAAATATAAAATGATCAGACTTTAACACAAAATCTAAAGTCATCAACAACAAAAATGAAACTAATCTACATCAAGCTGTACATGGGAGAACAGCTGCACTATCATTATGGGGAGTAGAAGAGGGGGAAGAGGTATGCATGCTGGGAACAGGAGTGGAGGGAAGACAACATTGGTGATGGGATTGCCCCTCATTCTACTATGTGCCTTAAATATTACAGTGAAAGATTTGTAATTCACTTTGTCCACAGTAAATAAATAAAAAAAATCTGCGTAAAAAAAAGGTGATATTTAATCATTAACTACGTGGACTTTGTACCTGAAGACAAACCTTAACAGCCTATTTAATAAAACATCCACTAGGAAGATTTATCATCACACCAAAACTTAAACTTTATTATATGCAAAAACAACTATTTCCAAACCTGCTTCTCCAGAGGAAGTGGTCACTTTTTTGGTCCTCTTGTTTAGCTCTGGCCTGTCAAATTCATCCTTGGGCACCACTACTTTACTCTCGATACATTCAGGCTTGGTTTTCCTTCATTTTGTATCCCTGAAGCCTGAGATTCATTTTCAAAGATACACTCACCTAGTACTTATCAAAGCTGATCTCCAAATCCTTTCATTGCTCCCCACCTCATGCAAAAGCAGAAGAAAGATTCACTGAAAGGGCTTGCAAAGGACCTGAATATGCTCTTTCCCTACTTTTATTCACTTCTTGACAAGATGGTTTTCTTGCTGTTTAATAAATTCATCAGGAGACTGAAGTATTTTCATCTGCCTGAAATGCTTCCTCCTTGAAGAAGGGCTCCCTCCTAATCACACTATCATGAGATATTTAGGTCCAATGAATATAAGAGTTCTGATCACCTATATTAAAATCACACTATATTTTTCATCTTAATTTTCTTTGTTGACAAACTTAATTATAGGATATTCAAGTTGGACAGAACCTAAGTCTACATTGCTTGCAGTTACCACTCTCTCTAGAAGGCAACACAGAGAATGCAACTTTTCCCAGCCTCTTCTTTCACACTACCAAGTGTCCCCATTTACATATAAGAGTGCCTTAAATACAATGGGAATGGCATTTTTGTGAATATTTAATTACTGTTGGATGCATTGAACGTATTGGGATTATACAGTAATCAAACTTCTGTATTGTACTTTTTATGGTATCAGTATATGGAAATTAAAATGAAGTTCAGGATAATTTTAAATCATAAATAACTTAATTATGTTTAGTTGTTCATTATATAAAGAGAATCAGTTGCAAGCACTTATGACCCAATGAAAGCAATTTTTACTAGAAGTAAAGGAATACTCTCTCAAACTCAAATCAGATATCCTATGTTTAGAATCAAAGCAGAATGACATAGTTCAATATTTTTAAGTTATTAAGTGGTTTAAAACAGTGTGACATTTTCATATCTACTTTAAAATATGCTTATGCATTTTTGAGAGCCAAAATGATTTGATGAGAACATGTGATTTCTAATCTCCCCATGGTATCCCATTTCATATATGACTATGTATTTTAGTATCATTTTTTGGTGATTTGCAACATTTATTAATAGAAAACTCTGATGAAAACACTTATGCAGGAAAATATACCTGGCTTTCTCATAATAAGTAAATAGCTGCAAATCAAAATATAAGGACACTTTGTGGCTATTATTAAAATTTTTGCCAAATTTCTTTTCAAACACATTACTCTAATTTCCACTTTCAACAGATTTAAAGTGCTCCTGCCCTCACACTCTGCCAACAACAGGCATTATCTTAGAAAAGCAATTATCCACCAAATTTGTGGCTTATAATGTGTCTCCTACAGTAATTTATATTCTTTAATTGTTAGTAAAGTTTAATGTTTTTCATATGCTTATTAGTCATTTAAAAATGTTTGTGACTTGCCAGCTTTTTATTACCTCTTAGTGTTTGTATTTTTATTTTATTATAATAACCTTCATTAATAGTAAGTGTCTTGCAGCTTTGTTTTGTATGTGGCATAATTTTTTTCTGGTATGTATGACTTAAAAATATTTTCCCTTTTCAATGGGATAAAACACATCTCTCGAAAGGCTTTGTTGTGATTTCTTACTGTCCCAACTTATTTATTGAATTTTCTCCTTATTTTACTCTTTTTGGAAATATGTCAGTTTCATAACTGGGCCTGTATAAATTCACCGCTATATTTTAGCTGCTTTTAAATAGGTAGGTGGGACTGTTTCTTAGAGGAAGATCCTTCTCTGCTGGCGTCTGATCACAGAGACAATCAAAGACTGAATACATTTAAAATCAAAACCAAACTAATTCAACCAACAAAGCTCCCAAACAACTAAACACAAACCTGAAGCTCATTTACTCAACTAATTTATTTCCTTAATTTATTCCTAGGCTGAGTGCAGCCTTACTTGTTTTATCCGAAGTCCCCTTTGTTACAGTAAGATTATGGATAATCAAGTGGGTGTTTTCTTAAATAATAATTGAAAAAGATAACACTTTAAAGAATATGTGTTATTTTTAAAAATAATAATTTATTTAAGTACCATGGTTACAGAAATGTTCATAGTAGGGGTTAAGTCTTAGATTGTAACCCCCTTTACCAGTGTGACTTTCCCACTGCCAATGTTCCCCATTTCCCTCCCAGCTCCACTCTCCTGTTTGTCTCTGAGACAGCCATTCTGCTCTCACTCTCTCCCTTTTCTTTCTGGCATTGTGGTTTGCATTATGGACATTGAGGGAATATCAGGTATATTACTTTATATCCTTTCAGCATCCAGTTCTTGTCTAGATTGATCAGTTCCAACTTTCATTGTCATGGTAGTTGTCAGTGCTGTTAGTGCTCTAACTGCATTCTTGAAAGCGTTTATTTTTTGAGCCTGAGGAAGCAACCTGGGCATTTATTATTGTTGTTTTTAACCAAATGGGATGGGATTCTTAAGTAGATTTAACTAAATGGGCTTCAGTTTAATCCCTTCACCTTCAGTGTTTCTATATGGTGCCCATCTGGGTGGACTAGGCAGTGTGAATGAGCAGAGGTAGGAGAGGGGTGAATGTGGGGTGAATAAAAGGAGAGAAGTATTCTGGTTGACATCACCTCCCCTAATTAAGATCATGTCTAGGATAAGCCTGTACATAAGCATATAGACACCAGTATAAACATAAAGAAAACATAATAGACATGATGATGAAAGCAAATAGAATACAAAAATATATTCAAAATATGTCTTTTTAAAGAAAAGTTCTGAAATTTGACACTCATGAGAGTGGAAACCAGATATTTAAGGCATATTTAGGAACTGAACATGGCTCATAAATTTTTCTGCATAATAAAGAGGTTACAGGTTTAAAAGTGAACCAACTTTCAGGAACAGAAGTCAGAAAGTTTTCCAGAGGAATAACACCTGTTTGGTGCAATTCAACAGAATCCTTAAAATCATATTGTTTTAATTTTTATTTTGGGGCCACACCTGGTGATTCTCAGGGGTTACAACTGGTTCTATGCTCAGAAATCACTCTTGGTAGGCTGTAGGATCATATGGGATGCCGGGGATCGTACTTGGGTCAGTTGCATGCCAGATAAACACCCTACTCACTGTGCTCTTCAAATTATGATTTTTCAGTTATACATAGCATAGAAATTTATCCAGTACATATATCCAGAATCAGACTTCTATATCCACAAGTACCACTCAGTTTACTGCCTCTTGTCTAGATTATTGCATTGACCGTTACAATAGGTCTTCCATTGCTTCCTTTTAGTTCAGTATCCTCAAACATAAGAGCTCAACACTTCTACTGAGAACCTTGCAAGAGCTCTTCATTTCAATCAGAATATAAGACTAAAATCTTCATCTATCTAGTCTCTAGTATGGTGCCTGCCTTAGCACTTTTTCAGTATGGCCTCGCCACTCTGACTTCTTTGCTCTTCTCAGAACACATCATCCATGTTCTGACCCCAGGGCCTTTGAATTAGCAAGATTTTCTGCTTGGAAGGATTTTTGAAAAATATCTATTTCATTTCCTTCAAATTTTGCTATTTTCAGCTTTATCCACCTCATATAAAATAAAATTCATTGTAAACTCATCACCTACTTTTTCTTCTCTAATTTTATACTCATTTTTGTGGAAGAGAGGTAGATTACATATGGTAAAACTTAGGAATTACTCTTGATTCTGTGCTTAGGAATCACTCCTGGAGCTGTTTGAGAGACTAATGGGCTACTGGGGATTGAACCAGAGTCAAATACATGCAAAGACATTGTAACCACTGTATAAATAATTTTCTTAGTTTTTTCTCTAATTTTTAAACACATGCTTCTTTTTTACTATATACTGTATAGTGTATTTATCAGAAGTGCTATTTATGCCAGCATTTCTACCTGACTTTCCTTTATGATGTCAGGCCTGTGAGCACAGGAACATTTGTTTTGTTTATAGTTTCATCTATCTCAAAGGTTTAGCAATTAATAAATAATCGCTAACTAAATGATTCGATGTCACTGGGGTCTTATGGACTAATTTACATGTGTATGTTTAACTAAAATCTAAGATACCGCTAAGATCATTATCAATGTCCTATGTTATTTATGTTATCATTGTTAAAAATATATTGATAGCCAATCATTCTGCTCAGAGTGCCTATTTCTCTACTTCTTTTCCTTCCCTGCCTAGTTTTAGTCTCAGGCAAAGGAGAAATGAGGCCATTTAAAATTCTTCCTAGGTCTAATGTCTCCCTTTGGAACTGAGCAAAAAACCAGCAGCTCCTTTGTCTTTGGGTTGTCTTCTATGTCTGGGCTATATCACTGTAACCATACATAACTATATCTCTCCTGGACATGCTGGAAGGCAGGAAGGAAAATCACCCAGAGCAGAAGCACCATCTCTAAGGACTCTGCTCTTTCACAGAGAATGATTTGTGCCAACTCCTTAGTTTGGAGAAAGAAAACTAATTCCAGATTTCAATTTGGTTTCTTAATTCTTTCTGCAGTTAGAACCCACTAAGTGGGAGATTATTCTGCTGCTAGTATAAGTAACCAAGGAAAAGTTGCTTTTCCTTCTATTGTCATGAATAACTAGGATTTCTTCCTGATTTTCAGACTTAACAGTAGCTAAAATCTAAGCATCTCCATTCTTTGAATTAAGGTCAATTGTCAAGGGTTAATGACAGTTCAGACACCAGCCTTCATTCAAGTTGAGAAACAAATTCAGAATCATGAAAACACAACCAGAAGTCAGGTGTGGAATATGCTGAAACCCAGTTATCCTCTGGTGAGTCAGATGAGATGGGCAGAAGAGAAAGGAAAGGGAAAGTGATTCAGGGAGTCAGTCAATGTCCTCAAAAGGTAGAAGAAAGAGAAAGAAAGACACACAGAGAGAGAACGAGAAAGAGGGAGGGAGGGTGAAAGAGAGAGAGTGAGAGAGACAGAGAGAATGAGAGAGAGTGAGAAAACAAGAGAGAGAGAAAGAGAGAGAGATGGAATAGGGTTGCTCAGAAGCTGAAGACTTTAAGCAGAGTATCAGGGATAAGAAAACTTAAAACTTAAAACAGCTTTTATTATATGAATCTGGGGCTACCTCTTTGGCATCCAGTCCAAAGTAGCCTAGATCTGTTTTGCCTCCAAAATAGAAACTTCCTAGATATAGAGAAAGTGTAATGAAACCCTCTTTAAACTTAACTCCCAGAGTCAATTATTAAATTCACAACAAAGATAGTTACACAAAAATATTGTTATTATACCTCAAATATTTGAAATTTTTGAATTTGGAATGCTAATTAACTCTGCATTAAATGTTCAAGGATGCAATTACAAAGAAGAACAGAAGACAAAAACTTTCAGAAATACAAAGAATATTTTTTTAATAAAAGAGACTAAAGCGACAATGCACTTGCTGACAGCAGCAGACATTTTATACACAGATAAAATGACATGATGGAAATGGTTGAAAGGAAATTAATGAAAGAAATAAATACCCAAAGAAGAGATAAGGAGAGGCAAATAATTAAAGAAAGATTAAAAGGCTTGTAGAGGACAGAATGAAAATGTATTACATACATCTAATTTAAGGTGCAAAGGGAAATAATTAAAAGGAGCGAAAACATATTTGAAAAGATAATGACTGTGATTCTTCAAGAAAATCATGTGTCTACAGACAGATAGGGAAGCATTTTAAATAGAGCAAACAGGAGAGAAATCCAGAACTAGATATGTAGCAGTAACAGTGGTGAATGCCAAAGCCAAAGGAAGATTTTAAAACTAACCAGAGAGAAGTATCAAATCGCTAAATATAAATATGAAAACATGACATTTGAATTAATATTTCTTCTTGTTTTTTTTTAAGGGGTGTTTGGGCTACACCCAGAAGTGTTCAGCGGTTACTTCTGTTTCTGCACTCAAAAGTTCAATTGTGGCTGGCTCAGAGCATTTTACAGGGTGCCAGGAATTGAACTCAGATGTTTATTGGGCATACACCCTACGTGCTGAACTATCATGACTCTAGTTCCTACAATTTCTTCATAACAGACAAAAGTCAAAAGATGGTGGAATAATATCATTAGAATATTGCCTGAAGATAAATATTTGGCTAGAATATATATTGTGTCTTTCAGATATATATTGATTATGAAATTCTATGGAATTCTATGGAAAAAGAAAATCTGATGGAATATATCACTTAGAATTCAGATTCACGCATTATGAAATGGCAAATAATCACAGGAGGAAATTATGCAAAGAAAATGTAAATAAATCACATTATATACAAATGTAAAATAAAAATCCCAATAATCAAATATCTATGAAGGGATAATGTGTAGAAGTGAAAAAATGACAAAGTTAAGAGATATTGAACGATATGTCTCTGAACAATAGATCACAATGAATAATGATTATGTTAACTCAAGGTTTTGTTTACCTTAACAAGAGGGTTAAAATAGTTTTTTTTAAGGGGGAGGTTGTGATTGGGCCATACATTGTGGTTCTCAAGGGATGTGCTTGGTTTTGTGCTCAGGACTGACCCTTAGCAGTGTTCAGGGGAACATATGTAGAAACATATGATGAATAAACATTTTACTTACCTCAAAGATACAAAAATTATAAATATGTTATCAAATAAGATAGCTTCAAAATAAAAGGTAAATTTTCATATTTTAAAGAATTGGCTTCTAAATAAGTAGCATAAATAGATAAATATTGGAGAGATAAGGGCAGAGTACACAATAGTAAAAATAATCTATTTTCACAATATGGATTACTTAGCACATGTAGACAACATTAAATACTGATTCAAGGATGGATATAGCTCTAATATTTCTATAATTATTATCAATACTTCCTGTACCATAAAATATCTGATTAACATAATTTTATGGGTGAATTATATAATATTTTCAATGATAAAATCATAATTTCATGATTTTTAATTCATGATAGAGACTTATTTGATTTCAACATTACCTCAACTAGATAGAGATGAAATAAATATGTTAAATATCAACTAAAATATTTTTCTACAATGGGCCATTAGTGGATGTGCACAGAATTTACTCTTGGCTCTGCATTCCTGGCAATCTTAGGAGACCATATGTGGTGCTGAATAGCATGTGGGCCAGTAGTATGTATAGCAAATGTTTACCCACTGTATATAAATAAAAATAATTTTAATCACTAGAAAACATGCATGTTTCTTATAGTAAAGCATTTATATTCTAAAACTAAAAGTACTTGAAAAGTCTACATGAAAATGAGTGAAAAAGTTTGTCCCAAGAATATAAGTATAGATTAGTTTTCAAATTATATCATCTTAAATAAACAAATTAATCTAAATGCTAAAATCATATAAATATCTCAAAAGTTTTATACAGAACATTTGACTAGATTTCATTCATGATTAAAATATAAGACTATGATAGAAATTATTTTAACTTAGTAATTATTACAACCATTACTCTACATGAAAATTAGAAGTATGCCTTTACATTATAAGTATGCTTTGACAACTTAGGATAAGATACCAGGAGATAGTATAGAACCATGATACTCTCCAAACATTACCAGATGCAACTCTGGTAGCCTTTAGCATCACGATAAAGTTCTGGAGGTCCTAGCACCACCAGGGAAGGCTAGTGTGTCTCTAGAATCACAGAGTCCGTAGGAGAATTGATTGTGCTCTTGTCCTTTGATTTGGACATTTGGGCTCAATTGTCCAAGAATTGCTAGTGGGATTTCCAAGCCTTCTGAATAGGGCTTGGAGAAGTTTTCAAAACTCACCTTAATAACCAAACAAAAAAATTAGAACAAGATAAAAGTATATACTTTCACTGCTTTGTTGTTTATAACATCATGTTATATATTTTACTGAGCATAATAAAATAATAATGTATGAAAATCTGAAAAGAGGAAATAAAAACATCAGTCTTTGAATAGAAAATGATCAAAATGAAGCAAAGAATTTGAAGTATAAAACCAACCTACAAATACATAGTTTTCTATACAAAGTACAACTGCAAAAACCAAGAATTTGTCAAGATACTTTAAGAAAAAGATACCACCTATAAAGACATTAACAGACTATAAAGTGTCTTAGGAATAAAGTATAACACATTTTGCAAAAGACCTCAGCACAGAAAGGTCAATGGTTATAGAAACAGAGTAAAAGACAGTGTAATAAATGTAATGGTGGCTCTGTAGAGGATCAGATGATATGAAAAAGAATGTGAGAAATAGATGCTCCTCAGAAGGAAGACTCAATAATTATATAGATGTAAGCTTTCCTAAAAATGATCTACAGATTCAATTCAATTCTAATAAAAGTTCTTAATGGATTTTGTGTCTTTGTGAGTCTGTGTATTAAATTTGACAAGCTGATTTTAATGCTGATTTAAAAAGAAGAAAGACCTAGAAGAGATCTAAGACAACCTTGTAATTTGTAATTTAAGGAAGTATCAAGGGGGAGATTGGATTAGAATTTTCTGTTGTTCACTTCATTATTTATAATATCAATATATAATATTTTGAATGAATTAATAGTCCTAAGTATTTAAAAGCAGAACAGCTTGTTTTATTTATTATTTCTAATATTAAGGGTAACATTTCTATTATCTTGTTTGCACCTTAGAATAATATAATGTGATCAGAATTGTTCACTCAAAATGCATTATTATTCTTCTATTTATGATCTTCTTTAACACCTGTTAACCTATCACCCAATCAAAAATTGGAGCCTTTTTTTGCAAACATTACTTAAATTACGAATGCGGTGAAACTAGTGTAATAGTTTTTGAGGTAGAATTTTGCAATTTTTTGTTTAATTTTTTCTTTTACATTATTCTGGGAAAGAAATCTAGCAATAATTTTCTTCTTATAGAACCTCCCTTTCCACCACCTCCATCCAGTCCTGCCCCAATTCCTCATAGGCCTGCTGAGATTGCCCTCTATGGATTGCATAGTCAAAAACTGAAGTTTGACTCATGACCATCCAAATTATATTTCTCTCCCAGAAATTTTGAATCACCTGCCAGAAGTTGTGTAGGCACTAGATTCTAGTGACAATGCCTACTATATTCTGATCATGAGACTCAGACATGACTTGCTTCCTACCTTTGGAAGTTATGGCTGATGTTTTTTTTTTCCTATGACTCTACAAGAAACTCAGTAGCCTTCAAAGAAATCAAGGTTTTTTTCATTATTAATCTGTAGGGATAGAAACATCTAACACCAATCGGCATCAGTGTTCTTTTCCTTCACCAATGTCCCCAACTTCGCCCCCACACCTGAACCTGCTTCTAATAGCCATTTTCCCCTCCATCATTATCCTTTGTCATTTTTTAAAATGCTTAAAAAAAGAACTGAAACTTTCTCATTATTGATAAATTTATATGGGGGAATCTTTTACTAATATTTCTTGAAATCATTTGTGAATTTGTCTAATAATTTTCAAGATGATTAGTTTCAAAGATTTGAATTTTGTTAGAATGTGTACATCCATTAAAATCTATTACAAACTCATTTTTACAAGTGCTTTATTTAATGTTTTGTAAAATAATCTTTACTGAGAAAGAAAAATAAATTTCTAGGTGTTTTTCACTTTTTGTAATACAACAATGTTTTCACACTTCCTCAAAGAATTATGCTCATCTATGAGAACATATGTTAAAATGCCTTTTCCTGAAAACTATCATAACAATGTGAATGAATGAGGGAAGTAGAAAGCCTATCTTGAGTACAGGTGTAGGGGGGTGGGGAGGAGGTAGATCTGGGAAATTGGTGGTGGGAATGTTGCACTGGTGAAGGGGGGTGTTCCTTACATGACTGTAATCATATAACTATAATCATGTTTGTAATCACGGTGTTTAAATAAAGATAAAAAAAGAAAGTTGGGGAACAAACAAAAAAAATGCCTGTTACCATACTTGTGTCAAATTTATTGCAATATAACTCTGTAGCTGTGCCATATTACATACTTATAATATTAGTGAGGATTTGAGGATGTGTCTTTTCATTTCCTCTTATGATATTTTGATGTGAGTTTCTTCCTTTTAGGCAGTTTTTTTTTATTATGGATTTACTTGCTTTTACTTCCTTTGATAAAAATCTGATAAAGTAATTACTACTTTTTCCCTCTCAATCACATCATAGTGTAAAATCCTTATCACAAACAAAACTAATATGTATATTTATATATGTGTAATATTTTTGGGGGATCCCACCTGGTGGCGCTCAGGGGATACTCTTGGCTCTGTGCTCAACAATCGCTCCTAGCAGTCTCAGGGGACCATATGGGATGCTGGGATTTGAACCACTATCCGTACTGGATCAGTTGTGTGAAAGGCAAATGTCCTACCGCTGTACTACCTCTTCGGCCCCTATATGTGTATTATTAAAAATAAGTAAAGTATTATATATGAGGTTAGTAAAATGCTACCCACATGTCTATTTTATATATGCATTATTTAGTCTACTTATATATACATATAAAAGTCTGAAATTAAATATTAGATAAAGTGGCAAATATTGTCATTCAGAGCTTGATAGAAAGTTGAAGGAAAATGGTTTGTTTTGATTAGAAAAGTTTTGTACTTCTCAAGCATAAAACGAGATAGTGTAACATGTTCAGACACTGGAAACTAGAAAAAGGATCATAAATGTTGCTTCCAAATGAGTTTTTCTATGTGCCTCACTTCCTTTTAGGAGAGGGAGATGGGTTAGAGGATACTTCCTTAGAGAAATAGACTTTTAGGGACTACCTAGAGATTTAAAATTATTTGCACACTCATTCTATATCCTTTTTTTCAGCACATATGGGAACTTAGCAACATAATGAACTATAATGGAACCACACTTTGGAGAAGTCTAAAGTTTGAGATACAAATGGACTAAGCAGCATCAGGAGAGTAGAAGGACCTAATTTTCAAAAGCAATGGCACTTTCAGAGTTTATTAAGGAGAAGAACAAAGTATGAATGTGTGGGAGGAATAGCCCATAAATAAAAGGTGTAGCTTTTGTACAAAGGAGGGATCAGCAGGAACTTCAGATGCTATTGGCTTCCAAATGTGTAGAAGTTGAGGTACAACATGATAAATACATACTTTATAGAAAAAAAAATAAAAGGCAGTTAAGCTCATCTAGTGGTTCTTAAAGTTAGTAAAAAGTTATGGGATCATCATTATTTTCAGGTCAACATAGAAAAAATAGTTTCTTTTGTCTTATTTTTAAGTGTACAGTGGAACTTTATTTGGGGGTATGAGTGTGGGACATATCACAACAGTACTAAGAAATTACTCCTGGCTCTGTGTTCAGGTGTTACTCTTAGTGATGCTCTAGGGACCATATGACATGGTAGTAATAAAATGCTATAATAGGTATTTCTAAAAACATAGATGACATTATGTATCATTATACCAATATTTAGTGGACTAAAAATTTTGTTTCCTTAGCATTTACATTTTAGACATTCACTTGAAAGTTTTAAATTGTAATGACCCACTGCCACCACCATACCAGCTCATCAGCTAGATATATAGCCTCATGCTTTTACTTCAAAGAAAGAAATGCTAAGCTATGACATCTCATAGATATAAGTTTTCTTCATTGATTAAAAAATTCTAAATTTTTTATGAAATTATAGAAATTATATGAAATTATAGAAAACCCAGAGTCAATTTTTTGAGTAAAAACAAAGCTAGAGTTATCATGATTTTTGAATTCAAATTATGTAACATAGATACAGTAAGAAATATTATATGGTATTGGCAGAAAACCAGAGATATAATTTAATATAATAGAAATCCTACAAATAAAATAAAATGTTTGTTCAATAAATATATGGGAAAGAACTAAACATATACAATGAATCTTTGATAAATGGCACTAAAATTATACAATAATTTGCAAAAGTATTTTATACAACCATAAAAATGAAAATTAGAAAAACAAATTTTAACATAGAACTTGTACCATAAAACTATTCAAAAAAAAGCATCAGCAGCAGTTATAAATTCCTTGAAAGGAATTTATTATTGAAAGGATTTACCAAAAGTAGTCAACAAAACCAAAAAATGTTAAGAAAACAAGACTAAACCATTTAAACATGATACTCATGCAAAGAAAATCATCAAAACAGTAAAAAGTGGGAGAAATATTTAAAAATAATATGGATGATATGTTAATATATGAAATATTTAGAGAAGCAATGCAACACACACAAAACCCCCAAAATAATTTTGCTAAAATGTGCATTATTAGAGCTAAAACAAATACTATAGTGCGTAGGGCACTTGCCTTCTATGTGGCTGACCAAAATTTGATACCTCGGAATACATATGGGCCCATGAGTCCTCCAGAAGTGATTCCTGAGTGCAGAGTTAGGATAAGCCCTGAGCACAGAATTAGGATAAGCCCTGAGCACCACTGGATGTAGACCGCCCCCAAACAAAAGAAATAAAAATGTGCTTCAAAATCATGAAAATATGAAGGAAACATAAATCAAAACCACAGTGAGATAAAACCTTATTCCTGTTTGAATGGCCACTATTAAAAGTGTTAGCAAGAATACAAAGAAAATGTAACCCTTTTGTAATATTGGTAGGAAAGTAAACAGTAGAGTCACTATGTAATATAGTTGGAACTTTACTAAAAAGAGACATAGAATTTCATCTGATTCTGGTTTTTTTATCCAAAGAAAATGAAACCAAGTATAAAGATATATATATATATATATATATATATATATATATATACACACATATATTTACAATAGCCAAGCTAAAGGAACAATATATATCAGTGTAAAAATAGATTAAAATGATGAGATATACGAAGTCATTTAACAAGGACACATTCTGAAAATGATATTGTTAGGCAGTGTGGCCATAGCATGGATTCCTAAAATATAATTATACAAACTACATGGAATATCTTAGAAATATGGAATAATCTACTAGGACTAACATATGCAAGCAATTGTCAGTTAAAACATTGTAAACAATATGTTATAAGGGAAACCATTGATTCTTAAGAAACAATGAACTCTTTCCATTTGCATAAATGGAACTTGATAACATCTAATTAACTGAAAACTTATAGAATGATGAAAAGCCATAATTTTATTTGCATGTGAAATATAAAGCAAATAAAATAAAGTCTCTCAGAAACTCATAAATACAGTAAACAGGTAAGAGAACTGGTTATTGTAGTTTAAGGGATATAAATTTCTATTTATAAATTGGAAAGTAATAAGCTAATGTACAATATGATGACTAAAATAACATTATCAAAATACTTCAAAGTTGGGGCCGAAGTGGTGGTGCAAGCGGTAAGGCATCTGCCTTGCTGGTGCTAGTCTAGGACGAACCACAGTTCGATCCCCCGGCATCCCATATGGTCGCCCAAGCCAGAAGCGATTTCTGAGAGAATAGCCAGGAGTAACTCCTGACATCACCTGGTATAGCCCAAAAACAAACAAACAAATAAAAATACTTCAAAGTTGCTAACAATAAAGAACTTCTAGTGTTGGAAGTCAACAAGAATTATTGTTGGAATATGAGAAATTATTATTCATTATTTCACTACATGCAACTAAAATGAGTCATTATGCTATTTATCTAAAACTACAAAAATATGTTGGATATATGCAATAGAAAGATGAAATGACTTTTTGGTTACTATAATAATTATGATAATTAATACCTTAAAATTAAATGTCCCTCAAAATTTAAATGCACTTGCAAAAATAGTTTTTTTTCTCTTAATATTTTGAGTAGAAAACAAGAAAAACTCAAAACTACAAATAACAAACAATAAACCTTTGAATACATAAACATAAATAAAGCTATATTTTCCTTTCTTTAAAATAAATAAAAAATTTCATTCAACTACTTTAATTATATGAAATTGCAAAAGGATAATATTGTTTTTAGGTTTATAAGTATGATATTAAAATATGAAATAAGTATGAGATCATGTCAAGTAGTTCAGTATTGCCAGTAACTTGTAGAAACTGAAACCAAAACCAGTTACTTCAAGTTTTGCACTTTGGGATAAAAGAAGACATCCTAATTAAAAATTGGAAAAAACATTAGGCAGCTTGGAAATTTAGAGGTATAATTAGAAAAGTTACACAAAGAGTTTCCTTAGTATTGATTGACTCACTCACTTTATCATCGACAAAAGGACAACAAATGAATAATACATTTATGTAGATTAAAAAGGCGAGTTAATGCTCAGGAGAGGAAACTTTAGAAATGTACTGACTTGGGTAGATAACTTAAGGTCACCTCTTGAGGAGATAAATACGGATAATAAAAATTAGAAAGATGGTATGTACTGTAAAAGTGAAATAAAAGAAGAGCAATATCAGTAAAATAAATACAAACTTCTGATAAGAAATTACTGAAATCAGATCTCATAATGCATTGATATAAGATACTTTCTGTTGGTAACTTAGGAAAGATTTTAGCCATTCTAAAGTAATTTTTTCAACTGAAAATCACAATAACAGTCACATAAGGAAAAGAAAAGATTATTGTAAGGAAGTTTAAAAATGTATCTTGGTCTGTAGGTAGAAGTCAAGGGGCTGAACACATACTTTAAATGTAGGAGGCTGAGGTTCAATCCTTGGCACAATATGGCGTCAGAGCAACCTCAGGTGTTCTATCATCCCCTACAGCCAGAACTGGAGCATATTTGGTGTTATCCGATAATAAAAAATATAAGTAATATGAAGTTCATGAGAGAATAATTAATTATATTAAGACTGAATCAGTTATATTATCAGTACTCTATTTCTATTTCTGTCATTATATTCTACTTCTTGGCAGTCCTTTTAAGTAAATTATTTCTTTCTTTTTTCTAGAATTCTTATTTCTTTTTAAACATTGACTTCCCACTTTCCCATAACTTAATTATAAATGGAGTAGAGAAAGGGGACAGATATTTCATCTATGCCCTAGGAACTATAATGGGAACTTTATATGATCTCATTTCATCTTTACAGAATTTCACAAGAGACACAGAATTATCTTTATTTTCCAGATGATGAATCTCAAGCATAATTTGCCCAAGATTACAGTCAGTGAATGTGCAAACTCAGTTAGTATTCTTCCCACTGCACTATAGTGATTTCAAAAGTAATTGGTAATCATAATTATGAGTATAGAACACTCTGGAGTCATCAAAGAAAGATTAAGTAATAGTCCATGAGTAATATTAGTTTAGTTTAAAAGAGCAGCAATAACTCTTTCCTCAACAATGAGCTCACTTGATTTTATCAGCAGAGGTAGAAATAATATAAAAATTCACAAAGATACAAAAAGGGCATATTCTTTTGATGATGGTGCTCTCTCTGTTCAGTTTCTACTATAGATTTTAGCTATAAAGGAAATGCTCCAATTTTCCTTGTAATTCCTGTTTCTGTTTAGAGACAGGTTCATCCCAGGTTCTACCAGCTCCCTAAATTGTTAGCTTTAGCTCATTTTGGCCGGTTCTGATAGAGATTTTTTCAATTATAGATTCATTTCTGAGACAGCTCAAAGACACTGATGCATTTAGCTTCACAATAAAGGCCAGCCTAAGTAAAGAGGTTTTTTGTTCCAAGAGATATTGTTACACAATATATCAGTGTCATGTTATTTAAACTGATCTAGAGCTGTCATATTCTGCTTTCTTTTTATATAATATAATATTGAGAGAAGTGTCTTGGGCCTTCTACTTCCCATAAAAATGAAATAAAGACTACTACAAAGGTAATTCATAAAAGAATTTAGTGCTGAATGTTTCAAAATAGTTTATTTCAAAAGGAATTCACAATTTAAGCAATGACATAGATGATTACACTATATTAGAAATTGAAAATTAAGAATACTTGATACTACCAAAGGTGCTATAAGACGAATATGTTTCTGTTAACAGCACATATTGAGAAAGTTTATGTAAAGTAATTATTCAATATATTAAAATTTGAAAATGTCAAACTTTGACCCAATAATTTTACCTGTCTAGAGAAACAATCAGAGTATAGTAAAATGTTTAAGCACATATATTTACCTTCAGAATTTCAGTGCAAAAGTTTAAAAGGAATCAACATATTCAATCACTGAAATACTTCAAAATAAATTTAAAATAAAAATGACATTTATCATATTTAAGATATTTAAATAGATTAATTTAAAGGAAGTATCAACAGAGATCATTTGAAGGTTAAAAGATAAGTATGTATTTTTCATCTTGTGATTGTAGATAAAAGAGGACTGGATCCTATGAAAGTTAATTTGTTAAACGATTTTACTTTTTTTAAAATATAAATTCTTTAAGCATCTTGATTACAAACATGATTGTAGTTGGGTTTCAGTCATAAACAGAACACCCCCCCCTTCACCAGTGCAACATTTCCACCACTAATGCCACCTCTCTCATTCCCATCCCCTGCCTGAATTCGAGACAGGCATTTTACTACAGTTATATATATTTTTAAGTTTAGTAAGCTGATTTTGTTTCGTTCTTTCTTAAAGGATAAATGTTAAAAAAAATACAGTAGTAAAGGTGTGAGAGTAGCAATCACCATTGTTTTCATAGGCCCAGCAAAATATGGGGAAACAGAAAAGGCCTTGGTCTAATTACAAGGAGGCCTCACCCCTGAAGTTTTCTGGCATAAGACCGACTCTGGGCTCCAGGCATACCAGGCAGCCCAACCCCTGAGTCATTCTCTGTAGTCCCAGCAAAACTTTTTCGCACATTAGTTGTTGCTGATGCCAGGTTCCTGTAGTTAAAGATTCTGGTTTCTTCTCATTTCCTTCATCCAGTCAGGTTGATGTGGAGCCTCCTAGTTTCACTTCTTCATTAGATGAGGAGACACCTGCCTTGAAAGCAGGTTGTTGCTGTTGATAAGTCGTCTGGATATTAAGAGAGCACTCTTTGGAATAAGTCAATGCCAGAGCAGTGGTAGGGTCTTCCCTGGTAGAAGTTTACTTCCTGGTAATGTTATAGAAAATTGTGGTTGTTTCCATAGATGGTATTCATGATTCTGGTGTGTATAGGCAATGCTCAATCTTTTGAAGCCTGAGCCAAGTTATTATGCCAATGTTCAGGATATAAGGCCTAACTGCATCACAAGATTTGTGCATCTCTATTAGTAAGAAATTGTTTGCATAATGTAATATTTTCCCATTTTAATGTGCCTATGCAAAAGAGAACAATGCCACAAGGTATTATTGGTACATCTGGGGGTTGAGGGAACAAGTCCAACATTCCCTGTAACTTGGTTCTAACATGAATTCTATACAGAGAGACTTTTCTACCAGAATTCCTTATTGAACAGATACCAAAGGGGAGAAAAAACACACTAAAAACAGTGGGCAAAATTGTCACTATATAAGAGTATATTAAAAAAGAGTTATAGATGTTAAGAGAATACATCTAAGATATACATAGGAGATACATATGTCTCTTTTATGTCTTTAGAAATGTTCGGGGGGGTGGGGAGGGTGTTGAGTTCAGGTGTTGGTCTATGATTTGGTCAGCTGGAGGCTGCAAAGGACTCCCAGCAGTCCCATATCAGGAATTTTCTATGAGTCAAGGTTCCTCAGAAACTGAGTATGGTAGCAAGCACAGTTACACAGTGAAGAAAGATGGAGGACAGGAGGCTGTGGGAGTAGATTAATAGGAACAGAGTATTGATTTCTTCTCAGGGTGAGATTTTAGATTTTCACTTTAGGAGCTGGCTGGAAGCTGGCTTGAGTGAGGATAATGATTTTGTTTATAATGAGCACAGAACTGAGGGTAAAATGCTTAAATGTGGGGTAATATGCATTGGGGTGAGAGTAAAGGACTATAACTGAGCCTGTAAGGTGATAAGCCAATGGGATAAGAAAGGTATAAAATGTAGATGTTATTTATATTGTAAACATAGATGATAACCTATGATATCCTATTAAACTATCTATAATCGACATTAGTGTGAGGAAGGTTGCCAGCGAATTTCCCAAGACAGTCCTACTTATGCAGGGTGAAGCTTTGGGAAGGCCTGGTGTCCCCTTTAAGCTGCTCCCTGGGACCCACCTCGCTGGTTCTGGAGTTCCGGAAGGAAGGAGAGGGAAGGCTGTTGGTGGGGAGGTGGAGCCCCATAGTCTTCTGTAGGCTTGGCAAAAGAGCCTTTGGCCTGGAGCCATATTAGTCTCCAAGCTGCCAAGGATTCCCATCCCAGAAAGAGGAAGCTAGTTCCCTAGTTTTGCTGGAGGCCAGAAGTTTGGCAGCCTGTTCCCCACCCCGCCCCATTTGTGCAGGGTGGGGTTTTGGGAAGGCCTGGGGTCCCCTTTAAGCTTCTCCCTGGGACCTATCTCACTGGCTCCCTGGACCAAGGCCCAAGGAAACCCTGGAGTTCTGGGAGGAAGGAGAGGGAAGGCTGTTGCTCGGGAGGCCAAGCCCCATAGTCTCCCCTAGGCTTGGCCCAATTTTACATTTTTTAATTTATTTTTATTAATTAATTAATTAACTTATTTATTTATTTATTTATCTATTTTTGGTTTGGGGATCATGCCTAGTGGTGTTGAGAGTTAACTCCTGGCTTTGCACTCAGGGACCTCTTGGCAGACTCGGGGGTTCATGTGTGGTGCCAGGGATCAAATCAAGTTTACATATAAGGCAAATGACTTAACCACTATACTATGTCTCTGGCTTCTTAAAATATATTTAAAAATTATTTATTAGAATTCTTATAGTTTAGGTTGTAAGATTATAATAGCATTGAAGTTTCTGTTATTGGCATAGTAAATGCACCACCGAAAATGCACCACTTCCAATTTCTATTTCATCTCTGATTCAATATTCATTCCTTTACCTTCCTCCCAAATATTTGTTGATTGACAGAAATTTTGAAACATAGTGTTATCTCCTTTAGTACTGAGCTCAAGTAGCCTCCTTTACCTACCGTTACTATATTATCTTCTCTGTAATGCTTGTAGTTATTTACCTTTCCACCAACAAGGCACTGTTTTCTACATCCTTATTAATTCTTTTTATCTCTTACCTTTCTGGAAACAAAACAAAAATAAAACCGTGTATAGCCTAAATGAAAAAGACTGGGACTAAGAGGTGGTGGTGAGAATATGGTGGTACAGGGGCCCTCATTCTTTGTTGATGGGAGTATTGAGTGGCTCAGCCTCAATGGGACACAATATGGAGATTTCTCCAAAAACTAAAACCACAACTTCTGTCAGAGGTTCTAATTCTTAGCATCAATCCCAGTAAAACAAAAGCATGAGTTAGAAAAGATGTTTGCATACATATGTTCATTGTAGTCCTATTTGTAATAAAGAGCTCATTGTAATAAAAAATAATGCAAGTGTCCAATGATAGATGAATGAATAAAGAAGCTGTGGACTATATACATAATGGGATATTACTCAGTCAAAAGAAAATAAAAAAGATGAAATCTTGCTTTTGGCTACAAGTTGGACACACTTCAGAGGGCATCATGTAAAGCAAAATTAGAGAGAGAATTAAAAACACTGGATAATCTCACTCGTGGGCAAGATATAAAAATACACTAACAGGACAAAGGGATGGATATTATCTAATTCTAACTCCTTGCATTGTGAAAATAAATTTGGGAAGGGAAGGGGGAATAAGGCGAATTAATATTGACTCCACACTTTGCTAAAGTGTCCAATATATTTTGATGGTGGTGAAGGGGAAATAGTATTGTGTACTACAAACATGAACATAAACACTACTTTTTGTTTGTTTGAAGGTCACACCAAGCACTACTCAGGAGTTACTTCTGGCTCTGAGCTCAGAAATCACTCTTGGCATTGCTTAGAGGACCATAAGAAATTCCAGGGATCAAACATTGGTCAGCTAGATGCAAGTGCCCTACATGCTATAATATCTCCCTAACCAATATAAACACTATTATAAACATATTACTTTAATTACGACTGAAAAAAGAATAAACAAATGGAAATTAAAATATCACTTTAACAGATTGAAGAACAGATTCAGAAGTGTGTTTTCATTTATTAAATATAACATGTTGGGAAGAAGATTTAGAGAAGGTGGATTTCTAAGTGTCAAGAAGTTATACTTCCAATTCTTTAGGTGATGTCACTACCTCTTCTGAAATGAACCCAAGCTTTAGAGAAAGAGCCTTATTCTTCCATACATGTATCCATATTTCAAAATTAGTCTTTAGGTCTATATCACCATATGCCACACGATGCCTCATCCTATTTAGGTAGAATCAATATTTACTCCTCAAGGTCACCAAAAATCTCATGTTGTCAAGGAAGCATTTAACAAAGCTAATTTGTCTATTGCAATTACAAGCCCCCTACCTCATCTATAAAAAGTAAATATATCTAACAAAACTATAAGAAACATTTAATACTGGTAGATATTAGAAATAGATTCCCTTTTAATGTCCCCAATATGCCCCTGCTTCTAGTTTCTCACCTTGGATTACAGAAAAGACTCTATGACCAAATTCATTAAAATATAAACATCCTCAACTTGAATAGAATAAAAGAATCACATATGCAATCTAGTTATTAATAATTTACCATAAATTTAAACGCATTAGTTATTCCTTAGATAGTTTTTTATATGCATTATTCATGGGGTCTTTACCTTTAGTTGGACTACAGCTGTCATATTAATTTATAATCAAATTGTGAATTTGGTTAGTAATTGTTAAGTACTGGTGAATAAAAAGAAAAATATCTCTAGAAGTCAGCATTAAATGCATTTTCTTTTGAGAAACACATTTACCATTTACTGTAAATATAAAATAGAAAAATAATCTTAAGTAGGATTTTTTAAGGAGGATTTTTACATTGCATCAAGTATCTGGTTTCTCTATATACCCTTTAAGGTTATTTATGGCCGTTCAGCCCCCCCCCCCATTTTCTGCCTTTAAAGAAGTTAGAAATTGAGTATGTATAATTCTGACATTGTCACACACATTTTATTTTTGTGTGTTTTCCTCTGGGCTTTTACCCAACCCAGAGGGAAAAATGGAAATCAACAGTCTATGAAATCTGTCAAGTACTAAAGCTATTTCCCCCCAAATACAGTGAAAAAGTATCAAAATTAAAATGCTTATATCAGAGGTAAAATAATTTAAAAGTCTAGAGACATCAGGAATCATTAGCAGGGTTAACTCTCTATTTACATACTTTTACCTAGAAGCACTCCTTGATGATTATGCATATAACATCTTATTATCAAATATCGTATGAAAAGAAATTTCAGGTTATGTTCTCAGCATTATTATTCTGTATGTATTTCTTTCTTTGCAGACGGAAAGCAAAAGTATGGGAAAGAGATAATTTATTTATTTTAAATAATATCTTTATTTAAGCACCATGATTACAAACATGTTTGGAGTTGGGTTTTAGTCATAAAAAGAACACCCCCTTTGACCAGTGCAAAATTTCCACCACCGATGCCCCCACTCTCCCTCTTCCCACATCTCCTGCCTATATTCAAGAAAGGCATTTTATTTCTATCACTCATTAACATTGTCATGATAGTTGTTAGTGTACTTATTTCTCTAACTGAACTCACCACTCCTTGTAGTGGGTTTCATATCATGAGCCAGTCCTTCCAGCCCTCATCTCTATTGTCTCTGGATATTATTAAAATAATGTCTTTTATTTTTAATTTAAAAGAAGTTTCTGTTTTTAAAGATTATGTCAATTTTGTATTAAAATTACATTTATACTTTATATTGGGACCAAAATCTGACTTATATACTAATATATGTATGTATCTATGGACAGATCATTTATTTACATGACTTAGGATAAAACAATTATTTTCTCATAATCTTAGTTCCTTACTTGGATAAAGATAATTATATATGTTACTTCACAAAATTACAAGATCCAGATGAAAACTTATAATGTAGAATGTAAATCATTCTTGTAGGAACTATCATGATATTCTCATTTTGTATGTGAGACTAAATTGTCAACCAAGTACAAAAGACATTATCTTAACCTAGAGTGAGGAGGCTCAGTAGAAAACTATAGATTATTGAATATACACTGAGGGCCTAAGAGAGAATACAGTGGTTAGTGTACATGCCGAGCATGTGCTTGATCTAGTTTGCTACATGTACATTATTCCTCTGAGCATCACAGATGTATCTTTGGAGGCTAATGAACACCACTCTGGAGGAGTTCCATACTATAAGTATATTCCCAGCACTACTGGGCCCATAAAGGATTATATCAGCACATGGCTAAAAATCATCACGGAGCCACTGAGATTACTAAGCATTGCTTGGAAGGCCAAGTATATTGAGAATGCATACATATATGATGAAATTTTTAAAAGACATTCTTAGAGAAACACAGGAAGTAAATGTCTAGCATAAAAAATATCTTATTCTGAAATATGTGATTTCCTCCCTCACTATTTGCACACACAGTTTCAATATTCAAAAAGCAAATACCTATTTTCTTAGTACATGTAAATCTCTTTGCACCAATCTTTCTCACTAAAAGTTTTTTTTAATGTGCTCTTTTTATTGGAGGAGGTAGAAGAAATGCTCCAGGTGGAGCTTGGAAAGGACCATGGAATGCCAGAGACCTGGGCCATGCATATTCAAAACATATATTCTACCATTTGAATTGTAGTAAAAGTCATGTGTACATATTCTCTTATTAAAGTAGTCAGTTTATTTTTATCTTGGAGGAAAATATAGTGCTATAGAACTAGCTCCTACTAGATCACAGAAGTTCTTTTTTAATGCTATAAATCCATTTGAACTACTTGGAACGAGTTACCATTGAGATTGGTTCATTTGATCTGAGCTAAGATCAAGTTCAGTATAGGTGATAGGTACATGTAGGAGAAAGAAAGGACCATGAAAGTTGAACCCCTGGGCAGATCCTTCATCCTAAAGGGGATGAAGACAGGTGTTTTAGGCAGAGGCTAGAAGGCTGAATAAACTGAGGAAGGCAAATAAGAGACCTCAGGCCTAAGAAGCTCTTCTCAATTCTCTATCAGGGCAGGTATCTGTTCATCAAAACTTTCTCTCCATAGACTTATTTATTAATGAGTGGTTTAATTAATTTGAATTAGTAATCAAGATCCCAGTGTGAATGTTGACCTAGATGACTCTCAGTGAACTTTTTGGTTAAGCTGAACAAAACTAAGTAAAGCGACTACATTTCATATATAACTCTGACCTAAAGTCAAGTATACCCAGTCTTTCAGTGTGGAAAATTGCCTGTTTTTTAACTGTATCTATAAGATTTAGAGACAAGAAACAGAGGAAAGTTGATGTTAGAAATAAACACCCCTGGAGCGAGTGAGTAAGAAATGGCTGACTGTGGGGACTGCCGGGTGAAGTGCTGATTGCTTCACCTGTGGAGTCTCCGCCCTGCAGTGCTTCTTCTGAGGAAACTGAGGACCTAAATAAAACCCTGTCCTATGCTCCTCTGTCTTTCCTGAATCCTTCAAGATCTCCTCAGAGCCCTGGGAAGCAAACCCCCCCAAAAAACTGCATTCTGAAGCTACCCAGTGAGCAAGTGAGTGAGTAAGAAATGGCTGACTGTGGGGACTGTCAGGTGAAGTGCTGATTGCTTAACCTGTGGAGTCTCTGCCCTATTGTGCTTCCTCTGAGAAAACTGAGGACCTAAAGAGAAACCTGTCTTGTGCCCCTCTGTCTTTCCTGAATCCTTCAAGCTCTCCTCAGAGCCCTGGGAAGCGAACCCCCCAAAAACTGCATTCTGAAGCTACCCAGCGAGCGAGTGAGTGAGTAAGAAATGGCTGACTTTACAAGCCCAGAAAGGGGAAGCCACTGAATTCTGCTGGAACTCAGATGCCAGCACCCCTATCTGCCTATCCTCTGTGCTGTGCACCATTTTTGGCCTGATTTTATCCTATGTGTGGCTCATCTGCGGACGGCTTGCCTTCCCTGGAGCCTTCCCTGGAGGTGAGTTTACAATCCCAGAAAGGAGAAGCTTCTGAACTCTGCTGGAACTCAGATGCCAGCACTCCTATCTGCCACTCCTCTGTGCTGTGCTCCATCTTCGGCTTAATTTTATCCTGTGTGTTGCCCATTTGCAGATGGCTCATCTTCCCTGGAGCCTTCCCTGGAGGTGAGTTTACAGCCAAGAAAGGGTGGAGCTAGAGGACTTGCACATCATTTAGCCAATGAATACAACCACAACACATAGAAAAGCCCACAATACAAGTGTGACAATAGGGAAAAAATGCAGCCAGCACCAGAAATAAAGAATGACGATGGCAACTCTGATGACTTGAACATGAACAACCAACTAGTCAGTCTCTCAGATAAGGGGTTTAGAATCGCAATATGGAAGATGTTCAAAGAACTCAAAGAAAGTATAGAAGAGAACACTAATAAGAATCAAAAGAATATGAAGATAGAAATCAGAAAACGCCAAACTGAAATTTCAGGTCAAATAACAGGTCTGAAAAACTGAGTAGATGAATTGAAGAAAAACATGGTTGAGCTTTTCCACAGGTTAACAGCAGCTGAGAATAGAATTAGTACACTGGAAGATGAGATGAATAACAATTCCATACAGCAGAAGAAATTGGAAAAAAGCCTTAAAGCAAATGATCAAACAATGGAAAAATTACTCAAAGATTAGGAACAGATGAAAATAGAAGTCTATGATAAGCTCAACAGAAACAACTTAAGAATCATTGGAGTCCCAGCAACCCAGGAAGAAAATCTCCAGGAAGAATCAACGGTCAAGAACATCATTAAAGAGAAACTACCAGAACTAATGAATACATGCGATCAAATCTTGCATGCCCGAAGAGTACCAACTAAAAGAGACCCCAGAAAAAACACCCCAAAACACATCCAAGTCACAATAATGAATCTCACAGATAGAGACAGAATTCTGAAAGCAGAAAGATTGAAAAGAGAAATTACATTCAAGGGAACATCCTTGAGATTTACTGCAGACCTGTCACCAGAAACACTCAAGGCCAGAAGGTAGTGGTGGGACATAGTGACAAAACTCAATGAAATAAATGCTTTGCCTAGAATACTGCACCCAGAAAAACTCACTTTCAGGTTTGAAGTAATAATACATGGTTTCACGGACAAACAACAGCTCAGAAACTTTACAGACTCAAAACCATTCTTATAAGAAAACCAGAACGGCCAACTTTAAGACAAGACTGACCAACAGACACACCAAACTTTGATATAAAGATGGCACTAACTCCCAGGACAATTCTTTCTCTCAATATCAATGAACTAAATGCACCAGTTAAGAGATGCAGAGTGACTAAATGGATCAGAAAACTCAATCCAACCTTCTGCTGCCTGCAAGAAACATACCTGAATACTCAGAACAAATATAGACTCAAAATAAAAGGCTGGAGGAAAATCATCCAAGCAAACAACACCCATAAAAAAGCTGGAGTGGCGATACTAATACCAGATGATGCAAACTTTATACTTAGGAAAGTTGTAAGGGACAAAGATGGACATTTTGTATTAATCAAGGGATACGTACAGCAGGAAAAAATCAGTCTCCTAAACATATGCACCGAATGAGGTGCCAGCAAAATATTTAATAAAATTGTTGACAAATCTGAAAAATAATATCAATAACACACAATAATTGTGGGAGACCTCAACACGGCATTGTCAACACTTGACAGGTCAACCAGACTGAAACCCAAAAAGAATATACTACACCTATAAAGAGAAATGGACGAAAAAGGCCTAGAAAAAAAAATATATATATATATATAAAACATTCCACCCCCAGAGGCCAGATACACATTTTTCTCTAATACACATGGGACATTCTCCAGGATAGTCTACATGCTAGCACATAAAACATACCTCCATAATATCAAGAGGATAGAAATTTTGCAGGCTACATTCTATTACCACAAGGCCCTGAAATTCTATGTGAACCACAAAGGAACACAGTAGAAAAACTTTAATACCTGAAAGTTAAACAGCCTAATGCTGAATAACTAGTGGGCCCGAGATGAAATCAAAGAGGAAATCAAAACCTTCCTAGAAAGAAATGACAATGGAGACACAAACTACCAGAACCTATGGACACAGCAAAAGCGGTACTGAGAGGAAAATTTATAGCTTTGCAAGCACACATCAGGAAAGAAGAAGAGGCATACCTGAATAGCTTAATGATGCAGCTCATAGAATTAGAAAGTACTCAACAAAAGGACCCAAAAATAGGGAGACAGAAGGAAATAACAAAGCTGAGAGCAGAAATCAATGAAGTTGAAACCCGAAAAACAATCCAAAAGATCAACGAAAGCAGAAGTTGGTTCTTTTAAAAAATAAACAAGATTGATAGACCACTGGCAAACCTAACAAAGAAAGAGAGAAACTTTATAACTTGTATTAGGAATGAAAAAGGAGAGATCACTACTGATATGTTTAGAGATCCAAAGGGTAATCAGAAACTACTTTGAGAAACTCTATGCCACTAAAAATGAAAACCTGAAAGAAATGGATACATTTTTGGACTCATAATCTTCCATGGTTGAATGAAGAAGATGTAGCATATCTAAACACACCCATCACTCTTGAGAAAATTAAGACAGTAATCAAATGTCTGCCCAAAAACAAAAGTCCAGGCCCAGATGGATTTACTAATGAATTCTTTCAAACCTTTCAAGAAGAACTTCTACCAATTCTGGCAAGAATCTTTCATGAAATTGGAAAAACAGGAACACTTCCAAATAGCTTTTATGAAGCCAATATTACAGTAATACCTAAATCAGACAGAGATGCTACCAATAAAGAAAATAACAGACCAATATCGCTGATGAATACAGATGCAAAGATCCTCAACAAAATTCTGGCACATAGGTTTCAATGCCTCATGAAAAATTTATCCACTACGATCAAGTAGGTTTAATCCCAGGAATACAAGGATGGTTTAACATCCGTAAATCTATCAACATAATACACAACATCAACAACAAGAAAAATAGAAATCACATGATCATATCAATAGACACAGAGAAAGCATTTGATAAGGTCCAACACCCATTCTTGATCAAAAATCTCAGCAAGATGGGAATGGAAGGAATCTTTCTCAATATAGTTAAGGCCATCTACCACAAGCCAGAGGCAAATATTGTCCTCAATGGAGAAAAACTGAAAGCCTTTCCTCTAAATTCTGGCACAAGACAAGGCTGTCCTCTCTCACCACTCCTATTCAACATAGCACTTGAAGTACTTGCTATAGCGATTAGGCAAGAAAAAGATATCAAGGGAATCCAGATAGGAAGGGAAGAAGTCAAGCTCTCGCTATTTGCAGATGACATGATACTCTACCAAGAAAACCCTAAATTCTCTACAAAAAAAGCTTCTAGAAACAATAGACTCATATAGCAAGTTGGCAGGCTACAAAATTAACACACAAAAATCAATGGCCTTTCTATACACGAATAGTAATAGGAAGAAATGGACATTAAGAAAACAACCCCATTAACAATAGTGCCACACAAACTCAAATATCTTGGAATCAACTTGACTAAAAATGTGAAGGACCTATACAAAGAAAACTATGAAACTCTGCTCCAAGAAATAAGAGAGGACATGAGGAATGGAAGCACATACCCTGCTTATGGATTTTCAGGATTGACATCATTAAAATGGCAATACTCCCCAAAGCATTGTACAGATTTAATGTGATCCCTCTAAAGATACCCATGACATTCTTCAAAGAAGTGCATCAGGCATTTTTGAAATTTATTTGGAACAATAAACACCCTAGAATAGCTAAAGCAATCATTGGGAAAAAGAATATGGGAGAAATTATTTTTCCCACCTTTAAACTGTACTACAAATTAATAGTTTTCAAAACAGCATGGTATTGAAATAAAGACAGGCCCTCAGATCTGTGGAATAGGCTTGAATACTCAGAGAATGTTCCCCAGATGTACAATCACCTAATTTTTGATAAAGGAGAAAGAAATCCTAAATGGAGCAAAGAAAGCCTCTTCAACAAGTGGTGTTGGCACAACTGGCTAGCCGCTTGCAAAAAATTGAATTTAGACCCCCAGCTAACATCATGTACGAAGGTTAAATCCAAATGGATAAAAGACCTCGATATCAGACTTGAAACCATAAGATATATAGAACAACACATAGGTAAAACACTCCAGGACATAGAGACTAAAGGCATCTTCAAAGAGGAAACTGCACTCTCCAAGCAAGTGAAAGCAGAGATTAACAGATGGGAATATATTAATCTGAGAAGCTTTTACACCTAAAATAAATAGTGCCCAGGATACAAGAGCCCTCCACTGAGTGGGAGAAACTATTCACCCAATGCCCATCAAACTAGGGGCTAATCTCCAAAATATACAAGGCACTGATAGAAATTTAAAAAAAAAACTATCTAATCCCATCAAAAAATGGGAAGAAGAAATTGACAGACACTTTGACAAAGAAGAAATACAAATGACCAAAAGACACATGAAAAAATGCTCTGCATAACTAATTATCAGGGAGATGCAAATCAAAACAACTATGAGGTACCACCTCACACTACAGAGATTGCCATACATCACAAAGAATGAGAACAAGTGGTGTTGGTGGGGATGTAGAGAGAAAGGAACTCTTATCCACTGCTGGTGGGAATGCTGTCTAGTTCAACCTTTATGGAAAGCGATATCGAGATTCCTCCAAAAACTAGAAATCGAGCTCCCATACAACCCAGCTATACCACTCCTGGGAATATACCCTAGGAACACAAAAATACAATGTAAAAATCCCTTTCTTACACCTATATTCATTGCAGCACTATTTACCATAGCAAGACTCTGGAAACAGCCAAGATACCCTTCAACAGATGAATTGCTAAAGAAACTGTGGTACATATGCATAATGGAATATTATGCAGCTGTCAGGAGAGATGAAGTCATGGAATTTTCCTATACATGTATGTACATGGAATCTATTATGCTGAGTGAAATAAGTCAGAGAGAGAGAGAGAAAGACACAGAATGGTCTCACTCATCTATGGGTTTTAAGAAAAATGAAAGACATTCTTGCAATAACTTTCAGACACAAAAGAGAAAAGAGCTGGAAGTTACAGCTCATCTCATGGTGCTCACCACAAACAGGGATGAGTTTAATTAGAGAAATAACTATGTTTTGAACTATCCTAATAATGAGAATGGACCAGGAAAATAGAAAGCCTGTCTAGAGTACAGGCGGGGGTTTTGTGGGGAGGAGGGAAATTTGGGACATTGGTGTTGGGAATGTTGCACTGGTGATGGGTGGTGTTCTTTACATGACTGAATCCCAAACACAATCATGTATGTAATACATTTGTTTACATAAAAATTAAAATAAAAAAATAAACATCCCTAAATATTTTTATTCAAACAGGTTGAGTCATCTGTATTCTAACTAAAAATGGCTATTTAGATCAGATAGATCATACACAGGCTGAGTCGCTTGCTTTGCTTCTGAAAACCCCAGTTTGATCCCTGGCCCCACGTGGCTACTGAACATCTCTGGCTAAAGGCCTGGAGGTCCCTGATCACTGTTTTGGGTGCCTCAGCTAAACACCACAGGGACTGTGCATCACTACATCTTGGCTCTTTGAAGCACTGATTTAGGTAGCCAAGTACCACAGCCATCACCCTGGCATCTGAGCATCACTTTGAAGGTCCACACCTCCACTTTCCCCAATCTCAAAGCCTGGTGAAGATGCACAAAGAATTTTTTTATTTGTTATAGACTCAAAGAGAAAAATTTACTCTGAACTAGCAGTTAAACATATGTACAAGTGGCAGGTGGAATATTGATGCATGGGGAACCTATAGAAGAATTAGTGCCACATCCCACTCAGGAGGGGCACACACCAGAAAGGTGTAGTGCTCTCCTGAACAGGAATTATTTGCCAAAAAGGCCCGCTTAGAGCAGTCAAAATCACTTGACCCTTTGCGTGGATCGTTTGGCCATAGTTCCATAAGTGGCTGTAACTATCTCTCTCTTTATTTTTAACCAATATTAGAAATCAGGCCTTAGTAAATTCTTTCTAACTAAGGACAGTACAATCCAGCCAAAAGTCTCCCACTTAACAGCTCCCTGTAATTTTTCCTACTTTGGCGCCAAGATCAGGTTTTTCCATAAACTTAGCTCAAAACAAAGTAATTTTCACTTTTCCCCCAAAACTCTAAAACATTCCTCTCTCTTCACACTTCCCTGATAATTACCTGGTTTCTTCTGTTTTACCCAAAACAAAGCAAACCCAAAACAAACTGCCTTTTCACCTTCAGTATAGGCTCTTTAATATGCTAATTTAAGCCAGGGTCTTTCTTTCTTTCCCCAGTTTCTTTGATGTCAAGAATTTGCACCTGCTTTCCCTGCCTCAGCCTTTTAAAAGCAGCCAGCTCAAAAAATAAAATTGTCTCCGTCCTTGTAGACGCGAGTCCCCATACAATCTGTGTGGTTTCATTCATTTCTACAATATTGTTCCGTCATTTCGTCGTTCCGTGTGCCCACTCTCTCCCCACGGATTTTTTCCCCCGAAACTCCACGAAGGATCTGTTAGCAGGCGCTGGCGTCTTGCGAACAGAATTGGCTCACAGCAAATTAGTTTACAAATATATAGAAAAAAGTAAAAGAGAAGGAGACTAGATTATTCTTTAAGAGAATGAACAATTTTTCTTGCAATTTTAAAATTTATTTAAAAATTTTTTATTTGTGTACTGAGGGGTTACTCCTTGGTCTGAGGTTTGGTTGGATTGTGGCATCATTTGGGATGCAGGGGATCAAACCTGGGTTGGTTGTGTGTGAAGCAAACATCCTACTCACTGTGCTATTGCTCTGGTCTGTAAAATAAAATTGTATTAAGTTATAATAAATTAAAAAGTTGTTCATTAATTAACTTCAATCATACAATGTGACACAGCCACTCCAACAATGCACATTCCCCACCATCAATATCCATAGTTTGTTTTGGTGTTTAATCTGGCCTCCCACCTCCATGGCAGACATTTTTCCTTCTTTCTTTTTCATTTTCTCTCTCTCATTCTCTCTCTTATGAACATTGTGATTTCCAATATGATTACTGAAGGGGTATCATACATAACACTTTACTTCCTTTTTGCACCAGTTCTTATCCAGAGTAATAATTTCTAATTGTACTTTAGAATCCATACAGGATGCTGGGGATTGAACCAAAGTCAGTCATGTGTAGATCAAGTCATTAACTTGTCTAATGTATCTCCTGTCCTCATCAAATTTTAAACCAATAAGTAAGGATTACTGAGTATTCTTCAGGTTCTTCAAAATAAAAAAAGAAAATGTACACCTACATAAATATTTTTTCTATTTTATTTTCATTACTTTTTTCCTTCCTCATATATATATCATAGTTTTTTCCACCTACATGCATAAAACTTTTGAAAACTCAAACATTGATCTGCTTAATATGTTCAAGATAATATGGCACAGGCTAGAGGACTTAAGAATTTAGTTCAGGTAAACTACACATAGGTCTGTCCAATAAGTAATATCAATCTGATACTTTATTTATAAAACAAAAGAGAAACCTAGAAACCTATAATTTCTTCCAGTTTGGAATGAACAAGAAGTCATAGAAAGTAATGGATAAGTTATCAGTACAAAAAAACCCTGTGTAGTTTGAAGTAGCAAAATCATTTTAGATTGCGAGAGCAACTTAAAGAGATCAGTGAAGGCACTGAAATACTAGTGTTAAAGGAATGAGTAGTTCAGTGTGACTGAAACTTAGAACATACTTAAGATTAATAAATTAGGTTAGAGATTTTTTTACGGGAAACCAGTGAAAATATTATGTTAAAAGATTCCAAAAGAATTTAGTAACTAAAATGATCCTCTGAATGGCTTGAGTTAGGAAGTGCATGATGCAATAATGGAGATGGATGAACATAGGTACTCATTTTAGCTTCGGACTATTCTGAATAAAGTCATATGAACATTAATAAATACGTTTTCACATAAACTTTTTTCATTTCTTTGAGACAGTATTAGGAGTACAAATGTTATATTTTTACAAAATATGCATGTTTAGTTTTGCTAAAAATTGTTCAAACCATTTTTTGAAAGAGTTGCACTCATTTTTCTCTTGTTAGCAATCTATGAGTAATGTACTTCTCTTGATCAATACCAACATCAGATATTATCACTCATTTTCATTTATAAAAAATTTGAGACCTATTGTCATAGAATAGGTGCCAATGAATATAAACACACAAAATATGTTTCACGACCACATGCTATTCTTTTTTAGTAGAGGAACTAACATTATTTTTTTCCTCTTGCTTGTTTTTTATTTCTTCTGTTTTGTGGTCACAGCCAATGTTTCTCAGGGAATACTATTGGCTCTGTGGCTCAGGGGTCACTCCTGGTGGGGCTTGGGAAACCATGTACAGCACTAAAGACCAAACTGGGCCAGCTTCCTGCAAAGCAAACAATTTTATGATGTATTATCTCAATATCATCTTTCCGTTTTTTAACAGTCAAGTATATTTTAAATAAATTTGCCTATTAAAGTAATATATTTACAAGTATAGTTACCTTCTGATGCTCATGCCTTCAGCTAGATAGAAATTTCTTTATCACTTTCACAATATTACTGCAATTTGTGTTAAGCCACAATCAAGTATAAGTCATTAGTCCAGCATGCCACAGTCAGTAGTGTGTTAATGGAAAATGAATATTTAAGAGATATATTAACTCCAATGTTTACTCAGCATTTTTTATAATTGTCAAGAACTGGAAACCTTACTCATGAATTTCATGAACTGATCAATATATAAAAAATAAGTGATGTATGTATATTCTGGAATACTACTCTGCTATAAAGACAGACTCCTGACTTGTACAATAAAATCATGAGCTAGGATGTCTAGTGAAATACACTAGATGAAGAAAGACCATATAATTTAATTTAAATATGGCATATTGAGTAAACAAAAAAATTAACTAAGAAGTTTTGGAATTATAAAGCACTATTTATTATTAGAGGCAAAGGCAGAAAGCCAGGAAATAGAAGTAGAAAGGTCATAATTTGAAACAAGAGGAAGATAATGTTGATTTTACATAATGAACTTCTTAGACTCAGACACTATTATAATGTAAAACTATCTCAAAACATAAAGCCATAAAATTTACCAGGTTAAAATTACAATGAAAATAATCACTAAGATTTTCCAACCATTGAAAATATTTTTAGAGATCATGCATGGTTAGTTTCTATGGTTAACTGTTCTAATGATTAGAAAAACTGTAAAACTGGATCGGATAAATTGAAAAACTATGTATAATATGGGTCATACGCATCCTAAAATTGCTTATTTATTTGAAATTCAAATATAATTGAGTATCCTATATTTTATCTGAAAAATCTAGTCTATTTTACTTAAAAATTTGCTACTAGATTTATAACTCTTTTGAGATTTCCTCTCCCCGCTATTTTATCCAGATTTCAGTTGGTCGTATGTTCATTGTTGTAACCAAGTTCCATTCTATTAGAGATCATAACAATACAAGTATTCAATGCTATATAACGTCTCTATTTTGAAAGTGTTCAGAACTTAATCCTGGCTCTGTGTTATAGAAACATTCTTGTTTGGACTTGGGGGGTTAAATGGGGTACTGGGGATTGAACCTGGATCAGCTGAGTGCAATACAAGTGTCTCACATGCTATGCTATCTCTTTTAGCTATTTCTTTTAAAAATACAACTATTATTTTTCAATAATGTTAATGTTCATTTGTTTGGAAACAAACATTTTTTTCATAAAAATACTGCATCTCCTCCACCATCAATGTGTCCAAAAGCATCTACCATGGTTCAATAACATTTCTAGTCACTAGCCAGTCTTTATCTCCACTTCCTTAGTTACCTTAGTATTGTTGTCAAAGTCCAAGAATTGCTTCTATTTGTCATTGCCCATTCCCTTTAGTTGTACATAATGTTGAGTGCTATCATCTGGAAATCATCCTTCATTTGATTTATGATGGCCTCCAGTTAAATCTAAGTTGTAGCCAAAAGAAGTAATTCATCTTTTGATACAGCTGAGTAATCTTCTATCTCAAAGCTTCTTTAGCTACTCATCTGTCATTGGTCATTTGAGTTGTTCCTAGATCTAGGTTAGTGTAAATAGTACTGCAGTGAATGTAAGAATGCAAGAATGCATATATATTTTTCTATGTTTTTTTTATTTTAGGGACCAGAGTAATAGCACAGCAGATAGGCATTTATTTTGCATTTAGCGAACCTGGATTGGATTTCAGGCATCCACTATATTCCCCAAGTTACCACCAGGAATGAGACCTGAGTGCCAAGCCAGGACTAACACCTGAGCACTGCCTTGTATGGTTCCAAAACAAACCAAAAATTAAATATATTTATTTTAGACAGTGTGGTTTACGGTGTTGATCATAATATAGTTATTTCTGGCATTCCACCACAAATCTCACCACCACATTCTCTCTACCCTTGTCATCAGTTTACCAACCTTTTTGAAACTTGGCAGATATGAGTAATTCACTCAATATTACTTGGTATAACTAAAGGTAATAAAATCATAGGGGACAAACAGCATTAAAAGAAAATTTGTGAAAAATGTCATATCTTGCATTTAGATAGTATGCCATTATATAAATATTTACTAAGCTGTATATTGCCAATTGACTGTTCTGTTGTTGATTTTGCTTGTTGAGGCTATTTGGCTTCTATGAGAATTTCATATCTAATTTTGGTTTATTCCTACAGGGAAATCAGTATTAAAATTATGGGAGCATTGTAGTCACCAGGTTTACTAAATTGAAGGTCAGCAGAGCTGAGCTGATGAGCTCATAGCATGACAATGGTGATTCATGGGGTCGTTCCAAAGGGCCCCAGTATTATCAACTCTGAGGCCATTATGTCTATGAGTTTTTCCTGGTAGTTTGGTTTCTCTTTTGAAATTTAGATGAATTTAATGTTGGCCACTTGTGCAGACATGAAAAGGGTTTTGATTCATGGGCATAGCTGCCAGGGGCATCTGGAAGTACAGAGGTGCTGTTGGGGGAGGTGGCTAACTTGACTCCAAAAGTCCTTGCAGATGTCAGCATGTTTTCAGGAATACAATTTTTTTTCAAATTGATTTTGTTTTCTTGGAATAGATGCCAAGGAGTAGAATCCCTGTGCCCTATATGTGTCTGCTTAATTTTTTGAGATGCCTCATATGTGCTATAGAGTATATACCAAACTGTATTGTCTGAGGATATCCTATTTATTACATTCCTCCACTGCTTTTCAATTCTGGGCCTTTTGATTTAGTCCATTCACTATAGTGTTAAGTGATATCTCATTTTTGTTTGATTTGCAATTTCCTGATCATCAGGAATGATGCACACTTTTTTGTTGGCAAGTTTCTTTTCCTATATTGTTGATTTTGTGCTTGGATCACACCAAATTGTGCTTAGGGAGCACAGCTGGTTTTGTGCTCAGGAATCACTCTTTGTAAAACTCAGGGAACTACATATGGTGTTGGAGTCAGTCATAGGTAAGAAAATAAATTTATGTACTATTTATATGGACTCAACTCCTCCCATTTTTTGAATGAATTGTTGTGCATTTATTGTTGACATTTGTGTGGTTAATCTTCTTAAAACTGCATCTAGGTCATTTAAATAAAATAGTTTTTCTTATTATCTTAAAAAGTTAAATTAAATCTGTTTATTAATATTTTATATACATATACCAGTGTTCTTCAAATTTATTATGCCTTCAGGCTAACACCTGTCCTACATATAACCATGCTGATAGACACCAGTGTTATTTAACTTTTCTGTACCTACAGACTGGTACTGGTTCATGGGCTAGTAGTTGTAGAATGCCACTACCTACTATTTGTTCGCATTTTATCTATCATCCATCTATCTATCTATCTATCTATCTATCTATCTATCTATCTATCTATCTATCTATCTATCTATCTATCTATCATCTATCCTATCTATCATCTATCTATCATATATCTATGCTGCTACCTACTATCCATTCACATCTATCTATATCTATCTTGATTATTATAAATCTGAATACAGATTTTCTAGTTTTGTGTACCACATGTAGTTTGTCAAGACATTGTGTCTTGTTCTTTCTCTCTCCCTTTTTATAATAGCTTAATTTTATTTATTTGGAGAGTTTCTGTTTTTCTCTCACTAAATGGTTCATCCCATATTTTCCCTTCAGCATGTAAACAGGAGAGAAATTTATTCCTAGTAAAAACTGTCTATTGAAACATTTAGAAAAACATGGTAAATGTCCAAGACTTTTCTGGATTTAGTGTTACTTGGTAGAAAACTAAAACTAGTGAATCTGAAATGCAATGGGAGATTTTAAGGTTCAGATGTTTGTGTTCTCCATGTTGAATTAACACCATAACAAAACTTTATAGTCAGGCCTTGCTCTGTAAATTATCAGTTATGTGTTTCTGCAAATGACTATATGAATAACAATAATAGTCATGTATTAATGAATGATGTTTTGGTCAATGACAGATGCATATACAATGGTGAATTGAATATGAATATATGATAATATTATATGTGATTGTGAATATATGATCAATATTATAGACATCACCAGCATAGATTGAAATGGTTGAAAGTTACTATGGTAGACTGTGTTATCTGATTCTGCATAATCACATTAAGTTATATAAAAGATTAATGTAAGCAAAAGATATTTTGCTATATTAAATCATAACTCATTATATAACATTGTTCAGAACTTCTTTATAAATATATTTATATATACATGAATAATTAAATATTTTGCCTACAGTAGCTATTTTTAGTTCATCATGAATAAAGTGATAAAAACCATTGTCATGGGAAATTGATTATTTAAATTCATCTAGTCAATAAAATCTGATTTTCTAGAGAAAATAAATATCAAGATTTATTTAATAGAAAATATATCACAAAGAATCCCAGAGGCTTCACAAATACTGTTTTTAAGCAAAAAAAAAAGAGAGAGAGAGAGAGAACATACTAAGGTTTTTATTATTTACAAGGATTAACAACGGACTATTTTGCTTGATTACCTGCCATTGCTTTTCATGAGCAATCCATGCAGAAGGTAAGAGTTCATTCAGAATCTGAAAAGAGGCACTGGGGGTCTCTTCAATCAGAAGAGATACACTACTGAGATGAAGGTGAGGTTAGCAGAACTGTCAATAAGATAAACCTTTTTTTCTGTGTCTCCAAGCTCAGGGCCTCTTTCATTCCATTTTTGACTCTGTTGTAAAAGAGTCTCTCCATGGCTGATTATAATTCTGCAGTGAAACACATTGACTCATCTTGAATCTTTGTCTCATCTGATTACTGTTTGGTAACCCTGGCATTCTACAGGGAATCATGCATTCAATCCATCCAGACATAAAATATCTGTTTTGACAGTCTTTGATTGTAACTTAAGTAGTACAGATTTTAAATAATCAAAAAGGGCTTATATAATAAAGTTAGAGGTCTCAGAAGTGCTTGTCTGTCAGTAAGAAGAGAAAGGGAAAATTTTTCAAAAATAGGATCATAGATACAGAGCTAGAAGATAGAGTGGAACATATTTAGGTTCAAGAATTTTGGGCAAACAGAAAGAGGATAAGAATTAAAATAAGTTATTAGATCACTGGGTTGATTAAAAGTATTATTTAAAGCTCTTAAATACCTGTGAATTTTTTAAATCTACATTATAACTTCAAAACACTATGAATCCAATCCTTTCCCTTTTCTCTTTTATTTCCTCTTTCCCTTCTCTTTCCCCACCCCACCCCCTTTGTCAGCTTTCCCCTTCCATTCCCTTCCTCTCTCCACTCCCATTTTTCTTCTCTTCCCTCTCTTTCCTTCCAGCATTATTATCTAATAATTTACTAAGGTGTAGACTTGGATTTGAATACCCATGTAGAAATTTTGTACAGTTAGCAATATTTGGAACATATGCAAATAATAGATATTTTAGCTTCTCCAGAATAACCATTTTATTCATAAATTGAAGTAAAACTAGTTAGTTCAGAAGAATATTGAAGATGAAACAAAGATTCCAAGGTCTGTCTGAAGAATATTTGTCATTTTTATTAACACAGTGACAATTATTACTTTTATTTCAAAATGTTAAGTATTACTTTACTTTAGAATTTATATTAAGAATTAAATTAGTAGGGGCCGGGCGGTGGCGCTGGAGGTAAGGTGCCTGCCTTGCCTGCGCTAGCCTAGGACGGACCGCGGTTTGATCCCCCGGCGTCCCATATGGTCCCCCAAGAAGCCAGGAGCAACTTCTGAGCGCATAGCCAGGAGTAACCCCTGAGCGTCACAGGGTGTGGCCCAAAAACCAAAAAAAAAAAAAAAAAAAAAGAATTAAATTAGTAAACTGGAATGTGTTATATGATTTTCTGTCTCACATATCATGATGATTAAACAGCCAATACACAATTATAATGGAAAATTATAATTAGATAAAAAATCTAGTATTCAGTTACAGAGATAGTTTCAAGCAGTGAAAATGAAGAGAAAAAGTAATCATTAGGTAGGTATGTTTAAGGGAAAATCTAGAGAAATATTAAAATTATTATTACAACATATAAAATCCAAATAATATTCAAAATAACTGGTCTAAAGCAGTTTAATAAGTTGAATTGTATATATGTCACTAAATTGTGTCATCAGACATTTCTCTCATTTGGTATTTTTTATTTTCTTCTTTCTTGAGGTAAAACCGACAAATAAAATTTGTATTGTGTTAAAGTGTATAACATGATTATTTATATCTGCAGTAGGAGATGCTGGTCACAGCCAAGCTAATTAACACTTCCCTCACCTCACATTGTCACTGTTCTGTTGTTGTGAAAACACTTATGATCTACTCTCAACAAATTTCAAATATATGTAGCATACTATTAACAATTGCATACAAATGTCTTTTCTATATCACAAAAAATAGCAGGACACTTGGCAACTTTTAGATCTATGCATACAGAGGAAAGAGAAGATGACAGTAGATGTGTTTGAGGTTCTAATTTCAATAATATATTAGAGGTGGGGCAATTAATAGCAACAATTATGTCTAGCAACATGATAAAGGCAGAGAGATGAGCATCAGGAAAATATGCATTTCTTCAGAAGCACCTACATTCAATAGTTTTACCCTATTAACATTTATTTCAGAACAGAGCTTGGCAATCTCTAGTTTTGTGAATCCAATTCTGTTCTTGTGAACCATGAACATAGAATGCTATTTTCATTTTTAAGTGGCTAATAAAATATATCAATGAATAATGTTCCATGACCTGTGAAAATTACATGAAATTCAAGTTTTACTATGAATTACTGATATTTAATTGAAGCACAATCAGTCTCATTTGTTTCAGATTATTTATTATTGCAGACATGTTCTAATAGCAGAGCTGAGAAATTGTAAAAGTTCCACAAAGGTTGCTGTAGGGCCAATCCATGGCACTGTTTAGCCACACATGGTACAGGTTCAAAATAAAATAAAAATCTCTTAATACACTTTAAAAGAAGGGAAAGCCAATAATAATTGTTAAAAATTAAGCAGTACTACTGGATTCTATGCCTAGCAATGTGAAAAAAAGTTAATTTATCAAAACTAACTAGCTTAAAAAATAAAAATTCAAATAGTGTTGAACTGGGTTAAAGTCTTCAACTTCAAAAACTTCAAGTCTTCACATATTAAATATTCTACAATGAACCCTTAAACATTCTAATATGTAGAGTAGTGTTAACACCTATTGAACTAATCATTAAACATGAATATAGAAAACATTTCTCTTCTGAATAACAGACCAGTTTCTTAGAGCAGTGAACTTGGGAGACATTTGTTAAGTTAATTGTAGGGTGGTAGAAACTCAGGTATTTCAGGAATAGAACTGTGAATAAGTTAAAGTAGGTGATTTGCTCCAAGAAACTAACAAGCTGATCCTGTGATTCTAACTCGTGCTCATGAATTATATTTTGCTGTTCAGGACTATCACAAAACTCTGAATCAGAAGCTGTAAAATCAAAAGCCCTTGTACTTGGCATTATTAGTACCTTTTGAATTCTTGTCCACTTTAACCCAGAAACATTAGAAGACCTCTACCCCCAATTGACATATATACATATATTTTAGCTTAGGTTAGCTTAGGTTTTAGAAAGGTTACAGTTGAGAGCCTATTTTTGATGCAAGCAAATCTCTCTGACTAAATTTGAAGCAGTTGCTCTGCTAGCAATGTCTCAGGAGAAATCACAAAGCAACCGAGATATAAAAAAAGAAATGTGTGTGGAAGTGTGAAATAAAGTAGGCAGACCCCTCCTCCTGTCTGTTTCAGTCAGAGGGGTGCCTATCAACTGGAGAACAGTACCTGTTAGGATAATATATAGGTAACCTATATTTCTTAAGACATGTTTTGTGTTTTAATAATAAAGCAGAACCAAGTAGGAAATTACTAGCACAGTTTGCCTGAGACCAAAATACAGTAAGACCCAGTTACTTGGGAGATGAAAATATAAGTTCCTGAAAACCCCATTTGGCTCTAGGAAAGAGTAGGGTTGTAGAATCTTGTATTAACATATTCTTAGAGTAGCAAACATTTATTGTTGCAACCCATTTTGTGTTGCTTCATGAATTTTTTTTCCTAGAGGCATAGGACTGAGAAGCCATTTTTCCCTCCTCTCAAGGAAGGATGGATAGAATTTAAAGTAAGACTGAAGAAACATCTTCTAATTGGAACTAAATTAAAGCTGGCTATTCTCTCATAGACTCTCCACATTTTATAAATGTCCTAGTATTCTTTTGTTAATTACTTGATTATAAAGCCTTCTCAAAAATCAAATACTTTACATGGCTAAGTGGGAAAAGTTTAATTTAAAAGCATCCGACCATGACATAATTTTAACTTAAAATGAACCTCCTGGGCTAAGAAAATTATACTTTTTTTCTGGGTTACAAACTACCCAAAGTTTCATATTTTAAACTATTTTAGGCAACCTCTCAAATTCTTTTCTTTTCTCTCTTATAGATGAGTATTTAGATTTTAAACTCACATGCTCTTCAAGAATTCAACTTGAGGACATTTTCTACATTATGGATATATCTGCCCAAGAATTTGGGGATTACATGAAGCACCCAATTTGGGGAAGTTGTAGGTTTCTCTGTAGCTACAATACTAACTTATTTCTACTTCTCTGGTATTGATCATGTGACCTCATGATCCCACATTCAGTAAATATTGTTGGAATTAAAAAATAAGTGACTAGGACAAGTGCCACTCATTAATGGTATGGCCTTGTGTCACACACTTAAATTCTTTCATAGCTTAGTATTACATCAGGTAAGGCATATTGAGGGTACAACCTGGGTTAATTTCCCCCATATCAGACTCTGAGCCTGCCAGGAGTGATTCCTGCATGCAGAACTAAAACTAAACCCTGTACAAAGTCAGGTGAGGCCCCCATACCAAATAAAAACAAAAATTGAGATGTTTATCTATTTTATTGATTGCTTTATTTAAACACTATGGTTACAAAATTGTTTATTGATGGGTTTTAGTCATACAATGTGCACCATCCTCACCAGTGCGCCCTTCTCACACCTGTGTCTCCTGTTTCCCTCCCATATCTGACCTCTGCCTGTTTGTAAGGCAGGCAATTTGCTTCTCTCTTTCCTTCTGTTTCCCTTTTGACATTTGTTTGCATTGTTGTTAATGGGGATGGGAGGGGTACCTTATATGTCACTTTATCACCTTTGAGCATCTAGTTCTTGTCCAGAGTGATCAGTTCCTACCATCATTGTCATAGTAAACTCTACTCTACTTGAACGCTCTGCTCTTTGTGGCAAGCTTCCTAACCTGGGCTGGACTTCCGGATCTTTGTCTCTATTGTTTCTGGATATTATTACCATACTACCTCTTGTTTTTCTTGTACTCCAAAAGTGAGATTATTCTATGTCTATGCCTTTTCCTCTGACTCTACCTTGCTTGATCATTTCACGACAGAATAAAAAGTCATTTCATTTTCTTAAGTCACATTTATAAACCACTGAAGTAAATGAAATTTAAAAATTCAGTGGTGAGGCTATCATTTTAAGCTTCGATCTTGAGTCAGAGCAATCATACATAACATATACATAATTTGTTCTATTTACTACCAGATCACCTGACAGCCCAAATGACAAAGTTTGAAGTCATTATCTCCAAATAATGTGATACTCACTAGCCACATGACCGAATTCTAGTCAACCCCCCCCCCACACGAGAGAAAACTCGTGTCCCCTTCTACCCTAAGAATTTTCACATTGATGTCACTGCTTTGAGTTCAATAGTACTCAGATTCAGTACTTTGGTCTTCAAGAAGCCAAACTTCGACCTCATCAACTGCTCAGAATTTAATCAATGTAGTGCTTTTGTGTTCAGTCTTTCATGTTGGAAATGTTCCACTTCTCATGCCTTATTTTTACTTCCCTTTGAATCACATGTTGAACCCTTTGAAGTGGGGCCATATGTGAGTGAGTAGCTAGCCTTTAAGTGGTGGCTTTTTTTCTGCCCGTAGAAGGGGCTTATGCTAATATCAAAAGAGAGAAAGAAGGCTTTTATGGTGAGAGAGGCCGATAGATTGTGAAACTAATTTCAAGTACCACTGCTGATTAGGGATAAAATAAACCTAGGAAGAGAGAGAGATTCTCTTCTCATTATATGCCAGGGCACTGGAAAGAGGTATCCAAATTCTCCTTATTATAAAGATGAAAGGACAGTGATTTTGCTCTCAGCTCTTAAATTAAACCTCTTCAGGTCCTAAATTTATGTTGGTGACTTGATCTTTCTCTTTCCCGGATTCACACTGATGACGCTCAAATTATGTGACTTCTCATTAGTATTTTCTGGGACTTCAGTATGGTGAGGCTTTCTCTTTAGAGGGTTAGTTAAACTTAGGAGATTCCCGTGACCCTTATGATTTTAAATATAGCTCTTAGAGCCTTAGAAATTGTCATTTTCAGTTCATTTCTTTTTTCAAACAAATTCCATTCATTTCCATGTCATTCAAGTTTCTCCTGGAGAATCCAAATACTATATAAGACCTCACCTGCTCAGTCTGGAAGTGTGGTGAGATGTGGAGTTAGATGGAGTGGGGAAGGCAAACTGTTCCATTTTATCACTTTCTGTGAGAAGAAGCTATATTCATCACTATTTGAGAAACCAGCACAAACATTTCACTTAGTCTAAGGTACATCTTCTAAAGAACTTATACTCAGCTGACTCCTTGTTTGGTGGGACTCTTGAGTTCTCTTTGCTATGTGTGTGGCGGGGTAAATCTTTATTACATGGGAAATGAAGCTGGGACAATTAGAGGGTGACTGGTGATTATTACTAATTCTATTCACTCAAGATCCAGTTTTCTGTTGTTGAAGATTGAGTTTGTCTTTTCCTGACATTACTTCAGTCACATTACTAGGCCTCTCTCTCATCTTTGCAAGGCTTCTATTGGAAAACACTAGAGTAATCCTATTAAAATGTCATTCAAATCACATATTCCCCTTGCATTTAGAATAAAGCATAAGCTTCTTAATAGACTGGAGTGCCTGGGCATCTGGGATCCAGCAACTTCTGTCTCATTTCAAAATGTTTTTTCTACTTTGTGGGGGAAGCTTCACAGGTGTTGAGTTTCTGTTCCTTTATTTATGCCAAGCTTGTAACTGCCTCAAGGACATTGTGTTTCTTTTCCCTGAGGACTCTTCCTCCAGATGGTCAAAGGTCTGGGTCTTTCCCTGTATCCAGGTACCAAGTCACATTATCAGCTTCTTGAGGAGAAAACTACCCCAGCAGCAATGAATTCCTGTTTACCTTGCTGATTTTACCACCCCTTTTCATTTTCTTCAAATTTCCTAATTCTAAAATCATTATACTTTATTTTAGGTGCACAGTAGCTTTTTTCAAGACAAATAGAATATCCATAGGACCTTCTCTGGCTCATTTCCTTACTGAATCGGGGTCAGAGGTGGACATTTTGTAGGCATTTATCAAACATTAGTTGAATGAATGGAGCACAGTGCACCAAATAACCACATATATCAGGAATGTTTAGGAGAAGTTCATTTCATGGAAGTTAGATCTTCTGTTCTAGGTTTGATCTGACTGAGAAATCACTAAGTATACACTAATGTATATACATTATGCTAATGAACTTTACAAAGAATATAAAGAATCTCACAAAGATAAAAGAATTTCCACTACATAGTAGTTCTCAAAGATTCTTTTTATAATGTGATTAAAATGACACAGGTCCATTTTTGTCATTTATAACTAACCAAATGAAGTCACTGGCTGTAATAGGCCTTGTAAAGATAGTAAAACACAGTCCTTACAAAAGTATGGAAAGAGAACTGGAAATATTTGGAAATCTCACATGGCTGTTGCATAGCAATAAATAGATTTCCTTGGTGTCTGATTGCCCCTTCTACTTAGATCTCAAATGTTATATTATTTATTCCTTAACCAGTTGCTTATTTGATATCAAGGGAATGTCATTGACCTTAAAGCCAAACTATAGGTGTGAGGTGGAGCTCTATGTCCTGCATATTTATTGAGCCTCAAAGTTGTACTAACTCACTAATTTGGTGACTATTTTGGTTAAAGCTCCACAAGGATGTCCCTGTAATACACAATTTCAAATGGCTAAACATTCTTCCTCCAAGAATTAATTTCCATTTACAACTAGGCCTTTATCTGTACAATTATTTAAGCTGATCTGCTTCTCCCTCAGATTTAAAATTCTATATCATTTAGGCTCTATTTCTGCTGTTCATCATCATCTCCATGTAATAGCATGTTCATTTTAATATTAGTTGGAGTAATGCATTTCTGAGTTCTTATATTTATAGAATTTTTTTTTCCTAGGTGAATTCTAAAAGTCCCAGATATTTGCTGGAGCTTGGCAATAAGAAGCCTTGAAAATGCTATGAAGTCTTTGCAGGGTGTTATGCTCTGAATGTTTCAGGATTCTCCAAATTTGTAAGTTGAAGTTAACACCCAACGTGAGGTGATGGGGACATGGAAGATGGGGTCAGAATCCTTATGGCAGAGACCTGGTGGTTTGAGAGAGATAGTATGGAAAGTAGAAAAATTGCTTTGCATTTGGCCAGCATGGATTCAATCACTGGCACCCCATATGTTCAATGCCAGGAATGATCCCTGAATATAGAGCTGAGAGTAAGTCTTGAGCACAGCTGGATATGGCTCCCTCCAAAATAAAGCCAATTAAAAGAGACTAGGAGATGCTTCCTTTCTTCATCCACCAGATGACAACACAAAACTGGGCAGTCTCAAAGAGAACAAGAACTTTACCAGAAGTCAACTATGCGAGAATCCCAATATTAGCTCCCAGTCTTTAGAATTATGAGAACTTTCTATTGTTTATAAATTCTAATGAATTTATAAGGATGGCATTAATACAACAGACTAAAAGGGCTAAGAAGGGGCACTTTCGACTTACTATCACACTGAATTCTGTCTATGAAAGTATATTAGCTTGCACTATAAAAGTAGTTCTGCTACAGGGCTGGAAAGATAGTACAGTAGGTAAGGCTACAAGGTAAACCCAATTTCAGATACTGGCATCCTATATGGTCCCTTGAGCACACTAGTAGTGATTCCTGAATATAGAGCCATATGGGTATAACCCCTGACCATTACCATTTATGTTAAAAAAAAAGAAAGAAAAAAGACAAGGGGCCGGAGCAGTGGCATTAGATGTAAAGTGTCTGCCTTGCAAGCACTAGCCTAGGACGAATTTCCCGGCGCCCCATATGGTCCCCCGCCTAGCCAGGAGCGATTTCTGAGTGCATAACCAGGAGTAATCAATGGTTGTGGCCCCCCCCAAAAAACAAAATAAACAAAACAGCAACAACAAAAAATTTACAAAAGACAGTTACTTAGGCAATAAAAGGCACCATTTCAGCTAAGAGTATTTGGCTCAAGCAGTGATTAGTGTTTGTATGAGAACAGCTGAGTTCTCAATTTTTATGTTCCTAAAGTTTGGTTATTTCTGGTGTTACTATATAACTATATACTATATGCTAATACTATATATTACTATATATTATGTTACTGAGTCATCCAGAGAAAAACCAGTAAAACCAATTATGTGTGTATGAAAGAATTATTCTAAAATAGCTTATGCAATTGTGGCACTTTATGTTGTTGTTGTTGTTGTTGTTGTTGTTAATGTTCAGTATGCTAAAGATTCAGGAAAGAATTGTGGTTGAAAGCAAAAGGTAAGCTAATTTTCAGAATTGCTTCTTACTCAGGGGAGATTAATCTTTGTATTATTAATACCTTCAGTTTATTGGATGAGCTGTATACATATTATGAAATGAAATGTACTTTTCTCAAAGTCCAGTGATTTAAATGTTTATCTCATTCCACAAAATAATTTCAGAATGATATTAGTCTGAGAATCTGGACCCCCTGGCTCCGCCTTAGATTTAACTATCCTACTCATCTATGACAGGCCTCTGAGTTATTCAGATCTCTGTAGTAACAATAGCTACTGTCATAAACCAGATATGAAATCATTAAAGTAGGTCAGCTTAATATTCATTTTCAATGTGAGTACATTTAGCACTGTTATGAAGACTTACTTTAAACAGCCAGAACTGGCTCAGAGGGAAGAGCATAACTTAATTACCTTCTCATTTTCAGTAATATTCATATTTCTTCCTTCCTCTATAGCTCCTTTTAATTTTCTGCTATAATTTATAGCATTATAATTAGGAGTTCTGATGATATACTTGAGCAAAGTATGTGCTTATGGATAAGTGGGACCATTAATAGTCCAGGAACTTTGGGTCTTTCTTGTCTGTTTCCTTCATATGACTTTGAAAGGTGCAGCTGCTCAGCTTTTAACTTCTGAATGACAAGCAGCTGCTTCAACTCCGTCACTGTTAGCCAGAGCTAAAAAGGTCAGTCAGCTGAACAAAGCATTGAAAAACCAGAACAAGGACACTCTGAACTTCTGCACTAAGTATTGTTTTCCCTCTGGTTCAGCCATTCACTTCCTGGAGGTATTTTCCTCAGGTGACGGCTGGGAAGAGAAATCTAAGAGAAATCTGAGGACAGTAAAGTTGATACCTTTGCCTCTTGAGGAAAATGAGGCAGATGCCTTTGCCCACTGCTCTTCCTACTCTTCAGTTCTAGAATCTGAAGAGAGCTTACTGTTCTACCACAGAGGGCAAGAGAGTCAATATCAATACTGTAGAACAGAGGTCATGAATTTTGAGAAATGGGTCTTTTTTTCTCCATAATTCTCTACTCCAGGCTATGTAGACTTACATCAACTTTGTGGCTCTGAGCTGGAGAAATAACAGGATAATGCTCTTGCCTTGCCTCCAATGGACCCAAGTCCCACCAGGAGTGCTTGCAAAGCACAGAGCCAGAAGTAAACCCTGAGCACTACTGGTTGTGGTACAAAACCAAGAAAAACAACATCAACAAAGGAAAATCGTTTCAATTTGGTGATCTTGACCCAGAAAATTAAACATGCTTTGTTTTTCTTTTTTTAAAGGGTAATTTATTCAGGCCCATTTCTAAATACACTAAAGGGATTTTTTTTTTAAAGAGAAGGTAGAAAAAGTCAGCAGTTTTTATGTATGTATAGGCAAGGAACAGAGCACAAGGTAGAAACAGAAGAAAAGCAAATATAAATAGAGTATAATAGCTCACAAAGATATATATTTACACAAATAAATATATTTACAACAGAGGTTCACAAATTCTTTGACCCACTGCCCTATTTTCAGAAAAAAGCACTTTGTTTTTATTTTAATTTTAAATTGAAATTTTATGACTGGAACTCAATAATTACAGCTGTGTAACTGCATTTCATTGTGATTCAATAAAAAATTAAGAAATTAACCAAAATATTTATATTTTTATTTAAAAAGAGTAAAAAATCAGCAAAAACAAAATAACAACAAACAAACAAAACCCAAAAACACCCAGTGACTCCTACTTGGATTTCCTCTGAGAAAGAGCACAGTAAAAGACCCAATTATTAGGTAGAGGGCAGATAAAATAAAACCAAGAGACAGTATTTGGAGGAGTTACTTGCACTCTGTTAGCACGTATGTTTTATATGCAAGGCCCGGGCTCAATCTCTGGCACCTAAGACTCTCCTAAATACCACTGAAGACATCCCTGAGCCAGGACATCACTGAATAAACAACCAAAAATTATCAGCACACCCTAAAATTTGTGAATAAATACTTTTCTGTTTCTTTGTTTGTGTTTTTTGGATCACACCCTGCAATACTCAGGTGTTACTCCTGGCTTTGCACTTAGAAATTACTCCAGGTGCTGCTCACTGGCTTATATGGGGTGATGTGCATAAAGGAAAATAATATCTGGAGATTATTTCCCCCCATGAATGATTCCAGCACCAGTGCTTCCAAGACTGGGAAACACTGACTAACGTTCAAATTAAACAAGTCTTTATTTACCTTTATCCATATTGCAAGTAATCATATTAGCAATTGTAGGTAGTTTGGTTAGAAAAGATAAAAATCTTGGTCAGGGGTTGGAGAGATAGCATGGAGACAGGATGTTTGCCTTACATGCAGAAGGATGGTGGTTTGAATCCCGGCATCCTATATGGTTCCCCGAGCCTGCCAGGAGCGATTTCTGAGCATAGAGCCAGGAGTAACCACTGAGCGTGACCCAAACTATAACAAGCTAAAAACAAAATGGATCTGTTACATTAGCAGTCTAAGGGGCTAAGGGTGGAGGTATAGGATGTATGCTGGAAACTATGGTGGAGAGAAGTCAACACTGGTAGTAGGAATGGCCCAAATTTGCTGTTACAAAATGCCTGAAATACAACTGTGAAATACTTGTAATTCACATTAGTCTCAATAAAACTAATTACAAAAATAATAAAGAATATTAAAAAGAAAATATAAAAATCTATAGGGCGGGGCCGGGCAGTGGCGCTAAAGGTAAGGTGCCTGCCTTGCCTGCGCTAGCCTTGGACGGACCGCGGTTCGATCCCCCGGTGTCCCATATGGTCCCCCAAGCCAGGAGCAACTTCTGAGCGCATAGCCTGGAGTAACACCTGAGCGTTACCGGGTGTGGCCCCCCCAAAAAACCAACCAAACAAACAAACAAAAAAAAATCTATAGGGCGATCATCCCAGTGAGCCAGCCAGAACTCTCAGGAATAAGACAAAAAAACAAATCCATAGAGGGAATGTTTCCCTTCACCATAGATGCTCAGTTATTGAGAAATGTTAATTGATTGAATCATATAATCAGATAATCTAGCATGATTACCCTAATGTAAAGCCTGCTCATCATGGACTTCAATCATATCTGCAAAATATCTTTGCTTAGTGTTTGGATAATGAAGAACTATAATCTATCCAAGTTGTTATTTAAAAAAAATAATTGGAGCTGGTGATAGTACAGCAGTAGAGTGTTTGCCTTAAAAGCAACCAACCCAGGTTCAATTCACAGCATCCCATTTGATCTCCCAAGATTTCTAGGAGCAATTTATGAGCACAGAGCCAGGAGTAATCCCTGAGTGATGGCCCAACCCTCCCCCCCAAATAAAATCACCTTTGGGGGGAAATAATTGGTGTCTGAAAAATGTGACATAGTTTAATTTGCCTATGATATTTCTGTCACAGAGCTCCATCCTTTGTAAAATCAGAGAACTAGAGCTATCCCATAGAGGTTTCATGGGCTTAGGATAGGAGTAAATGATCTAATGTATAGATTTGCTTACGATATTCACTGCATTGAGTTTAACTCAGCAAGTATTTGTTATCATTATTATCTGCAAATCTGTATTTTCCCACAGTCTCATCTTCAATATTGAAATTTATGGTGACATATTTACAATATGAGTTTTTTTGGGGGGACTGTTTCAAAGTAATCGTCCATGGCTCCCTCATAGTACCTGGCAAAGTGCCCAGTAGTTTGGAGCTAGACCTGAAGAGAAAATGATGCTTGGACACTGTGGTGCTGGAGGTCATTAGGTCTATTCCAGAGGGTTCAGAGGAGTCCACATTTACACTCAGTGAAACTCAGGATGCCGTGTGTAACTGGGGATTTAGCTGGGTTCAACTACATGAAGAATAAGCAAACGACCCCCCCTGTAAAATCTTCCCAGCAGAAGGTTTACTTTTAAGTTGAAAAAAGTAAAGCATAAACATTTTTATATGCTTTGATACAGCATGTCTTCCACAGAAAAGAGAACTTGGACCAGACATCATGCTTGTTTAACTCAGCTGTTCTTGCAGCTGAGATTACTGTGCCAGAATTAGTGTTTGCCAATTTTAACATGATGTTTTTCAAAATTTTTCAACATTCAGACATAAATTAAAATACACACTTGTTACCTATATTATAAAAACCCTTGGCTTAATTTCACTACTTTAACATTTCAGATTGATAAGTAATCTTACTCAAAACCTACCAATCTATGGTCAATAGCTTGGTGTCCTTCCCAATATTTTGGGAGACCATTCATGGTATTGACTTCTACTTCACATATTGTCTTTCTTTATCCAGATTTTAAAGTCAGAGTCACTTTATTGATGCCAACCGAGGTATTTCTCAAATTAGTCTTTTTGGTTGAGTGGCCATAATGTATTCACAGTCATAATGTCCCTTAATCCTTCATCCCACTGAAATTAATCTGACACTGTTTGTTCATACTCTTCCCTTTCTAATAAAACTTGCCTTTATACCAATAAAATACATTCCATCTTTCAGTTCCTTTTTTAGGGATTACCTATCCCTTTGAATTTAAAACTTTGCATATGTTTTTATCCCTTCACTTACATATACACCAGGAGTCTCATGACTTATTCTCTAAGTAAAGCCATATTTCTTCCTGAAGAAACTTTAAAATATAAAGCCCTTTTCAACTAATTATGAAGAAAACCAGAGCTTCATTTCCAGACAAGGTTTTAACATCTGAATATTTCAAAATGCCTTTCAAAAGAAGAGGACATAAAAAAAAAACAAGAACCTACGAAGATTGATTGGTAAAAAATATTTAACAGCTATGGGCTTATTTTACTTCATGCCTCAACCCTTATCTGACCTTTAGAAGATGAATTTCTTCTATGCTGTGTAACTGCTGTTCTGTGGAATTATCATTAATTATCAGGAGCCACAAACAGAATCTGCCATGATGGATTATCTGCAGGCCACAGCATAATTACTGGCTCTAATCATGGATGACTCTGGCATACAGGTGCCTCTATCAAGGCAGTACGGTCTGTGTGTGTTTCAAACAAGTCACATACAACTGGGGAAAAGAAGAAATGAGCCTATTAGCACTAATGGAGCACAGTGTCCTGTCAACATGCATTTTTCATATTGGTTAATATGTTCATGACAAAATCTGCAATATTCATGACTTTTCTTCCTCCCTTTTATCCTCTTTGTTTTGTCCTTCTTTAATGCTATAAGGATTTTTATTATTTTCCTTTATTATTATTTTCCTGCAAAATAAATCTAGAAACCAAATCCTACTCCTTGTATTCATAACAAAGATAAAAGATGAGAGCTTTTCTCATTCAATAATATGGCATGTGTATGTACCTGATATTCTAAATAATTCAAGTGCGAAGTGAGTGACAGTACAACAGGTTGAGTGCTTTGCCTTACACATGGCTGACTAGGGTTGTATCCCTCAGCATCCCATATGGTCCTCTGAGACTTACTCCTGAGCACAAAGCCAGAAGTAACTCTTTAGTACCACTATGTGTGGTCTCCCTATACAACCACCACCAAAACACAAATAGTTCATGTTGATTATGTTTTACTTCCTTATTACAGAGTACAATTATGTACATATTCCCAAGGGCAAAAATATCTATGTGCCCCACATAGAGAGTATGTCCTATATGTGTGTGTGTGTGTGTGTGTTTATAGAATTTGAGTAAAGGCCTGAGAAATGTTTAGGTCCTAAGAGTAAAATGTGTTAAATAATGGAGATCATTGGACATTTTAGTCACTCTTGTCATTATTAGAATCACTAACTTAAAAAAGGAATATATCTTGTTATTATTTTGACTCAAAGTGCTAGTGGATTCATAGATGCTGAGTTACATTATAAATCAGTAGGTTGTATCTAGGAAGGGGTATATATGAATCTTGTACGCTATCTAAATAACTAACGCACAGCTCTAGCATTAATGTATGGATTATGATTTCCCAGGCATCAGGAAATAAAAGATACAGTGCAATATTCTGGAATATTTTAATAAGATATGGCCTGTAGTGTATACTTTTGAATAATTGATGGAAAAATCACAGTAAAATGAGCAATAGTAATAATTTGGGGGAGGGGGCTAAACTCAGCGGTGCTCAGGAGTTACTCTTACCTTTGTGCTCAGAAATCACTCCTGGCAGACTCAGGGAAGCATATGGGATGATGGGATTGAAGCCAGGTCCATGCCAGGTTGGCTACATAGAAGGCAAATGTCCTACTGCTGTGCTATTACTCTGGCCCTACTAGTAATTTTTAATTTTATTTTTTCCTTCTTTTATTCTTTTTTTTAGTGAGAAGGAATAGTTTGTATCATTTCATCTAATTAAATTTGAAACCAAAATTTCTATCCAACATGAAAAATGTTGATGATATACTTAGCTCATATACCATGAGTTGTATTTTTAAAAAGGATATAGAGTTAATATAATGTTTCAGGCTATCATTCAGGGATAAAGATTTTTCCCTAAAATTTTAAAAATATTTAATTTTCAGACTATAGGGCATGTAACTTGGCAAATATATGTATAATATTATTTTTGAAACTACCTCTTTCATAAACAAAAATATGCTTCATTTTTGAGGGGCAGAAAAAATATGTTTTTTTTTGGTGTCAAGTCAGCCTTTAGTGACACGTGTAACCATGAACAAGTAATTCTAAGCTTTATCCATAAAATGATGATAAAATATGCTTAAACAATGAATGGAGATGAGTATTCAGAATAAGGTAAAGTGCTTATTCCAATGTTTTATGGATAGTAGGTACTAAATAAAAACTTACTATCAATATTTCAATGAAAATAGCTTCAAGTAAAAAGGGTCATTTGATTTGATGGCTATGGAAAAGACTCTCAAATTAATAAATTTAAAGTAGACACATACTGTTAAAAACATTATATTAAAGGTGTATACACAATCATCACCACTACCACCACCAATAGCAACCTTAATAACTATCATGATTATTGAAACAGCTAAGTTAATAAAGAATTTATTTCTTACATTGTTAAATAAAAGCAAGGAAAAAGATCTTTAAATTCTATCTTCTATCTTAATAATACTCAGTAAAAAAGGTATGGAAGAAACCTTTGTTAAGTTTACATCTGCCTATAAAAAGCCCAGAGCAAATACTATTTTTAATGTTAAAAATTGAGAGTATTCCCATGATAGTCAGACACATGGCAAGGATGACAATTGTCTCAACATAATATTTTATTCAACATAATATTACAAGTATTATCAACAGCTATTAGTAAAAATAAGGAAATCAAAGTAATCCATATTAGAAAAAAGAAAGTCAAGCTATCTATTTGCAGATTACATAGATGACATGATGCTATACAGTGAAGACTCTCTAAAGAGTTCACAAAAAAGATTCTAGAAACAGTAGGTAAATACAGGAAAATAGCCAGCTACAAAGTTAATACACAATTTTTTTGCATTCTTTTATATAAAAAATGAGTCAGAGGGGAAAGAGATTATATAGTCTATCCCATTTAAAATACTGGCAAATACCATCAGGTAACTAGAATCAACTTAAGAAATGAGGTGAGAGATCACTATGTAAATTTCAAAACCTTAAGAAATAAATTTAAAAAGATCAAAGGAGATGGAGAGAAACATTTCATATTCATGGAATGGAAAAATCAATATTATTAAAATAACCATTGTACCTAAACTACAATATAAATCTAATGCATTCCCTATCCAAGTTAAGACAATATTCTTCAAGAATTTATTCTTCAAGAATAAGTTAATTATAAAGTTTGTGTGAAATCATAAAAGACCTCAGATAGTTAAAACCATACTCAAAAAATAAGTGAGAGCCATCTCATTACATATCTCAAAGCTGTACTACAAAACTATAGAGATTAAAGCATCAAGGTATTGGTTCAAAGACAGACTTTCAGACCAAAGGGTCAGAATAGAATATTCAGTGACAAACCCCCAAGTATATGGATAATTTATTTTTGACAATAGGGCCAAGAATCTAAAACGAATTAAGACAGCATCTTCAACAAATGGTGTTGGGACAATTAGATAACCATGTGTAAGAAATTAAAGCAGGATTCGTGTCTCACATGTTATAAAAAGTTAATTCAAAGTGGATCAAAGACCTTGAGATCAGACCTGAATCCATAAAGGAGGTTGAGGAGAATATAGGCATAATACTCCAATACCTAGACTTCAAAGGAGTCTTCAACAATATAATATAAAAGACAAGGACTATAGAATCAAATATGAATAAATGGGGCTACATTACAATAAAATTTATTTATATAAATAAAAACACAGGCTTTATATGATAAAATATAGGCTAATATTAAAAGACAGATAAAATATTTGTACTCAAAAGATCAGATGAAGTATTGATATGCAAAGTACTCATAAATGTTAGTCCCCCAATCTAAAAAAATCTATCAAATAATGATGAGAGGATATGAACAGATACTTCTCTAAAGAAGACCAACAAATCGAAACCAGGCCTATAAAAAATTCTCATTATCACTTATCATTAGGAAAATCTGAATCAAGACAATAATGAGATATCATCTTACACCAGTGATGATGATACATATAAAAATAATGGGATCACTCTGTTTTGTGGGGATGAAGAAAAAAGGGAAATTTCATCCACTTGGAATGTTGCCTTGTCCAACCCCTATAATAAAACAGTATGAAGGATTCTAAGAAGCTCAAAATTAACTTGCCATCTGATCGAGCAATTCCACTTTTGCGTATCTATCCCCAGGACAGAAAAACACTCATTTAAAAGGATAAAAAGATGCATGCATACCACTATTCATCACAGCTCAGTACAATAGCTAAGTGTTGGAATCAACTTACATGTTGAACAACAGATGAGAGGATAATGAAGATGTGGTAAAAAATACAATGGAGTATTATATAGTATAAGAAATGATACAATCATATAATCAGACAATTTGATAAAACTGGAAGATATCATGTTAAATTAAGTAACCAATATAAAAGATGGTAAGTAAAGTCAACCTAAGGATAATAAGTAAGCAGAATACAGAATTATATAACTTTGTGACATTTACAATAACTTCATAAAATAATGCAACAGATGCTTTAAATGGGGATTATATATACTCTTGTCCCCAGAGTAAAGTGAAAAGAAAAAGAAATTGAGCAGAGGGGGAAAAGACAATTATGAAATAACTGGGAAAGGGATCAAGGGGACTCAGGTACATCAGTGATGTTAAGAAAGGGCAGAACCAATTACCCAAACTATGGAGACAACAACATTGAAATCATACCACCCAAATTTTAACAATCAAACTTAAAAAGGAGCTTGTTATGGTTTGAGTGAGGTATGGGATGTACTCTGGAAACATTGGTGGAAGGAGGTTGACACTGGTGGTTGGATTGGTACTTAAACATTCTATGTCTAAAACTTAAAAATAACTTTGTAAATAACAATCTTTAAATAAAAAATATTTAACTTTGAAAAAGTTGTTAAAACAAGGTGCCAGAAAGACAGTATAGCATGTAGGGTGTTTGCCTTAGGAGCAACTGACAGCAGGTTGTTACCCCACACCCTATATCATGGTGTAAGTCTCCCAGGAATGATGCCTGAGTTTAGAGCCAGAGTTCTGTTCTGAGAACCAACAAGTGTGACCCCCCCCCCAAAAAAAAAAACACAGTGAAACACTCTATAGACATTGTGATTTTACTATTATTACAAGTTTTTTTGTGGTGCTTATCGTTATAGCTGGAGTCCTCATTGGTACTGGTGGAGTGTTTCAACTTCTTTTTCTCCTTCATTTCCCAAATCGATGATGAGAACTTCTAGAAGGATTCTGCCCATTTTCAGGGTATTAAACTCTTACCCCAGTTTATTTATTTTCTCTTTTTCAGGCAAAACCACGCAACTTGAACTAGCTACCCCTGCCCCTACTTAGAGGGGGAAATAAGGGAGGCATCAAGACCAAACTGATGCAAGACTACTAAGTAGTTGGTTAGAGACAGAGGGGACCACATATTCTAGCCGCCCTGGGGGTGAGGGAAGAGGAAATGGGAGGTAAGACAAAAACGGAGGTGTAGGGAGGACAATTTGGGGATGGGAATCCCCCCTGATTTTATGTAAATATGTACCTAAAATATTATTGTCAACAATATGTAAGCCACTATGATCAAAATAAAAATTATATTAAAAAAAAAGTTCTCTTCATTTCACAAACATAGGCTAAAGTAAGTATAAGAAGTGATTTTTTTTCTTTCCTGCTTATCTCAGAAAAAAACTTGAGTGAAGATATTTTTTATTTTTCAAAAGGAAATGATAGTATTCTTGACATAGCTGGCTTATCAACAGAATAAGACAATAGTGACAGCTTGTATTTGTGGGACGTTCAGAATACAGTTCGGAATATTTTATTGCCAGAGCAGACTGCCTGTGAAATTTTAAAAAGTTTAAAATGGATATTGTTAGAGATTCTAGAAGGGAATTCATTATGTAAATAATAGTAACAAATATTTTTATTTCAAAGGAATTTTACATAAATAAGAAAACATGTAAATAAGATCATATCTTAAAAATTAGAATAACTGGGACAACAAAATATTAGTAAATTGAAGCTGGAGTTGATTACAGTTGAAAAGAAGAATTTGTTTTTCATTTTGTTTCCTACAAAATGGAAATTTTCTGTTGCAAACAAGTGCTTAAACCTAAAAATTAAACGTAATTATTTCTACAATATTTCATCACAAAGCTTCCATATAAAGTATGGAAAACATACTTTATATATAAAACAGCCTCCCCTGTTTTAAAAGTGAATTTTCTTAATTAGATATTGGTTTGGCCTCTACTATATATACAGAATAAACTACCAATCAATATGAAGATTTTTTTGATAAATATTATAAATATTGTTTAATGATGACTGAATAATTAATAATACAAATAAATACCAATTAGAGAATATATCTTTTTGTTTTCTCAACAAAAATATTGGAAATAATTACAAATGATGCATATATCTCATTTTCAAAAATCATCTTTACAAGTAGTGAAAAATAGTGGAATTAAGGTATAAAAATATCAGTAGTTTTGATAGGAAATAAGTAAGTTTTGATCCTGGATAAGCAGATGAATCAAGAAGAGATTTAAAATTAGATGACTACTGTCAAAGACTAAGATGAGCTTTATTAGAGACAACACTAAGATGAATGATCTACTATTTGGAAATTGTTATTTTAAGAGAATTTACAGACTTTGGAAGGAATGAAAACTAGAATTTACAAACTTTGAAAGAAATAAAAACTGAATCACAAATAAGTGTATATTTAGAAAACAGAAAAGTTTCATACATGAAAGAAGAGATGTTACCTAGTGAAACAACTGTAGGATGTATTTACTAATTAAGGAATGGTATTTTGTTTTAGTTGTTGGGCAATACTCAGTGATGCTCAAGGGTTATTCCTGGTTATGTGCTCAGAAATCACTTCTAGTTTGGGGGACCATATGGGACGCTGGAGGAATCGATCTGAGGTCCGTTCTAGGTTAGCACATGCAAGACAGATGCCTTACCGCATGTGCCACCGATTGGCCCCTCATGAATGAGATTTTAGAGTTGAAGAGAAAAAAAGAAAAGAAAAACAAAATTGAGTTAAGTGTCTCTTGCGGAATAGGAGAAACAGCAGAATTTTGCTTCCTTCATTAAAATCTCTCACTGAAGATATGAGTTCAAATTCTTATTCAAATTGAAAGCACTTCTCATATCATTTGTTGAATTCCAGGTCCACAATATTTCTAGAGGCACATTCTTTCCTTTCTTTGATCTGCAAGCTTCCTAACTATCTTTCAAAAACTTGGTAAAGTCATGGTTTTCTCACTGCAGGACACTTAGGTAGATAGGTAGGTAGGTAGATAGATAGACAGACAGACAGACAGACAGACAGACAGACAGACAATAGATAGATAGATAGATAGATAGATAGATAGATAGATAGATAGATAGGTAGATAGATAGATAGATAGATAGATGATAGATAGGTAGACAGAAAGGCAGATAAATACATTCAAACATAGGTAGGTGATTAGATAGACTCTTACCTTTGAGAATTCATTTATATTATAAGACCCTAATAAATACAACAGAATCCACATTTCAAAGAAATCATCCTTAAGTTTGCATTCCAATTTACATTACATCTAAAGTCCCTTATTGTAAAATGAGGAAGGAGTTGAGGATTATGAATGACCTCACATCTGACTATTTGGAGACTGATAATCACTGTAACATGAGAGCAATAGTAACAGATGGATCTTGTCTTTAATCTTAATGCAAAGATCTTCCTTAAACAAAACCTAGTCCTAGATGAATTTTGCAAGTCCTGTGAGTATATAAAAATTATCTACATCAAGCATTTTGTGCTTTTAAGACTCAGGATATATTAGCATTTTAGTTATAGTTTTAAGGGTTGAAACTGAGTTTTCCCATAGAAGCATTGGACTTCCAGTCTGAGACCTCAATGCCTCTGAGGTGTTGAAGGAACATATGGTTGTGTGAATTCAAAACTGAAGGCTGATTTGAATACTTTTTGTAGTTCAATTTTTCAGGGGAATTTTTCTCCCTTTTTTTTGACAAACAATGTCTGAGTTATGACAAATTTAGCTTTCTATGTGGATGCTTTTTTTCTTAATTTTGATTAATGCTTTGATTTCCAGCTTTGTCTGGAGAAGAAAAAAAATCTTTATAAGAGTTTAAACAATTGGGGCTGGAGAGATAGCATGGAGGTAAGGCGTTTGCCTTTCATGCAGAAGGTCATCAGTTCGAATCCTGGCATCCCATATGGTCCCCCGTGCCTGCCAGGAGCAATTTCTGAGCATGGAGCCAGGAGTAACCCCTGAGCACTGCCGGGTGTGACCCCCCCCAAAAAAAACACACAAAAAAAGAGTTTAAACAATTGATTACAAAGGTTCTATTTTATTTGTCAGGAAAAATGATTTTAAGGGTTAATAAAGTCTAGGTATTGAAGACTGAGAAACTAGAAAAACAGACTAAAAGTTCTATATTCGTGAATTTTTATTCCCATACTCTTACAATATTCTGAAACTTAAAATAAAGGCAATAAGGTTGCATTGACATTATTAATTACAAGAAGAAATGGATTGATTACTATGAAATATAACTTAAAACTCATTGCATGTATTATTAAGTAAAAATATATCACTATTATCATTGATGATAACTGATATCATTATAACATCCATATATTCAAATAATCCCTCCTTGATTTGGTTTCTTATTTCTGAACCTTTGTCATATATATATGAACAAACAATAAGCCTAGGTTTTAGACTAAAACTTAGCTAACATAGTCTTTCTAGACCATTTTACTGAAACTTCTAAATAAGTTGTCTATCAACTTTTATACTTAAAGATGTCATATGATAAACACAAAAGCTTTCTCTTCTTCACAAAAAAGCACTTGAGTTCTCAAATCACACTTCATATCAAAACTTAATGGGTAATGCCATGATTACTTCATTTTTGGATGTAAAGAAATATTTTCAATCTACTATGCATGTTCTTAGAATTCAAACAAATTTATTGTATAAACATTGGTTCCACTAGTGGTGCACAATCGAATATTTTAAAATTAACACCTATTGCTGATCTGAGGTTAACCTGTTAATAAAATATATTTTATTTTATATTTTCATGAACATTTATCATTAATATGTTTTATTTTCTTCTTTGGTAAATATTATTAAAAGCTACTTCTGGGGCCGGCAAGGTGGCACCTAGAGGTAAGTATCTATCTACCTTGCAAGCGCTAGCCAAGGAAGGACTGCGGTTAGAATCCCCCGGCGTCCCATATGGTCCCCCCAAACCAGGGGCAATTTCTGATCACTTAGCCAGGAATAACTCCTGAGCATCAAAAGGGTGTGATCGAAAACCCAAAAAAAAAAAAAAAAAAGCTAGTTCTCTATTTTTCCATTCTAAATGTTCACTGCGGTCTCTTACATCAGCTGACAGCTTTTTATCATTCTTTTCATGTCATCATAGGTAAGTAGTCAGATTTATTTTCTATTGCCTCAGCAGAACTGAAGCTGTTTTTAAAGGATTACATTAAATTTCTATTTGTTCTGTTCAAGTTTTTGTTCTTTGAACTTGATCCCATTTTTCTTTTCTATCCTATTCTGTGAATGTATTGCGGTTTAATAGATATAATGACTTTCTTGATTGATTACTTTATATAAAAGTAGAAATTCTCTTATTTTCTACTTCTCACAGAAAATAATTTTTAAGACATATACTTTTCATTTAGGACATTAGATATATAGTTTTATTTCTTGTATGCTAGAGAATCTTTTCAAAAATTATTTTTACTAGTGACATTGTGACTTCTTGTAGGTAGTGTTAATTTGTGAATTAAATTTGGTTAGTGTCTCATCTCATAGAACATTCAGGTAATTGTTGAAGAGAGTAGGGCCCCTGTTGCTTACTTGAAAGCAAAGAACCCTTCTGGATCCTGTATTGGTGGACACAGTGTTGGGGGAAGGTAGAAGTAAACCATATTCTGGTTTGGTGTTAGGAACACTCATAAAATTCTATCAATAAATTCACATTGGAGACCAAAATAACTGATGTCTTTTTATAGTTTGAAAATAGCTTACAGAAAAATCTGAGATATAATTTTGGAAATTTTTGATATTTCTATTAAATGCTTACTTCTCTATGCTGAGTTATTCCACACAGACTTTGCAATCATGAATGCTCTGGAAGTATCATGAACTATCATGTCATAATAGACTAATTAAAAGTAAGCCTTAATGATATACAATGAGTGGCATCTGTGTTTGGTAAAGAACTTGAACTAATGATGCTTAATTTAGAAAAACAAAAAAACAGACATAAGATATCCAATTATAAGGTCACCCTGATAAATAAAACTGTCTTCTGCTTTGTTAAGTCAGTGGTGTATTTTGAAAACTTGAAAATAAAATGTTTAGCTTTAATGTGAAATGAATATACACTGTTCCTTGTACTTCATTTACCTTTTTTTTTGTTTTGTTTTGTTTTTTTCGGGCCACACCCGTTTGATGCTCAGGGGTTACTCCTGGCTAAGTGCTCAGAAATTGCCCCTGGCTTGGGGGAACCATATGGGAATCGAACCGTGGTCCTTCCTTGGCTAGCGCTTGCAAGGCAGACACCTTACATCTAGCGCCACCTTGCCGGCCCTTCATTTACCTATTATATATATTCACTTATATAAAATCATACTTTAGAATTGCTATTTCTTGTTAACTACAATAAAATTTTCTAAAAGCTCTTTAAACAGTCATTATTATTTTTGTCATCTCTAGAGCCACTTATAAGCTTTGTAATACAGACACACAACATATCATTGAATAATTAAGAACATCTTTTCTTTTGTAAGAAAGTGTCTTTACTAAATTCATTCTGATTTTGTTCCCTCAAGCATCAGTTGGTGTAAATAGTTTAAAGACATTTTTAAAGGTTTTATTTACTATAGAATTTAATTTTGGAGCAGAGAAGCTGTGTAGTGAGAGACAATAACTATAATCCATGTGAAATGCATTGATTGTTTCCCTTTTTGAAAATGAATGTATTTAGTTAGATAATACCTAAGCATCCCACATTGTCCTTGATTAGGGTTGTTTTTGTGTTGTTCCCTCAAAAATAAACTATGTTGAGATGAAAATTTGTAATATTAAAAACCTCATGTGGATTAAGGTACAAGTTAACTTCTTTTAAGGTTTTTTTGGGGATGGTGGTGATGGAGAAATTCCTCTTTAATTAAAGGCAAAATGAACTGAAATAAAAATGATATGAGTCAAAGACCATAGACAATTTTCAGTCATAAATTAAAACTGGAAGCTAAGATTTAATTTCTTTTAGCCATCTGATTTCCCAGAGGTTAGATGAAGACTAAAAATGATTTCCAACAGTGGACAAAGATTAATGATTTTGGTAAAGTGTTCCTCAGGGAACTTAGAAAAGACTTAAAGCTGGTACTAGTAATTGACCAGTGACATCCCAAAATAACTTACAGAAGGACCAATAGTTAGGAATATCTTAAAAAAAAAAGTTGTCAGGAAATTAGTTCAAAGACAAGAATTTTGTGTGCTTCTGGTATTTGGTAGCTCTAATGATGCATGATATGATGAGGACTCAGCATGAATGGTTATGTTTAGTCAAAAATGTGTTTATTTTGGGAATTCCACATCTGGCAGTGCACAGGCTAAATACTGAGGGTTTCAGGAGACCATATGTGGTATTGAGGATGACCAAAGACCAACAGTTTGTTCAACATATACCTGCTACACTATCTCTCTAGAACCAACACAGAAACATCAGATAACCCTTGATGTTGGAACTGAAATTGTTTTGAATTCTAATTCTATAATTATATTAAATCTTCGTTGGAATTCTAGTTCTAGTTTCATGAGTCATGCAACTTTGGAAAAGTTAAATGTTAATATTCCTTTATGTAGATTGGCATTCTGATAATTAATATAATTTTATAACTGTGAAAATTGAGTCTTATACTGTGATTAAATGATATACAATATTTAGTCCTGAATGGTTTCTGTTTCCTAAAAAAATAAGTCTTTAATCATACTCACAAGTAATCACCTACTTTATACTTTTCCATCTTCAGTGATACGTGGCAATTTGTTTTAGACACTGTATAGCTTAAATTCAATCCAGGAAAGCCTTTGGCTTACAAATGTCAAATAAATCTCTATTAATTCAAGAATTCTCTATATTATAAATAAATCTCTAGTAATTCAACTCTTTAAAATCAGTATCAACCACTCAAGCTCTAATTACTAAAGCTAACAAATCTTTCTATTTTTCTACTCTTTCTATTTGTCCACTTCTCAAAATCCACCATTCCAAAAACCCTACACGTCCACACATTCCAATAAGAAGGGATGCCTCTTTCTCCTGAAGTCTGTCTAATCATCTCTTCTCCACGAAGAACAACTGACCAGTTTTTTTCTTTTTCTTTGTCTTTTAATTTTTATTTTGACCAAAATGGATTACAAATCTTTCACAGTAATTTTCAGTGTGATATTTTAGTGTGATATTTTAGTGTGATATTGAATCAGGGGCACTCCCACCACCCATGTTGTCCTCCCTCCACCCCTGTTCCCAGCATGCATCCCACATCCCCCTCCTTTACCACCTGGGTTGCTAGTATAAGTGGTTCCCTCTGTGTCTAGCATGTCTGATCAATTTTTTTTATTTCTACTTAATATTCATACAACTGTCTGGTCTTGGTGTCCTCCATTATTTCCCCCTCAATTTGTGAGGTAGGATAAGATGATTCAAATTATGTGGTTCTGTTTAAAGAAAAGAAAAAAAAATAAAAATGGGGCAAAAATCAAACAAGCAAAAATGGGAGGAGTCCTAGAGGCTATAAATATTAATTTAAGAGAAGAAAGGGAAAAAGGGAGAAACCTAACAACAATACTAAAAAAATAAAAAAAAATCAAACAAAAAACTTGAAAAGCACCACAGTTTTATAGTTTGCTTCATAAGTTGAATAGCAGACATTTCCTCCTTACCTATAGGAAATCTTTAACTAGCAATGTTACGGCTACTACTGCTGACTTTACATTTTTACTATTGGTAATGGCTGTGATGTTACAGGGCACACTGAGATTGCTCTTCTCTCTTCAGTAATCAAGATAAAATACAATTTTTGAAAGATTAGAAAGAAATAAGATTTATTGTTACTCAATTTTGGAAAACTGTTATGTAACTCAGAGAGGTGAGGCTAGAAAGAAAACTTGAGAAGGAATTAGGAAGATTCTATGTATACCAAATAGGTTTTTTTTTGTTTGTTAGTTTTGTTTTGTTTTTAAGAAATTAACTTTGAATTTTGGGTGAATGCTTCGTTTTTAATATTTTATGAGCAAGAAAATGACTCCTCTGCTATGAAATTGTACCATATTTTAGGGGACAGAGAATTTTTTTGTACTTCCATTCCTACCTAGCTACAATCTACCATCTACCCGCTATCTCCTAAGAGTGAAGAAAAATATTACATCTCCATATAAACTTGGTTTTACATTTTTATGCTATGTGAAATGATGAAGACACATAAGTCTTTGTGATAAGGAAACTTTGTGATCAGAACTAGTATTTACATCTTATTTACTTCTTTTGTATATTTGCTTTTGAGAAGATGTAGAAAATGCAAGATATATTTTCTAATTTTTCTCTATCCTGTGAAGCTTTTAACCAGAACCTACTGTTTTAATGCTCACCTGATGCTTTAGGTAGAAAAAACTGGAGGTAGACATACTTGACAGTAATTAACTGTGTATGTCATGTCTTCTCTAAAGTTTCCTTGTGATCTGATTAAGGATTAAGTTCTCCCAACTTTGCCTTACCTAGGATATCTCTGGAGGATATATTTTTAAATTCTGGCTTCATTTTTACATATAAATGTGCTATTTAGAGATTACTTAAAATTGCTTAAGATTCTTATTTTAAGTGTCAACCTTATTTTACAAAGGTATGACATCCTTTCATCCTTATTTTTAAAGGACTAATTCACTTAATTAATTTGACTTAATCCAAAGAAATTTTGACTTAATCCTTTTGAATAATTATTATTTCTTATAATTTTCTAACCTTGAAAACTTAAATTTATGAACAACTAAAATAAATAGAAATGAAAATTTTAACTTCTAAATATTAACCACACATTTTGAAAAATATGATTGTTGAAACTATCAACAGAATTTCATAGTTTACAGAACAATTTTAAGAATTTGTCTTTATTTTAGAAACTAGTGATTCTGATATTATAAAGTTTATATGAAAATGTTAAATGAATTGAATACATAGTAATATTGATAGTGTGTTTTTATAACCTTAATACCTTATAGTATAAAATATAATATCAACTAATGCTTTATTATATAAAATTAAATACATAGAATATTTAGAATATAGTAATATTTATTATAGATCAATGATCAACAAAAAACATAAAAACTATAAGTACTTCTACATGAGACTGAGAAATAAGTAAAATATAGTCACAGTATTATCAAAATAAAAATAAATTCCATAGAATATATATGTAAAAGTTAAGTCTGCTATATTTATATTATAAAATACTAATTTAAAATGAAGAAAACAAAAAAGTATATCACATTTATAGATTAAAAAGATTCAGTGTGTATTGTTAAAATATGAATCACTACCAATTACAAAGACAATAAAATGCCAGGCCTGGGACCAGAGAGAATATAGCACCAAGGTTATTGCATGGCAGACAACTGATCACATTTGATCCTGTCACTCTTAATTGTCCCCATGAGCACACCAAATTATAAGAGTAAGTCTTGAGTACAGCTGGGTATGACCCCAAATTAACTTCTCCTCTTCCTTCTCATAACCCATAAAACTTGTAATTAAAATAATGTGGGGTTAGTTTGAGAAATAGTGCAGTGGGTATGATGCTTACCTTGCAATCTGCCTGTCATGGTTTAAGTCCTAGCACAGACTGAATAAGCATAGTAAACTCTCAACACAGCTAGATATGGCCCCACAAGAAAACCAAACATAGCCTCCTATCCCCCCAAAGACACCATGGTATAGAATAAAAAAAATATTTCAATGAACTCCATTTGAATATAAAAGTCCAAAAGTTATCCAACACAAATATAGTTATCATATTTTTAAAATAGCTACTAAAGCAATTTGATTAGAAGAAAGGTAACTTTCTCAGTCAGCACAAAATCTTTGATCAATGAGATATTCTTACAGAATAAACAAACTTTGATATGTAGGGTATATTATATACAAAAGCTACTGGATTTTTCTTTAAAGTGCATTAAATTATGATTTATTAATAAAATAAATAAATTGGTCTTTGTAAATTTTATTTTTCTCATTTGGCAATGGAAGGTACAGAAATAGTGGAGGTGGCAAGCAGACTGTTGTGGAGGATGTGATGTTGAACACCCTATGGATGAAATAATAAATCATGTAAATCATGGTGCTTCAAATAAAAAATAAACATAATATAACATAACATAACCACACATAACACAACTACACATAACATAAACATAACATATTCTATTTAAATTTATACACACAATATAGATGTTCATCAAATGATATACACCACAACTTTGTTAAAGTTATAAACTAGAAAAGAACTGAACGACTATCTGTAATATAAAAATAAGGGTATTAGATTAATGAAAAGGATTATACAAATTTAGGGTAATGGATTATCACTGTTCACAAGAATGTGAGTACTACAAAGAATTCAGAAAAAAATACTTCAGTGTAAGAGTATAGACACCCAACACATTGCTTTTTATTAAAAATTCAAATAGGGCCTGGAGCAATAATACAGTAGGGTAGGTAGCATACCTTACATCGTGTGTAAGTCAGGTTTGATCTTCTGCACCATATACAGCCATACTGAGAGTGATACCTGACCACAAACTGGTGGAAACCCTCAATACTTCTGGGTGTGACCCAACACTATCCCTAATTTAAATATATAAAATGAATCTATGGGATTTAAATAAAAGTAGTTGTTAAGGCTGGTTATGAAATAGGCAGAAGCCAAACATAATTTTTTTTGTTTTTTTTTTGGACTATATCAAGTGATGCTCAGTGGTTACCCTTGGCTATGTTCTCAGGAATCACTCCTGTTATACTCAGAATATGGGATACCAGGGATCAAACCCTGATCAGTCATGTGCAAGGCAAGCACCCTACCTTGTTCTACTATCACTTTGGCTCTAAAGCCCAAAATATTTAAGGTTACATCTTATATGCTCCTAATAACCCAAGTCTTGATTTCAGAGACACACAAATACATAAATTATTTTGAGAAAATGATCAAGACCTAAGCACATAATTTCTGTAATTTTAAATGAATTTATTCTAATAAAAAGTTTGCTTAAATAACAGTCTCTTAAAGCACTATATTCTTACTAAAATTCTGATACTGATTTTCACTTCACTAATGCAACAGATGTACACCGACAATTAATTAAATCATAGTTGCAATCAAAGTCATTTGCTTATTGATTTATATGATCATTTTGAAGGTACTTCATCTTCATTTGCTATTGACTTTCAATTGACAGAGACCTCAAACACTTCAATTTAGGTGACTATTCCTCCCCATTTATGATCATAAAACTCGCAATGAATATAAAGTTTATTAACAGTAATCTGTTAGTGAAATTCTTTATAAAAATCTTAAAATGAACAAAATTTGTAAATTTTCTGCTAACTTAGACTGGATCAATGTATATTTTTTGTTTTCTAAGCAAGCTTTGAATAATTATAAATAAAATTTTGGTAGTTGAATGTTGATGTAATAAGCATAAATTATATTATTTATCTTTATATTGAGAAAATAATGATCTGTGGCTCAAAATGATTCATATGAATGAGGCTTGCTATTATTCACTCATTAAGTCATATATTTAAAAGTTTGTTGAGCATCTAAACATTATTTTAGGCACTTTAGATATATCACTGAAGGAACTTAATTTATCTCTACTATGGAAGCTGCATTCCAGTTTGCAAGAAAAATCACAAAGTATAAAATAATAAGTAAATTATGACATACTAAATGGTACTTATTTCCATTAACAATTAAAATTATTGGTTGATGATGACAGGGGATGCTGACAGAACTTAGAAGCATTATTAAGGGAACTGTCAAAGCCTCATTGATAATATAGGAGTTAAGATGAAATAAAAGCAGATATGTCAGAGCCTTCCGGAGAGTGTGGCTCAAAATGTTCCACCATATGAAGCTGAGGTGTAATAAGAGGACAGTAATGCTGAGAATGATAGAAGACAGAGTCAGGTGCACAGGATTTGTTTTACAGGACCATCATGGACCTATTTACCTTTCAGGTCAAAGAGAATTTAAAGGCCTGTGCACCTGATTTGCATGTGTGAGTCTGGTTCAGTCTCTAACACTACACAGTTTAAGTTCCTTTGGAGGAGATTCAAAAACCAAAATGCCCTCCCTGAAAACCACACATACCCAAAAACCAATTTTGCTTTTACTCCTAACATAATAACATCATTGAAGAGTCATGCACAAAGAGTAATATAGTAACATAAATCTTATATTTTTAAAAGGCCTTTCTGCTATCGCTATTAAGTATATTATAAGGGGAAAAAGGTAGAAAAAGGAAAGGGGAATCTTTTAGCTGTTAACACACAGAAGAGGGTAATATAAACTTGGATCATAAGAATAGCAACAGACAAACGACAAAGAAATTGTTATTTTTCTGGAGTGTCTGTTAAAATTAGGGTAGCATGATTAGGAAACTTAAATATGGAATATTAAATCAGAATAGTTCATAGATGATGCTAAGGAGTTTTCTCTCTTTTTTAAATTAGGACAGAAGAATGATAATCTGGAGAAACTGAGAACTGAACTGAGCATGTCTGTGACAAAGCAGTTTCATTGGAGAATACTCAGAAGTTGAGTTTTGATTTTTTTATATACTTCTAAGACATTTATGTAGACATATTGAGGCAATTGTATATAAGAATTTGGACAGAAAAGCTTAAAAAAGGTAGAAAAGAGGTGTAAAATTTTTTTTGATTTGTTTTTGCATCATACATGCAATGCTCAGGTGTGGTCCTCAGCTCCTTGTTTTACTCTTAGGGATTATTTTTGGTGGTGTTGGGGGTACCTTTTGTTGTTTTCAAGGCTCGAACCTTTGTTGGTAGTATCAAAAGCAAGAGTGTTACCCTCAGTATTATCTCGCTGTCTCCACAATGTTAAAATTTAGAGATACATATAGTATGTACTGAATTGTCTCCTTCCAAAATCTGTATGATGAAGTCCTAACTCTCAATGTGAATATATGACAATATTTGCAGATGTGGTTTATATTTATTTATTTATTAACTTACTTACTTTACTTTACTTTACTTTACTTACTTACTTACTTACTTACTTACTTACTTACTTACTTACTTACTTACTTACTTACTTACTTACTTACTTACTTACTAACTATTGGGTCACACTTCACAGTGTGTTCAGGGGTTACTTCTGGCTCTGTGCTCAGGGACTGTCCTGGCAGGTTCTTAGGGGACTAGTGACTCTAAGGATTAAGCCCAGATTGGCTGTCTATAAGGCAAAGGTTTTACAAGGCATCTTGTGAAGCGAATGCTTCCTGGAGCTGAAGCCTGAGTGCAAGGGAGGAGAGCATATACTAACCACTTGAAATCAGCAGTGTTTCACCCACTTTATCGAACAGACGAACAACATAGTAAGAGCAATCAGGTTAACTTAATTTCATGGTCACATATAGTGAAAAATAATTTATTTTTAAATTTTCTGATGTAAAAAAAAGTTAGGTAAATGTGTTTAACCAGATGTGGACCAGTGCATTGTAACTAGACTTCAGCAAATATGGTTCTTCAATTAGCATGTGCTATATTGTCATGGCAGCCGTGGCTTATACCTGGCAATTAAAAGCATGACGGAATGAGATCACAAAGAGACTGAATAAATCTGTGATTGTTGCTATATTCAGAAACTAGAATGAGTCAATGATGGTGAATGAATTACCTACTAAAAAGGAAGCAAACAGAAATGATGTTTTCTCAGGATCTAAGACTGAGTGAACAGATTGGAATGTGTGATTGGGAATCCTCAACTGTTGAATCTACCAAGGCTAGTTGGTGTAGAAAGAATATTGAAAATGCAAAAAAAGTACATTTTCAATGTAAGAAGTTGGAACTGATTTGAAAAAGAACAGTAAGTAAGGAATGAAAAACAGTACGGTAGAAAATTATTTTTGAAATTAAAAAGCATGGTTGCTAAAGGTAGGGTCAAATACTTTTGTTTTCTAAGGCTAGAAGAAGGAAAAACATTAAGCTGATGTTAATTATACAAAACAGACAAAAAGTATTGATGACACAAAAAAATGGAAAACTGCTATAATAATGAGTTTTTGTAGATGAAGGAAGGTGAGATCATTGCTTACTCTCAGAGCAGAACACAGAAATTCATTGAAAGTAACAAGGCAAACTGGAAAGTAGATTTTCTTATGGAACTTGGTTAAAAGTTTGTTCCAATTGCTTCATATTTCACAATATGTGGCAAATTAATCAGCTGAGAAAGAAAATAGAAGAGGAGATGATGGTAGTATTGGGATTCAGAGGAAGAAGAAAGAAGAATTATGAAGGAATTGCATGTAATAATGAGTTAAAAAGTTAATACTACTGTTGCACGTCAGCCCTTGATGGGGTTGACTGATGGAGGGATGGAGGATGAGACCTTTCTCCTCCAGCTCGGACCACGCGTCTGTTACCCTGTTCAGCTGGCGGTTCTGAGTGAATGTGGCAGGAAGAAAGCCAACTGGCAGTCAGGCTTCCGAAGAAAACAGCTCTTTATTCCGTGAAGAGGCCGAAGACAAAAGGCCCCAAATAGGTCCCAGAAAAAAAGGCCCTTTGCCTTTCACAGACCCTTGTTTTATACCCCAGAATCAGGTACCACCCTAGGGTGGGAGCAGAATGCCAGGTCACACCCTAGGGTAGGACACAATCACCGATCAGGGTAGGGTCAGTAACATAATAATCCTATTGAAATGTTTACATACACAACAACTACTACCTAGAACATTAAGGGTTCTTTTGTAGCCAAGTCAGATGTAGGCTGTGGATATTGAGAGCCTACAATGTGTGACTGTGACCAGAAATAAGGACAATCTTATGTGAAGCTTTTCATTTCAATGTCAATTTCTTATGATACTTTTTTCTTTTACTTACATAATCCCCAGTGGGATTCAAGGTTTATCTTGTTTCTGTGGTTACGGATCACTCCTGATGGTATTGCCAAAGATCAAATTGAGGTTAGCCATGAATAAGGCAATAGACTCATGACAGTACTATCTTCTCCACTCTGATTTTCAAACTCACTCCAGGTAGTGTGACTATTAAATTAAATTGTAGGCTAGCCAACTGGCACTAAAAAATTGCTTGGTGGAATACTCCTATTCCACCAACATCTGGGATATTGATTGTGTGCATGTGTGGTGGTGATAGCAAAAAAGCTTAGTAGAAAAGAATTAATTTTGAACAAAAGAACATAGTAGAATGAATTGATTCAGTATTTACTTCACAGTAACATAAACAGGACAAGGCTACAGCAAGATATTTTCACAGTAAATTTTCTGAATGTTTTTAGTGACACAGCAGATGTAGAACTCAAGACTTCAGACTACAGAGTAAATCATTTGTGACTTGATCTATCCTTGAGATTAATGTTCATGCAGTTCTTGGAAATGTTCAATTATGTTAAATGATTTTATTGTTGCACTGCACTTTGTAGAATTTATTGTTTTATTTTTCAGTTGACAGGCAGTCTTATTGAATACGTGGGAAAAATGAGTACTTATGCTTTCATTAATAAACTTGAAATTGCTTTAGGATAATCAATATGATTAATATTTTTGACTAGTGGTGCAGTTACATTCATGTTAATGAAAGGTAAACACACCAATTCTAACTGATTTCACAAATCAATTTCACTTAATAAATTCCCAAGCATTCCAGGAAATGAATGGTTGAAACCTCAAGCTTAATGTTTTCATATTTCTGTGTAAAGCATCCTATAGCCATTTAGAAATTCAGTTGCTCTATGGATAATGTCATAAGTAAAATTTTCATAGCATTTATACTTCTCTTAATCATCTGAATTGCACTATTCTTGTTTGTTACTTATTTATTCTCAACAGTTTTAAGTCCTTTATTATTTTCCAATTTTCCTAAGTCCAAAAGGTAATAATTTGGAACAAGTTAATAGTAACATAATAAACATCTGTTAACCTGTATTTAATTGATACCAATGGCTATAAATTATTTTTCTAAAACAATTGAGGTTGATTATATAATCATATTGCTATGTGCAAGTAATCAAAAATTAAGAGTGACATAAGGCATATTTGAACATTAAGAACAGTTTGCCTGAGCAGAGAATTGAAAGTGAATGCCTTTACAGACATAGAAGTAAGATTCTGGCTTGACCAAAAAAGAGATAGATAATCACTATCGGGGGAAAAATAACAAAGGCTAGCTATGCATTGAAACATAATGATGGGAGTAAGTTGGCTTTGGGGAGAAAGGTCCCACAGTCAAAATAAACAAGCAAGTGGTGGAACAATAGTGCAGTGTGCAAGGCAACCTTCGATTCCCAGCCCTGCATAGGTTCACAAATCTGCCAGAGAGTAATCTCTGACCACAGAGTTAGGAGTAAGCCCTGAGCATCTCCAGGTGTGCCGCAGAACATGCAAACTAAAAAAGGACAGGCAAAACTCAGATGACTGTCAGCTGGAGTATATATCATGGCAACATATTGTGTCTCCAGATCCTAGGAGATGGCCCTGGATAACAAGACGTTAGCCTACTGTGGTAAAAAACCATAGCAGTCATGGGAGTGAGCTGGAAAGCAGTTTGCCAACGGTACTGACACACTCTGAGCAGGAGGCCCATATGGAGGAGAAGACAATATAGTTCGATTTAAAAATAGCATAAAAAAACTTCAAGAAATGGTTATGATGAAAATATCAAAAGCCTTTCAATGGGGTGCTTCGAAAGGCATGTAATGAAAGCATCAGCACACACACAAAATGCCAGGCTCTTGAATGATGGGGTAGGATCCAATCTCCCAATAATAGGATTGGCTCAACCTATAGGGTTGAACAAAGAGAACCCTGAAGTTTTTGCTACACAACTCTTCTGGCTCAGGAAATAACCTGGCTACTAAACATTTGTACTTCCTGTAAAATACCAAAGCATACCAGGTTTTCATATGTGTTAATGGTGCCAAGTACTAGAACTGGGTGACAAAATTTTGGAATTTTAGTTTTATTTGATATAACTTGAAAATTGAGCTCTACATTGTGAGGTAGAATGATAATCAGAGCAGCAACAGGTCATTGAAATATCCTTTGTTTATATAAACTAAAGTCAGAAGTAAGTGATTATTATATAAGTTCAGTATACAGGTAGTATATTTTATTAATCACTTGCAGTAGGGTCCATCATTAATAGATCTTTCTTGATTTGCAACTGCAAATAATTATCTTCACTACAGTCAGAACATATTTATAAAAAAACAATAGTGGTTGGGGAGATATGGCACTTTCCTTGCTTGAAGCTACCCTCCATGTATTCCCAGGACCACAAAGAAGCCATAGAAGTTATGGATGTGATTCTCTAACATGAAGCTGGAGTAAGTACCAAGCACCATAGGGTATGGAATTAATTCCCCAACTTTGATAAGTCATATTTTAATTTTAGAAAAGAGTCAAATAATTCAGAAATAGATCCCAAGGGTTAGAAGTGATAGCAACAGTAAGGCATGATTACTCAATGTTATATATGTTACATGTAGCTGTCAGCAGGGTCTGCTGCTCATAAAAATAATTTTGAGGCAATGTTTCCTAGAAAAAAAGGTTTCTGCATTCAACTAGTCACTCAAGTTGAAGGCTATTCTTTGAACTAATCAAGAGAGAGTTATAAAAGTATGTGGGTTAGTTCCCTCACAACTTGGTTTCTAACATGACACAAACAAGATTTTCCTGGAAATAGAACAATGTGTAATCTTTATGTCATTGAAGAAACTGTTCTTATATTCAACTGCGAAGGCACTGCATAGAATTTTTTTTCCTTAAAATAAGACCATTTAGGTACTTATGAGATAGTACAACTGAGAGGGCACTTATATTGCATGTGGCTGACCTGAGTTCGATACCTTTTAACCCACAAAATTCCCTGAGCACTTCCAGTAGTGATATCTGTGTGTAGCTCCAGAAGTAACCCCTGAGAACCACCAAGTGTGGACCCAAACTCAAAAATTAGGTGGGTGGTTGGGGCTATGTACCAAAAATAAACCTCATATTATTTTGAAGGCTTTAGACAAATTTTAAAAAATCTATTTCCTGTGCAATGTGCTTTATGTATTTTGAACTTAAAAACATGGAAAAAACTGAATAAAGAAATACTACCTGAAACTGTTCATCCATTCATTCTTCATTCAGTCATTGTTAAAAATAGAAATACTTAACAAGTCTAGGATAAATGCCTAAAGCAATACTCTAAAGGGTAAAATAACAAAGATTAAAATTGTGTTATGATAATAGAACAATGCAATTATGTAGATTAAAAAATTTTAGAAAAAAGGGAACCTCCCCAATAGTACTTAAAAGTCTAGAAACTAACCCTTACATTGCTTAGGAGATAATCTGGCACCAGGATCAAGCTTGAGGTCTTGATCATGCCAAGCAAATTCTCTATGGCTCTGCACTATTTAAAGCCCAGATACAATCTGATTACAACTCTAAAGAGATAATATGGTAGCTGGAGAACAATTGTTACTTTTCTTTTGTTCTAAAACAATGTTTATTTAATTTACAGATAAACAGGCTTTTGCAATCAAATATGTGCAAAGAAAAAAATCGCATAGAAAAATACTCTTTTTATTTTGCATACTTTTTTCTAATTCTATTTGCATTTTCAATTTATTCCTATGCATGTTTCTAGGTATGACATCCAATGAATAACATTTTTCTATTAGTACTATAACATTATATATCATTGAATACTTTCCAAATTAACTGTTACAGGCCACTTAATTCCATCACATGAATATCTTATATTCCTGGGGACTTAAATGCTTCAAAACATTTAGGTTTGTGGTAATAACTAAATTATAAATTATAGTTTTAAACATTTTGGATTCAATACTAATATATAATTTGAAAACAGTGAATTTATACAATATGTAGTTCCTTCTCAAAGAACCTATATTTTCCATATTAGGGCAAACACCCTATTCATATTACACCAGAACAAAATCTGGTGCAATTAACAGATTTTCACTATTGTCCTACGAGGAAATCTTGAAAGCATAACACAATTGTTTTAATTCATAAAACACGATTACTACTCATAAATGATTTTTGTTTGCTTGCTTTTGGGCCATACCTGGTGGTGCTGAGGGCGTACTCTTGGCTCTGTGCTCAGGAATCACTTCAGGCAGATCCAGGAGACTCTATAGGATGCCATAGGTCAAATTTGAATTGATCACATGCATGGAAAGTTCCTTGCCCATTGTGCTATCACTCTGTGCAATCCATACATGATTTTTAGAAGTAGAATTTTCCTGGAATTTTACTCTAATAATTCAAATGAGTTATTAACTATGCTTTGTTCTTAGGTTAATTAGGTCGATATTATTTAAAGAGGTAAATAAAAAATGATACTAATCCTTGAAAAGACATAAGAAGAGATAATAGTATAACCAAAATTGTATCCTTCACGTATCTTTAAAGGAAGAAATTACTTTTTTCTTTACTAAAGCCAGGAGGATTAGTCATTAGTAAGAAGCGTGCCACAATTGGAGGATATCAGAGAAGGCAGAGAAGGGACCACTATGACAATGAAAGAGGGAAGTGATCACTCTGGACAAGATCTGGATGGTAAAAGGAAGTAAAGTGATATGTCTGATACTCTTCCAGACACAATATTTCAAAACCCAGAATCTAAAAGGAAAAAAGAAACAAGTGTCCATAATAGAGGCAGGCTGGTGAGCTGGAGGGAAACTGAGGACTCTGGTGAAAGGATAAGGATAGTGGTTTAAGGGTTGGGTGTTCAAACATAAGACTGAAACTCAATCATGAACAACTTTGTAACTTTGTACTTTATGGTGATACAATAAATAAAAAAATAATTAAAAATTAAGCAACAAAACAAGAAATTACTAAACCTTCAAAAAGATAAAACTTATGTTTTCATTGCAAACAGTGTTTTTTTTCTTTTTTTACCAACTTTATTACATACATGATTGTGTTTGGGTTTCAGTTGTTTAGAGAACACCACTAATCACCAGTGCAACATTCCCATCACCAAAGTCCCAAAAAAAGACTTTTATGTTGTTAATGGATTTATTTTTATTTGCATAATGATTTTATGAAAACAACATATTTACATATAAGTTTTATATACATTGCACATAAAGATTGAAAATTGTGCTAGTAAGTTCTTTAAATAACTTTGTATCCTGTTGATAATTTTTTTACTAAATTGACCTAGGAAATATGAATATCTTCCAAGTCACATATAAATTATATTTTCCATTTTATATAATATAACACAGACAAAATATTCTACATATCATATATCTCCTAAACTAGATTTTATTAATGTTTATATCTTTCACCTACTTTTATAGCTTCTTTCCATGTAATTAGATAAAAACTACCTTATTCCATTGGGAAATAAAAAGAATAGTGACTAAAATACTTTGAATACTTTAGAAAATAAAGCAACATTAAAACATTGAAATAAACTAAATTTTTACAAAATGGTTACTTGAATACATATTTCCAGGTTGATAATATTTCTCTCACAAATAAAGAATCAAAACTGTTATGAACACTATTTTTTCCTTCCTGCTTTTCCCAGTGGCAATGTGACTAGCAGAGATGCAGGTGTCTTACCCATTTAATGATACTGCCCCAGAGCAACAGATGGATATAATTACTATTCCTGTAGGAAAAATGCTCAAGAGATGATCTGTTATGCAAAGTTGAAGTGCATATTTATACCTTTACATGATATGACCTTGTTTTTGAATTTTAGATATCTTGGATATGTCAAAAATGAGATAAAATGGAGACAAGTTTGGAAATCCCCCAAATTCATAGCACTATTGAAATGAGATAGGAAAAATAAAATATAATTTATTTTTCGGGATTATAAGAAGAAACTAGGTCATGTTATGTGTGCACATATGTGTTTATGTGTTCATTTAGATATATGAATTCCACTCTTGGTGATACAGGGCAGCTCTGTGAATCTGAGAGTTCAATGCTTGGGTCATCAGTGTGGAAGCCACGTGGTCCAGATAAAATTCTTGGTTCACATATGAGGCCCGCGTTTTAACTACAATTGAAGCCATATCTCTGGCCCCTGAGGTTACTTTTTATAAGTGTATCTGGTATTTTATCTGGTAATTATAATGAAAACATTTTCTAAACCTGTACATTTCACACTGTGATGTAGTCTTCAACAATTAGAACACCATTTTAATAACAAAACATTGTAAGGCTCTACAATGTCCTCATTTTACCTTAGGAAGCTATTTCTGCATGTATGTATGCCATCCTTCTGAGCTGCCAAGCCAAAACAGGGATTTGAAATCTCCCTCTTTACAAACCGTTTTGTTTCTCCTTAAATAAGATATTCATAGCAAGGAAAACTCTCAGCAATTTTCTTTTTCAACCAAAATTTGTAACTGGTAAACTCCAGTCTTAATTAGTTTGACTCAGTGTCTAGACTTTTATTATATTTTGTTTTTCTCTATTAGTTATTTAACAGCCAGCCTCTGTTTTTTAAGATGTTCTTTGAAATTCTGCAGAAGACTGACAGTAAGTAAACTGGAGGAATATAAAGTAAGATTTAAAAAAATAAACAAATTTCCTATTTAGAAAAAAATACAGATTAAAGAAGGTACTACTGAAAAGGATAGCATAACAACAGTAATATTAAACAAATACTAAGCTCTCTCTTTAATTATAATAAATTGTGAAAAGAAAAGATAGGATGGTCAGTAATGGTAGTCTTCCTGTAATTGTTAATAGCAACTATTCCTGTGAGAATTGCTTTCAATGATCCACCAACATGACAAGTATATTTTTAATGATTTTCTCATTTTGAATCCATAAAACATAAGTCAGAGAATGACATAATAAATACAGGCTAAGCTAAAATTTGATTTCCCAGGGGAACAGGGTTTTATTTAATAGGAAATGTTTTATATCAGCATTAAAATTCCCACTACTCAGGCTTCACTCAATAGTCACACCTATGAGAAAGAAAAACAATACTTTAATTGACATAATAATTCATAGCAGCACTGGTGGTCCACACACAGTGGAACTATTAATGAGACACTTAATACTGAATTTAATACTGATGTTGAATTTTCAATTTTGTACTTTATATCAGTAATCAAAAATGTAATTATAAATTTTAATTAGTAAAAAGGTAATAAAAGTTGTCACATAGTATAGAGTTTCAAAACATCTCATTTTTATACCAATTTCCAAATCTTAATAATTAATAACTTTATAAGCTCATATATATTTAAATCAGAAACTCATATTAAAAAGCCCATTTTTTTAAGAATCACAAAATAATGAAAACTATTCATTTTAGTGACAATTTTTTCCCATTACAGTGAATTAACTTTCCTAGGAATCTTTAATATGCTTCAAAGTTGAGGACATAGTGAAATATAGGAAACAGAAGAAAATGCATTGATATTATTGTCAATTGGTATAACTCTTAAGAAAAACAGTATTACAATTATTCGAAATTTAAAACTTTTATATGATTCAATTGTTCCACTTCAAATATTCAGACTTACTAACTTGAAGAGAAACTAGCAGCCAAAATTCACAGAAGCATTCTATACAATCGTTAAAAAATCTGAAACACTCAAGTTCCCATTAAAATAAACAACATAGACAAACATGTGTAGTACAGATTGGAATACTAGTGAACCATATAAAAGACAGATACAAGCATTTTCCACAACAGGGATAGCCTCAGAGGGTATTGTGTTAAATAAGGCACATAAAGAAAGACAAACACGCTGGGAAGAAGGGGGATCAAACCGCAGTCCATGCTAGGCTAGCACTGGCAAGGCAGACACCTTAAATTTAGCACCACCGCTCTGCCCCAGGCTGTCAGCATTTCATTAGACTAATTAAGAAATACAATTGCAGGAGTAAGAAATGACTGATTGTGGGGACTTCCAGGTAAAGTGCTGATTGCTTCACCTGTGGAGTCTCTGCCCTGCTGTACTTCTTCTGAGGAAACTGAGGACCTCAAGGGAGCCTTGTCCTATGCTTCTCTGTCTTTTCTGAATCCTTGAAGCTCTCTTCAGAGCCCTGGGAAGCGAACCCTCAAAAATACTGCATTCTGAAGCTACCCAGGGAGCGAGTGAGTGAGTAAGAAATGGTTGACTGTGGGGACTTCCAGGTAAAGTGCTGATTGCTTCATCTGCGGAGTCTCTGCCCTGCTGTGCTTCCTCTGAGAAAACTGAGGACCTCAAGGGAGCCTGTCCTATGTTCTCTGTCTTTTCTGAATCCTTGAAGCTCTTCTCAGAGCCCTGGGAAGCAAGCCCCCAAAAAACTGCATTCTGAAGCTACCCAGTGAGTGAGTGAGTGAGTGAGTGAGTGAGTGAGTGAGTGAGTGAGTGAGTGAGTGAGTAAGAAATGGCTGACTTTACAAGCCCAGAATGGGGAAGCCGCTGAACTCTGCTGAAACTCAGATGCAAGCACCACTATCTGCCTGACTTCTGTGCTGTGCTCCATCTTCAGCCTGATTTCATCCTGTGTGTGGCCCATCTGTGGATGGCTCACCTTCCCTGGAGCCTTCCCTGGAGGTGAGCTTACATGATCAGAAAGGGGAAGTCGCTGAACTCTGCTCGAACTCAGATTCCAGCAACCCTATCTGCTTGTCTTCTGTACTATGCTCCATTTTCGACCTGATTTCATCCTGTGTGTGGCTCATCTGCAGACAGCTCGCCTTCCCTGAGCCTTCCCTGGAGGTGAGTTTACAAGCCCAGAAAGGGGAAGCCGCTGAACCCTGCTGGAACTCAGATGTCAGCACCCCTATCTGCCTGTTTTTTGTGCTGTGCTCCATTTTCGGCCTGATTTCATCCTGCGTGTGGCCCATCTGCGGATGGCTTGCCTTCCCTTGAGCCTTCCTTGGAGGTGAGCTTACATGCTCAGAAGGGAAACCACTGAACTCTGCTGGAACTCAGATGCCAACACCCCTATGTGACTGTCTTCTGTGCTGTGCTCCCATTTTCGGCCTGATTTTATCCTGTGTGTGGCTCATCTGAGGATGGCTCGCCTTCCCTGGAACCTTCCTTGGAGGTGAGTTTACAAGCCCAGAAAGGGTGGAGCCAGGGGGGCACGGCTGCTCTGCTTCATTTCCCGGCCTTGCATATAATTTAGCCAATGAATATAACCACAGCACGTAGAAAAACCCACAATACAACTGTGACAATGCGGAAACAATACAGGCCAGTGCCAGACATAGAGAATGATGATGGCAACTCTGATGACTTGAACATGACCAACCAAATAGTCAGTCTCTCAGATAAGGAGTTTAGAGTCGCAATATGGAAGATGTTCAAAGAACTCAAAGAAAGTATAGAAGAGAACACTAATATGAATTAAGAGAATAGGAAGATAGAAATTAGAAAGCGCCAAACTAAAATTTCAGGTCAAATAACAGATCGGAAAAACTCAGTAGATGAATTGAAGAAAAACATGGTTGAGCTTTCCCACGGGTTAACAGCAGCTGAGGATAGAATTAGTACACTGGAAGATGAAATGAATAACAATTCCATACAGCAGAAGAAATTAGAAAAAGCCTTAAAGCAAATGATCAAACAATGGAAAAATTACTCAAAGATTGGGAACAGATGAAAATAGAAGTCTATGATAAGCTCAACACAAACAACTTAAGATCATTGGAATTCCAGAGAACCAGGAAGAAAATCTCCAGGAAGAATCAATGGTCAAGAACATCATTAAAGAGAAACTACCAGAACTAATGAATACATGCGATCAAATCCTGCATGCCCAAAGAGTGCCAACTAAAAGAGACCCCAGAAAAAAACACCTCAAGACACATCCTAGTTACAATGACGAATCCCACAGATAGAGACAGAATTCTGAATGCAGCAAGATCGAAAAGAGAAATTACTTTCAAGGGAGCATTCTTGAGATTTACTGCAGACCTGACACTGAAAAAACTCAAGGCCAGAAGGCAGTGGTGGGACATAGTGACAAAACTCAATGAAATAAATGCTTCACCTAGAATACTGCACCCAGCAAAACTCACTTTCAGGTTTGAAGGAACAATACATGGCTTCACAGACAAACATCAGCTCAGAAACTTTACAGACTCAAAACCATTCTTAAAAGAAAAACTGAATGGCCTACTTTAAGACAAGATTGACCAACAGACACAACAAACTTTGATATAAAGATGGCACTAACTCTGAGGATAATTTTTTCTCTCAATGTCAATGGACTAAATGCACCAGTTAAGAGACACCAAGTGGATAAATGGATCAAAAAACTCAATCCAACTTTCTGCTGCCTACAAGAAATGCACCTGAAAAGTCAGAACAAACATAGACTCAAAATAAAAGGCTGGAGGAAAATCATCCAAGCAAACAACACACATAAAAAAGCTGGAGTGGCCATACTAATATCAGATGATGCAAACTTTATACTTAGGAAAATTGTAAGGGACAAAGATGGACATTTTCTATTAATCAAGGAATATGTACAGCAGGAAAAAATCATTCTCCTAAACATATATGCACCAAATGAGGGGCCAGCAAAATATTTAATAAAATTGTTGACAAATCTGAAAAATAATATCAATAACAACACAATAATTGTGGGAGACCTCAACACGGCATAGTCAAAACTTGACAGGTCAACCAGACTGATACCCAATAAGAATATACTAGACCTGAAAAGAGAAATGGAAGAAAGAGGCCTAGTAGATATATTCAGGACACTCCACCCCCAGAAGCCTGGATACACATTCTTCTTTAATGTACATGGGACATTCTCCAGTATAGACTACATGCTAGCACATAAAACATACCTCCATAATATCAAGAGGATAAAAATTTTGCAGGCTACCTTCACTGACCACAGGGCCCAGAAATTATATGTGAACCACAAAGGGACACTGAAGAAAAAATTTAATACCTGGAAGTTAAACAGCCTAATGCTGAATAACTAGTGGGCCCGAGATGAAATCAAAGAGGAAATCAAAAACCTTCCTAGAAACAAATGACAATGGAGACACAAACTATCAGAACCTATGGGACACAGCAAAAGCGGTAATGAGAGGAAAATTTATAGCATTGCAAGCACACATCAGGAAAGAAGGGGCATATGTGAATAGCTTAATGATGCAGCTCAAAGAATTAGAAAGTACTCAACAAAAAGACTCAAAAATAGAGAGATAGAAGGAAATAATAAAGCTGAGAGCAGAAATCAATGAAGTGGAAACCCGAAAAACAATACAAAAGATCAACGAAAGCAAAATTTGGTTCTTTGAAAAAATAAACATGATTGATAAACCAGTGGCAAAATTAGCAAAGATAAAGAGAAACTTTATAACTCGTATTAGGAATGAAAAAGGATAAATCACTACTGTTATGGTAGAGATCCAAAGGGTAATCAGAAACTAATTTGAGAAACTCTATGCCACTAAAAATGAAAACCTGGAAGAAATGGATGAATTTTTGGACATTTATAATCTTCCACGATTGAATGAAGAGGATGTAGCATATCTAAACACACCCATCACTATTGAGGAAACTAAGGCAGTAATCAAATGTCTGCCCAAAAACAAAAGTCCAGGCCCAGATGGATTTACGAATGAATTCTTTCAAACATTTCAAGAACTTCTACCAATCCTGGCAAAACTTTTTCATGAAATTGAAAAAGCAGGACCACTTCCAAATAGCTTTTATGAAGCCAACATCACCTTGATACCTAAACCAGACAGAGATGCTACGAAAAAAGAAAATTACAGACCAGTATCGCTGATGAATACAGATGCAATGGTCCTCAACAAAATCCTGGCAAATAGATTCAATGCCTCATTAAGAATATCATACACTACAATCAAGTAGGTTTCATCCCAGGAATGCAAGGATGGTTTAACATCCATAAATCTATCAACAGAATACACAGCATCAACAACAAGAAAAATAGAAATCACATGATCATATCAAAAGTCGTAAAGAAAACATTTGATAAGGTCCAAACGCCATTCTTGATCAAAACTCTCAGCAAGATGGGAATGGAAGGAACATTTCTCAATATAGTTAAGGCCATCTACCACAAGCCAGAGGCGAATATTGTCCTCAATGGAGATAAACTGAAAGCCATTCCTCTAAATTCTGGCACAAGACAAGGCTGACCTCTCTCACCACTCCTATTCAACATAGCACTGGAAGTACTCGCTATAGTGATTAGGCAAGAAAAAGATATCAAGGGAATCTGGATAGGAAAAGAAGTAGAAGTCAAGCTCTCAATGTTTGCAGATGACATGATACTCTACCTAGAAAACCCTAAATTCTCTACGAAAAACCTTCTAGAAATAATAGATTCATATAGCAAGGTGGCAGGCTACAAAATTAACACACAAAAATCAATGGCCTTTCTATACACCAATAGTAATAAGGAAGAAATGGACATTAAGAAAACAACCCCATTCACAATAGAGCCACACAAACTCAAATATCTTGGAATAAACTTGACTAAAAATGAGAAGTACCTATACAAAGAAAACTATGAAACTCTGCTCCAAGAATAAAAATGAGGACACGCAGAAATGTAAGCACATACCCTGCTATGGATTGGCAGGATTAATATAATCAAAATGGCAATACTCCCCAAAGGATTGTACAGATCCCATGTGATCCCTCTAAATATACCCATGACATTCTTCAAAGAAGTGGATCAGGCACTTATGAAATTCATTTGGAACAATAAATGCCCTAGAATAGCTAAAGCAATCATTGAGAAAAAGAATATGGGAGGAATTACTTTCCCCAAATTTAAACTGTACTACAAAACAATAGTTATCAAAACAGCATGGTATTGGAATAAAGACAGGCCCTCATATGAGTGGAATAGGCTTCAATACTCAGAGAATGTTTCCCGGACATACAATCACGTAATTTTTGATAAAGGAGCAAGAAATCCTAAATGGAGCAAAGAAAGCCTCTTCAACAATTGGTGTTGGCACAACTGGCTAGCCACTTGTAACAAATTGAACTTAGACACCCAGCTAACATCATGTAAGAAGGTTAAATACATACGGATGAAAGACCTCGATATCAGACTCGAAACCATAAGATATATAGAACAACACGTTGGTAAACGCTCCAGGACACTGAGACTAAATGCATCCTCAAAGAGGAATCTGCACTCTCCAAGGAAGTGAAAGCAGAGAATAACAGATGGGAAGATATTAAACTGAGAAGCTTCTGCACCTCAAAAGAAATAGCGCCCAGGATACATGAGCCCCCCACTGAATGGGAGAAACTATTCACCAAATACCTATAGACAAGGGGCTAATCTCCAAAATATACAAGGCACGGACAGAAATTTTCAAGAAAAAACACCTAATCCCGTCAAAAAATGGGGAGAAGAATTGGACAGACACTTTGACAAAGAAGAAATGCAAATGGCCAAAAGACACATGAAAAAATGCTCCATATCACTAATCATCAGGGAGATGCAAATCAAAACAACTATGAGGTACCACCTCACACCCCAGAGATTGGCACACATCACAAAGAATGAGAACAAGCAGTGTTGGCGGGGATGTGGAGAGAAAGGAACTCTTATCCACTGCTGGTGGGAATGCCATCTAGTTCAACCTTTATGGAAAGCGATATGGAGATTCCTCCAAAAACTGGAAATCGAGCTCCCATATGACCCAGTTCTACCACTCCTAGGAATATACCTAGGAACACAAAAATACAATAAAAAATTCCCTCCTTACACCTATATTCATTGCAGCACTATTTACCATAGCAAGACTCTGGAAACAGCCAAGATACCCTTCAACAGATGAATGGCTAAAGAAACCGTTGTACATACACACAGTGGAATAGTATGCAGCTGTCAGGAGAGATGAAGTCATGAAATTTTCCTATACATGATGTACATGGAATCTATTATGCTGAGTGAAATAAGTCAGATAGAGAGCAAAAGATGCAGAATGATCTCACTCATCCATGGGTTTTAAGAAAAATAAAAGACATTCTTGCAATAATAAATTTTAGACACAAAAGAGAAAAGAGCTGGAATTTATAGCTCACCTCATGAAGCTCACCACAAACAGGGATATTTTTAGTTAGAGTAATAACTAAGTTTTGAACTATCCTAATAATGAGAATGTACGAGGGAAATAGGAAACCTGTCTAGAGTACAGTTGGGTTGGGAGGAGGGAGATTTGGGACATTGTATGTGGGAATGCTGCACTGGTGATGGGTGGTGTTCTTTACATGACTGAAACCCAAACACAATCATGTATGTAATAAATTTATTTAAAAAACGAAAGACAAACACAGTATGACTTCACATATATATAGAAAAACCATATATATATAGAAAATCTAACTAAATAAATAAAATAAAAATGTGTTTTTAAATTATAAAATCTAATATTAAAGGAGATGATAAAAGGAAAAAAATTATGATGAATTGTATTTTAGTGGTGAGGTTAATACTGTCAGTTTACTACACATGTGACTTTTTTGATGCATACCTGAAATTTATGTTAGAATTTCATATTCATTTAGTAAAAAATAAAAATAAAACAAAAACAAAACCTGGGAGAATAAGGAATGTCTAGGTTAAAAAATAGTTATTAACCCTATGTCAGATGAGGAGTAGTAAAATAATGATTTCAATTTCATATGCAGTGCAGAAGCTTCTTGGTTTAATATAGTAATTTTCTGTATCTCTACTTCTGTTTACTTAGCCAATGGCCTCGAATCCTTGAAAATACCTCTATTTTCAATGTTATGAATTGTTTGATCTATTGTTTTCACTATGTAACTTATGGATTTAGGTCTAATGTTGTGGTTTAAATATATTTTTGACTTTTGGGCAAAAAAAAGGTACATGTGAAATTAAGAAAGAAGAATATCTCCTTTTCTATTTTATTATATCATTATTATGCAACCCAGTAATCTAAGGCCTCAGTTCTCTGTGGCATATTGGGAAATATTATGAATGGGGGAGTGGACATGTTATGAAACAAAATCAGGACTTTAACACTAAGACATATACCTGAATTATTAAAGAGCAACATACCTAATGCTATGTAGGGCATTAATATTAGAAAAAAGAATAGTCTTCCCCCCCCCCAAAAAAAAAAGAAACTGGAAGATATTATGTTCAATGAAGTAAGCCAGGAGAAGAAAGATAAATACTGAATTATATCAGTTACATGTGACATTTAGAATAACTGTATGAAGAAATGAAATGGTATAACTGGGATTTGCCTCGAACACCCTTAGCCCCAGAATATAGCAAGGACAGAAAATAAATTGAGTGGAAGAGGAGAAAAACAAATATGAAAGAGGGGGCAAAAGCCCAGTGTTCTCAGGTGTATTGGTGGTGTTCAAAAGGACAGAACTAAATATCCAAGTCAAAAGCAACATCAGTGAAATCAAGAGACCCAAACTCTAACAATCTAAACTTTAAATGGGCCTATTATACTGGGGGATGCTGGGGGATGGGGTGGTGTGGTAGAGAGAGGTTGACACTGGTGGTGGGATTGATCCTGATTCACCATATATCTGAAACACAACTATGAAGGACTTGTAAATCACATTGGTTTCAAAAAATAAATTATATATAAATAAAAAACTGATTGACACACATCACAAAGAATAAGAAAAACTAGTGCTAGAAGGAACATGATGAGAAAGAAACTCTCATTCACTGCTAGTGGGAATGCCACATAGTCCAGCCTTTCTGGAAAACAACATGGACATGGATAGTCCTCCAAAATACTTGAAATTGAGCTCTCATATAATCCAGAAATGCAACTTTTAGGAATATACCCTAGGACCACAAAAAAAAAAAAATACAAAGATACCCTCTGCATGCCAATGTTCATTGCAGTGCTATTTATAATAACCAGAATCTAGAAATAATCCAGATGCTTGACAACAGATGAGTGGCTAAAGAAGCTGAGGTACATAAACACAATAGAAGACTATTTAGCCGTCAGGAAAAATAAGTCATGAAATCTTCCTATATATGAATGTACATGGAAACTATTCTGCTGAGTGAAATAAGTCAGAGGAAGAGATATAGCTACAGAATATATGGGATAAAAATAAAATAAATTATTTTTATAACACCCAAAGACAATAGAGATGAGGGCCAGAAGGACCACTAGCCCATGATCTGAAGCTTATCACAAAGAATAAGTGTAGTTAGAGAAATATCTACATCAACAACTACCATGACAATGATACTGAAACAGAGACATAGAATACCTGTCCCAAAGACAGGCAGAGATTTGGGGAGGAGGATAATGGGATACATGGTGGTGGAAAAAAAAACATACTGCTGAAACTTGATATTTATTCAATGTCTGAAACTGATCTATGAACATTTTTGTAATCCTGTGCTTAAAGAGATTATTAAAAAATAACTCAATGAAATTAATCAAGTTTTTATTAAATTTAAAATTCCATGATTTAAAAAGTAAAAAAAAAACTTTCAATATGGACTAAAATTTCTGGGAAATATTTCTCTCTTTTAGAAAAATCGCCTGAATTTGGAACATTTGTTGGGCAGGGTGTGTGGGCGGAAGAGAATTGAAAGGGTTCCAAAACTTTTGCTTTGGAAGCAATATTACAATAAAAGGATCAACTTGAAACACTGCCTACACTCGTTCACAGTGAGTCCTAACAATACAGATATTCAAGGAACTACAATTCGGCTTGTGAGAAGCCACAGAGACCATTAATTTCCCATAAAGACACATCAGTTTGCTTTGAGAAAGGTTCAGCGCAGAAGTCAAGTTTTTGTAATACCTTCTCTAATAGAGTAGGTGATTTGCATATGCTTCCTACCAAAGAAGCACCTAGGTTTAATGATTCTAAACTATTTCTCTAAGGAGGGTAGTGTGTTTTGCTATTTTTATTAAATGGCTAGCTGTCTGCAGACAAACTCTGGATCCTGCCCCTCCTTTGTGTTTGCAGTATAGTTAGCAGAGTTTCTGGCCCTCAGCCAGTACTACACAATGATTTTTGACTAAAGAAATGTACAGCTGACAGGAACATTAAAATTAATGTGGAAAATGAGAACCTTTTCTAGAACTTGCTGACTTGTATAACAAGTGTGAATTCGTTTATGTAAAAATTGTAATTGTCCATTTAAAAATACAGATACTTTCCCACCACCACAAAAAGCTTGTGTGTGCATTAAAACGTACCTGTTTTCACACTCAAAATGATAACCATTGCCTAATAGTTCCTCAAAATTTGGCAGCGCCATTTTGTATAATCTAACTTGGCTACTACATTGTGAAAAGCATTTAATGTTCTAATAAAGGGGGATATTTCACATTCTAATAAAGGTCCCCTTTATTAGATTCCTACACTTTCCTACAGAAGTCATACTCATGTCAACACATCTAAATTCATCTCTATACCTCTTCACCACACCACAGACAACAAACATTATTCAAGGTTCTAGCAACATGTAACCTCATCGATCTCAGTGCCTTTTCCCCCCTAGCTCTTCTGTATGAAGAGCCAATGTGGCTGATCTGTTCTCATTGGTCAAGCTGATTATTCAGAAGTGACAGTCAACCACTCTATACAGCATAACATTATTTTATTCTCAGCATAGATTCTATTCCCATCCTTTTTAATCACTTATTTTATCTGTGTGCTTGCTTGCTAGTTGCTTGTCTTTAACTGTAAAATACAAATTCCATAGAACACAGGACTTAGCTCTTTTCTGAGCCCTCAAAATAGTGTCTCACTTAAATTAAATATGAGGTAAGAAATTACAAACAAAGAAGATATGATCTAAATTCAATTGTTAAGAAACAGGATAATAGAAAATATGTCAAGAAATGCTTGGAAAATGACAAATATGCATATAGTAAACTATTTCAGGAAAGAATAAGTAGCTATGTAAACTATTTTTATGAATTGTAAAACTAATCATTTTCTTGAGAAATATTAAATTAAAAAACTATCAATGAGTCTGAATATGTAAGTCTGATTGCAAAATAAACTAAATAAATAAGTTAAAGAAAAGCAGTTAAAAGATAAAAGGCTATGAATTAAGAGGATATAAGATAAGGAAGACGTTCAATTTTAGGGATACATAAAAAAGGGTTTTAGTTGTTTCTATCATCTAATAGATTTACCTATTATGTAATAACAGACTATGGAGTTAACTGCTCCTTATTTCCAAGGGAACTGCACCATAAAATCGGTCAGAGTGAACAGAAGACCATGTGCCCAGTGACTAAGATGCATAATGGGTAATTGGAATCCTCTATGTCCTAATTCCACTTGACCCCACTGTTGTAGATAGTTTTAGTTGGCCTTGATGTACATCCTCTTTTCAAAAGAAATTCCCCTATAACTCAAGGAATAGACTAATGGCACCATTTTCTGAACCCTATGAATTTGGAATCAACTGCTGGTAAGTTTCTTTGAAGAAATTTGAGTAGCATCTGCAGAAGTAACAACACAGGTTGTTTAAGTGCACTAAAAGAACATATATTCTGGGGGATATGAGGAAAACAGAGAAAGCAGGTCAAACAGAAGAAAAACAGATATTGCATCCTGAGAGACAAAAATGGGAAATTAGTAAATAGGGTTTTTTTATGGCATTTTTTTCATAATTTTTTCCTTATTCAATTGCACATTTTAATTTATTTTTCTTTGTTTTTCTTTTCTTTTTTTTTTACTTCTATGATTGTCCCTTTATTCCATTCATTTCCAAGCCTATCCCAATATCAGGCACAAAATTATATAGTTTATATTGCTTTAAAACTAACTGATAATAAAATTATAAAAAAATGACAGCAATATGAACATTTGTTAAATTAATGCGTTTTCAGTGAGGTCATTAAGACATTGTCAGAATGTTTGCTAAGTGATTTGTTGCTAGTTGATTTTCTGTCATTTGTTTAGTTTTCTTCTTTTATTATTAAATAATATCTTTATTTAAGCACAAACATGATTGTAGTTGTTTTTCAGTCATAAAAAGAACACCCTCCTTCACCAGTGCAGCACTCCCATTACCAGTGTCCCCCAACTCCCTCCTTCCCCGCCACCTGTATTCAAGACAGGCATTCTAGGCCACACCCAACTGTGCTCAGGGGCTACATCTGCTTTTTTGCTTATGGATCATTTTTGGTAGCTCTCTGGGGAACGACATGCAATGTCAGGGATCAAACCTGGTTAGATAAGTCCAAGGTAAGAGACTCACTAATAAATTGCACAGTTTGAACTCAGGAATAAAATTCTGGATAGTTTGTTTGTCTGTCCATTTACTCTATATCTCTATAAAGTGTTTATATTGTGACAGAGGGGCATAATGAGAAATTTTTAATATAAAATTCATATTTTATATTCTATGAACAGATGCCTACAATTATATAGTACTTTTATTACTTAGAAATATTATCCTAAATTCTATAGATTATGAAATTAATTATAACATTAATTTTATAATAAATAGGTGATAGACTAATATGTAGTGAAACAATTGATAAACCACTAGATCTTGAATAAAAGATGAAAACAGTAAGGTGAAAATTATCTGAAGAACTGAGAAATTAAAACCTGGCATAAGATGGATGTAGGCCCATATTGAAAAATTGAATAAAATGAAATATAAAACTCTCAGATTCGTATTTATTTTACACACAATGTTAGAATAGTAGCAAAGCTTTCTTTACAAGTCTGGAAGTCTTCCATTCTTGCCATAGTAAAATATCGTGAGTTAGATTTATTGCAAGTGAATTGGAAAATTAATTGAATTTTCTAAAAAATGGTAAAATGGCTGAGTGAAGACCTACTAACTAATGGAATAACCCAAAGTTTATTCTTTATGGTAATTAAATAATTGTTTTGCATTCCATCTCATATCTTTCACCTTAGCATTCATATTACTTGATAAAATCATGATAATTTTGGTTTCCAAATGAGTTTTATTTTCTCTGACTCCCTTACTTTTTTCTGCTTCCTTAACATCTATTTATTCTTTTTTCCTTCTTTTCATCTTTCAAAGTTTTCATTTTTATGAAATTATATTTATATGTAATTTCATTTTGTGTCGCTGAAAGATAAAATAGATTTTTATAAGATGTATAGGAAAGATAGAAACAAGGCCCAACTCCATTTCCCTCACAATTCTTTAGGATCTTTATAGTGATCATCTGGGTACTTATATCTATAACTCTTTATAATTCAATTGTTGTTACTTCTTGGTTTTCAGTTTTGTGTATTGATTTCTTAGAGAAGAGGATAAGGAGTTATCTTTGATCCTTCCTGTCTATTCAACCTCATTCTACACATTCCTTATATTTAACTTGCAGCATTGTTTTTGTTAGAACTGTTAGTGTTTATATTACTATTATTGTGCAGCAAATTAAGTCTTCTCTAATAAACTAGACTTAGCCAAATGCTAAGCCAAAGTGCTTACCTGCCAAAGTGACTTTTATTCTTCTTATTTTCTTGTGGAATTAATATTTGCACATACAAATTTCTAGAAACACTATTGTTCAATTTTAAACCTTTTTACCTGTTGTCTACATCTTGCCACGGATTTGAATTTCAACATTCTTTCCCAAAGTCCTTACATCTGATTTCTCCTCAGCTGGCTTATTTCATCCACATACAACTGCCTGCAGACATTAATTTTAATTTCATTTCAGGACTTGGTAATTTCCTTTCCTAAATCTCTTGCACAAATCACTCATTTATTCTTTCTTTTGTGTGTGTGTTCCTAATTCATAAGAGCACTATTATTCAGTAATGTTTGTAAAGCATCAAAGAGCTGAGACGTTAGACATCGGAAGACATCTCTATCTTACTCTAAAGATAACATATTTTAGGTATAAAAATTTAAATATTGTATAATTTTTCCACGTTTCTAACATTATTGAGAAATGTAAAAATGTCTTCCAGTCCACTGTGAATGGAACTTTTTGTTTGTTTTCTGTTTTGTTTTCTTGGGCCACACCCAGCTGTGCTCAGGGGTTACTCCTGGCCTTGTGCTCAGAAATCGCTCCTGGCTTGGGGGATCATATGGGTTGCTGGGAATGAAACCAGCGTCCGCCCTGGGTCAACTGCATGCAAGACAAATGCCCTACCACTGTGCTACCACTCTGGTCCATTTATATGGAACATTTTTATAAATTATTTCCTGGTTCTTTTTTCTGGAATAATATAATATGCATTTTTGATGTGGCTGTGCGAAAATTGTGTTGAAAAGTTGATGATTCTTTCACTTTTAATTTGTAGAGTTAACTTCTGAGCATTCTATTCTTTGAAGTTTGCATCTCTTTCTTCTTTTTTTTTTTTGACAGGGGGTCACACCTAGTGATGCTCAGGGATTACTCCTGGCTATGCGCTCAGAAATTGCTCCTGGCTTGATGGACCATATGGGATGCCAAGGTCCTGTCCTGGGTCAGCCATATGCAAGGCAAACGCCCTACCGCTGTGCTATTGCTACAGCCCCGCATCTCTTTCTTCTTATTCTTACTTCTATAGAGGTTGAAAAGATCACTTCTCCAGAAACTTTTATAAAAGTATGGCAAAAAATACTGGGTACATGTACAACACTGTACATACAGTAGTTGTGATTTTATAGAAAAATATCATTAATTTCATTATTAGAATTCACAACAAGTGAATACATTTGAAGAAATTTACCAAATTAACAGTCATAAATATCAATGTGAATCTTGATCCCTCTTATAGAAGATTTCAAAGACTTGAGGAAATTCTAACAGATATTGGCAGATGCCAGTTCCATGGTAAGTTATGAAGGGAAGCCAACATCTCAGTTTTAGAAATGGAAGCAAGTTAATGCATTTCACTAGGCCTCAAGTGCCTCATCACTAAAAATCCAGTTCCCTCTGTACATATGTAATTCCCAATTTTGATAGAGTATCTTCAAATGGTCAGGTAATAAATGTGAGTTTTTCATCAGAAGTTCTATTCTCTTCACATTCTTGCTAAAAATGTTTTTGATAAGACCAACTCTTAAGATAAAGAAAATAAAATTATGTTCTGGAATGATCACTGATATTTGCAATTGAATTTGATATACAAATTAATCTTTGGAAGTGGATGGGGAAAAGATGGATAATTTAAAGTACTTAAAATGGGAGGAAGTCTCATTTTCTTATCTAATTTCTTTAATAATCTTTAATATAATCCCATTGTGTCATCCCAGAATGCTAGTTAAAGATAAAATTATTTAGCTTTTTTAATAATCTTTAAATAAGAGTAACACTTAATAAAGTCACTATTATAATTCTGTCTTTAATGCTGGCAAGATGTGTACTCAGCATATATGTACACATGTGACACATAATAGCTTTTTAGTGGCTATTAAATAAAGCTGCAAAAACACATTTGTAAGCTAGTTATTGGGGAAAAAAACAAGTGAACTGATAAAGTTAAAAATAAAGTCTGATTTATTTAAAAATGATCTCAGATATTTCAGATATGCCATAGATATTTCAAATTGTTTTTTTAAATATATTGTACACAGATTTATTTATATATTTTGGGAATTTGAACAAATCTGGTGGTGCTTCAGGCTTATTCCTGGCTCTGAGCTCAGCCTTAACTCCTGGCAGGCCAGGGATCAAACCAAGATGGTCACATGCAAGGTGAGTCCTCTGCCTGCTGTTCTAGTACTCCAGGCCCTACTCCACACATATTTATTAAAAAAACAGTAGCATTGGGCCCGGAGAGATAGCACAGCGGTGTTTGCCTTGCAAGCAGCCGATCCAGGACCAAAGGTGGTTGGTTCGAATCCCGGTGTCCCATATGGTCCCCCGTGCCTGCCAGGAGCTATTTCTGAGCAGACAGCCAGGAGTAACCCCTGAGCACCGCTGGGTGTGGACCAAAAACCAAAACCAAAACAAACAAACAAACAAACAAACAAAACAGTAGCATTACTGCTAATTAGTACCATTCCACATGGTAAAACAAAACAAAAATATTCCTTTATAACAGACTTTTTCTTTTTCTTGAATTCTTTCTCCACAAAAATACCTTCTATTCATTTAGCTGATTTTAGCAAAATCCAATGGCATAAATTTTATTTTATATATATTTTAAATGTAGAATAAAAATATGAGAGAATATAATACCTTTGGTTAGAAGTAGGTAAAGGGGAAGAAACTAGATAATTAGAGAAGAGAGCTCTGAAATGTATGGAACTGTGGCTCAGACATGTCTCTTGGGAAGTATTGATTTTACCTGGAAGAAAAGTTTACATGGACAAAAGCTTTCTGTATTGTTTCTATAACATAGATATTTGAAGAAAATATCTTTTTGACCTAAGCATCTTGTCATGTTGAATAAAATCAGAAAAATAAAGTTCATAGAATAGCCTGTCTCATTCTAAGTTTGTGTGCATGAGAATGTAAGCTAGGATATTGTGATATTGTTTTATAATGAGTAAAACTCAGAACTTTACTTCTGGGATTAAATAACCACAGGTATGACAGATAACTCCCCCCAAACAACAACAAGAATGTCATGGCCCAATAATTCACTTAAGTTTATTTGAGACAAAATACTTCTGGTTTAAAATTAAAAGTTACATATCCAAAGAGCACATGAAAAATTATCACAATGTTGTTCTTTTTGTATTTTTTTTTGGCAAAGCTGTGAGTTTTGTTGTAAATAGTGTACAAATGGTTTATCGATCTCAAAAATTTTTGCTGAGGAAAAATATTAAGGAAAAATGTTATATTATTGGGGAGAGAACAAAAACATTGTAAATATAAATTTTAATCAACTTATTTTATTTTGAAGTGTCATATCTGGCTATTCTTAGGGCCTACTCCTGGATTTGTGTTCAGGGATCACTTGTGTGGTGCTCAGGTAACAACATATGGTAATGGGTATCAAATTAGGTTTTCCATAAGTAAATCAGCTCTTTAAACCTTGTGCTAGCTCGATAGTCCCTACTTTATATTATTTTAGAGAGTTTAATTATTTTGATAGGAATTTGAACATACATATTAGTGGAAAAAAATAAATAAAAAATTTCCGGACATTTCTGCCCATGAATGCATACATAACACACTCAATTCCTAAAGGAATAGAAATGCTGGCCTTGACCTTGTGTAGAAGATGCAAGTTCAGAGGAATCCTTTGAAATGGGATCACTGCAAGGAGGAAAAGTGCAATTTTATTTGGCCTCAATACCTCTCTTGAAATCACTTTGTCATCTGTATCACTTTCCTTTTTTCTCAACTCTGCTTTGCTTGACTTGTTGAATGAGAGAGATAGATAGATAGAGAGATAGAGTGTGTGTGTGTATGAGAGAGAGAGAGAAAGAGAGAGAGATAGAGAGAGAAAGGAAGATCTTTTTGCTTTTTTGGAGCCATTTATTAATTAATCAATGGGGATTCTGATTTCTTAAGTAACAGAATTAAATGGAGCTATTTTTAGAAAAGAGGGTTGTGGAAAACACTCACAGAATGTATAGATCCAAATGACAAAGAATTCCAAGAATATTTTATCTAATTGTGATAAACAGTTCTTATTCTCAAATGTTATGAAGGTTTTATTGACCAGAAATTTTAGTATTCTATGGGGCTGGAGCAGCAGCGTAAGTGGTAGGGCGTTTGCCTTGCATGCACTAACCTAGGACGGACCACTGTTCGATCCCCCAGCATCCCAAATGGTCCCCCAAGCTAGGGTGATTTCTGAGCGCATAGCCAAGAGTAACCCCTGAGCATACCAGGTGTGCCCCCCAGCAAAAAAAAAAAGAGAAAAGAAAAGAAATTTTACTATTCTGTAGAAAATATCTAGAAGTATTTTTTATTCACTAAATGTATTGTTAAGAAAACATCAGGGATTTTTTTCAGGGTATTCAGTGAATCATGAAATTAGGCTTCTATGATATCTGATGGAGTCAGATTTGAGTCTTTTCTTTAGAATTACCTTTCTTCACCATCAGATATTTAGCATTTCTAAATCTTTGCCTACCATGTCACAGCAGAAAGTATTTATAAAAATACAGTCACAGAGATGTAGCATTAATGAATAAAATTGTCACCTTCCAGAGCTTTGTTTGAGGACAAGTATTTTGAGTCCAAACCTTTGCTAATAGTAGTGGAAAACTCAATATATTCTCTTAGTCCCTCAGTCTGACCTCACCAGCTAACAGGCATGCAAAAATATAGCAGAAATTCATCAAAGAGCATGTGCAGGTTTTATGCAAAAGTTATCACTTATTCTTTTATAATTCTATATATCCATCTATTATCATCTACCTGCTTTATTTTCTGTGCATATGTCTAATTTGAGAGCTTTGAAAATGGAGGTTCCTATTAAGGTGAAGTACTAGATGAAAGATTGAATACTGTACATGTAAAAAAACTGATTTATTCAATATACATTCTAACTCTAGAATAAAAGTGTACTTACAGAGATGGAATTTTTAATTTTCATATATTTTTATTTGATAATAAATTTTTGCTTTGATATTAAGAGAGTCAAGTGCACTTCTGAAGATTTCACTCAATTTGGATTTTTTATTTTAACTAAGGTTAATAATTCTTTTAGTTTGATGTTCTGGTGCTCAAAATATGATCTGTGGGTGACCAAGAATGAAAAGAAATTTTATGCAGACTTAAAGCTTCATTTGTACTACCATAAAGCTGATTATTTTTATTCTTGAGATTTTGGCACAAAATACCATAATTTAAGTTTTACAACATGTTTTTTTCTCTTCATCCAAATTACAGAAATCATATACATAGGCAACCTACATTCAAATTGACATTTGATTTTTCTCTGTCTTTTCTTCTCCTCTGTCTCCTTCTTCCTCTTTCTCCTCATCTTCCTCTTCTCATCTTTCTTATTTCAATTTATAACCCTACCACAAAACTAACATCTCTGGGAAAATCCAAGCCAGGAATGAACTATGCTTTGGACTTTAGTTTCACCATAGAAAAATAGGAGCAAATGATTTCCCTTACCTAATACCACTCAAAACTCATGGACTTTGAGTCCCAGATACCTGCTACTTTTTACCTGGCAACAAATATTAAGAAGTCACTTGAAATGATTTATTGAGGTTATCTTTGAGTGAGGAATAACTGTTCTTAATGGGAAAGTGGAATTCATGGCAGAATAGTGGATACTATTAAAAGGTCTTGTTTCATGAAAAGAAACCTATGAGAATCCGAGACTGTTAGTATCTTTTGTGTCTGTTTATGAAGAAATGGGACTCTCAGAACAACTCTGTGGTGTGAAAGGAAGTTTTCCTGGGACCAGTCCATTTATAGAAGATAGTTGTCATCATTTAGAAAGTTCTATCTTTAAATGATTGTTTTCAGGTTTAACAAAGACAAGGAAGAATGAGAAAGACTTCATTAGAAACCCAAGTCTTCCTCTTTATTTTTCTAGATCTTGTTATTCTTTAATAAAAATACAAAAGTGATAGGGTAAATAAGCTTTGAGTAAAGATGGAAACTATAATTTTGCTACTTGGATATGGAGCCAAATCAAATGTAATATGTACAGAGAAAGAAATTTACTTTTTCTCACACCAAGTATCATAAGCCAAATGCATATCATATATGTAGAGAGAAATTGTTTGAATTGTGTATATTTTGAGACTGTTAATAAATGCAACTAAAATAAATGCTACTTAAAGAACTATGGAAAAGTTTCCACTGGATTATAATTTAAGAGGATTGAGCAATGGGTTAGATAAGAAACATTTTCTCAAACATTTTCTTAAATGCCTATAAGGATATGTGATTGATCACACTCTATCTTATGAGGCTCAGGTGATGGGAATTCCCCTGACTGTATGTTAATATGTACCTAAAATATTATTGTCAAAGATATGTAAGCCACTATGTTTAAAATAAATATATATTATTAATAAAAATGCAAAAAAATATAAAGAAAGGATTAAAAAAAGCCTGCAAATACATATTACCAGTTATAGGCAGAGGGTGGTAGCAGAGAGCTCTTCTGAAATTAATATTTTCAGCCATGTGTAGTACCATATTTGAATATTTCATATTTTTTCAATGTGAGATTTCTTTTTAATTTTAATCAAAATGGATTACAAATATTTCACAGTAATATTTTAGGTACACAGTGATAGTGAATCAGAGGCATTCCCACCACCAATATTGTCCTCCTTCCACCCCTGTTCCCAGCATGCATTTTAAGATGTTTTAGAAGCTTGAACTCCTTTTTCATTATTACATACATTATTTTTGTGTGGTGGGCCCAGACTTGGTGGTTCTCAATGGCAGCTCCCAACTTTCTGCTCAGTGGAAGACAGGTCTCCCACATACAAAGTCTGAGCTTTGGTCCTTGGGTCCTTGAGCTCTCCTTTCCTTGATCAGTTAATTACACATTTTTAATACATATTTGTAAATTTCATTCATACATCTCTTCATTTATAGAAATAAAAGTAAGATATTTAGACATCAGTCAGTGGTATTTATTTGGCTATAACTAGAGTATGAGGAAGGTCTGGTTTTACTAAACAATGAATAATTTTCTGACTTTGGGAAAAACTACTTATTCTGATAGTCCAGAGTTGTTAAAAGGCCTACAGAAATGAATCTGAATACAAGGGTTAAATAGTTTTGTAATGGAAACTGTAAGTGAGATTAAATTGGTGTTGATGGCATTTTCAATCCTTCTCAAGGGATTCATAACCATCACTAGACATTTAAGAGTTATAGACTGAATTTATAGTCTATGCAATCTTACTATGCATCATAAAAATAATTCTAAAGAACAGTGTCATAAATAGAATGAAGCTCCCTGCTTTCATTTAAGGAAAGCTTAATAGGCACTAAGAGCATCTTTAGTTTATAAAATTAGCTTAATTTGTGCAGGGTGATAAATTCAGAAAGCAGACCAATGATGGAAAGAGTAAACAAATTCCACCTCCCCAAATCCTACATTCTCATTTTGGCAAGTAAAGCAAGAGCCTTTTCTTAGTGCGTAGTCTCAGTCTGTTTTTCATTTCAAGCAGAGCAAGAAAAGCTGTTCAGAGGAGAGGTGAAAGCACATTACGGAAAACAGCCAAAGAGGTTTCTTTTTTTTTTTTTTTTTAATCAAAGAGCAAAGCAATAAAAGGGAGGAATGCAAAAAAAATAAATAAAAGGCAGGGTTATGTTTGTCTCTGATGACAAAGTAGAATTTCTCTCACTGGGAAATATCAGGTTTTTTTTCATTATTTATTTGCTTTTTTAACAGCTTGTTTGAAGTCTTTGTCTCAGCGGTTGGGGGGGGGGAACCAATAACTAAGGTCAGAGGTCACATCCTTGTGCCCTGTGGCTTAAAAACATCTAAGTAGGGAGATTTTAACTGCTCTTATGGGGTCACCTCAGTGAACACACATTGTGGTCGTGATTCAAACCAGCCTAAGGAACAAACGTCTTCTCATTTGCAATTTGGAAAGCCTACATTCCCACTAGAATATGATTTCCTTCCTTCTTGCTTGCTTTCATTTCAGAGCGGGGGTGGGGGTTTAAATTTCTGCTCACGGTTGACGGTCGACCTCACCTTTTTGTTTAACCAAACCCATTAATCAAACATATCCCTGAGGTGGGTAATGATCTTTCAGAATCCTAATAGAAGGAGAAAGTCAAGGACAGTACAAATTGATCCACATCTCCACCTTATTAAGCTTATAGCGTAGCCACTATGGCTCTCATCTTTACAAGTAACAGCCTACCTGGTTAGCAGAGGTCTACTGTTTTAACAATCATGACTTTATGTACCTGTCTGCAGGTTCAATAAAATTGGATTCTGTGTTTCCTGGAAAGTACTGGAAGGCAATCTTTTCGGAATAAGTTATCAAAGCTGCCTTTCTAATTTGAACATACATCAGACTAAATAACACAGCATTTTTGTGACACTGTGTAAAATACCCCTTCGCTCTAAGACTTCAATTACGACAAACACGTGTCCCTTTTCTGTATAGAATTTTTTATGTGGCAATAATTATTATCTAAGGCACAGAAAAAGAGAACAAAATGATCAATGTTTAGAAATGAGTGGTGAATATCTGAATCAAGGAACCTGTGACCTTAGTCCACATTGTGTATATTGTGGTGTATTTGAAGACTCAGAATATAACTTTTCAGATTTTACAATGTTACAACAAGGCTGATTCTATTAACATATAAATATTTTTCTACAGGAGATTTTTATTGTGAGATTCTTAGTCTGCATTTCATTCCAGTTTATAAAAGGGTGAAGGAGGGTGGTGGGAGGGAAGGAACACTGTGTAAGAATGTTTTTTAAGGTGAGAAAAATGTTGACTATCCAGATAGGCCAACTACATTTCTGCGCCATATGGAAAATTTAATATTTTTTTCAAACCTAATTAAAGGACAATACTAAGGAGAAATTGTATAATCTTTGCAGTTGGAATAAACTTCCTTTGGAGAATCTCATTTGCTTGCGTCTAAACTTAAAAGATATGCAGGCAGGACTAATTGGTGTCAGGCGAATCCCAGTTTTCCAGTAAAAATGAGAAATATCTGTGCAAAGTGAAGTAGCAGGAAAAAGAAGATGGTTGCTGAGTTAAGGCGTCATTTCTATCCAAAGCATCATCTGGTCATATTTTTCAGTGTAATGTTTAAGTAATCTAAAATTACGGTGCTTGCAACCTTACAGAAGCATAATAATTACAAATTCTAAGAATGTATTTCGTCAAAATATTAATCATGGGCTTTGCTTTTTCTCCCCTACATTTCTGTGATCTTATTAAAATGTAAATTAGATCATGTCCGAAGCTTCCTTTCAAAATTCTCTTCTGAGGCCTTCCAGGACACCTGGACGAAAATCCAAGTTCCTGCCTGAGGTTTTTGTGGCCTTGTCAGACCTGGCTCTTGCTTGCTCTCAAACACATGGGCTCAGTGTTACTTCCTAGCATTTTAGCCTGCTCTTTTCTGATGCTTTGGCAGAGCCTCCTGGCTTCTCTCTTTCTCAGTTAGGGGCTTTTAACTTCCCAAGTCTCTTCACCAGCCTAAGATCATCTGTGGTATATTTGTTGTACCCTGGGGTTTGAACACATTTATTTACTTGGAATTTATTTATTTTTATATATTATATTTCTTTTATTATTATTCTTAATTAAAAATTAATTACACCACCCTAGATACAGTTACTACGTGGTTTATGATTGAATTTCAGTCATACAATAGGCAAACCCTTAACCAGTTCTTACCCAATGTCCCAGTTTCCCACCTGCTTCCCCCTGCCTGCCTCTATGGCAGATATTTTTCTTCTCTCTCTCTCTCTTTCTCTCTTTCTCTTTCCCCTATGTCTCCTATCCTGAGAAATATAAATTTAAAAAATAAAATAATATAAACCACAAACCACAACATTTTAATTTGGGGGGGTGGGTGTCACTCTTAGAACTGTTAAAAATTTACTCATGACTTTGTGCCCATGGTTATTTCCTATCACGGACTGGGGCTCTATGAAGTGCTGGGGATCAAACCTAGATTAACACACTCAAGGCAAACACCCTACAGGCTGTACTCACTCTCTGGACTTTCATTTGCCCTTTAAATTGACTTTTATGTTTGAGACAAGTGGAAGATCAAAAGTTCTTTCTTGATTGCTCTATGGGCTGCATTTCATGTAGCAATAAAATGGAAGCCATCTTCTGTGATTCGATTCATGGGTACCTGTTGTGCAATTGATGGAAAGGATGTAGAAAATCAGGACTCTGCTGTCCCATCCCTTCAAGAAAAGTTCTGCACATTTACATATTACACATGGGCTTACTAATAAAATATGTCATAAATTTTCATTTGCATTTAAATAGGCCCTAACTAAGAAGAAAATAAAAGATGCAACTTTAAATTAAAAGCATACTTGTAAAAGTGAAAAGTGAAAGAAATGTTTATGTCAGTAATATCTTAGCTTTTCTTTAGAGACCTTCTGTTGACTGGCTAATGGTCATTGTGTGTAAAAACAAATAATCCATTTTCTGGTTCCTTTGCAAGAAAGAATAAAAGTGGCTTTAGTTCTGCCTGGATAACTCAATAAAAGGTTTGAAGAAAAAATTTGGGTAAAGCCAATATGTAGGGTACAGGTTGGTTGTTCCACAGTCCTCAAGGGGGGGGGAATGAAAATCCCATATTCCCTATCTGGAGAGGACAGGAGATGCTGTTCCAGTTGTAGTAGTCCACAGTAAATAATCCACACATATATGAAGGTTATAAGAGGCAAGAGACTCACTACAACTGATAAGCTCTTCACCCACAAGCCAGTTGCTCTACACGTGGAACCACAAGCCCAGAGGAAAGCTCACTCTCTCAGCCTTCCTACCACCCCTTTCTTGAGATTCAAACAAAACCCCTCCCTTCAGGGGGAGGGGAAAATCAGGCAATGAGGACATTTACAAATGGGAACTATTACAAAGACCTCTATTTACCTCACACCAATCCTTCCTCTCATGATAGTCTTAAGCACAGACCTTTGCTTTATTGAGCTCCAATAACATCCCTGTATCATTGTTTAAAAAATAAATGCAATTTTTCTTAAATTATTATCAGTTAGGTCTTATGGATTCAGACACATATTCACAATAACATGCACATTGATATGCTTGCAGAATCTGGATCTTCCTTACATACTGGATATAATGTCTCTCTGTCTACTCATAAAGAGCAGACCAAAAGAACTACCATAGTATAAGCTGACCCGAGTATAAGCCGATCCCCAATTTTACCCTAAAACCTGGGAAAACTTATTGGCTTGAGTATAAGCCAATATGGAAAATGCAGAAGCCACTGGTAAATTTCAAAAATAAAAATATATACTCAGAACAATTATAATAATTGAAAAATCAGAAGGTTAAATATTTTTTAATATTTATTGCTAAAGAAAAACTAAACTAGCAACAATATCTTTAAAACTTTAATTAAAGTGCAGAAAACCATAGCTTAACAAGTAATCAAGCTAAATCACAAAGGTTTAAATTCTTTAAAACTGGATTCCTCCTCCTCCTCATCTGTATGCCACACAGAGCTTCGGCTTATCTGATGTGAGCATATCAGCATAGACATTGTCATCATCACTGAGTTCGCAGATATCATCACTGCTATCGGTCTCATACAAAGCACAGAATATTGTGGGTTAAATAGCTCAGTGGCATACTGTTCAGTTCAGCCACCTATCTCTTCAGCTCTGCTGGAACTTCTGACTGAGCTGAGCACTGCCCTCTCCAGAAGACAACTGGAGACTATAGGCATTATGATTCTGTGTGCTCACACCAAATCAAATAAACTGTATGATCCGAGTATAAGCCGAGTTCGAATTTTCTGGCATAAATTTTGTGCTGAAAAACTTGATTTATACTTGAGTATATAGGTAAGTCTTTTGGTTATCCCTTCTTTAAAAATATCTTCTATAATGTAACCATCACTGGTGAGAGTCTACTATTGGTCAGACATGCCATATACATATTCTAGATTAGGATGAATTCCTTTTTAACAAAACAGATGAGTATTGACAAATGCAGTCTCTGGTTCTGCACTCAACATGTTCCATAGACTCACTATATTCTTGAAAGAGATCTAAATCAAACCATGAAAAATTATGGGTATACCAGTCATGCAGCTGAAATCTGGCAATATTGGAAGGTGTGGCAAGGGCAGGTTAAGACTTTGCCCTGTGGAAATCATTTCTGCTGCACCCATGACTCATAATGACCACTTCATTAATGGCCCTGCTTCACCACTTATCTAAGGCTCTCTGCAGAGATACCAATCTGACCATAACTCCAAGTATGCCAATATTTGGGCTTCCACCAACAGAACATTTCTTGAAATAAATTGTGGGTACCCTCTCATCACCTTCTTATATTTCAGGATGACTTGGCAACTGAAAACACACCTCACAAAAAAATCACAGTATCAACAATAGTGCTTGGAATTCCTGAACCATGAAATAACTTTATTTTTGTTTAATATTGTCATCCCCATAGGTACACACTAATTTATACACCGATGTGAATCTGAAGCCACCTCAGGTTCAGAAACAAATGAAGTAATAAAATGGTAAACTAACAACAAGAGTGATTGTACTAAATCTTCTGACAATTACTCAATGATCTCATTGTGAGATATAATACTTTTCAATTTTTTCTTGTTTCTGTACTTTTTTCTTCCTTTTTTTTTGTTTTTCTTTCTTTTTTTAAATCAATTTGCTCCTCTATACCTGCAAACAAATGTATTATGATTAACTATGTTAACCTTGTATACCTGTTATATAAATAAAGTGGGTTAAATTAAAAAAATAACAGATGAGTCTCAGACTTCAGATAATGTGATTTATATTCGATCCTTCTGTAGTAAAAGACAGGGCTGTCAGTGGTTGAATTCCTATAATCTAACATCTAAACATACATACTTTGCATCTAATTTTATGTTCCCTTATTTGAGGGGAACATCTTGTTTGAAGATGTTTATGCCACATCTACAAAGAAAACTTATAGAGAAAAACCAGATAATGGTATATGAAACCTTTGAGAGAGAGAGAGTAATCAAAGATCCAAGCCATATGCAGTGAATAGGTAGCTTGCCTTACAAAGTCTGACTTTTATTTGATCCACAACCCACAAATGGTCCTCTGAGTTACACCAGCAGTGATCCCTGAGCAGAAAGCCAAAAGAAATACCTGACAAACATTAGGTATGGCACCCCCAAAATTAAATGTAAATATAAAAATGTAAAAAGATCAAAGACAAGGTATATGAACAGTTTGTTCATATTATACCATCTTTTTATTTATCCTTTATTTTCTCAGTGGCAAAAATACTTCTAAGATCTGTAATGTGTGTTCCCAAATTTAAATCTATAGGTCTGATTTATCCCTTTTGATTTAGTCTTGTTTTTATTTTTGTCTTTGCTTTTGGGCCAAAGCTGGTTATGCTAAGGGGTTATTCCTGGCTCTGTATTCAGGAATTACTCCTGGTGGTGTTTGTGGGACTAGATAGAATTCCAGGGACAGAATCTGAGTTGGCCACAATTGCATTTTCAAGACAAGTGCCCAACCTGCTGTACATTGCTCCAGTCCAGTAATTTATCTCTTAGCTAAAAGACCCATGAATTCTAAGATGACAAGTAACTGCCTTCGTCAAGGTGCTCTGAGATTCAATGAATGCCAATTTGCATTTTATAAAATCTACATTTCTACTGGCAACCTCAGTGAAATAAGTAGCAACATGACCAAGCTGTTGCCTAAATCAAATTCCTCTCCCGGCTCCTCAGTAATGGTGTTTTGAGTAAAGTGCTATACTTGGGATGAAAATATTTAGCAGATGCAAAAATTATGAGACTAAAATTATTATATATAATATGGAAAATTTAATAACGTTTAGTTGAGTAGTTTTGTGTGACTGTTTGAGTGAAAAGTATTTAGTGTGATACAAAAATCTAAAAGTTAAAAGGCATCAGGCAGCCATACATCTCTAATACTTTTGCAGGGCAGTATTTATGTTCAAATTTACCAAGAAAACAAATTAAAAAGGCTACTGCTAACGCTTAACCACAGATACTGAGGTTGCTGTTAGCGACTCTGATATAATTCATGTTCTTTATAAAATGCTTTTACCCAATTTTCTTAAATTCATGCTTAGTATTTTCTATATTTTTTAAATGCCAAGAGTTGTGTGTTTACAGTGTTTGAAGTGCACGAGAGTGTCAGAGTTTCAGAAGAGAATTATTTGGAAACAAAGAGATAAAGTTCTCCTGCTCTGGGTCAAATGGAAAATGCTTCAGAAAGAGCAGTCTGTTAGCTTTAGAAATCTCTATTGAAGATTAATGGAGAAAACGTACACTGAAATTCTATTTTAACTTTTAAAAAAATCTCCACAACTACAGCTATTCACTCAATGGGTTATTTAAGATTTGAAGGACTCATTGGAGAATATGAGGCAAAGGTATTAATTTGTTAGACTTTAGAGAGACCAAGAAGATTTGCCAGAAAATTGCTAAGTACTACTTGTTTGGAATACTGTTATTTGCAAAGGTCTAATTATATGTGACATGTACTTAATCATATTTTAATTTTATTATTTGTAAATTTTATACCAAGATATTACAAAGGAATAAAGGAAGTTCAACATACAAGAATCCTGGACATCAGCATGTGAAATGGAAGATTATTTTTCTGTATATGTCTTTGATTTTACTAAAATGTTAAGATGCTAGAGTATAGCTCATCAGTATTGAGTAACTTTTCTTGAAATTTTAAATATTTTATTATAACTATTCCTATTAGATATTTATATGTATATTTTTATTCCATTTGATCATACTCATATTTACACATCTTAAAATATATAAATAATATATGCTAGTTTCTTTTTCCTCTATTGTTCTTAGAACTTTGAAAGAATTTTACCGCTTCTATTAATCTTATCTTTTCTAGTTTACATACATTTCATCCTAAAACTGCATGAAGGATGATAAAACTAAATTTATGGTAATTTTTTCAAAATATTGTGCTACTAATTTACCACTCAGCAGGGCAAGAATTTTGACTTTTTAATAGTCCAAATGAAGCTTTTGTCCTGATCATCAATAATGCCTGCTTATACTTTCAAAAGAATGCCTGAATTTATAAGATGTCTAGGAAGTATGATATGGGGAATATATGGTCTCTCTAAATTCTAGCAAATTAATATCTTTGCCTCATATTCCCCACTAAGAATACTATGATTGAAAAACAGAGGGACCGGAGAGATAGCATGGAGGTAAGGCATTTGCCTTTCATGCAGAAGGATGGTGGTTCGAATTCCTGCATCCCATATGGTCCCCTGTGCCTGCCAGGGGTGATTTCTGAGCATAGTGCCAGGAGTAACCCCTGCACAATGCCAGGTGTGACCTAGAAACCAAAAACAAACAAACAAAAAACGAATAACAGAGGAAATCTAGTCAATATAAAAGAATCAAAATTCATATCTGATTAATATTATGATTAACATAATGATTAACATTAAGTTATTATTATAAGTAATTGCATGGCATATGCAAATTAGTAAGAGGTTAATAAATAACAAATAATACCATCAAGCTCCTGTCCAGAATAGAATAAAGTTGGAATAAATATATAAGTTGCTAAATATTTTGCTTTTATAGTAAGATGGCAAAGAAGTAAAGGCTTAATGTACATGGAGGTACACTCCTTTAAATATTATCTAGGTTTATGAAGCCTGTGTAGAGTACAGGTGGGAGTAGGGTAGGGAGGAGGGAGATTTGAGACATTGGTGGTGGGAATGTTGTACCGGTGAAGGGGGGTGTTCTTTACATGACTGAAACCCGACTACAATCATATTTGCAATCAAGGTGTTTAAATAAAGATATTAATATAAAAAAGAAATAGTTTTGTTTCTAAAATGCATTGTTTTCTGGTAGTATTTTTCACATTATTCTTGCTTACTTATTTCCCATAGCTCTTCTTAGCAACTACAGTATTGTCCAATGAATATGATTTATAAGTGTTTATTGTCAGTTCAAATGTATGACTTAGCATGGGATCTGTTTCTAGAAAGGCAGTTTTTTTTTTTTTTATAAAGTAATATTTTCCCCAATGTTTGGCTTGATTTTATGTTTTGAGGGGATGAGCCTCACCTGGTAATTCTCAGGGCTGACTCCTGTCTCTCTGTTCAGGGATCTCACCTGGTGGGACTCATGGTGTTCAAGAGAAAACCCAGTATGTATGTGTTTATATGCATGACATTAACTACTGAGTAAAATAATATATTGTATAAAATAAGACAATTAGACTTACAAAAATTATCTTACATGGTTATTGAAATCAAAGTATCAGTTATGGAGATAAACAATAAGATGTCTCACTGGTTAGAAAAGTACATTTTCAAGTGCTTTTTTCATCAATAAATTCTAGGTAACAATATCATTTCAAACTATTTGTGTCCTTACCATGTAGATCTCAATTTAGAAATACTTGTAGAGCAAAGAAATACTGAGCAGAGTGGGAGGTAGTTGCTTATTTCCTAATTGTTTACTTCTGCAATTCTTACAATGGGAACTGCTCAGAACTCTGGTCTTTGGGCTATTTATGGACATAATCGAGAATCTGGCATGCACTGATACAATTCTTGGCATATTTCTAATGGCAATTATCTCGAAGATCCTCATTATATTTTGCTGTTGTGTATGAGGCACTTGGCATTTAGGAAGCAAGAAATAATTATGAGAGGTATAGCGAGGTCACCTGTCTCAGCCTTCCATGAAGAAAAAGTCTCTCTTAGTTAATTTTCAAGGGAAATAAATCACCACAAAGAACATATTTGGAAGATACATTTTCGGACTTTGCTATTCACCACTTCACTAAAGCAGATGGTCTTTTGGAAAAAAAAAAAGCATTTTTTGGTTTTGTGTATTTAAATTAGATATTGGGTAGCCAAAGTTCTCTTCTCCCCTCTATATACCCCCAACCCCAATGTAATTAGTACAGAGAATTTGCTTTCTGTTCTTAAAATGCCAAAGGTGGGGATGTTTTGACAGACTGACTTATTTAACAATTGATGAAACTACTGTTGGAGAATATAAGATTTGAACATCTGAAGCAGAAAAAAAATTGTCTTCGACATTCTCTATTAAAATTGGACTCAAATATCTTAAAGTGAGGAGGAGAGTTCCCAGATTTTGGAATAGAAGTCTGTTGGACTGAGGCTTTTAACAGTTTTATGGCAGGGGGATAAAGGACAATAAAGAGTCTTCAGAGACATTTTGGTCACATATTTATAGTTTTTCCATTGAAACAACATCGTTGATATTGGTAGTGTTTTCTGAATTTGTCTGGGAAGTTTTCAAAGGTCTGTCTCCATGCAATATTGACAACCAATTAAAGCTGAGTGATAGGGCATGGTTTCTTATTGTGAGGTCTCTCAGGATATGGAAAGCTAGTCACTGGTCTATTAGACTATCAAATCTAACTGGCTAGAATTTCACTTCTCAGAACACTGAAACTCTTGCATTTACTGTAATTGCTACATAGATTTCCCCAAAGCCAAGTAATGGAAGCTCTTTTTTTCCATTTGGCAAAGCACAAATAACTATTATTTAATGGCACAAAAGAAGCTGAGCCTGAAGTGTTTCTTAATGTACTTCTCCGGCAGTGAGCAAGAAACAAGAATAACCATCTATTTTAATCCATGTATAGAGATAACAAGGATTTTAATTAGTGAGAGTATCATATCACACACTGTACTATAATAATTGGAGTTAATGTAATTTGTGGGATAAAAAAAATAATTATGTTACAATAAAGACAATTGAATGGGGGTGTGCAGAGAAGTGAGACTGTCTCACACCCAACTGATGTCCCTAGAAAGTAAATTTTTTAGTGTGTGACTCTGGCCCATCAGAATGCATGCTAATGGGACACTGCCTTAAGCATTTTATTATGCTGGGTGATATTTGGCACCTAATAGCTCTTATATCACTAAATAATTAGATTTGTTTAATCAACTGATTGATATTTTGAATTTTCAGAAAAGGCTAAAATATAGTAATGTTTACAATTTTCAAGTTTTGCCCAAGTTGCTATAATTCAATTTTATAAAACAGATTTTTGTAATAAATTTTAGGCTCAGTAATAAATATATAACTGTCTCATAATTAGAACTAGACAAAAAAGAAGTTTTTGTTATGTTCTTTCAGTGGGGCACACAGCTGGTGGTACTCAGGGTTTCCTTTTGGCTCTGTACTTGGAGTATTTCCTAGAGGTACTCAAGGGACCATGTGGAATGCCAGATATGAAATCAAGATTTGTCACATGCAAGACAAATTCCCTACCTCCTAGACTAGCATTCTTTTGGACTATCTAACATACCTGCTGGATTATTATTTTGGCCCATTTATGTTAAATTGTTAAGTTTCATCTTAAAAACTTATGTGTTTAGAGTAAAGGCCTGTCTAGAGTACAGGCCTGTGTGGGGTGGGGAGGAAGGACACTTGGGATATTGGTCATGGGAATGTTTTATTAAATAATGTTTTATTAAATAAAAAAAGAAAAGAAAAGATAAGGCCTCCCACAGGCTGTGTTCTATACACTGACTGTATAGAAAGTGGAGAAACAGTGAATGCACCCCATATACACCTCAACCTAAGCGCTTTGCCTGGTCTGTATTGTGATTTGGGGGACAAAACAAATTATGTTTTATAAAGTAGCCTTCGGTGCTATGTAATCCAGAGGATATTTGTCACAGTGAATGGTGTTACCTCTGTGTCTACCATGTTATCTGTCTCAAAGGTAGTATCTTAGGGAATATATAGGGGAGAACCAGTGTGCCTCCATTTTGACTATAATAAAAAAATTTACTTAAAAAATATACAACTTGACAAGTACTAAGTACTAATTTTGGTTTTTAATAGTCAGTGAAGAAACAATTCTCTCTTTTTATATTTAACAGGTAAATTTAAGCAGCAAAACTAATGTTCTATTTACATCCCCTAGAAAGTACATATTTGAATAGGTTATTTGCTTAAGAACTAACAAATGACTTTATTTCCTGATTGGAGGCAATGGCGTATTTGATAACAGGCGAGAGGTTGTGTAGCTGACAAATTTATATAAGAAAATAATAGAAAAAATTAAAAATACAATTAAGAAGGAACTATAAAAGAGTATGTGAGTGATAGTGCAAGAGTTCAGGTGCTCACCTTGCACTTGGCCTTCCTTGATTAGATCTCCTGCAAAGTAAAAAGGTCCCTTGAGCACTGCTAGGAGTGACCTTTAAACACAAACTTAATCTCTGAGAATTGTTGGGATTTGCCCCAAAACAAACATAGGAAGATAAAACCAAAAGACTTTAAACTACTATTATATATTATTTTGAGTTATCTAATAATGATCTAAATGAAGATAATGGATTAAACAAGCAATGTATGAGAAATATCAATGAGAAAAGAGAAACAGGTTCTAGAATTGGAGAGATAATAATGCAGTGATAATGACATGTAATTATTTGTGCTGTCATATCTATTTTCTGAGGACAATTCTCTTGACAACTGGAGATAAGGCCTCTTTTGAATCCTGTACTCAAGCTTTCGACCATGTCTTATATGGGAATAACTATTGACATAAGCTCTCACATTATCTCAAGCTGCTTTTCAATCTGTGAGCTGAAGATTGGAATATTTTCATGTAAAACTGCAAAAATAATTGTCAAATTCAGTGTTCCTAAGACTACAAGGGAGCTAATTAAAATTCAGGATGTTTCTTCATCTATTGGTCTAAAATCAAGACATTGTAAAACACAGATAGGGCTGGGCATAGGAAGGAGACTATACCTTTGGGCAACTGTGATTCTTACAGGAGCCACACTCAGCGAAGTCATATTCTCCCTTTTCTGTGTATCAGAAAAGACTCCCAAAGAACTATGTGTCTCCTTATATAGTACAGATTTCCTGGGAATTTGGTGCCATCCAGAATCTATATTTCCAACCTATTTAACTTTCATGCACCTATAACTAAAGAAGTCATGATACTGCCATCTCACATACATGCACATACACACACACACACTTACAGTGCCTGGATTGGAAAAAAAAGGGGGGGTAATGTGAGGAAAAATGGTAATGTGAGGAAAGGAACCACAAGATGGTTAAAGAATCTGTTTCTTCTAAAAATTTTAATACTAAAATAATGGTAAGTACCAGGATACAAGAGCCACCAACTGAGTGGGAGAAACTATTTACCTAACACCCATCAAATAAGGAGCTCATATTCAAAATATACAAGGCACTAATGGAACTTTACAAAAAAAAATCTAATCCCATCAAAAAATGAGGAAAAAAATGAAGAGACTTTTTGTCAAAGAAGAAATACAAATGGTCAAAAGGCACATGAAAAAATGCTCCATATCACTATCACTAATCATTAGGGAGATGCAAATCAAAACAAAGATGAGATACCATCTCACACCACAGAGATTGGTGCACATCACAAAGAATGAGAACAATCAGTGCTTGTGAGAATGTGGAGAGAAAGGAACTCTTATTTTTTTTAATATTTTATTTAAACACCTTGATTACATACATGATTGTGTTTGGGTTTCAGTCATGTAAAGAACACCACCCATCACCAGTGCAACATTCCCATCACCAGTGTCCCAAATTTCCCTCCTCCCCACCCAACCCCCACCTATACTCTAAACAGGCTTTCCATTTCCCTCATACATTCTCACTATTAGGACAGTTCAAAATGTATTTATTTCTCTAACTAAACTCATCAATTTCTGCGGTGAGCTTCCTGAGGTGAGCTGGAACTTCCAGCTCTTTTCTCTTTTGTGTCTGAGAATTATTATTGCAAGAATGTCTTTCATTTTTCTTAAAACCCATAGATGAGTGAGACCATTCTGCATTTCTCTCTCTCTCTCTGACTTATTTCACTCAGCATAATAGATTCCGTGTACATCCATGTATAGGAAAATTTCATGACTTCATCTCTCCTGACAGCTGCATAATATTCCATTGTGTATATGTACCACAGTTTCTTTAGCCATTCGTCTGTTGAAGGGCATCTTGGTTGTTTCCAGAGTCTTGCTATGGTAAATAGTGCTGCAATGAATATAGGTGTAAGGAAGGGGTTTTTGTATTGTATTTTTGTGTTCCTAGGGTATATTCCTAGGAGTGGTATAGCTGGATAATATGGGAGCTCGATTTCCAGTTTTTGGAGGAATCTCCATATCGCTTTCCATAAAGGTTGAACTAGATGGCATTCCCACCAGCAGTGGATAAGAGTTCCTTTCTCTCCACATCCCCGCCAACACTGTTTATTCTCATTCTTTGTGATGTGTGCCATTCTCTGTGGTGTGAGGGGGTATCTCATCGTTGTTTTGATTTGCATCTCCCTGATGATTAGTGGTGTGGAGCACTTTTTCATGTGTCTTTTGGCCATTTGTATTTCTTCTTTGTCAAAGTGTCTGTTCATTTCTTCTCCCCATTTTTTGATGGGATTAGATGATTTTTTTTTGTAAAGTTCTGTCAGTGCCTTGTATATTTTGGAGATTAGCCCCTTATCTGATGGGTATTGGGTGAATAGTTTCTCCCACTCAGTGGGTGGTTCTTGTATCCTGGGCACTATTTTCTTTGAGGTGCAGAAGCTTCTCAGCTTAATATATTCCCATCTGTTAATCTCTGCTTTCACTTGCTTGGAGAGTGCAGTTTCCTCCTTGAATATGCCTGTAGTCTCAATGTCCTGGAGTGTTTTGCCTATGTGTTGTTCTATATATCTTATGGTTTTCGGTCTGATATCGAGGTCTTTAATCCATTTGGATTTTACCTTCATACATGATGTTAGCTGGGGGTCTTAAGTTCAATTTTTTGCAAGTGGCTCTCCAGTTGTGCCAACACCACTTGTTGAAGAGGCTTTCCCTGCTCCATTTAGGATTTCCTGCTCCTTTATCAAAAATTAGGTGATTTCATATCTGGGGAACATTTTCTGAGCATTCAAGCCTATTCCACTGATCTGAGGGCCTGTCCTTATTCCAATACCATGCTGTTTTGATAACTATTGCTTTGTAGTAGAGTTTAAAGTTGGGGAAAGTAATTCCTTCCATTTTCTTTTTCCCAATGATTTCCCAATGATTCTAGGGTGTTTATTGTTCCAAATGAATTTCAAAAGTGCCTGATCCACTTCTTTGATGAATGTCATGGGTATCTTTAGAGGGATAGCATTAAATCTATATAATGCCTTGGGGAGTATTGCCATTTTGATGATGTTAATCCTGCCAATCCATGAGCAGGGTATGCCTTTCCATTTCTGTGTGTCCTCTCTTATTTCTTGGAGTAGAGTTTTATAGTTTTCTTTGTATAGGTCCTCCACATTTTTAATCAAGTTGATTACAAGATATTTGAGTTTGTGTGGCACTATTGTGAATGGGGTTGTTTTCTTAATGTCCATTTCTTCCTTATTACTGTTGGCGTATAGAAAGGCCATTGATTTCTGTGTGTTAATTTTGTAGCCTGCCACCTTGCTATATGAGTCTATTGTTTCTAGAAACTTTTTGGTAGTTTTTAGGGTTTTCTAAGTAGAGTATCATGTCATCTGCAAACAGTGAGAGCTTGACTTCTTTCTTTCCTGTCTGGATTCCCTTGATATCTTTTTCTTGCCTAATCACTATAGCGAGTACTTCCAGTGCTATATTGAATAGGAGTGGTGAGAGAGGACAGCCTTGTCTTGTGCCAGAATTTAGAGTGAAGACTTTTAGTTTTTCTCCACTGAGGATAATATTTGCCTCTGGCTTGTGGTAGATGGCCTTAACTATATTCAGAAAGGTTCCTTCCATTCCCATCTTGCTGAGAGTTTTGATCAAGAATGGGTGTTGGACCTTATCAAATGCGAGAAAGGAACTCTTATCCACTGCTGGTGGGAATGCCATCTAGTCAAACCTTTATGGAAAGCAATATGGAGATTCCTCCAAAAAATGGAAATTGAGCTCCAATTCAATCCAGTTATACCATTCCTAGTAATATATACCCTAGGAGCACAAAAATATAATTACAAAAAATCTCTTCCTCAGACCTATATGCATTGAAACTCTGTTTACAATAGCCAGACTCTGTAAAAAACCAAGATGCCTTTCAAAAGATGAATGGCTAAAGAAAATGTGGTACATACACACAATGAAATATTATGCAGCCATCAGGAGAAATAAAGTTATGAAATTTTCCTATACATGGATGTATATGTAATCTATTATGCTGAGTAAAATAAGCCAGTGGGAGAGAGATAGACACAGAATAGCCTCACTCATCTATGAGTTTTAAGAAAAATTAAAGACATTTTTGCAATAATTCTTGGAGACAAAAAAGAGGAGGTCTGGAATGTCCAGTTCATGACATGAAACTCACAACAAAGAGTGAATAATGTAGTTAGAGAAATAACTACATTGAGAACTATCATAACAATGTGAATAAATATGGGAAGTAGAAAGCCTGTTTAGAGTACAGGTGTGGGTGGAGTCGGGAGGAGGGAGATTTGAGACATTGATGATGGGAATGTTGAATTGGTGAAGGGGGGTGTTCTTTACATCACCAAAATCCAACTACAATCATATTTGAATTATATTTGTAATCAAGGTGTTTAAATAAAGATATTAATAAAAATAATAGTAAGTAATGTTTTCTAAATAGCATATATATTTTTGATATATAAGTTTTTTATTCAAAGCAGTTTGATTAGATTCTTCTGTACTATTCTAGGTAGAAGAATAATGCTTATTTTAAAGTGTCTGTATAAATACTATATGCAATCGTTTCTGAGAACACCTACCAATGGTCATGTTCCTAACTGTATTTTCATGCTACTCATGTATTATAATAGTTCACTTAATTTATATATCAGTTATAGCATCTTATTAACAGATTCACAATCTTTAACTTCTGTATTTAGGAATATATTCCTGTTGGTTCTATATTGTATGTATCCTTTTATAAAATCATGCACTGAGATGAATTATTTTTAACAGTAAATCAACTTTAATTTTTCAAAAAAAAACATCAGGCTAAGTTGTAGTATAAGACCTATTGTAATAGAGTCTTTATTCTGGTTATTGGTATGGAAATAGTAACTAATAGTAACCACCTATCCTGGAGTCATGGTAAGAGCTAACTCTCTGAGCTCTTTCTATAATTCAAGTCATTCTGCAATCAATCTAGCTGACTGTCTTCAAAGTACGGTGATAATTGGAATCTCTTTTTTTCAAATTCATGAAGCATTTCATGATAGTCATAACAAGGGACCACATATTCTCCCAATATACCGATCATTCACTATTGAATCAAACTTTGTTTATAACATTATTAGCTTCTACCAGAGCTATTATTACTCCCCTTTGTCACAAAGTGTTGAATTTTCTCAAGCAAAAATCAGTCTTGTTTCTCTTCATTTGCATTTCAGAAGTCTCATATCTAAGCGTTTATTCTCTGTAAGTAAATGAATGGATTTTAAATATTAAAAACCATTTGGTATGACTGAAAACTTAACCACCTACATTCCCCCATTATAAAATCTTTGGGTGTGAAATTGAAAAGTAAATTATACTATGTTCATTCTGAACAGAGTTTATTTAGATATTTTGTTTCTGTTCAATTGAGGGGGATATCTATTTATGGACAAAGAAACAGTTAACAGATCAGAAACTGACCCCAAACTACAACAGGAGTACTTTTGTTGATTTCAATGGATGTGATTTGGGTAGATCTGAGATTTCTTTTCTCTTCCCTGACCCCTTCATATCCATAGCCCATCTGATAATGTCTCTGCAAAGTTTTATTTAAAGAACATTTTGATGAAAATTTAGCCAAAATGGAAGCTTTATCACCTGATTAAAATGGGCAGTGCATGGTCAACTAGGTAATAATATATTCCCCATAAAGTCACTGTTACGTTTCAAAGCAGGTGAGTGCTTTGAGTTAAAGAATAAGCAGCAGGAATCCATGCCAACTCTGAATAAGTACCTGTTTTGTTTAAAGATGCATTTAAAAGGAACAGAAAACATAGGTGTCACCAGGCTAGGAGTTCCTTTTCTCCACTATTTGGTTTTAGAAGGGCAGATTTGATTGCTTTATTAGTCTGTAGACATTTCATCTAGAGTTACACAGGGTAAAAAATTGGTCCATTACGAGCATTCTCAGAAGTAGTAAATTTTCCAAAAGAGACAGTACAATTAGAGAGGGAGAAGGTGAGCAAGTGGGAGCACTAACACATAGAAAGTCATTCAGAGTTAATAAAACAGAACAGGAACCATAATGTTGCACTAAGAAATTCATTTTAAGTGATCTGCAAATTATTTGGAAAAATAGCAAGGAGATGCAGGGGAGAAATATCTGTGAGATGAACTACCAGAATCAAGAATGATGTGCATTTAATTTTTAAGGATGCAAAGATTAGACTTGTGAATAAACAATTTTTCCCAATTTTTTCTGGCATTTCCCCCCTAGTCTCCAGGGAGGTAAAATCACAGATTGTATATGACTATAGATAAAGAGGTGACTGGCTCAGCTATTTAATGGCCCTGAATCTCGACATGATGCTGGCTTTCCTTTTCCAAAAAAAAGTGTTGGGAGGGAGCTAAGAGAAACTGAAGAAACTCTTGAAGTTCCTTTCTAACTATAAAGCAGTCATGTCTGAAAAAAAATTCTCACTTTTAAGAGGTAAAATATATTTGGGGGCTCAAACTCAGTGAATTCCCACATGTGAAACATGTATTCTACAACTGATTCCCATCAGGGTCATGAAAGAGAAAAATATGACTTAGTTAAAAGCACTCTGTTCTTCAGATTCTAAGAATGGTAAAATGTACATGCATCTGCATGTAAAAATACCTGTTCTCAAGATATATCCATGCTTGAGATTTAGGTTTAGGAGCTGTGAAGCTAGGCCTCTTGATATGGTAGAGTTTGGTGGGAAGACTTGAATGATTAAGAACATATCTGTTGATTTCTCTAGTCCTGCTAATGAAAAGGAATTGAAGCTGACACTTTCCCCAAAGTAGTTGAACGTTTTATGATTTATGTGGCCCACTTAAATATGATGTCAGTGCAAGGTGATTTTCCAATTTTCTCAAAGGTGTCAGAAAGATTTTTTTCTTAAAATAATCCAGCAGAGGGGCCGGGTAGGTGGCGCTGGAGGTAAGGTGTCTGCCTTGCAAGCGCTAGCCAAGGAAGGACCGCGGTTCGATCCCATATGGTCCACCCAAGCCAGGGGCGATTTCTGAGCACATAGCCAGGAGTAACCCCTGAGCGTCAAACGGGTGTGGCCCAAAAAATAACAAAAAAAAAAAATCCAGCAGAACTTATTATAATTTACAATTTAGATCAAATTGTCAAATGTCAAGGTAGACCATTTAATTGAGGTACATTTAAAACACGCACATACGTTATGTACATAAAATAAATGCTCATAAATATAATTTTCCACATAGAAATAACATGTAAACTTATATATATATTTATATCACTTTCCTTTATTAAAATTAGAGTGATTTCTAGAATTAATTGACATAGATTGCTGAATAAAACTGGGCACCACAAAACTGTTTTAGTTGTTTGAAATACAATACTTGGATACTCTATGTATTATGGTATCATTAAAAATTAAGTTTCCATATATCTGGTGACTAATATTCCTAGGTTTTCTATAGCAGTTATCTATGACTGTCAATGTACACATTTTTCCTATTATTTTTAGAGCAACTCTGAGAAGATTATTACCAAAATGTCCAAGATGATCACCACTGCAGTTTTACTGACTTTATTAGGGTAACTGTAGTCCAGCACCCATAAATGGTCATGATTGCAAGGAATTTTTATGGTGTCTTAAATAACATTTCAATTTCTAAATAAAAATAATGGAATGAGTTTTAGATAACATGAAACCTTTGTAACAATAACAATATCTTTTTTCCTTTATTTTAACATCTTGATTACAAATATGATTGTGATTAGGTTTCAGTCATGTAAAGAACACCCCCCCTTCACCTGTGCAAAATACCCACCACCAATGTCCCAAATCTTCCTCCATCCCACCCCACCCCCACTGGTACTCCAGACAGGCTTTCCAGTTCCCTCATTCATTCACATGATTATGGTAGTTTCTCTGTGTAGTTATTTCTATAACTGCACTCACCACTCTTTGTGGTGAGCTTCATGAAGTGAGCTGGAAGTTCCAGCCCTCCTTTCATTGTCTCTGAGGATTGTTGCAAAAAAGACTTTTATTTTTTTAAAACCCATAGATGAGTGAGACTATTCTGCATCTCTCTCTCTCTCCCTCTGACTTATTTCACTCAGCATGATAGATTCCATGTACAACCATGTACAGGAAAATTTCATGACTTCACCTCTCCTGACAGCTGCATAATATTTCATTGTGTATATGTACCACAGTTTCTTTAGCCATTCATCTGTTGAAGGACATCTTGGTTGTTTCCAGAGCCTGGCTATTGTGAAGAGTGCTGCAATAAATATATGTGTGAGGAAGGGGTTTTTGTATTGTATTCTTGTGTTCTTAGGGTATATCCCTAGGAGTGGAATAGCTGGGTCGAATGAGAGCTCAATTTCCAGATTCTGGAGAAATCTCCATATTGCTTTCCATAGAGGTTGGACTAGACAACATTCCTACCAGCAGTGGATAAGAGTTCCTTTCTCTCCACATCCCTGCCAGCACTGATTATTCTCACTCTTTGTGATGTATGCCAATCTCTGTGGTGTGAGATGGTATCTCATCTTTGTTTTGATTTGCATCTCCCTGATGACTAGTGATGAGGAGCATTTTTTTCATGTGCATTTTGGCCATCTGTATTTCTTTTTTATCAAAGCATCTGTTCATTTTTCTTCCCATTTTTTGATGGGATTAGATATTTTTTTCTTATAAAGTTCTGTCAGTACGCTGTATATTTTGTATATTGGCCCCTTATCTGATGGGTGTTGGGTGAATAGTTTCTCCAACTCGGTGGGTGACTCTTGTATCCTGGGCACTATTTACTTTGATGTGCAGAAGCTTCTCATCTTAATGTATTACCATCTGTTGATCTCTCCTTCCACTTGTTTGGAAAATGCAGTTTCCTCCTTGAAAATGCCTTTAGTCTCAATGTCATGGAGTTTTTTTTTTTACCGATGTGTTGTTCTATATACCTTATGGTATCAGGTCTGATATCAAGGTCTTTAATCCATTTGGATTTTACCTTCATAGATGATGTTAACTGGGGGTCTAAGTTCACTTTTTTTGCAAGTGACTAACCAGTTCTTCCAGCGTCACTTGTTGAAGAGATTGTCCCTGCTCCACTTAGGATTTCCTGCTCCTTTGTCAAAAATTAGGTGATCGTATGTCTGTGGAACATTGTCTGAGAACTCAAGCCGATTCCACTGATCTGAGGGTTTGTCTTTATTCCAATACCATGTTGTTTTGATAACTATTGCTTTGTAGTACATTTTAAAGTAGGGGAAAGTAATGCCTCCCATTTTCCTTTTCCCTAGGAGTGCTTTAGCTATTCGAGTCTGTTTATTGTTCCAGATGAACTTCATAAGTGTTTGATCCATGTCTTTGAAGAATGTCATGGGTATATTTAAGGGGATCACATTAAATCTGTATAATGCTTTGGGGAGTATTGCCATTTTAATGATGTCAATCCTGCCAATCCATGAGCAGGGTATGTGTTTCCATTTCCGTGTGTCCTCTCTTATTTTTGGAGCAGAGCTTTATAGTTTTCTTTGTTTAGGTCCTTCAAATATTTGATTTTGTGTGGCACTAATGTGAGTGGGATTGCCTTCTTGATGTCCTCTCTTCTCTATCATTATTGGTGTATAAAAAGGCCATTGATTTCTGTGTGTTAATTTAATATAGTAAGGTCTGCCACCTTACTATATGAGTCTATTGTTTCTAGAAGCTTTCTGGTAGAGTCTTTAGGGTTTTCTAAGTAGAGTATCATGTCATCTGCAAACAATGATAGCTTTACTTCTTCCCTTTATATCTGGATTCCCTTGATATCTTTTTCTTGCCTGATTGCTATAGCAAGCACTTCCAGTACTATGTTGAAGTGTAGTGGTGAGAGAGGACAGCCTTGTCTTGTACCAGAATTTAGAGGGAAGGCTTTTAGTTTTTCTCCATTGAGGATAATATTTACCATTGTCTTGTGGTAGATGGCTTCAACTAGATTGAGAAAGGTTCCTTTCATTCCCATCTTGCTGAGAGTTTTGATCAAGAATGGGTGTGGGACCTTATCAAATGTTTTCTCTGCGTCTATTTATATGATCGTGTGATTTTTATTTTTCTTGTTGTTGATGTTGTGTATGATGCTGATAGATTTACGGATGTTAAACCATTCTTGCATTCCTGGGATAAAACCTACTTGGTCATAGTATATGATCTTCTTGATGATACATTGGATCCTATTTGCCAGGATTTTGTTGAAGATCTTTGCATCAGCATTCATCAGGGATATTGGTCTGTAATTTTCTTTTTTGGCAGCATCTCTATTTGATTTTGGTATCAAGGTGATGTTTGCTTCATAAAAGCTGTTTGGGAGTGTTCCCATTTTTCCAATTTCATGGAAGAACCTGGCTAGGATTGGTAGTAGCTCCTGTTGAAAGATTTAAAATAATTCATTAGGAAATCCATCTGGCCTGAGCTTTTGTTTTTGGGCAGATGTTTGATTACAGTTTTAATTTCCTCAGTAGTGATGGGGGAGTTTAGATATGCTACATCCTCCTTACTTAACTGTGGAAGGTTGTAAGTGTCCAAGAATTTTCCCATTTCTTCTAGGTTCTCATGTTTAGTAGCATAAAGTTTCTCAAAATAATCTCTGATTACCCTTTGGATCTCTGCAATATCTGTCGTGATCTCCTTTTCATTTCTAATACTAGCTATCAGGTTTCTCTCATTCTTTGTTAGTTTTTGCAATGATCTATCAATCTTGTTTATTTTTTTTTCAAAAAAACAACTGCTTTTTTTGATCTTTCGGATTGTTTTTTGGTTTTCTACTTCATTGATTTCTGCTTTCAGTTTGTTATTTCCTTTCCTCCTTTGATATATCCTTTGTTATTTCCTTTGGTTCCTTTTGTTGGTCATTTTCTAATTTTTTGAGCTTCGTCATTAAGTTATTCAGGTATGCCCCTTCTTCCTTCCTGATGTGTGCTTATAGAACTATAAATTTTCCTCTCAGGACCGCTTTTGCTGTGTCCCATAGATTCTGGCAGTTTGTGTTCATTATCACTTGTTTCCAGGAAAGTTTTGAATTCCTTTTTATTTCATCTCGGACCCACTGGTTATTCAGTAACAGGCTGTTTAATTTCCAATTGTTAATGTTTTTCTTTTGTGTGCCTTTGTAGTTCACATCTAATTTCAGAGTCTTGTGGTCAGCAAAGGTAGCCTGCAAGATTTCTATCCTCTTGATTTTATGGAGGTATGTTTTATGAGTCTGCATGTAATCTATTCTGGAGAATGACTCATGTACATTGGAGAAGAATGTGTATCCAGGTTTCTTGGGATTGAGTATCCTATATATATCTGCTAGTCCTCTTTCTTTCATTACTCTTTTCAGGGCTAGTATGTTTTTGTTGGGTTTCAGTCTGGTTGACCTATCAAGTGTTGATAGGGCCGTGTTGAGGTCTCCCACAATTATTGTGTTATTATTGATTTCTTCTTTCAGATTTGTCAGTAACTGTATAAGATAATTTGCTGGTCTCTCATTGGGTGCATATATGTTTAATAGTTTGATTTCTTCCTGTTGCACATATCCCTTGATTAGTACATAGTGTCCATCTTTGTCCCTTACCACTTTTCTGAGTATAAAGTTGGTGTCATCGGATATTAATATGGCCACTGCAGCTTTTTTGAGGGTGTTGTTTGCTTGGATGATTTTCCTCCAACCTTTGATTTTGAGTCTATGTTTATTCTGACTATTCAGGTGTGTTTCTTATAGGGAGCAGAAGGTCGGATTCATCTTTTTGTCCCATTTTGCCACTCTGTGTCTTTTAATTGGTGAATTTAGTCCATGGACATTGAGGGAGATGATTGTCATAGGATTTAATGTCATCTTTGTAGATAAGTTTGCTGTGTCTGTTGGTCTCTCTTGTCTTAGAATATACCTGTCTGTTTTTCCTTTAAGGCTAGTTTTTCATCTGTGAAGTTTCTGAGCTGTTGTTTATCCATGACGCTGTGTATTCCTCCTTCAAACATGAACGTGAGTCGGGCTGGGTGCAGTATTCTTGGTGAGGCATTCATTTCATTCTGTCTTGTCACAATATCCCACCACTGTCTTCTGGCCTTGAGAGTTTCTTGTGACATGTCTGCTGTAAGTCTTAGGGATGCTCCTTTGAATGTAATTTTCCTTTTTGATCTTGCTGCTTTCAGTATTCTATCTCTATCTGTGGGATTTTTCATCATAATGAGGGTGTGTCTTGGAGTGTTTTTCTTTGGGTCTCTTTTGGCTGGTACTCTTCAGGCATGCAGGATTTGATTGCATGTAGTCTATATCTCTGGGAGTAAGTCTTTGATGATGTTTTTGACAGTTGATTCTTCCTGGAGATCTCCTACCTGGGTCTCTAGGACTCCAGTGATTCTTATGTTGTTTCTGTTGAGTTTATCAAAGACTTCTATTTTTATCTGTTCGCATTCCTAGAGTTCTTTTTCTATTATCTGATCATTTGTCTTAATGTTCTTTTCCAATTTCTTCTGCTCTGTTGAATTTTTCTGTATCTCAACTTCCAGTACTCGGATTCTCTCCTCAGCTGCTGTTACCCTGCTGGTGAGGCCATCCATTGAGGTTTTCAGTTGAGCTACCATGTTTTCAGATCTGTTATTTCAGTTTGGACTTTTCTGATTTCTCTCTTTGTATTCTGTTCAGATTGAATTATGATTTCTTTGAATTCTTCAAACATCTTCCATATTGCTATTTTAAGTTCCTTATCCAAGAGGTTAATCAGATGGTTGGAATTTTTAGGTTATCCAAGCTCTCGACTTCATTCTCTGTGCATGGTGTTTGCCTGTGAAGTTCCCCCATTTTCATGTTTGTAGTGTGATTTTTCCTGCATGTTGTGGTGGGGTTCATTGGTTAGAAAGAGTGCATGGCCACAAAGCAGAGTGGCCACACTCTTCTGTGGCCTCTAGATGATAGTTTTTTTGGGGGGTGCACTTCCTAGGCCTCTGAGTAGAGCTTCAAGTATTCAGGGAAGACAGACAAGCAAAGCAAAGAGTTCCCTTCAAGTCCTCAGGGCCATCCAAAGCACAGCAGGAGGGCAGAGCCAGCCAAGAACTCTCTGTAATAGGCAGGATTGCCCTCAGGAATGCTGATAAAATCCAGTCTCAAGCAGCTGGAAACACCATGGTCCAAGATGGCTTCTGAGCCCTTCTGACACCCAGCAGAAACCAGCAGAAATCAGTGTGTGTACATTTCGACACACATCTGATGCAGGCAGGATCACCAACAGGAATGCTGATGAAATCCAGTCTCAGGCAGCTGGAAACGCATAGCCCAAGATGGCTTTTGAGACCTTCTGACTCCCAGCAGAAACCAGGAGGAATCAGTGTGTGTATGTCCCGACCCACCTCTGAAGCAGGCAGGATCACGGCAGGAATGCTGATGAAATCCAGTCTCAGGCAGCTGGAAACAGCATGACCCAAGATAGTTTCTGCACCCTTCTGACTCCTGGCAGAAACCAGCAGGAATCAGTGTGTGTACATCCTGACCCACCTCTGAATCAGGCAGGATCACCAGCAGAAACACTGATGAAATCCAGTCTCAGGCAGCTGAAAACAGCATGACCCAAGATGGCTTCTGCACCCTTCTAACTCCTGGCAGAAACCAGCAGGAATCAGTGTGTGTACATCCTGACCCACCTCTGAAGCAGGCAGGATCACCAGCAGGAACGCTGATGAAATCCAGTCTCAGGCAGCTGGAAATCACATGGCCCAAGATGGCTTCTGCACCCTTCTGACTCCTGGCAGAAACCATCAGGAATCAGTGTGTATGTGTGTCCTGACCCACCTCTGAAGCAGGCAGTAACAATATCTTTTTTCATAAGAGTAGTGGGGATTTTTTGGGGGGGGCATATCCAGTGAGGTATGTTCAGGGGTCACTCTCAGGGGTTACTCCTTGGTTAAATGCTCAGAAATTGCTCCTAACTTGAGGGACCATATGGGATGCCAGGGATCGAACTGAAGTCCATCCTGGGTCAGCCGTGTGCAAGGCAAACACCCTACCACTGCACCATTGCTCTGGCCCCAGATTAGAGGGAAGTTTTTATGCTTCCGGAAACAAGAAACTAAAAACTCTGTTCTTCATCTCATGAGTATTTTTTTATTATGTTAGATTGGTTTTTTTTTTTTTTTTGCTGATGTAATCAATATAAAAATAACCTAGATAGGTTTTTCTTTAGTCAGTTACTCACATAATCAGGGATATTTTTCAAGGATCTACTATAGGTGAAATGACTGGAACTCAATGTAGCTCATCATCTACAAAGAAACAGAGAAGTGAGGAATTATAATTATAATTACAGCCAACCATGGGCTTCTGGTTTAACCATGGGCTAGGCTTGCAGGGGTCTGCAACCTTTAAGACATAAAGGGTCACTTGGACTCGTTTCTGGGGGGAAAGAAAACAACAACAAACCTGGGAGCTGCAAAACCATCTTGACATTTAAAACAAATATAGTACTGCATACATTGTTTCTTATTTTAATGCTGTATACAGGATCGTTCAGTTAGCAGTTGATCCGAAGGAAAAAAAAAACTTTTTCACTTAACAATGTCAACTATATTTGTGCAAATTAATAGCCAATTAAAATATTTAATTTACTTGTTTAATGAGATTTTTGCCACACAGAGCTTTGGGAGGCAAGGGAGATAAGTGATACTGCTCCTTGCCAGGCTGCTATGGCCGTGCTGCCAAAGCCATTGCAAAGCTTCAAAAGAGCTCTGGAGCCGAAAGTTGCCGACCACTGGGTAGGAGTTCAACCATGGGCTTGAAAGCATTGTATGCGTGTTTTTGTTTTATTTTCATTTCAAGGGCAGAATTGGTATAATTTCCAAAAAGAATCACAGAGGAAGCAATGCTCAAGCTGGACCTTAAAGGATTAAAAAGAAATTATAAACTAAAGCTAGCATCAGATTTCATTTCTACTCTTCTCTTTGGAAATCTATTTTGTGTGTGTGGTGTGTGTGTGTGTGTGTGTGTGTGTGTGTGTGTGTGTGTGTGTGTGTGTGTGTATTTGGGCCATGTCTATCAGTGAGTGCTCCAGTATTACTCCTAGTTCTGCACTCAGAGATTATACTTGGTCTACTCAGGTGACCTCAGAAAATTCTGTCAGCAAGGGTTGGGTATGTGGAAGGCAATCATCCTACTGGTTTTATAATCCCTCTGGTCCCTCTGTTGATTATTTAGATATACAAGCAATATTATATGACTGAGTGTAGAGTTCATAATGGGTGGTAATTAAAGAATAAATTAGAAAGGTTGGAGACATATGGCAAAAGCCTTGCTCATATGTCTAAGGAGTTTTGATTATATTCAGAAGGGAAAGTGAGCCATCAGTTCATGTGATAAGGAAGGACATGATAAGATTTATGTTTAGTATTATGCCTCTGGTGATATTTGTGAACGTAGGCAAGGAAGAGAATGAAGGGAGTAAGGATGTTATCTAGGAGATGGTTATATGACTTTTAGTTATAGTGTTCTAGTATATTTTGTAATTTTTCATAAAAAATAGCTAACTGGGGGTCCTTTACACTTCTTTTTCAATCCAGCATCTGTACGTACGGTAGAAGTGTGTATGGTATACGATGGTATTTTTTTCTTAAGAGAAATAAAATATTAAGATAAATAATTTCTTTAATATAAATAATATTATATAGTTTTTACATACAATTTTCTATAACAATTGGCAAAGGATTATTCACTGTTCTTAATATCCTGGTTGATTTCTATTTCCAGAACACTCTGAATATTTTCCTTGCAATTCTTAAAGTACCCTGTAGTTCCCTAAATTTATGAATATCCAGAATAGCTATTAGTTGGCATATATTCATTTGACAGTATATCATAAAAGTGCTTTGCAAATCTCTTTGATTTTAATATTGATTTGTTGGACTACAAAAATAATAGCAATGATAATTTTAGTAGAATTTTGTAATTTGTGGCTATTTTCTGTAACTTATGATTTTAAAAATTCAGTGAAATAAAAATAATAGTATTCTCTGTGCTGCCACTGAATGAATGAACAAGTTAGGTGCAAGCAAAGCAAACACCTTCCACACTATTATCTCTCTAGCACCTGTACGTGTATCTTGCACTCTTACCTTACATATGCATTTTATTGGCACTTCTAGGGACTGAATTGTTGCATCATGGCCATCTACTGAATAAAAAGCTTTTTTGTTTGTTTTGTTTTGGGGACCACATTTGATAGTATTCAGAGTTTACTCCTGACTCTGTGCTCAGGGATCATTTGTGGCAGTGCTTGGGGGAACTACACAGGGTGCCAGGAATCAAACCCAGGTCAACCGAAAACAATGCAAGTGCCCAATCTACTTCCATAGCTTCAGCCTCAAGGAACTATTAAAAAACAAAAACAGCATGACCCAGGTTACTTTTCAACTTTGTCTTCCTTACACAACCACTAAATTCTGGTGAGATTTTTAATATATAGTTTACTTATAATTTTAGCCCACATATTAACAAGACAATTTTATTTCAATTATATATTTGAGTAACATATCAAATGTTTAGTTAGGACAACATGAATATACCTACTAAAATATGCAGCATAAATCAAACTACAGGCTTCACATGGGTATGTTTCCACTCTGCATTCCTAACTTATTTAAAGCTGAAATTATTATTTTACCTCCCAAATCATATCTACTTCTTAGTTTCCTGTTCCACATCAAGTTATTCAAAATCTGAAACCTGGCTGACATTTTTTATAAACACATCTATTTGATCACAACAAATTTAATTTCATATATTCAAAAAATCTGTTCCCTTCTCTTCAAATGTAACCACTCATCTTTGTTGCTTATGTTCACTTCCTGTAGGGTTCTGTTTCTAGTCTTTTCCTAATTTTTTCCATCTCAAAGATGTAAATCTCTTTAAAACTGGTGGTGGGGAGTTGCCCTAATTCACTGTCACTATGTACCTTGAATGTAGCTGTGAAAGACTTGTAATTCACGTGGGTCTCAAAATTATTTAAAAAAATTATATAACACAAGGCTTTAGAGCTAATACAGTAGCTAAAGCATTTGCTTTTCACATGTTCATTCCGATTTCATCCTAGGCACCCACCCATATGAGCCACAAGCCCTATCAAAAGTAATCCCTGAGCATAGAGCCAAGAGTAAATCTTCAGTATGGCTACCCCCCCCCAAATGTATATATAACACAAGAAGATTAAGCATACTTTATGGAATAGAATACTACCTGGCTATATAAAAAGATGAAATATTTTCTATTACAACAATCTGAATAGAATTTGAGAAAATTTAAAATTTTGTAACATAAAATAAGTAAGATTATTAATAGTTTTACTCATGTGCAATATAATGAGAAAAAAACACAATACACTGGAGAATAAAATTAAGACTAGGACATTTAATGTTGGTTAAAAGAGGGGAAGCAGAAGGCAGGGAATAAAAATAGCTAAAGGAGGTAAATATAATAGTGGAGAAGATTAATAAAATTTTGGTGGTGGTGGGTGAAGTGTGGTCTATACATTCACCAAGTTGTGAAAATACACTCCTGAAACATACATAGTATAAATAATGATAATTAATTTTATATAATATGGATATATAATTTATATGATTGCATATAATATACATATATACACAAACATATGTATATATTCAGGCATATAGATGTATATATACAGATCACATATAACTGCATATAATTTATGCCAATCTATGCAGATTATATTTATGTCTTATTAAAATTACATTCTCTCATTGCACAGTCTAATCAATATATAATAAATAATTCCAAGCTCTCTGAGATCTCATTCTCGTTAACTCAGTAAATTTATCTTTAATCTTTAAAATAATATATAAATCCATATTTTTGCCTAATCAGTTTCTCCCTAACCATTGTTCTTCTCATACATGATGTTGTTCAGGCCTTATTTCTTACCTAATAACAGGTTATTGTGGGGAGCCTAGCGAATGAAACCTAGAACATAGGACACCTCAGTAATTCTAATCTGGTCACCCACGTGACCAAAGGCGCCCATGCCTTGAGAACAAAGGAAATAGACAAATACTAAAGTAATTCAAAGCAGCTCAATACATCCAGCCAGAAAGAAAAATATAGAGCCACTTGTCTTTGTGTTAGCAAAAGGTTACTAGGATTACAGCTGATGTTTTATTTGTGCTTGCTTAGTGGAATTTGTGGGACTCTGTTTGGATCTTGTGTTTTCTATATAAACTCTCTTAGTATAAACATGTGCTCAGGTCTACGTCTTTGCCCCTCCCTATTACCAGCCCCCAGCTTATGCTAATGAGTGCTCACAGTTGTAATTGGTGGAAAACTTGTAACACCCTCTGACGTATTTCAGCCCTTTAAAGCTGATTCCCCCCCGACAATAAATCCTTTTTTGAACAGCATGCGTTGTCTTGAGGGCCCTTTTTACTAACTTCTCAAGTTTTTCTTTACAGGTCGTTTCTGCTCGGGCAAACCCGCGAATGACTAGCAACCTTCATTTCCACACCCCCGCGGGTCGGGGGGGTCTCCCACAGGAGGTTGCAGAGTGGCGCCCACGTGGAAGCTCGAGTTACAGAACACCCGGCCGAACGGCAAAGGCGAGTCCAGGGAGCCTGTCCACAAGTCGCTGGTAAGACCCTATTAAGGGCGGGGTGCAGGAAGGTTAAACTAGGTAATCACTAACACCGACGTTCAATCGCCCCGGAAAAATGGGGGCTACTTTGTCGTCCCAGAGATTAGGGACTATCGCCCCGGAAAAATGGGGGCTACTTTATCGTCCCAGAGATTAGGGACTATCGCCCTGGAAAAATGGGGGCTACTTTATCTAAAGAAGAGGTTTTTATTAAAGATCTTAAGAAAGAGCTGGGTGAAAGAAACGTTAAAGTAAAGAAAAAAGACTTAATTAAATTTTTTATATGTGTCCATGATATTTGTCCATGGTTTGTAGTCAGTAGACCCCGAATAGTTAATCCACCCTAGGTTCTAGCATAGCAGACTGCCCCATCTAACTTCAAAAAATGTAAGGCCGACCTAAAGACACAATTAAGAGAACTTAAGGAGATAAAAAGTCTGGAGGAACATATTGCCCGGCTTCAAGCCTCTGATGACTCATATCAGTTCCCTGTATTTTTTAATCAACAGCCCAAGCGAGTTCCCAACAAAGGGGCATAGGTGCTGTCACTTGCAGCCACAGACTAGATAGAGCCCAGGCTGTCCAGAGGGCTCAGGCTTCAGCTAGGTCCTGCTGAATGGAAGGAAATTGCTAGCACAACCTTGCCACGCTCTCACTATATACTTTGGGAGACGATTTTTTGGCCCGATGCAGGCAACAGGCCAACCCGGGTGACGGAGGTTTTACCCTCCCAGATCAGATCTATGAACAGCTTACCGGCACGGGAACCTTCCCCTCCCTTAGGGAACGACTACAGAGGCTTTCCCCTGCTTGTTTGGCTCAAACCAATGCTGCTGCCCTCCAGGCTTGAAGAGCCACGCCTAAAAGTGCACAAGCCACCATTCTGCTGGCTCAAACAGTGCAAGGCCCCCAGGAACCCTACAATAAATTCATTAGCAAACTCCTGGAAACGGTAGAAAGGATTATGGGCTCTGCAGATTATAATAATCCCCTTTCAAGCAGCTTGCTTATGAAAATGCTAATGAAACCTGCAAAAATATTTTAAGAGACAACCTCCAAAGAAAAACCTTAAGGGGCTGGAGATATAGCCTGGAGGTAAGGCATTTGCCTTTCATGCAGAAGGTCATTGGTTCAAATCCTGGCATTCCATATGGTCCCCCCGTGCCTGCCAAAAGCTATTTCTGACCAGACTGAACCAGGTCAGCTGCTAAGCCATAAAACCTTGTGATATCTGCACTTTGCTGTTAAAACTTCTGGGTCTAATGCGCCCTTTACTCAGTACATTTTGCTTGGGCCAGCCCAACTTTCAGTAAAAAAAGTTGAGCCCAACTTTCAGTAAAAAAAAATTTACTTCTAGCCTCCCTGCTATTAACTGTGCTGGCCCCTCCCCGCATTATCAGTGCAAGTTTCTGCTTCACCTTGTCAAATATGTGTAGCACAGGTAACAAATTTTGTAAAAAATATTTTTAAAATAAACCTAATTATCCTATTCAACCTTAAAATAAAACAGCATATTAATTGGCTGATGCAAAATACAAATAATTGGCCTTTGGCATGTGCCTCCTTTAAGGAAAAAATTAATATTCATTATCCAGCAAATAAGTTTATACAGTTTTTCAAAAGATGCATGTAAAGAGAAAAAAAAAAGTCGCAAGCCAGTAACAACATGGTACCCCCTACCTCCTGGTCTTAAAAGTTCTTGTTTTAAATATCAAAACCTCAGATCAGCACAAACAGAAAGATAAAGTCCTGGCCCCACTCTAGGAAGAAGCCATATACCCCCAACTCATTCAAGGTCTATTTTTCTTTAAGATCCTAATAAGCTAGCCAACACCCCCCCCCCCATTCCTTAGGGTATAAATGTAGACCTAAAATGTTTTCCTAAAATAAAAACCACAGTTGGTAAAATTATAAGGTTTTAAAAGTGTTCAAAAATGTTATAATAAGCCCTTTAATCTATGCAGAGGTAGTGTTTGTGGCAGAAAGTGGCGGGGGTAAAATTTTGTTGCGTCTCATAAAATGCCTCAAATGTAAAGTTTGTGAATTAAATTATGTGGCATAAGTGTGCCTTTTCTAAAAGCATTTGTGTAATTAAGTTTTGTGCATTGAGTGTTGTAAAGTAATTATTAAAACATTAAAAATTAAAAAACCTTCTAAATTCATGTCTGTAAGGGTTAAAAAAAATTCTATAGGGAAAAATAGCAACAGAAAAATAACAGCAATAAACTCCCTTTTTTCATGTCTCTCAGAAATTTTAGAGCAAGGTCATAATTCTTTCACTTGTAATAACAGATTATTGGTAAAAGAAAAACTTTTTGATGTTTTAAAAATTTAATCGTACACACAGGTATTAAAATCTGAGTCTTTTATATTTCTATTAGAAAATTTATTTTGATTCTTAAGGGATTTAAAAAAAAGGTTAAAAATAATGTGGTTAACCTTTTTAAATAATATAGTTAATTTTATTGCAGTTAACACCCAGGTGTGCTTCATAATACCCTTAGTTTTAATTTTGTGCTAAAGAAATTGTTCTTTACCTTTGCATTACAACACCTATCCTTTTAAGTGTATTCAAAAGGTCAGCACATTATACAAATCTGTACATTTGTGTCAAAGTCAAAAAATCTAGTATTAATAAAAATATATATATATTTAATTTTATGAGTAATATTATAAAAGCAAATTAACTAGTATCAAATATAATTTTGGTCTTAAGTTCTAGGTGTAAAAATGCATCAAATGTCTTTAACTATATTTTATAATGTCTAAACATCTTGTTAATTTGGTATATAATTTTTACAAATTATTCACCTAAAGTCTTCAAAGTAGAAACAGTTGTTTGTTAAAAATTTTAACACTTTATTGCAGCTGCCTCACTGTTTTCCTGTTAAACTAATTTAAAAAAAAACCTGTTCATTTACAGCAAATGATATCATACTTCACAGTGAAGACTCCTTCTACAGTGCTCATTAACCATTTTACTTAACAAAATTTTTTAACTGCTTACATTTTACTTCATGTTTTAAACTTCAAATTAAAATTGTTTTAAAAATGTTTTGTGTTAAAGCTAAACCTTAAAATTTATTTTCAGCAAAGTTCCACCCCAGCTACATTAAAAGAATATTTTTTTACAAACATGCCGGCTAAATATTTAAAAGCGCTTGTCAATTTTTCTAATGCAAGTTTTGAATAAATCCTCTTGTCTGTTCATGTGTGTGTGTTATGAGTGAAAGTGGCCACAATGTTGTGTTTCGTGTTGTTTTGTTCTGTCTATTTGTTATTTTTACATTTCATGATAAATACAATTTTTAAAGCCTTATCCATTTTTGAAATTTTAATTAATTTCTTTTTAACCTGGCTTAGTCTGGTCATATAACAAACTGTGAAATCCTGCTAAAAAATCCTGTGTTAAGCTAGCTTTGTCCTAACAGCATGGCAGAAAGAGTAGGGGATGGTAAACCCCAAATTTCTCAATGGCCATCGGGGATAACTTTTCCCTGGAGAATTTCTGGACTTTGCAATCACCCAGCTTTCCTGCTATGTGTAAGTTAAGGCCTATAGAATATGAATTTGTGGCTGAAAAATAGCATCTAGCTTTAAAATAATAACTAGAAGTTTAAAAAAAATCCTTTATATTCGGTTTAAAAATTTTTTTTGAAAAATTGGCTATTGTTAATTATAACATTTTTTTTTGAATGCTGAAGTCTGACAGAGGTCAGATAACATTCCTATGGTATTCTAAAATAATTTTTGTAATGTAAATTACTAATGTCTTCCGCCTGTAAACCCAGGCCAGAAGACTAAGTAAATTCCTAATTTTTATATAAAGAATTACATTCATAAAAATTTTATTGCACAAAAAAAAAATGCCCCCAAGTAACCACTTTGCCTCCTGCCAAGCTGTTTTCTTATAGACTTCCTGCAGCTTCCCGCAGTCCTGTCTTCATCCACTTCAAAAGAGCCTGTCACCCCTTCTGCTAACCTGTTTCTGACTGACTCCGCCTAAAAACAATGCTGAATTTGACTCTGCCTGGCTGCCCTGGATGCCCACCACTGCCATTAACAACCTCTGTCGCAATTTGTTTGCTCCACTTGACTCTCCCTTGCAAGACGATGACAACACCTCTGGTTCCTTCCCTTCCCCTTTTGACAATGGTGCCGGAAACATAGCCAACCCCCTCCCACTCATCCCCTGACCCATCCTTAAGTAGCCCTTTGTGCCCTCACCATGGGTGCTGAGGAAGAGTGAGCCACCCCCAATCAATTTTTGCCACGACCTGGCCCATTCACCCATTCCCCAGGACACACTGGCTATGTCAGCTCAACCTCTCCCATGCCCTAAGCTCTTCAGGACTCTGCCTGCTTCCCCACCCTTCCAGCCCGAGAGGTCTTCCGGACCCCCCTCCTCTTCTCAGTTCATCCTTGTCATGGTCAACGCCTCCGCCCAGACACCCCCCCCCTGGTACCTGCTACTCACCCATCTCACCGTTCTAAATTGCTGCCTTGAACTGCCTCACTTCACCAACGATACCAACCTTCTGCGATGCGGTATGAAACCTCAACGACATGGCATAACTTTAAAACTAGTGGTGGGACTTGAACTTTGCCCTTTGGTACCCAATATGATTCCCCCTATTGAAAATTGTAATCAAATTCTTGTCGTTGATTTCTCCTTTCAGTTCATGATTGCCCCCAATTTAACGTTTTTTGCCTGTTTCACTGGTTTATCTCCCCCATTGTTTTACATTTGTTTCTTTAGTCCTAGGACTACTGTGTTTTGGCTGTTTTAATGCCTAAATTAACTGTTAGATCAGAAATTGCCTTATTACCTCTTAAATATAACCTTGTGTCTCTCTCCCGCTGCAGTATAAAATCAAACATTGCCTTCACCCCAGCCTTATTGAGAGGCCTGGGTGTTATTGGTGTGAGTACAGAAATTTTTCATTGGTTCATACTTTAGAATCTGTTAATGCCTTATAACTGTTAATAGAAATGTTTACAAACTTAAAAGAAGTTTACACTACTTAACTGTTGAATCCCTAACAGTAATAGTGCAGAAAAACTGCCGTGGTTTAAATTTGACATTTTTTTTTTGAGGGAGGGGGAAATTTGTGTCATCTTTATAGCAGAATGTTACTTTAAAAAAAATAAACTCGGCTTAGTTAAAAATAGCATTAGACTTATGGAAGAAAGTCTAGAGGATAGAAATAAAGGGATTAAGATGAGTCCTGATATAAAAATTGGTCCTCTACCTCATCCTGGCTGTCCAAGCTGCTGCCTAATTTGGTCCTTTCATTGGCTTTTTGCTATTTTTTCCTTTGGCCCCAAGGCATTCTGTTGCCTCACAAGTTTTTTTTAAGAATCTGGTTACTGAGATTGCCCTAATGTTCAGTATAGGTCCAATATCAGTGGCTCTCTTAAACGCACCCCGAAGGACTTGAAGACATGGATAAACCTCTGAGCTTTAAGGAGTTTTGAGTAGTTGGCTAAACGCCCCTGCTTGCTCTGCTCCTGGCTGTGGAGATGCTCATGACGGGGATAGCTTGGTGCCAGTGTCTGGGTGCAAACATGGCATTCCTAATATTTTGCGTGCAAAAACTTTTAATTTGGTCTCTTGTTGCCATGTCCAGAACTGGAAGCCCACCAAAGCGACCTAAGACAGGCACTTCACCCATTTTGCTCTTTTATTATTATAGAAAAAGGGGAACTGTGGGGAGCCTAGCGAATGAAACCTAGAACATAGGACACCTCAGTAATTTTAATCTGGTCACCCACGTGACCAAAGGCGCCCATGCCTTGAGAACAAAGGAAATAGACAAATACTAAAGTAATTCAAAGCAGCTCAATACATCCAGCCAGAAAGAAAAATATAGAGCCACTTGTCTTTGTGTTAGCAAAAGGTTACTAGGATTACAGCTGATGTTTTATTTGTGCTTGCTTAGTGGAATTTGTGGGACTCTGTTTGGATCTTGTGTTTTCTATATAAACTCTCTTAGTATAAACATGTGCTCAGGTCTACGTCTTTGCCCCTCCCTATTACCTGCCCCCAGCTTATGCTAATGAGTGCTCACAGTTGTAATTGGTGGAAAACTTGTAACACCCTCTGACGTATTTCAGCCCTTTAAAGCTGATTCCCCCCGACAATAAATCCTTTTTTGAACAGCATGCGTTGTCTTGAGGGCCCTTTTTACTAACTTCTCAAGTTTTTCTTTACAGTCGTTTCTGCTCGGGCAAACCCGCGAATGACTAGCAACCTTCATTTCCACACCCCCGCGGGTCGGGGGGGTCTCCCACAGGAGGTTGCAGGTTATTGCACCTCTTTTCCTCTACAGTCATATTGCATTGTCTGAGGACTTTTCTAAGCTCCTAAGTAGGAGCCTAAAAAATTTCTTGAACATGCTTTTATAGACCTTCATTTTCCATTGGATTCTATATATTCTATTTTCATTATTTATAACCTCTATTAGACTGAACTATATTTTAATAGCTATTATTTTCATTTTGCCTCTGTCAATGCGCTACACAAATAAGATATTCTGTAAAATATGAAATGTTTTGTATGTTTACTAGTTTAATAATGTAAGTCCATTTTCTTCCTCCCTCCCTTTATTCCTCCTTCCCTTCTCTCCTCCCTTTCTTCCTCCTTTATTTCTTTCTCCCTTCTTTCCTTCCTTCCTTCCTCCTTTATTTCTTTCCTTTCTTTCTCCCTTCTTTCCTCCCTTCTTATGTCTTTTCCTTCCTTCCTTCCTTCCTTCCTTCCTTCCTTCCTTCCTTCCTTCCTTCCTTCCTTCCTTCCTTCCTTCCTTCCTTCCTTCCTTCCTTCCTTCCTTCCTTCCTTCCTTCCTTCCTTCCTTCCTTCCTTCCTTCCTTCCTTCCTTCCTTCCTTCCTTCCTTCCTTCCTTCCTTCCAAAAACCTGGTATCAAAGTTAGTAAATCTCAAATTGAATTTGTTATTTCCATGTTTCAGAGCCACTGGGGTCATGTGAGGCCCTTGTTTGCTATTGTTTAATGACTAAGGATTGGTATTAATTTTTATTTGGTTTCTGGTAGAAAAGAGAACTTTAAAGCAAATTAATCATGCTGTGGGAAAAAAGAATATGTGGTTTGCTTTTATATTTTGAATATTTTACATATTTTATTAGCAAAAATTTTATGAATCTTTGGTGTGTTACCCAATGAAATTGTTGCTAGGTTGAAAGAAATCTTAATATTTACTAATATATATTATGTAAAATAGTCTTGTAGGAAGCTCTATTAAAGTGTTCATTGTTTATAAAAGGGAGATATCAGCAAATGTTCTTGATAACAGGGATCATAGAGAAAGCTGTCTGCATTGTATATTGCATAATTGTTCAAATGAAAATATCCTGGGCTGAAGTATTCTTCTTTATAATCAATGTCATCCAAAAATGCTATCTATAAGTTTAAAATAAATCAAGCTATCACTTCTAAATTCATCTGATTACCTCAAGTCAAGTGTAAATTTACCCTGTGAGTAAACATTGGGAGAATGTTCCTATGGTTTAATTAAGTGCCCTATATTTAAGACAGATTTAACTTTAATCATGTTTTTTCTAGGTCTTGCTCATCCATTTTCTTAAATAAGAAAACAGTCCATTGTAGCCTGACTTTTCTTGTCTTTTAACATATAACAATATAATAGCTATAACACAGGGAAATGCAGAAACTACAAAGTGAGAACATAAAAATAGGATGGTTTAGAATATAATTTTTTACAATTTTTAGCTAAAAATTTGGGTTGGTTTTGTATTTAGCCCACACCCCGGTATTTATTGGTAGCTCAAGCTCTCAGTAGTCCTCAGGTCACCATGCCATGCCATGGTTGAATAAAGATTCCTACATGCAAATCCTGAGGTTAGCCAGCTTAGTTCTTTTAGACCTTCAAAAATTAGACTCATGAGGACTTTAGTAAAACATTGAGAAAAATTGATCATAAAATCCTAAATAAATGGACTATTATTCTGAGTTATGAATCAATTTATTTCTTATATAATTAATTATAGTTAACTAGTGCTTTGCCAAAAAATAATTGATATAGTTTGTTTGCTTATTTTTTCCTGGCTATTTTTTGGGGAGATACCAAAATAAAAAATTAAATAGGTGTACTCCTGACTTTGCCTTCGGAGATCACTCCTGGCAGTGCTTGTGAGTCTATCTGTGGTGCAAGGGATCAAACACAGGTCAGTCATATGTACAAGGCAAATGACCTATTACTTATTCTTTGGTCTGGTAAGATGATTTTGAGACCAGATAGAAATAAGTTTTCCTTCCTAGGAAGTCTATTTGATTATTAGCTAGTTATTAAATAATTAAGCATATCAGTATTCAAGAGAATACTGGTAGTTTGTATATCACTTAATAAGCTAACTTTTGAGAGGTGGAATCTAGACCAAAGAATATATTCACTTGTATATTTTTAGGTAACTTAGTAGGGAGAGTGTGTGGCTAAGTTTGGAAATTTGAAATTTTACGTGATTCTGTCAAATTTTAAATGTTATGTGATAACTTTTATGAAAGATTATTTTCATTAATTTAAAAAGTAAAAACTCTTTTATATCAATGGACAAATTTTTCTGCAAATAATATTGAACAATGTCAAGGAACTTCCTATATTAGTAAACCTTTCTTTAGTTTTTAGTATAAAGCCATTTCAGGAAATACTGTTTGAAAGTATGTTCTATATGTAGGTACTTGGGAAGTTAGAAATCATCTTCAAATACATTTTAACATACATTGACATCTTCCTTCTAATTCTTACCAAGTTGTGAAAAAGCAGCCTACTATTTGTGATGTGCTGAGCTCTAGTATTTGTGCTTGGAACTGTTGTATTTTGAAGGGGAAGGAGGAGTCTTTATCTATACAGATGATTATTATAACTTATTCTGACACTCATATACTTACAGTGATCAGGGAGAATTTGAAATTGTGAGGAAGAGAGGAGAGGCTTTAATAGAGGCTATTAAAGATGTGGGCATTGGACGGTTATTCTTGTAAATTGATATAAGCCCAGGAGGCAGGGCACATTGTGGTTGCTTGAGTGACACAGGAAGCAATAAGTTTCATAATGAAGCCTCCCTGAGGAACTGGGAACATAGCAACAGGAAGAAACCACCACACAAGAATGATTTCATGGGAACCAAACAGTGATTCAAGGTAGCTCAGAGCGGAAAATAAGAGAAAAGCAGTAGGTGTTATAAAACTAAACTGCTGAAAGGAATGAGATCTCTGGAGATATCTCAGTTTAGAAAAATCCATTCGAGGAATTTAGAGTAAAATTATTGATTAATTTTCTAAAAGTGTTGACATTTTTAGGATATTCTCTCTCTCTCTCTCTCTCTCTCTCTCTCTCTCTCTCTCTCTCTCTCTCTCTCTCTCTCTCCTCTCAAGCAGTGCTCAAGAAGTTTAAGTTCCATACCAGTGACTTTTGGCTCGCAATGCTAGTGGTTAAGTCTAAGTGTCAGGCAACTGGACATTTTTCTGGCAGTGCTGGGGGTCTCCAGGAATACTTCCATTGGTACTCAGGAACCTCCAGGGATGAGACTGGAGATGCTCCAAAGATGATGTGGTGCTGGGAATCAAACTGGGTTGCTTAGAATAGAATTGTGATGCATACAGGCTAGGAATACACCCTAATAGCTGTTCTCCTGGTTAGCATGTGAATTTCAGCACAGTAAATAGAAGATGAACTGTTAATGGTGGAAAATTATGATATATATATATATACACACATCTCAGTGAATAGGTCCATGTTTATTTTTTAGTCACAAACATTTCATAAACACTAACTGGAATATTAGTTATCGTCTTAGTATTCACCTTGACTATTCATAAGGAGGTTTCACAATTGTTTCAATAATGCTGAATCATACACTAAATATTTTATGTAATTGAAATTATGAGCATTGTAGGTGTTACCACCAAACAAAAAATAAAAACACCTTCCTTGGGTAAAAATGAATTTGGACTTAACTAGCGAAACAGTTAAATCATGGTTATTTCTTAATTATTTCACTATGTCAATAGTAAAATATAGTCTTTTGATGAATGCATGTTCATGCACATCAAGGAAAAGGCCACATTTGCATGGAAATTCAAATTCATAAATTGTTTTTATTTTTATTGCTACTGAATAAATTGGATCTAAAAGGAGACATTTCTTAAAGAGGAATCAAATCAAACATGTAATGTATCTGAGTAAACACTTCCACTAATTATAATAGTAATTATACTCTGGTCTACGAAATCATCTTATGAGATACAATGAAAATACCAGATCTGAACTTCAGAAGTTACAGGTTATTTAAGAAAATCAGGGACAGTGTGTTCAAATGTGTTTTACACTTTGCCCACTTTGGCATGAAACCCAATTAGAAAGATTAGCTATAAAAAGGACTTATCATCATAAGAATCCTACATAATAAATGAATTATTTAATAATCATCATGAATTTAAGTATGATTTCAAGACCGTATCAATTTTAATGCATAATCATACTGTTTATATAAACTGAAGAATAGTATAAATTATTTTATAAAAATAGACTATCATTGTCATATAACACCCAAATAAGATTCAATGAAGATTTTGACACATTAGTAGGAAGACAAATTAAGCAGTACTTTATAAAAAAAATAATGACTTTATAGGAAGTAATTTGGTCCAGGAAGTTGTCTTGTGTTGCATCTGTGCTCAGATCATGTTTCATTTAAAAAATAAAACACTTTAGGGGCATAGTTTTATTATCGATAGAAAATAGCCTGATAGGCTAGGAAGTGTAATTATATATATATATATATATTAGTAATGAATATGTGTGCTATTTATATCATAACAAAATATATCACACATATTATATTATACATTAATATGTATATTAATATAGATTATTATGATAGATTAATAGACTATACATAATATAATTTATAAATGTTATATAAATATATTATATGTTAATATAATATAAATATATATATAACCCTGGGGTTTACTCCTGGCTCTGTGTTCAGGAATAAATTCTTGAATGGGTTCAGGGGAACGATATGGAATGACTGGGATCAAAAATCTAGGCCAGCTGCATGCAAGTCAAGCACTTACCTGTTATACTATCTCTCTACCCTCTTCATTTATTAGTTTTTATTCAAACCTTCTCCTTACATTCCTTGGTCTTAGATCTTACTTATTGTTATTGGTGAACTATCCAATAAGTAACCTAGTATGCAGTGTAGCAGATTGCAGCAATATGACAAAGAAAACATTAAAATAATATTCCAAAATGGAAACAATCTGCAAAGGTTATTATATGTGAGTAAAATCAATATTATGGGTTAACCAAAACATTATTTCCACTAAGATAGTTTATGGGCTTGTACCCAAAGCACATAAAAACATTGTTTTGGCTTTATTTTAGTACTGAAAAATCTGGAGAGCTAAACACCATGTGCCAGATGCTTTTGGAGCTAAAATTCCAGGTGGAGTTTAGATTTCCCAATTAGGTCTAGACATCTGAAAGGTTAATTATTTTGTAGCGATAAAGAGCCAGGGCCAGAAATATAAAATATTATAATAGATAAGACACAGATAACACATCCAAATTAGCATGGTTTTGGAACTAGGAATTATGCTTGTGAATTCCTGATTTTGACAGGTGGTTTCTTGAAACCTTAAATCAAGAAAAGGATAATTCTTTTTTCTAGAGCTGATAGCTGTGGTACAAGCTTCCTGATTCTGTAGCTTTTGATCATAAGAGATCCTTGAACTGCTGTCTTTTTAAAATTGTTCTTGAATATAACATCTAGTTTTTTTAAATTAATCTTGAAACTAACTAAATCATTTTCAGCTTAAATTGAATAGGTTCTTTTGAGTTGAATAAGTACAATCAAAATATGATTGGCAAGAAATAATTCTAAACATATAGAATGGCAACAATTCTTAAATAAAATGAATCTAAAATGAAGTCACTTTATTTAGCTTAAAAAACTGCAAAGTTCCAGATAGTTGTAGAAGTTGGAGTAGAATATTCCACATTATGCAGATATAAATATTTATTAACATTTTCCTGAAAACCTTTTATGGATAATCATATCTATAATAAAATGTGTATTGGAAATATAAGTCTCGGCCAAAATGAGTTAGCATGGTTCATGAGAAAGACAGAGGATTCAAGCATAAAAGTTGTAATGAAAGGAAAAATTTTAGGTGTAATAAAAAAACAGGTTACTGCAGCAAGCTTTTCAACTATCAGCTCATAATGTTTGCACAATGGAAATACAGTTTCCATAACTACCTGATGAAAGTCTTCTATTTATTATAGCATCAGGATAATATGAAATTACAAATGTAATCTCTATTGAATATTGCTGAATTACAGTATCAGTTCAATCACAGCCACACAAAGATTCCATCATACATCAGGAATGAATATGACCCATCAGTTTAGAGAACAATGTGTATAAAATTTGGCAGAATGACAACTTACCTACCTCAAGAGCTTTGAAAAGCCTGGCAAAGGAGTTCCCTGTAAGTGGTAAAACTAAGCAGTAAATCTGATCATTTAATTGGTACATTTGAGGACAATCTGTACATTGATTCCCTAAAGCCACTAAAAGATTAGTTTGTAGGTTAGGAACTTGTAAATAACAAGTTCAGGTGATCATTGACAAGATTTTGTATAATATGTGAAGCCCTTTTAAAAATTTATGCAAGAATACAATGTTGGGGCCAGCATGTTGGCACTAGAGGGAAGGCATCTGTCTTGCAAGTACTAGCCTAGGAAGGACTGAAGTTCTATCCACCGGGGTCCCATATGGTCCCCCCAAGCCAGGAGTAACCCCTGAGCGTCAGGGGTGTGCTCCCCCCAAAAACCCCAAAAAACAAAGCAAAACAAAACAAAACAAAACAAAAAAGAATACAATGTTATGGATTGGGAATTTATATGCATGCTTAGTAAAAGGTGCTTTTAGCTACTAAATCCTTCTCTTCCATTTTCTTTACCTTGATTAGCAAGTATGTTCCTACTGAACTTTAGATTTTTCAATGTATCAAGAGGTGATAGAGCAGTTTATAAGTCTCCAACTAGCATTATGTTGCTTTCACTTATCTTAAAGTCTATTATCAACCATTTTAAGTATTTTAACTATTTCTTCTTTAGGTACATATATGTTTAGAAGTGTGATATGCAGATCCTTTGATCATTAACAAATAACCTTCACTGTCTCATAACTTTTTTCAGCCTGAAGTTTGTATCTTCTGTTAGTAGAATGAACACCTTGATCTTTTCTTTTCTTTCTTTTTTTTTTTGTAGGGGTGGACCACACCCAGGGTGCACAGGGATTACTCCTACCTTTGCTCAGAAATTATTCTTGCAGGCTCTGGGGACCATAAGTGATGCAGGGGATCAAACATGTGTCCATCTGTATACAAGGGTATTGTCTTTTAAGTCTTTAAATTTAGTCTGTGTTTTCTCTAACTACTCAAATATATTTTTGTAGGCAGCAGAATGCTGGGCTCAATTTTTTAGTTTATCCTGTCGGTCTCTCATAATTGTACATTTATCCTATTAACATTGAGAGAGATTATTGTCACAGAGTTTTGTGCCATGTTTCTACAGGAATTTGGAATGTTTGTGAGATTCATCTTGTCTTTTTTTTTTTTTTTTTTGGTTTTTGGGTTACACCCAGCAGTGATCAAGGGATACTCCTGTCTATGCTCAGAAATCACTCCTGGCAGGCTCAGAGGACCATATGGGATGCAGAGATTCTAACCACTGACTTTCTGCATGCAAGGCAAATGCCTTACCTCCATGCTATCTCTCTGGCCATGATTCATACTTGTCTTAAAGTAGGCTGAAAGCACATCTTGTAAAGATGATTTTTGAGCCTATGAAGTTCCTGAGTTGTTGCTTATCCATGCATAAATTGATGCATTGTTCCTTCAAATATGAATGAGAGTCTAGCTGGGTAAAATATTTCTGGTGAGATATTCATTTCATGGATTTTTTATTTTTCATTATATCTTACCATTGTATTCCTGCCTGGAGGGTTTCTTTTGGTAAATATACTGCCATCAGTGCTTTTTAATCATTATGAGTAGAATGTTTCTTGGAATATTTTAAATGAATCTCCTTTAGATGGTACTCTCCAGCCTCCTGGTTCTTGGTGCATGAGCTCTGGAATTTCTCATTAAATATGTCATCTTCTTTTGCTTCTTCATCTGGGTTTCCTTCCTGGCCCTCTGGGACATCAATAATTCTTATATTGTTTCCCTTTAATTCATCCCTAAGGTTTCTTTACATTGATTTCAGGCTTTTTACTTTCTTCTACTGGAACTTTTTCTGAATTTCATCTTGGAGCTCACTGATTTTTGTCCTCAGCTACAATTGGTAACTCTACAGCTAAGGCCTTCCAGGGAGTTTCATTTCACCTACCAAACTCTTTATCTCTCATTTTCTGTTTGGAATTTCCTCATTTATGTTCTCATATTATCTTGTATTTTATTGGCTCTTCATTCTATTGTTTTCTTGAGCTCCTTTATACCCTCAATTATCCTTTAAATGCCCCTTATTCATCGAGAGTATACAGCTGTTTTAAACCCAGTGCTAACTCAATGGATGCACTAATTTATCACAGACATGAAAAAATTGGCTCAATAATGGAGTTTTATCTTTATCTTGGATAATTAATATCACATATTAATTAACCAAAATTACATTTTATTACTGTTGTTTTGTATAATGCAACTGCTGAATATGTAGTCTAACAAAAACAGAAATCTAGATTAAGCTCGAAGATCATTTATTCTCTGATAAAAGGGACAGCATCAAGTTTCATAGAAGCAGAACAATAACAAACTTGTAGATTATTATGTTGGACAATGAGTTATCTTCAATGAAACAGAAACTAATTTTGGGTATGGGTTTGCTTTATTACTCCACTTTGAGGGCACCATTCTTTCTTATTAGTCTATTTATTCATTCTTATCATATACAAACAATATGTAAAAGGAAAGAAGAAAGAAAGAAAGAAAGAAAGAAAGAAAGAAAGAAAGAAAGAAAGAAAAGAAAGAAAGAAAGAAAGAAAGAAAGAAAGAAAGAAAGAAAGAAAGAAAGAAAGAAAGAAAGAAAGGAAGGAAGGAAGGAAGGAAGGAAGGAAGGAAGGAAGGAAGAAGAGAGACAAAGAAAGAAAGAAAAAGAAAGAAAGAAAGAAAGAGAAAGAGAAAGAAAGAAAGAAAGAAAGAAAGAAAAGAAAGAAGAGAAAAAGAAAGAAAGAAAGAAAGAAAGAAGAAAGAAAGAAAAGAAGAAAGGAAGAAAGAAGAAAGAAAGAAAGAAGAAAAGAAAGAAAGAGAAAGAAAGAAAAAGAAGAAAGAAGAGAAGGAAAGAAGGAAGAAAAGAGAAAAAGGAAGGAAGGATACTATCATAGAAAGAATCCATTTGGCTCATATGAAACCACATTTACTCAGAAATTAGCTATTTGACAGATTTTGAGTGTCTTTTTAAAGGCATAAGGCATGATTATGTAGACACTATAATTCCAACAGAATTCTAGGTAGATAAATGTAGATATAAACTATGAGTCACATATCATGCCTTTTATTTCATGATCAGAAAGTATGGAATAAAGAACCATGGGTAAACACTGATGGAATTAATAGAGATTGATATTAATCCTATTCTATATCAGGGAATCTGATGCAAATTTGCTGCTTGTATTTTAGTTTGACCATCACACTATGACTAATTTAAATTTCAATATATTATATTTTTAATTTATAAAAGGGGTATAAATTAAAATTACATATATGCAAATGTAAATGCATATATATCCCATAAGAGACTAATCATCATAGCAATAATATTAAAATATTTTATCATATTGATCAGTCTCAAATTTAAATTTTCTGTCCTCACATTTTGGGGTTTTCCTGTTAGTTACAGCATAAGTTTTATTGAACTGGGAACTGGGAGATTATTAGCAGATCATTTGTGGAACCTTTTCTAATAGCACCAGCAGGCAATATCGGCGATTACTAGACCTAACTCCAAATATTAGATTCTTACATTGAGGGGGAAATATATTTCTTCTAAACAATGGACTACATAAAATATGTTTGAAATGAAAAACCTCCTAGTTCTGTACAATCTATTAAAATATAAAGAAGTTTGGCAACTAAAATACAATAAAATTTTAGGTGCTCAGGTCCCTCAGAAATAATTATTAACACACTTCAAATATATGAATCCCAAAAATGCTGAAGCATGTCTGTGGCAATGGTAACACAAAATGAGACAGTAGAAAAATAAAGTTATTAATAGGCCTTTGTAGGCCCTTGGGAACAGAGAAGAAAGAGCAAGGTTTGGGTCTTTAGTGTTTCTATTTTATTTTTGGGGTATTTTCTCTTTTCTCCATTTCTATTTTTATATAGATAGCACTAGCAAGTTTACAAATTCTGTGAAATTACTCCAGATTTGCAGTTCTGTCAAAACATGTTTGAGACTGAATTCGAAGAGAAAGGGTAGATTGGTGACGAAGGGCAAAGGCAGTGAATGTTCAGTGATTACAAATCATGGGGCATTGTTTAAAGAACAGCAGGAAGGATGTGCACAGAAAAGTTGTAACTTACTTCAGAGGAAAGTGAGTGTGTACCAGAGGTTGGAGAGAATTTAGTGCAGCTTCTCATAGGGTATTCAACACCAACAAAATGCTCCATTTCCTTGAAAATATTTGGGAAAACAATACCACATCCCTGCGATTGAACAATCCATCCCAATAATCTAGGGTAGGCTGACCCTTGTACATGGAGGCTAATGGACAGCTTGAGCAGAAAGGTAGCCTTTATGGACCTCAGAGCCATGACAGGGCCATGGTGAAGCTCTGAGGCCTAATAACATCTAATAAGCAGTTAAAAGGTACTTTGTCATTTTGGAACCTTCAATAAATTTCTTGTGGAGAATGGCATAGCCTGTCTCTGTGGTGCTATTATGAATTCAGAAAGAAAGCTTGTCTCACATCTGAGCTGGAGGCCAAGATGGCGGGATGATGGCAGATGACTGCCAGCAGAGGAAAGCACTTTTCGAATGAGTGATGGTGTCACTATTGGTAGCAGGAGCTGTTTCAAGGAGTTCAGGGGGTGGAGGCAGGTAGGGGGACTTCATAAAGTAGACTGCAAAGGAAGGTGTCCTGAAAAATCCCGAGAGAAATCAGGATAGTCTGTCATGGAAGCAAGCTAATGGGTACTTGATGATAGCAAGTGCCTCAGTTTTAGGGCTGTCATTGAATAATATTTTGTTTGCATGGATTTTCCAAGGTATAGCTTTTAAAGATGCAGAGTAGCAAACCATATGTTAACCCTATCAATAAAAAAATCAAGATGAATTTCTCAAAGTTACATAGACATGGCTATTTGTTTCTCTTTGAGTTCATTTTTTAGTGCTGTGCATAAAATATATTCGGGGGGCCAGGGCAGTGTTTGCAAGTGATAAGGCATATGCCTCACACGTGCTAATCTAAGATGGACGGCGGTTCAATTCCCCCCAGCGGTCCCATATGGTCCCGCAAGCCATAAAAGTATATCGGGTGACCTCAACATGTCCTATATTTTCTTCTAAAGTACTTGTGATTTTAGATTATAAGGAAACAAAATCATTTTACTTGACAGATGAAGAATTTGAGACACTTATGTGCTTAGCAAACTAGGGTATATGCCTAGAATAGAGAGAGAACCTTTCTTTATTAAAATCTTTTTGTCTTTAAAAAGAATGCATTATGACACCCAAATCTCCATTCTGCTAAATGGTGATTGTTAGAGCTGTAAATTCTACAGCCCATAAAATAGAAGAATTCCTACCTAGGAGAATTACAATGCACTCATAAAACTATTTAAAGATGTTCTGAGGATATTTTGCACTTAAGTATAGTAGTAATTTTATAGTGCCCTATTATGCTATATTATTATTACAACTACCAGGAACAAGATAGAATGGTTGGTGACAACAACACACTCTTCCACATTAAGGCACATTTAAGTTTAAAATCATCGAATGGGACTTAATGAAGTGCCAGAAGGTATACCAACATAATGTGGAGTTTGTGAATTTAAATATACAAAATCAATCTTGACACTGAAAAATTTTCTAACAACATTTAACTTACTCACATTATATATTGTGTATAATTAAAGTTAACATTTTTTAACAAGAAACACTGCTTATAAACATAAATATGTGTGGGACTGAAGATCATTAACATTTTCCTAATTTGTATACTTATTTTCAAAAGTTCAATATTCTCATTATACCAATGCAGAAAAAATTACTCTGTCATTGGCTAAAATCCTATGAAACGTTTTTTGTTTATTGCAGTTAGTTATTTGTTAAAGACATAGTCCAAATGGAATTGTATTTAGTTTCAGTAATATTGCACTATAAAGATAATGTTAAAACAGGTTATCAAACTTTAGTTTTTACTTCAAAAACTATTTCAAACTTTCTTTTAACTTACTTCTATTTGGAGATATACCACCAATTATTTATTTCAGGATTAATATGACTTTTTTTGGGGGGTGGACACAAATGACAATAGTCAAAGGTTCTTTGTACTCTTGGCTCTGTACTCAGGAATTCCTCCTGAGTGTGTCTGGAAGATATATCGATGCCAAGGATAGAAACTGGGTTGACTTTGTGCAAAGCTCTCTCTGGCTTCTAACATGGCATTTAAATGTAAACTGAAGAAATTTAATAATGGTGACTCTGACAAGTATATATAATGTGTCTAAATAAAATTATATCATATTCTGTGCATTAAGTTCTTTATTTTAAAACTTGATAAGCAAAAACATTTGATGGATCAGTAAGAATTAACTCAATACATATCTGTCATATATTTAGAGATACATATAGCAAATAGTAAAGAACTAAAAATTATTGTTAATATCAGTAATGTAGGTTCATAGCTAAAAGAACATTTGTATATGTTTATTGGAATTCTATAAATAGACATTAGTGTACTTGAAACAATATCTGTAACTCTGTAACACATCATCATTTAAGTGTTATAGGTTTTTAATAAAATATCAGTCTTTCTCAAAGTGGCTGAAATACTGGGAGGAGGGGTTTGGAGCAATATGCTCTGGGGTTAGTAGTAGGTTTCATTTGGAATAAGAGAAGTTTTACATCTGTCAATAAACTATGATAGTATATTTCCAGAGTGAGGTGCTGAGTGATATTTGTTTATGAACAGGAGGATAGTAAGGCAGATGAATGTGGGAATATCTATATTTTATGGATTCTCAACCAAAATATTTGAGTAATTTAAACTTTTACCACTAATTATTGACATCAAAATCACATGAAAACTGTTAATTTTGTGTATACCTACAGAATGATCTGTGTTGGTGAAGGGTTTGAGCACATGAAATTAGCACACATTTCTGTTGTGAATGTAAATTGATTTCTGTTTTTACATTTCTGTTAATGTAAACACATTTCTAATGAATGCCCATTTTGAATGACTATTTAGCAACTGCTGCCTACTAAAATTTGGCATATATATTATGGACTTAGCAATTCTAGAAATATACATAGCTTTTGTACCAATAGGATTACAGGGTCATCACAGGTTGCAGAATACATAAGATCTAAACCCCGGCAGCAATCCAAATTTTTCATCAGTAGTGAACTAACGAGTAAGTTGTGGTATAGTCACACAAAGGCTTGATCTAAAGCAATTCTAGCTGCATTTAACACAGATAGCTCGTAATTGGTGTTGGTGTTATAGTAAAAGATCATAGTTTTGTTCCATTTTTTTGAATTTTAATATCATGAAAATGTTGTCTAGGTTGTCATTGATTGGTCCAGTAAAACAAATCTTTTTTGTGGAATAAAAAATGAATTGCTGGGTCACTATTTATATCCTGTCTTCCTTACAGAATGCTGGTTACCATGTGACATTCACTGAGATAAACCTATTACTTGACCTACTATTCTCTTTATGGTAGTATTCTACTAAAAATCAAACATTTTATTTAGGGCGAGCCTATAATGCTATCTGTATTGTAGTCATTATACTGCATATGATTTTTTCAGAAACTAAGTCACACCAAAGGAAAAAAAAAAGACATGGCTTTTTAAACACATTCTCACTAAAATAATTCACCAGAATTGGAGCAAAATATTCAGGACTTTGATGACAACACTGGAACAAATCCTAATATAAATAATTCCCAGCTGTAGAGTAAGCCCAGGGTCTATATGTTAAGAGAAATAGAATGGAAGAAGCTGGGACTTTGTCCAGTTGGAAATAAAGGCACCAGGGTAAGGACAACACAGAGAATAGATGCTAAGTTCAAACTGGATTTCTTAGAAAGACTATAAAGATAGAAGAAATATTTTAAGTATAACCAATAGATAAACTAAATAGTATCTGATAGATGCTTGGTAAAGTCTTTCTGTCTTCTATTTAAGTAATACATTGCATGGTCAAGAAAACAGTTAACAGAAGCAATAAATTCACAAGCATGATGATCATAATTATTAAAGAATGGGTAGTGTAAGCAAAGTTTCTTAATCAGAGGCCACATGGATCATTTTGTTTCTCCAGGAAGAGTCCAAAGGAGGATATATATATATATATTATATATATTATATATATAACATAAATCACATAAATATTAATAGGGGAGTAGTACAAAGAGCAAACCTTGAGACCACTGATAGGGCAGGGGGTCATAGGAAGGACACAAGGGTCAACAGAGGAGAAACTGTTGGGAAAAGCTGCGTCAAAACTCTGGCTTAGATACATTTAGAATAAGTAAGAATGTGATGCTTAGATATTTAAGTGAGTGCAAATTCTAAGGCAGATATTCTCATTAGGAAAAAGTAATTTAGTAAGTGAAGGGTATACATAGTTAAGACTCTCAAAAGATTTGTGTGAATAACTGGCAGCTGGGCTAAACTAGAATGAATCAGAATCAGATTACAGTTTTTCTAAAATCAGTTCTTCATTGATTCCCCAGCTGTGATATCCCCAAATCTGGCATTTGCTTTAAAAAAGGTCGGCAAGGAAGGGTTCTTTTGATAGTGAGGCTGCTCAATCTGAATAAAATAATCATATTTTCATAGCCTGGGATCAAGTACATAGGAGAAAATTATTTTTAAATCCCAAACTAAAAATAGTGGTTTGAATTTGAAAACACTTCAATGTTTATAGACCAAAAGAGCCAACTACTGACATATATCCTAACAATACGAAAGATCAAATAAAACATGCTGAATATAGTTCATGAATGAATTTTAATGATTAAAAGCTCTGTTGAGTAACAATATGTGAGAATGCAAAAATACTTGACCAAATATTTTTTCAGTTCCGTGTACTCAGTATAAATAAAAATAAAGCCTTAAAAAAATGTTTCTTATTGATTTAAGGTTACTCCAAAGTTACAATATTTCTCTTACTACCCTTGTGATAGACAACACTTTTGGGGGGAAATACAGACTTTTAACTTCTAAGAATTTTAGCTTCTAAATTTTAGTTTTTAAGATGAATTGTAGAATTTACTCATTTAGAAAATATAATGTGTGGGGCCCGAGAGATAGCACAGTGGTAGGGTGTTTGCCTTGCACGCAGCCAACCCGGGACGAACAGTGGTTCGAATCCTGGCATCCCATATAGCCCCACTCACCCAACCACACACACTGAGCCTGCCAGGAGTAATTTCTGAGCACAGAGCCAGGCGTAACCCAAAAACCAAAAAAAAAAAAAAAAAAAAAAAAGAAAGAAAGAAAGAAGAAAAAGAAAAATGAAAAGGAAAGAAAAGAGAATACAATACATGCATGACCTAATACAGAGAGAACGAATATATTTTTATCCTAAAATATCTTTTTCTGACATTTGTCATTAAACACACAAAACAATTGTGCATTTAGATTGAATTATAATATCAATATTACTATTAACTGCAATAAATAGGATAATTAAAAGACTTGAATACTGATTTTTTAATTTAAAATTTGCATTTATAATTTAGTAGTGAAACATGCATTTGCTTTGTTTTAAAACAAAGCATTTTTTAACATTATATATTATTTTTAACATTATAAATCTTAAAATACAGAGCTTATTTTTCTATAAAATCTTTTTTTTTTGTTTTTGTTTTTTTGTTTTTAGGCCACACCGTTTGATGCTCAGGGGTTACTCCTGGCTATGCGCTCAGAAATCGCCCCTGGCTTGGGGGGACCATATGGGACGCCGGGGGATCGAACCGTGGTCCGTCCTACGCTAGCGCTTGCAAGGCAGACACCTTACCTCTAGCGCCACCTTTCCGGCCCCTCTATAAAATCTTTGTATAACATTTCAGACCAAAAAAAAAAGATTTTTAAATATCTAGTTCAAAAAACTTACTTTTGCTTAAAATAGCATGGAAAGATTTCACTGGCATCGGTGACCAATTTCATTAAGTGATCTGTTACTCAACTGGGAAATAAAGAAAAGAAAGGTGTGCATTGAGATCTCAAAAATTGTATTATTCAGTGAAGACTAATATATACTAGAAATCAGAATATGCAAACCTAGGAAAGTTGCTAACCTTGCTCAGGGCCTTCATGAGTTTGACCTTCTGTACCACCTGAAGTTAAGAGAACCACCATGTGTGATCAAAAAAGCTTGAATCAAAACAAACAAAAAATAAATAAAAACTAGGCTGAATTATTCAGAAAATATATTTTCATAGAGATAATATAGTTTTATAGACAATCTTATTTTGGTTATCATTTCTTTTCTTTTACTTTCAATTTATTATCATTTTGTTATTTATAGCTTCTTTCTCAGCTTGAGTTGACTAGTCCAAGTGTAAATAAAGCAGCTGTACTCTGGCAGATATCAACATCATTCACATTCTCTATAGTTATTTGAAAATTCCTTGTTCTGTGGCCTATTTTTATAAGGGGTATAATGCACAAAGACTTGGAAGAAAACATTTGCATCCTGACTTCATCAGAAGCTGGTTTTTGTTGACATTATAAAATCTCAAACCAGAGAATTCCTCCTACTTAATTACTGTTACAGTGAGAATGTCACTGTTTTCTATGAAGGTACCATAAATTTTGATTTAAAAAAAATGAACATGACCTTTTATGTGTTTATCTTTCTTGAATTTTTATTTCAAGTAACAGTTAAATTGTGAAAATAATCACACTTGAAATTTAGAAAGCACAAGAACAGAAAGAATGACTTCTTGTTTTTAAAATTTCAATAAGTTTAAGGACTTAATTACCTCTTTTTTAAAATGTAGACTTTTTATTATTAAAAGAATCTGCCTTTATAATTAGATACTATTTGCTGAAGACTTGTAAAACAATAACAAATGTATTACTTATATTGAGTAAAATATATCTATAGAATCTGTCAAATGTCATATTTAAATTTTATCATTTTTTTTCAGTGCTAGGAATCAAACTCAGGCACTGCATCATATTATTATAAAAATAAAATTAGACTTGGATTTACGTTCCTTATAAAATGTTGAAATTAGATAAAAGAAATGGGGGGGGGATAAAGTTTCCTCATCATACACAGGCAAAGTCTTAAGAACTTCAATCCAGACAGCATAAATCCTTTCTACTCAAAGTGTACTTGTAGACCAGCAGTATGCACATCTCCTGGGAGCTTATTAGAAATATTGAATCTCATCCTTCACCCCAGGTTCTGGGCTTTCACAAAATCCCTGTGTGATTTGTATGCACAATAGGCAGTACTTCTCAATTCTGTCTGCACCTTAACATCACTTGGGGGACTATGCTGCAAAGTCACCCCAATCAATTGAGCCTGCATCTGTGTGTTGGGGCTTGAAAGGGCAGGCAGCAATCTTTTGTAAAGGCTCCTGCATGAGCCTAACCCATAGCATGAATTTGGAAGCACTGTTCTTAAAAAAACAACAATAACGAAAAACAGTAACTTCTATACACTTGGAAAGTTAAAAAGATTATACTAAATTCAGAGAAGTTATGTGTGTGTTTGTGTGTATGTGTGTGTAGATAGATAAGTAGATAGATCTAGAAAAGAAATAATGGCATTTTTCCAATTAGTAATAAAAAAGCTGATGGCCCAGTTAACATAATCCAGCACTGATCAAATTTTGAGAATGCACAGAAGAGTAAAAATAAATCTCTCAGAAACATTCTCAAAATGTGTGAACAACCTTACCAATGATAAGAAACAACTTTGTGTGTGTGTGTGTGTGTGTGTGTGTGTGTGTGTTTTAGAGAGGGCACACCCAGCAGTGCTCTGGGGTTACTCCTGGCTCTGTGCTCAGAAATCGCCCCTGGAAGGCTTGGTGGACCATATAAGATGCCGTTATTTGAACAACGTTCCTTCCTGAATCACCTATGTACAAGGCAAATGCCCTACCAATGCTATCTCTTTGGCCCAAGAAACAACATATTATGGTTTCCCTATCTGACTAGTAAAGTTTTAAAAACAAATAATAGCAGCTCTTGCTGCTAAGGAAATGAAAAAGTGGTAATTTTTAGCAACAGTGGTGGCAAAATAATCACTTATATTTAGAAGGCAATTGGGCTAAATCTGGCAATATTTTAAATGCACAGATAGTATATCATAACATTTTCTTCCACAGAAATATGTACTCTATAGTATAGCCACACTAGTATTCACATGCATATGTATCTATTAAATATAGACATATTTGAGACAGAGTATATTCATCATTGATTGAAAACCAACTATGTTATAACTTTTAACCAAAAAACTTGTGACTAAGAGAATTTGGTAAATTTGTATTATTGATAGATATTTATGATGCATTGTTGACCTAATAAAAGCAAATCATATTTTTTCTTATTTTCTTTAAGATTTAATATTTTATCTTGTGGATGTGGTTTGGGGAGGAGGGACACTTGGGACATTGTTGATGGGAATGTTGCACTGGTGAAGGTTTTTTCTTTTATATATAAAAATGGCAAAGTTCTAAGAATTTAAGAATATAAAAAGATTATATTTTATCACTGAAGGATTTGGCAGAAAGCTCACTAAACTGAATATTCAAAGCTTCTAGTATAGAAATCTAGAGAACACTATATATATATATATATATATATATATATATATATATTTTTTGAGTATAATACTTTATTTGCAATGCTTCTTGACTTTTTTTCAGATTTTAAAATCATTTTATTTAAACACTGGTTTACAAGGTTGTTCATGATAGTTATTTCCCCCACAGTTACAAAGTTGTATTTAACTGAATTTCAGTCATACAATCTTCAACACCCTTTACCAGTGCAATATTCCCTCACTGATAATTGGAGAGTTTCCCTCTTCCTCCTCCCTGCCCTCTTCCCTACTTGCTTCTGTGGCAGACATTTTTCTTTCCCCTCTCTCTTACTCTTGCTTCTGTATTTTTTTCCTCCCTCTTAGACACTGTGGCTTGCAATATTGTTACTGAAGGGGTATCATGCATATCACTTTACCTCCTTTCAGCACCCAGTCCTTATCCAGAGTGATCATACAACTATCATTTGTGATTATGGTCCCTACTCTGTCCTAACTGTACTCTTCTGATCTTGTGGCAGGATTACTACCATGGACTAGTCCTGCATAACATGCTATTTTTCTTTAAAAAAATAAGTCAGATGGATAGAAAATAGCATAGAAAAATCAGTTTCAACTGATTTTTCTATGCTATTTTCTTAATTTTTTCCAACAGCTCCATATTTCTTTGTCCATTTTTAGGCACTTGTGTGGTTTCCAGATTCAGTTTATTGTGAGTAGTGCTACAGTAAACATGGGAGTACAGATGGCTTTTCTACATTGTTTTTGGGCTCTTGGGATATATTTCTAGGAGTGGTATTGCTGGTCTTAAGCAAGCTCAATATCTAATTTTCTGAGGAATATTCATATTGTTCTCCAAAAGCACTGGACAGTCTATATTCCCACTAGCATTGAATGAGAGCCCTTTCTCTGCATTCACACCAGCACTGATTGTCCTTGTTCTTTGTGATGTGTGCCAGTCTCTGTGGTATGAGATGGTATCTCATTGTTGTTTGATTTGCATTTCCCTAATGGTTAATTATGTAGAGCATTTTTATGTGCCTTTGGGCCATCTGTATTCCTTGTTGAGGAAGTGTCTGTTCATTTATTCTTTTCATTTTTGGATATTTTTCTTTCTTTGGTATAGTCTATCATTGCTTTATATAGCTTAGGTATCAACTCTTGATCAGATAGATATTGGTCTTTATTTGGGAACCACTCCCCTTAAACTAGTATTATGGATTTGACAGTGTAATATCTGCACAGAAAGTACTATATTTATCAAATATTGTTTACATATTGTTAGTATGTATGTATAATTAAAAGGGTAACATTTCAGATGTGAGCAGAAAGAAAAAGCAAAATTTCAAAATTATTTTCTATGTTTGAGTTGTCATAGGTACTGGAAAAAAGACATTTACACAGCTATAGACATTTAGAGAATTTCCTTTATAATGATTAATAGATCTGGGTACTTTAGTCTTTTGCATAATCAAATAATTAACATAAATATTAAATAATTACAATAAATAAGATTTTAAGTAGCACAACTAAGGTGATTAATATAAAATAGGACAGAAGTAATATTTTAGTCTACAGAAAAGCTCCCTGCAAAACTGAAATTAAGAAGTTCAAATTGCTCTAAGCATAAGATAGCAAGTAAATTGGAAAAATCTAAGATACAAACATCCTAGTGATAAACACAATAAGCAAATAGAATCATATGAGTCTGGTTAACAAAAATGTCCAGATGATACTGAGTCAAATCTTTGAACAGGTATGTTTAGATAGTCCCCTTTCTTGGAAGGAATCAAAACAAATTCATCTATCATAGTCCATATTCATTGGCTTGAAAACCAATCAATGATTGCTCAACTTTCCACTAAATTTGCATGATATTGCAATAGAAACAAATTTACCTGATTTCTATCTAGTTAACAAAGCTGAACAAACTGAAAACAAAGATCTATCCACAAACTAAAAACAAGATTCAGGGGCCGGATCGGTGGCGCTAGACTAAGGTGTCTGCCTTGCAAGCGCTAGTCTAGGAGGGACGGGTTTGATACCGGGACATCCCATATGGTCTCCCCAAGCCATGAGCACATATCCAGGAGTAAACAAATAGACAAACAAACAACAACAACAACAACAAAACCCAACAAGATTTAAAGGCATGTTGGATGAGAGTCTCTCAGGATGTGGTCCTAAGAAAATCACAAAAAAATGTTTGCAGTTTGCCCGAGTCACATTTCATTCATTCTGAACTGACACAAGAAGCTATCCAAATACAAAAAACAAGAGTTGCCACTGGTCAAAATACCGTTTTGAATAACAATATAAAACTTAAAAAATGATAATCATTGAAGGATAGAGTTAGGAATTGACTACAAAGAGCCATCAAAAACCTTTTTGATATTTGACATGATAAAAATACTTTATTTTTGATTTTGATAATGAATATATGATTGTGCATGCTGTACTTGACTTTAAAAATGTATTAAACATCTGGCTGAATATGCAGTACAACAGCTTTGCATTCGTGAGACTATGGCTCAAATCTAGATGTAAAATAAATAAATAATATTAGCATTAATTAAAAATCAAGTAATAGTTTAATATTCATTAGAGTAAACTATTCTAAGACAAAGAAGTTTGATTTTCTTTGGTTCTTGACCACACCAAATGCTTATATGTTACTTCTGATTCTACCCTCAAAGATCATTATAGAAGCTGGAATATCAAACTTTAGTTGATAGTGTTCAAGGTAAGCACCTTCACCACAGTGCTATGACTCACTTCACCACTGTGCTATGACTTAGAGCTTATGATTTTATAGTATAAATATTTGATTTATTGCTAGCATAAATCCTCATTATCTTTAACTTCATTTGAAAAATAACACCATCATGAAGATACATAAAAATTTTTGGGGGGGGGGGCTCACACCTGGCGGCACTCAGGAGTACTCCTGACTCTGTGCTCAGAAGTCACTGCTGGCAGGCTTGGTGGATCATATGGGATACTGGAATTTGAACCAGGGTCTGTCCTGTGTTGGCCTCATGCAAGGCAAACGCCTTACTGCTATGCTATCATTCTGGCCCCTGAAGATGAAAACATTGTTATGTTTCCTAATTGTTTAGAATTGTATGATTCTTCTGAAACTAGGTCCTGGAAACATTTGGGATACTAAGTTTAAACATAAATAGGAATATGAATAAAAAATAACATGTTTTTCAAAATTATTCTACTTTAGTAGTTAGATAGTATGAATACAGGATGAGTTGATACAAATATGAAGACAGCTGTTAGATTATGACTTTTTCACATTTATAGAAACTCAAACTGCAATTTATTTTCCTAGCTAATAGTCACAAAATTACAAAATGCAATACAAACTTTAAAGCATGCAATATAAATTCAACTAAAATTAAAATGTATACTATGTAGAAGAGATTTAGCTTCAAACCAATTTTTAATATTGACAATATCCATTTCTATGAAATTCTTGTTAATATGGCTATCTCACATTTCCTTCCTTTAAGTAGTTCTTCCCAGTAGCCAAATTTCATTATGCAAATATACAGGGTCAGTATTTAACAGGCATTTCTTATTTCAAGTGGTAAAGGTGTTATTTCTTTTTTTATAAAATATATGACATATCTATATTATATAAAACATATAAAATATTTTATATTTTATTTACATTTGATATATGTATAAAATATGACATGCAAATATTTATATATCATATATAAAATTTATATCTCTATTTTATAAAATATGAATATAACATATTTTATAAATCATATTTATAAAGTATAAGAAACTAATTAAAGATTTATAAAATTAAATATTTGAGAATCAAGAAAACACTTGACTAGAGACACCATTCTTTTGCTCCTGCATTGTCATTGATACATTTAAATTTGTACTTGCACAAAACGTTACAGAGATTCTTCTTAAGTCTTTGGAATTAATTTTATTGGAATCCCTATTTCCTGAATAGATTCCTGTATTATTTTTCCCCTTTGCTCTCCAGGGCTGATACACAAGTCATTGTTTCCAAGGCAATAGGACAAACCCCACCCCAAGTGGTTGTTAAACCTGTGTAACCTGCACTACACGGGAGCTCTTTACTCTTACAGCATCAAACCAATTTCAGAAGCAAGGCCACTTGAGAATGACAGATTAGCTTCTGGGAAGGTTGACTTAGCACAGTGGGGAGCTGCCTTAAACACTGAGAGGCAGAGCAGAAATATAGGTTCTTTGAATGAAAAGTTATTTTTCTGTCTGCATTGTGAAGGAGAGAAAAATCTACAGGGTCACAGCCATTAGCACTTGAAATTTTTATAGCTCAGCTTAATAAAAAATGTCAGATAGAGATCAGATCACATCATTAGTTCTAGAGAAAAAGACAGGGAAAGTAAGTGAGATTATCTTCAGGATGAAATAAGAAATGATATGAAGTCAGCTAAGTTAGGAATTGCTCATAAACTTTTCACAGGGCACTGCAGGTTAATCAAAATATGGCGGCATAGTATCTATTTGTATGTGTTTGTGTCTGTTACATACATATATAGTACATATTTAAGTATATGATGCTTTTTTCTGACTAAATTTTGCATTAATATCTCCATAAATATTCATTCTTTCAAAAATATAATTGACTTATGAAGAACAAAATGTATTCTTTCAAGAAAAAAGTATCCAAAAGAAAAAAAACACACAGTTGGGAACATCTTTACTATGGCATGATGGATAATGGAGTTCAATGATTATTCATCAGATTTTATCCTGAATTAAAAATAACTGAAGGACAATATTGTGATTATGAACATGTAAGAGTTAAGAAAAGCAATCAATTCATGAATTTCTTCATCCTTCAATTCACCATCCTTATATTATTTTTTAGGTTTCTGGCTAAAATTTAAGGATTGTTTTAGTTTCCAAAGTATTGAAATGAAGAAAATGAATCCATAGGCAAAGGCTTAGAGTGAAAGGGCACTGTTATAAGCCCTGAATTAAGGAGAATACAACTCTAGAAAAGAAATTTTCCAAAATCTCACTGCAATCCACACAAGATTTTTGAGGCCAAGGCTGGTTATTGAGGAAGATGATTTATTATTCAAGTACAAGATAAATTAGTTAGGAGAAATTTCCTGGCATATCATTTACTATCACTAGGGTTAAATGATTTTCTTTCAATCACAAAACTTCAAGTCTTTGCTTCATAGCTTTTACAAGTTATTAAATAAATTACATAGTGGTAAATAAGGCAATTTGCTAGAGTTGAATCACTGAAGTGTTAGAGCTATTGTCATTTTACCTAGTTTTGCCATACTTACTCCCCGATTGTACACTTTGTAATGCTCTACTGCCATTAAACATTTATTTCTTAAAAGTAAAATCACTATACATCATATTTACTAATATGCAAGATTTAAAAAAATACACACCGGAGGAGTAAAGTATTGAGAACAGAAATGTAAGGTTTGATGTATATATCACATGCATCTTAACTACAGAACATATAAGCAAGCATAAATCTCTAGCTCCCTCTGCGCCCATACATTGACTCAAATAAGCATTGAGAGAAAACTGAAGTACTTCTGCCCAAATGTAATTTATAATTCTGTAATCATAAATTGAAGTTTCAGGAACACAAAACATAGAAAAGCCCTTGAGTTGTATAAAACAGATGACTAGATTTCACAGTTCTCCATAGAAATGTGATAGGGTTTTATTTTTTCATACATAAAATTTCAGGAATATATTTCACCCTCATAATGTACCTAGGGTAGAGTTTTCTTATCCTTATCCTCATTTTCCTTTTCCTTATCCTCATTCAAATTTTTAAGCATTCTTGTAAATTTTGGGGAAGTTGACTTGGGAAGATAATTCAATTCTACAACCTAAAAGGTCATAAATAGAGCCACAATAAAGTAAGATGTTGCTGTTCTTGTTTTAGCAACACAAATTAACAAGACTTCTCTGGGAAACAAATGGGAATCCTCAAAGAAACACAAAGCTTAGCTTTCCTATTACCCCTCCCCTCTTGACCTACTTAATTTAGTCCCATACTAAATTACTCTCCTTGCCAGAGGAGTTTGTTTCATTAAACTTTTCTCTTCCCAACTCTGTTTAAGCCTCTTCATTATTCAACATTTAATCCTTAAGAGAAGATGGAAGAATTTGGGAACTGTGGACAAAAATATTCACTATTTTAAAAGCCAGTACTTATTCTGCAGAAAAAAGATTGGCAAGGCTCCTTGGAGAAATTGATCTGGGTGTCCCTTGGAGCCTCTGCTTCTTCACCTTTGAAGAAGAGACAATGCATGGAGTGGATAAGGCAAAAAACGTAACTCTGCCCATCAAGTGTGAATACCATAAACCTATTAAATGTAGGCACAAGAAAACTTCATAAAATGCATGGCTTTTGTTAAAAATAATAATGAAAAGGAACCAAAATAAATATTAAACCCAGCACAAATGAATACCTAACCTAAAAAGTTTTAAATATCTCTCTAATATGTAATTTGATACTAGTTAATCTGCGATTTTCCAACCCAACAGTGGACTCCTCATTGGAGATAATCTGTATAAGGAAATCCTTCACTTCTCCCCTGAATAAGGTGAGTTTACCTAAAATATTTTTACTTTGCATCTTTTTATTTGGGGGTTACACCCAGACCCAGTAATGCTCAGGGTTCTCTCCCAGTTTCTCTTCCACGATCAATTCATGTATGCTCAGGGAGATCAAATGTAGTGTTAGGGACTGAACTGGACTTTGATACATCAAGGAAAGAGAGAGCCTTAACCCCTTTACAGTGTCTCCTGGCCAAACAAATTATTCTTTTATTAATAAGTTTGTCCATGGCTTTTGTTATTTTTTTACTACAAAAACTCCATTTTTCTGCAGTCTCCTTGCTGAATTTTTCTACCTAGCTAGATGGGCTATTCCTGATTCATGAATCCTTGAATAAATCAGTTAGATCTCTACATGTTCTGATTAATTTTGTTTTTTATTTCTTTATAGCTTCTTGCCAATGAATTACCCTCATCTTCAACATCTTCACTAGTATTTTTTGGTAGAATGGCAAATTAGGTCATTTCTCTTAAATGATTTCTCTAGTTTCCGGATATTTAGATAATACCAATGACAAAGGATTAAATTATTCCTGTTGAAAATTCTCCCCAACTTCTTATCCTCTGCCTACTCTCCTTATTCTGAGTACTTCTTTAGAATACTTACTATTGCAAATTTCTTCTCTCTTTGAAATACATCTTAATCTTTTGGAAAACAGAATAAGTGTTCAGAACTGAAAATGTCTTTGTCTGGGAACCAGAAATTGGTTATCAAGTAAGATAGTGCCTCTATCTCTAAATTTGTATGGGAGGAAATTAAGTTAAATTTGAAGAACTGCTTACTCCAAACTACAGTTTGTTTATCCTTTGCATAAAATCAATTAGCTAGCAATGGCAATGTCCCCAGTAGAGTGAGTTTAGAATCAACTATTGTGTGACAAACAGCTTTCAAGTTCCTTAGAAAGCTAATCACTGTTTATCCCAAGAATGTGTTGGGGCCGAAGCAGTGACACAGGTGGTAGGGCATTTGCTGTGCATGCTCTAACCTTGCACGTGATGAACCATGCGTGGTTCGATCCCCAGACGTCCCATATGGTCCCCCAAGCCAGGGGCGATTTCTGAGTGCATAGCCAGAAGTAACCCCTGAGTGTCACTGGGTGTGCTCCCCTCCACTCAAAAACAAAACAAAACAAAAACAAAAAAAGAACATGCATATCATGAATAGGACAAGCTTAACTCTGTAGGAAGTTGAGATTTATTTCTGTCTTGGAATCTCTGCAAAATTGCCACTGCTGCTAGAATGGATATTTGATTATTCTAAATATTCAATTATTTATTTATATTCTAATTATATAAATTACTCAAATATTCAAACTTTTCAATTGGAGAGAGTTTAAAGCACCGAGCAATGGGGGCAGACCCAGGTTGGAGGTGTTTCAAAGGCCTAGGATGGAGAGGTGGAGAACCCTGTCTAGGAGCCTCGGAGTGTTTTGTGTTGGCCCAGGTAGCTCCGAAAGGCACTGATGTCTAAGCAGTAACACTTTGCTGGGCCCTGAAATTGAACAACGAACAGACCTAGTTTAAAGCCTACCAAATGTAGCTAAATTCTTTGAGCATTTTTATAGTTTGTGTTGTTCTTATTGTTGTTTCCTTGCAATTATCTTTCTGCCAACACTATATATGTGGATTAGATACAGGACAGTAATGCTGCAGTTTAAACTACAGCTTGACCATTCCTAGCTTTTATACCTAAGACAAGCTACCTAATGTTTTTCTATAAAAGATCAATCATTTATGATATCAGGACACAGATTTCTACACCCATAGGGATATCAGGAGATTTCAATGTATATGACTTTTAAAGACATTAGTATCTGGAATATTAATAACATTATATGGCATAAGCATCAGTTGATTCCAATCACATTACACAATTTTTCTGGTTTATCTAGTTCTGACAGTGATTTGTTAAATTATATCCATACAATTTCAAAATTGGAAAAGATTTTAGAAATTTCTAGTTTTCATTCCTCATCTTTATGAAAAACATGTCACAAAAATGAAATATCATTGCTTTTTGATTCTCAGCCTAGTAGTTCCATAGTATCAGGCCCTCTTTCTCTCCTGTAGTTTAATTGTTGCCAAGGCTATATAGTTGAAATATGAAGTTGAAAAGAGATTTATCTTTTCATTCTATCTAGAGGAAGATTATTCACTAGATTAGCATAAAGAAATTTACTAAATATAAAGGGGTAAAAAGGTTAATATATGAAAGTTTTATCTAGTTCAACGTAGCTTTATTCCAAGGCAATGGTAGTTCATGTAAATTTAATATCAGGTGTATATAAATAAATTTATTGATAATGATAATGATGACAGCCGCAATGTCTTCTGAGTGGTAATGATGGTAATGATAATGCTCACACGTATTGATGGATGGTAGAGGGGAAGTCAATGGGGATGGATTGTCATGATAAATAGTAACCTTGAAGGGAAACAGAACAGCTATTACTATACATTTTCTTTCATTTGGAAATTTGTACCAAAACTTCTGAAAGATATTTTTCATGCAGTTCAATTATATCTATATTGTTAGGATCTAAGTCTGATTTAGAAATAACTGCTTGTTCTGCTATTATAATCTAGCTTTGCTGAGAATTTAAGTACAGCATGATGACAGGCTCAGGTCTTAAGAAAACAACCAATAACTGGAGCCAGTCTATAGGGGCAAATAGAGGAAAATATCCATTTAAGGATAAACAGCAATGGACATATGGCCAGAGGACATCCACACCCTGTATCTGACAGTGCACCCTGAAACTGGAGGTGTTTGATATCTCGTACAGCCCATCCTGGCCATTTATCTGATGCAACATTTATCCCACAACCAATCCTAGCCATTTAGCTGATGTAAATTTGTAATAAAACCCAATAATTTTTTTTAATTTTTATTTTTAATTATGAGAACAATGTGCAAAGAAAGAGGACAAGTTAAAGTTACAGTGGAAGGACAATCACCCATAACATAATTCTCAGAAGTCCCCTTGCTGATATCTTAACTTTGAAATTTCAGCCAAAGAACATTAAGATAAATAAGACAGAATCCATGTACAATTACTTTGTCCCTCAAGTCCCCAGATTGTAACACATTATAATATTTCTTAACAGTACACAAGGCAATCTAAAGCCATAAAACTTACGTAACTCCTTAAACATTACAGGCATAGTATTTTCTTACATTTCCATATACATGCATATTAGCTTAAGTTAACCTCAAATTTTAAGTGAGTTCTTTTTAAGGATTAGAGTCAAAGGAGCACAGTAAAAATGGTGTTAGAGTGGCAATTGTTGTTTGCATAGGCCCACCAAAATATGAGGGACATGGAAAGAAATAACCTTGGCCTAAGTACAAAGAGACCAGACCCCTGAAGTTTCCTGGCACAAGACCAAGTCTAGGCTCCAGGCAAGCTAGATTGTCCAATCCAATACATTGTAAGTAGTGCCAACACACTTTTATTTATTTATCTAGGCATCCAAAAACTACAGAACTGCGCGGGGGCTCACGCGTACTTCATGTACTTCATGTATTCATGTATTCAGAATATTCCTTATTCTTATGTTATGTTTTCCGTATACAGAATGTTTATTTTGTATTCTGTCCTTTCCCACACCTTTACAAAGCTCTTTTTTACTCCTTAACTCTCTAACCCCCTCTCGAACATCACTAACCTAGTTTACTCTTTTTAACTTCAGTAGTGTACAATCGTAATCACAGTCCAAAGCTGTGCATTGTGTGTGACAACCCCAAACTGTTTCAAGATACATAAAATGGACACGTATTTCTTTAGAATATTTTGTGTTTTTTCTCTGACAGCTATAATTCTTACTAAATGTTGTCTTATACAGTGATGATTCTAACCACTTTTTATCTTCTCTTTTTGAGCTGTTTAACAAGGAATTTTGGTGGAAGAGTCCCCCAGTTTAATGCTTATGATTGAACCATGTCATGGGAATCATTGTAATTGTTCTTATAGCCCCCATATGCGCCAATAACACCATGTGGCATTGCTTCTTATTTGCATAGGCACATTAAAATGGGAAAATAGTATAAATACAAATAAGATCCTATCTAATAGAGATTGGAACACACAAATCTTGTAGTGCAAAGGGACCTTACACCCTGAACATTGACATAACGACCTGGCACAGACCTCAGAAGAAAGGGCATAATCCAATCTCCCCTGAACCAGGAAAGCCATCCACGAAACATCCAGGCTGGTCTATAACATCACCTGGAAGCAATCCTCTACCACGGAAGACCTACACCGCTCAGACTTCGACCTGCTCAAAAGAGGCTTCCCTTAACACTGAGAAGACTTAACAACAACAACGACCTGCTTACAGGACAGGGCTCCCTGCATTGCCCTTTGATTGTGAGGTGAAAGAGAGGATGCTCCACATCCTGACTTCAATGTAGGATATGCAGATTCCAGGATCTTTAATACAGAAACATGATACCAACAACAGAGACTGTGTGAAAAAAAAAAAAAACCCAATAATTTTAAAGATCACTACTCAGAGGCAGTAATCCCCTAGACTAAATTTCTAGATACCACATAAAAATGGCCTGTGAGCCATTTTTCAGGGTGCTCATTTCTTAGGAGATATTCAACCCTAGTATGCTGGAATAAACTCCCTTGCTTTTGCATTGCTGCACTATCTCCCTGGTGGTCTTTTTCGCAGCAGATCTCAAGTCTGAGTATAACAATATGAAATCATATCATTTGAGTGAATATACAAATTTCTATAAGCCAGTATTTTCTCTTTCTTTTGATTTTTTTCCCTTCCAAATAAGTTCTTGGATTATACCTTAATTTTACTCAATTTACTGTTACTTCAGAAATAGCATGTATTACTTCCTCTTCATCAAACAATGCTTCCAGCTGCTTTTAAAAGTTATGATGTTGACTCAGTGTTTCTGTGAGTGGGTGATACTGCATGCCGCAGTGTGCTAGAATGATCCAGGATAGCAGTAATAACCCAAAGTACAACTGGGGAGGGCACTTTTATTTGTTTACTTAAAGGAGGTGGATTTTGGAGAAGGGAGGCACTGAATATGTATATCAACTCTATCAAATGCTCACCTCAGCTGCAAAAAAAAAAAAAAAAAACAAATTCAAAAGCACTTTACAGTTCAGCAGGCTTGAGGAATGATTTATTTATTTTTTACACAAGCTGTCATTTGTATATGGAGTTGTAAGCTAACCTTTTAATTAAAATCTAACAACTTTATGTCTCCATGAATAGTCCATGAATGTTAAAGTTTTCAAACAACATATGAAGTCCTTGGGATTACTTGTGGGTGTGAATTCAGTGATCAGTTGACGGGGTTTAAAGGACACTTTGTAATGCTGGATTGAACAGATAACCAAGACAAATATCTTCACCTCTCTACTATCTTTCTGACTCTGCTATTTCTTTTTTATATACCCTTTACTGATTTTGGCCTATGATTATCTATTAATACAGAACAATACCTTCTAAACTGGATGTAAATAACATGTGCATAGTCTTCTCTAAAATAGAGAAATTTTTTAAAGCTGCACATTATAGATGCAGCTATTATCCAAGTTCTTATTCTTCTTAATAGTGTCAGAGATGAAAATCATTTGTTGATAATGCATTGGATTTTTGTCTCCAACAAAAAGCAATTCATAGTAAATTCTGGAAAATTAAATGATCAATCTCTGTAATACACTTTTTCAGTTAAAAAGGACCTTGGAAGCCAAATATGTGTATGTGTGTTTGTGCAAGCATGCATGTGTGTTGTGTGTGTGTCTGAATGTTAAGAGGAAAAATCACTGGAATAAATAAACCAGGCTTACATATTACACATTAAGATTATTTATTCCTAACTACTATGGGTTTGCAATCACACCATTTAATTTTCAGGTGGTCTGGGGGAAATTACACCTTCCAGTCCACATTGAGGTACTGAAATGCATACTGGTACAGTGCTCACAATTTTGTTTTTCTTTTGATTTTGAGCCACACCTAGTGACACTCAGGAGTTACTCCTGGCTATGCACTCAGAAATTGCTCCCGGTTTGGTGGACCATATGAAAAGCTGAGGGATCAAACTGCAGTCCTTCCTAGGTTAGCATGTGCAAGGCAAAAGTCCCTACCATTTGTGCCAATGCTCCAGCCCAGTGCTCGAAATTGTTTAAGTTATTAACTGTTTCAAAGGTTGGAAAGGAAAGGAAAGCTTGCTTAGCTTCTCCTATGAGGATACAAAGAACTTGTCTAGCAGCTTACAGATGGTGAGGAAATCAGAAGAGAGAAAGAGGAGCCAATGGGTGGCAATTATTAAATTATAGGGTAGGTCCCCAGAATCTGGGAAGGTTTATGCTTGCAAAGAATGTATCCTCAGGCCTGAGTAGCATTTTTTTTAAATCTGCTACTACAGATAGAAAGAAACTTTGAATACAGGAAAAACACATTTCAATTTTAAAATGTGACAATGGCACATTTCTCCTGTATGCACTGAACAAGTAATTCTCCATTTTCATTTTGCACTGGGAATGGGAAAGGTAGCTTTTGTGATTATAGTGACTCTTTCTCAGTGGTTATCCAGGAATCCACTAGAAGGTTCTGTTCATTGATTAATTCACTTAGATTTATTTGTAACCTGGTTGCTCTTACTTTGGAATCTCAGTTAGGCACCAAGTTAATATTACTAACACTTATAATCCATGACTAAATATAGAATTAGAAGCAAAGAAAATAAATAGAAAACAGAAAATATTTCCTGGTAGTACTGGAAATATTCTGTATTAATTGACTGTAAATTAAGATGATTCTTTTATATAATATAAATTTTCAAGAAAAACTGAGATGACCTCAGAAGGAACCCAACAAAAGGTTATTTAGTGATTATAGAAGTGTTGATGCAGGCTTGAAAGAATGTACTAGAAAGTAAAGTGGCCCTTAGGTCTCAAACAAATATGTATCTGAGTTGATTTTCAGAATCCTTTTATACTCAGAATATTAAAATAATTTTTGGAGTACTGAATAATACTGAAAAAGTATAGTCACATGTTCTTAGAAGGTAAACAACAGCTGTCAAACCAAAGTAACAATTTAGTTCACACTTTCAAAATAGTATATTTTTATTTTTTTTGTATTTTATTTTTAAATAAATAAATAAAATCTAATTAACCTGATTATTTGTCCTTAGATACAGTTGATCTTTGAGGGGGCTCTAATTTGCATAGATGCATGGGTCCTTTAATGAGTAGAGATTCTGTGATCATCTGTAGTTTTCTAGCCTGCTCCAAAAGACATTAGTTTTTAAAAATCTTATAACAGCTAATGAAAGTTGGGAGAAAATTTTAAATTCCATAGAGCTTTCAGCTCTCTTGAGATAGTCCATGTAGATTACTTTAAGTCTTTTCATTTACTCTGTGTGACCCATTTTTGGGACCAGCTATATAACTCCACAGGGATCTAAAAAATGGATTAGCTACAGACAATTGCAGTAAGTCATTTTCCAGAGAAGCAGAACTCCTACTAAAATATAATGGACTTTTTAAAAATCTATATTAAGGTCTTAAGCCATTTCTGGATAGGATTTTTCAATATTTTAACTCCACTGATGATCATCAGTGTTATCTAAATAGAAAGCAATTTAAGAAGCTCAGACCATAAACCTTTCCATAATTAAATATGGTGACACAATTTTCTGTTGGCACTCTAAAACATACGTTCAGATGATTCCTGTTGATAAACATATCAAGCAAGCGTTGTCATAAAAAACTTTTTTCTGCATTGCTAATATTCAGAACATTTGTCAATTTTCTAACATCTTACTGTTTTTTGTAAAGCTAAGTAAATCAAAATTTGTCAGGACTATAGTCGTTTTAAATATAATTGTCATTGCCCAGCTATCTCTCTTTAGTAAAGTTATTCATTTATTTCCTTCTTACAAGTTGTTTCTATCATCTTTGAATTGGTAAGTCATGCACACTGATGGGTGTGGTAGCTAAACAATTTAAAATTACAAATTTCTCAAATCAAAAAAAAATTCTATCTGAATGCAAGTTGGAATCAAAATATTAATATCAGAGTCGGCAGGCAGGTTTTTTTTTTAGTGCTTGAATACTTTGCTAAAAAGTAAAATACTTTTTTATGTGCAGGTAACCTTAAGAGTGGTGAATGTTTGAGATTTATTTAAAGGGACTGACATGCCTGGGAGGTTGTTTTTAATTCTTAAACATCCAGTGAACAGGGATAGGGAAAATTATAGAAGCTAACTACTTGAGGATTTGAAGAGCCAGCTCTTTACAGACATATGAGTAATTAAAAGTAGAATACCCAGATTTCTTCCTAGCTCTAACCCAGTAACTGAAGTAAAAATGAATCCAGAAATCTAGCACTGCTTTTTCTGCCTCTGCCTAGTGATTCTATTCATTTAGAGTAGACTAATAAAGTGAGTGAAGACTCCTTGAATCTTACAATATAGCTATATTTTTCAGAATACTGGTTATCTCTTGTGGGTAGAATGTACAAAGTTGCTTCAAACTATTCTATAATATTACACATGCATTATACATACCTGACATCACATATATCATGGGATATACATGATACATATCATACATTTATTGATTTTGATGACTGATATCACCATATAGATTTATCTTCTGGTTTTACTCAGATTTTAGTGACACAGCATTTAGGACATTGTTGAATTGGGTCATAGTTATCAAACTTTATATCTAACTATAATGTGATTAATTAATTTAATTATTGACACATAGTCCCCCCCCGCTACAATGAGTACCGACAATGCTGTCAATTAAGTACCACATAAAAGAATATTTTCAGAATTCATGTTCATGTGTTTTGCTGGGAATTGAATCTATTTTATAATACAGTCAAATAATCTAGCTATGGTCTATATCTCCAGGCCTTCATGGACAGGATTCTGGGATTATTATATTATTTTATCTAATACATGTGAATGAACATACTTAGCAAAATAAATGCTGCTAGTCCCTCATGATCTAATTTATCTTGGGTTTACATTTTTTCTAATGCCATCATTCAGATTTGTGGTTATTTTATGGAATTACACAGTAGCAAAAACGTAAAGACATTTATCAAAATTATTATGAAACCACTAAATAAGATCATGAACTCTTTCACCACTGAATACATCCATGGATAAGCTATGGCTATCAACACAATACAGATGAGTTCTTGTGTCTGGTGACATTTTACTGAAAAGTGAAGCCAACTATTTTTTTTTGTCAAGCCAGTATATGAAAATCATTGCTAGTGCATATGGACAAGGCAGGAATTCTTATGGAATGAAAAGATAGGGATTAAAAAGAAGATTAGAAAGTTTAAGGAAGCTAATTTCCTAGAAAATAATAAGGGCTGGTTAATAAAGAGTAAAGGGTATAATAATAGACTTTTGAAGAAAATCATTATATTCAAATTATGCTCAAATTTTACTGTGGTCCAGGATTTTTTCTTTTATATGGTGCTGTAAAATTTAGTTAAAAATTATTATAATACTGAAGGGAGGGACTGGAGAGATAGTAGAGTAGGTAGTGTCTCTGCCTTGTGTATACCCAACCTGGGTTTTATCTTATGCATTCTCTAATCATTCCTCATGCTTTACCAGATGGATCTTTGAGCATGAAGCCAGGAATAAGACATAAACATGTTGGGCATGACCACAAAACAGGCAGTAAAAACTGAAGGGAAACAAAATAACACCCCCAAATAATGCTCCTTTGAAATCTTTGGCATATAGTTTGTTTTGACCTTTATATTTGCTTATTATAAACTGTGATTTATTTAGGATAGTTACAGTGTTAAAGTTTCTTGTACTGGGGCCGGCAAGGTGGCGCTAGAGGTAAGGTGTCTGCCTTGCAAGCGCTAGCCAAGGAAAGACCGCGGTTCGATCCCCCGGTGTCTCATATGGTCCCTTCAAGCCAGGGACAATTTCTGAACGCTTAGCCAGGAGTAACCCCTGAGCATGAAACGAGTGTAGCCCGAAAAAAACAAAAACAAACAAAAAAATTTCTTGTATGTTTGCATAAAGTATATCTTAACCATTTATGTAGTTTTTGCTTTTTAATGAGGGGTTGTGACATACACAACAGTGCTTAGGAACTACTCCTGGCTCTGTGCCCAGGAGGTCAGCTCTTGCAAGAGGAATGCTATGCATGGCATTCCAGTGCTAGCTGTCAATCCTAAAGGAAAGAATGTCTACCAAAAGGAGCTATAATGGACCTCGAGGCTTTGAACAAGGAAAATACACGTGGGTGCACTGAAATAGCTCAAAAGAAAGTTAGAACTGTATTTAAAGTTAAAAAAAAAACATACTACACTGAGCTGGGGCTGTAGATAATGAAAAGAATCTTTCCTTTATCTTGTTCTTTCCTTTAAAAGCCCATTACAAGGAAGATAAATGGCAATCCACACCCTTAATCAGAACTTTATTAGGATTTATAGATGCCATAGAGTGGAGATGCTTCACAAGAACTTTCCATAAAGGAAAGTCCCCCATTTCTCCTCACCGCACTCACTCGCAATCTGCCAAAGTGCTCTTTCTAAAAACAGAACTTTTGCTCTTCTGTATAAACTGCTTCTTGTAAACACGCAGGCAGGGTGGTATCTAGGATGTTAGTCCCTCATCTTCCAACCTGCTGGCTTCTTGCTAATAAAACAAACTTTTATTTTTGTGGGGGCACACCCAGTGATGCTCAAGAATTACTTCTGGCTATGCGCTCAGAAATAGCTTCTGACTTGGGGAACCATATGGGACGCTGGGTAATCGAACTACGGTCCATGCTAGGCTAGCACTGGCAAGACGGATGCCTTACCACTTCCACCACTGCTCCAGCCCCAATAGAACTTTATTTTTTATTTATTTATTTTTCATTTTTAATTTATTTAAAGAAAAATGCATTGCATAGTTGACATAACTGATCATAATACATTTATTTTAGGAAGACTCAAAGCAACATGATAAAAAAAAGAAAATTGAAAGAAAAACTAAAGAGATGGAAGCGAAAGGAAAGAAGAAAAAGTTCAGTAGCAAGTCTATTTTTGAAAATTATTGAATCACAACAAATTCATTAAAGCACCAGCGGAAAGTTTAGTAAACTTTTTTTTAAAAAAAAGGATGAGTTAAAAAAATACAGCAATAACTATGTGAGAGTGGCAATTGTTATTTGCATAGGTCCAGAAAAATAGTCTTGGCCTAAATACAAAGAGACCTTATCCCTGAAGTTTTCTGGCATAAGACTGACTCTTGATTCCAGGCATACTAGGTTGTTCAACTCCTGAGTCATTCTTTGTGGTCTCGGTGAAATTTTTTTGAACATTAGCTGTTGTTGGTGTCAGGTTTCTGTTGTTAAAGTTTCTGGTTTCTGTGCATTTCCTTCATTGATGTCAGGATGATGTGGAGCATCCCCTAGTTTCACCTCACCATTAGATGCAGAGTGTTCTGCCCTACAAGCAAGTTGCCGTTGCTGAGTCATATGGATGTTAAGAGAACATTCTTCGGAGTAAGTCAAAGGTCTCCCCTGGTAGAGGTTTGCTTCCTGGTGATGTAGTAGACAATTGTGGTTGTTTCTATAGATGGTCAATGGTTCAAGGTTGTGTGGGCAATGCCCATTCTTATGAGGCCTGAGCCAACTCATTATGCCAATGTTCAGGGTATAAAGCAAACTGAATTACAAAATATGTGTTCCTATTAGATAAGAACTTGTTCGTATTTGTAACATTTTCCCATTTTAATGTGCCTATGTAAAAGAGGAACAATGCCACAAGCTATTATTGGTGCCTCTGGGGACCGAGGGACCAAGTCAACAATCCCCTTAACTTGTCTCTAACATGAATCCTAAAGTGAAAGACTCTTCTACCAGAATTCCTTATTGAAAAGATCAGAAAAACAAACAAACAAACAAAAACAGTGGGCAAAATTGTCACTGTATAAGAGGATAGTCAATAAGAGTTATAGTGGTTAAGGGAATACATCTAAGATATTTAAAGGAGATATACAAGTCCCTTTTATGTCATTAGAAATAGTCGGGGGAGGGTGTTGAATTCAGGACACTACTTTGGTCTGCGATTTGGCCTTCTGGACTCTGCAAAATGACTCCCAGCATTCCCATGTTAGGAAGTGTCTTTGAGTGGGGATTTCTCATAAACCTAGTACAGTAGCAACCACAGTTATACAGTGAAGGAAGGTGGAGACAGGAGGCTCCTGAGAGTAGATAAATAGGAACGAAGAATTGGTTCTTCTCAAGTTGACAGTCTATTCTCTATTCTTTCACTTTGAGAGCTGTTTGTGCAGCTGTCTTGAGTGGGGATAATGATGTGCTTTGTGAGGAGCCAAAAACTGAGGGTAAAAATGATTAAATGTGGGGTTATAGGCTGTGGGGGTGAGGAATAAAGGACTAAAAATAAACTTCTGGGTGGTGAGCCAAGGGGGGAAGGAAAATATATAGCATAGACATTCTGTATGAGGCAAACAGATTAAACACAATGATATCCTAATTTATTATTTATGAAACATCTATATAAATATCTATAAAACCACCCCATGTGGTTTCAGAATAGACAGTGGTGGTAAGGAAAGTTGCCTGTGAAGCCAGCCCTTCTTGTGCTGTGTGGGGGTTGGGGGAAGCCTGGATCCTCTTTAAACACCTCTCTGGCACCCACCTCAATGGCTCCCTGGGCATGCACACAGGGATAGCCCCTGGAGTCTAAGAAGAAGGAGATGAAAGGCTGCTCGGGTGGCCCAAGCCCCTCAGCACCCCCTAAGCTTGGTAAAAAGGCCTTTGGCAAGGAGGCCTGCCCTTCCCCATGCTAGCAAAAGCTCCCTGCTCCCAGGAGAGCAAAGAGTTCCTTAATGAGCTGAACTCATCATCTTGCCTCTTGCTTAATGGATCTCTGCAGTGGTAGAGGAACTAGAGTTTTCTGTTATCTTAACAGCTCTGGATATGCACTCCCTCCTAATTTTTTTCTTCTCTGTAGTTTGTTTCTGGATCAACCAGTTTGTTGTTATTAAAGCACCTGATTGCTTCTGTTTAAAGTCAATCTTTAAAAAAAATGTAAGATTTAAAATATCTCAATAGTTTTTTTAAAAGGGAGAATTTGCAAATTGAAAGGTGATCCTCATTTCAATTTATTTCCATCTAGAATGGAAAGCTTTAGAATATTCTAAAGCTTACCAGAGTCTCAATTTCTTAAAATAGGCTTCAAATATAAGATGGAGTTATTAAAAAAGACTTAGAACTGCAGTGAGAAGAAAGAAGTGGCACCAAAATGAGTGAGGTTAAAGTGTCAATAATTTTAATTCCAGGATATTACATAGATAGAAAGCAAATTAATAGCCTGAGAAACACAAGAGTGGGTAAGGTACCTGACTTGTAGGCACCCATTCCAATTGATATCTTATATTGTGCTATAATTCCCCTGAGTACCTTCAGGAATACATCCTGAGTGCAGAACATAGTTAGTTATGCCTCCCTAAAAAATCTGAAAAGAAATTGAAGCAAAATGCTTTTAAATCTCAAAGACCAAGGCACACACTCTTAACATAAATAGTAAGATATAAGCAAATATTTGTTATCTCCTTAACATCAAATTAAAATCTATTATAATAGTCATTGAGCATCTAGTGATTTTTGGCAGAAAAATTATCACTAAATTGTATGCCATAAGTTATGAGTAAGACCATTTATATTTTTAATAGATTCCTATGTGATGTAGTAATGTTAAGACAAATAAATCAGGGGGGTTGAGAAATAGTACAGCTAGCAAGGCTTTTGCCTTGCATGTTTGATCCTTGACACTCAGTCCCCTGAGCACTGTCAAGAGTGATCACTGAACAAAGAGTCAAAAATAAACTTTAAATAAGTCAAGAATAAAGAGATAAAGAAAAAAAGTAGAATCTGTAGGAATGTGAAACTACAAACATTCATTGTATGGTTATTAGTATGATTTACAATGATAGCTAGAAAAATTTAAGCAATTCACTGATGAATTATAATAATTAGAACCTGTAGGGTTAAATATAGCTCAATATTTAAAAGCAATGCCTTTCTGTACTTCAGGTTCAAATAATTACAGAAAAAAAAAATCCAGAAAATCACTACATCTACAATAGTCTCAATTCTAAAAAAAATCTGTAAGTATTTATAAACATACAGAAATTAAAAAATAAGATGAACATAGATGAGTTCTGTATTTCATATTTAAAAAAAGTAATAATATACATGAAAAAAGAAAAAATTAATGATATAAAATTACAAGTTCCCTTAAATATGATCATAAAAATACCAATCCTAATATATTTATATGGAATTTCAAATAATTTACCTATAAGATACTCTCTAAGAAGAATCATAAAAGGTAAGAGTATATGTTTTATAAAATAGCAATATTTATTAAGGCCAGGAAATTTTAAAATGTGATATTATAATTAGTTATAAAAATGAAATAGAATAAAAATAAGCTACTGTTCACATAACTACTAGACTAAGTAGGAGAAATAGTTCTTAATGATTCTATATGTAAAAATTATATTTGAATTTTAACATACAGGTTTTATACTTCACACTATACCCAAATTTGTATTGCTGATAGATTTTTTTTTTAAGTTTTATTGATTGACTGATTGGTTTCTGGGTCCAACCTAGTGGTACTCAAGGGTTAGTCCTGGTTCTGTATCGCCTCTGGTAGTCTGGTAGACCATCTGGGATGCCAGGAATTGAACCAGTAAATGCCCCACCACCGTGCTATCTCTCTGGTCCCAGCTGTTGATAGATTTTTTGACTTATATGTGAAAGACAAAATAAGATCATAAAGTATAAAATAATTAAAACTTTATATCAAAATTGGGAATATAATAAAAATGATAAAAGAAGAAAAGATATCTATCTTGAAATTTGGATTTTTTTTTGAAAACCAAATTATAAGATTCATAGATTCACAAGAGAAGCCAAGGGCAGTCAAAATTAGTTGCACTGTCTCTAAGTAACAATGATTCAACTTCAGACTGTGTAATCAATTCCTACACATTAATGATTAGAGCAGAAAGATGGGAATTTATTTTTTTTAATTTATTTAAACACCTTAATTACATACATGATTGTGTTTGGGTTTCAGTCATGTAAAGAACACCACCCATCACCAGTGCAACATTCCCATCACCAATGTCCCAAGTCTCCCTCCTCCCCACCCGACCCCCACCTGTACTCTAGACAGGCTCTCCATTTTCCTCATACATTCTCATTATTAGGACAGTTCAAAATGTAGTTATTTCCCTAACTAAACTCATCACTATTTGTGGTGAGATTCCTGAGGTGAGCTGGAACTTCCAGCTCTTTTCTCTTTTGTGTCTGAAAATTATTATTACAAGGGTGTCTTTCATTTTTCTTAAAACCCATAGATGAGTGAGACCATTTTGCGTTTTTCTCTCTCTTTCTCTGACTTATTTCACTCAGCATAATAGATTCCGTGTACATCCATGTATAGGAAAATGTCATGACTTCATCTCTCCTGACAGCTACATAATATTCCATTGTGTATATGTACCACAGTTTCTTTAGCCATTCGTCTGTTGAAGGGCATCTTGGTTGTTTCCAGAGTCTTGCTATAGTAAATAGTGCTGCAATGAATATAGGTGTAAGGAAGGGGTTTTTGTATTGTATTTTTGTGTTCCTAGGGTAGATGGGAATTTATGCACCAAGTGCCCAATACAAGAATGTTACTAACATTTTCCATTACTGGAAATACACAAATGCCTACCAATAAGAATAAAGGGCAAATAAATATTGGTACATTTACATATAAAATCCTAGGCAGTCAAAAAATACCTGTATAAAACTAATATTTACTTTGCCCCCAATACCAATTTTTTTTCTGTCATTTATAATCTGGAAGGTGTCAATTTTGGTGGGTCTTGATTTTTTTCTAGATAAGTTGATGATACTATTCCAAAACCACAAAAAAATATGTACTATATTGCAACAAGTAATAAAGATACAACCTATAGAGAATAAGTAAGAACATGCATAGGTGATCACAAAATCAAAACTAAATCTCACAAACATGCTTGGTCAATGTATTAGGATATAATACTTTCTATATGATTTTACAATATGAAGCTCTTAATAGAATAAAGATGGACTATAGATTATAAGCATGCATACTTAGCTGGTAAAGTTCTGCAGAAAGTTAAGGAATGCAAGCAATTGAACTCATTACCATATAACAGATATAACAGACATAGCTTTTAGACGAGAAATAAAAGAAAAAATATTCTAAAGCAAATGGTGTACTAAAATATTTAATAAACTGAATGCAAAACACCATCAGGAGACAGCTGCTGGAAACAATGAGTATGCAAGGCCAAAGTATATTTATAATATGCTGGTCCATATTTAGTTAAACATATTTACCTAGATTTTTTTTACATCAGAAAAAAAATTAAAAATATTTTTTCATTAATATAAAAAAATAAAAGTTGCAGCAGTGATAAAATAGTCTTAAATGAAAGCTCTTTATGTAACAGTGAAAGTGCATTAATCTGTTTGCTTGTACTATGTGGCATGTCTGTGCAATAAAGGGAGCATAACATTGAGGATGTGAAGTGGCTAGTAGATGCTCTCCGCCCCTGCACTCAACTTCAGCTTAAACTCCAGGTGGCATTCGCTCTATAGACCTACAGACTCACAGACATTTTCTCCCATCTTTTGGAGGAAAAGGTGTGACTTATGGTACGAAAAATCCCCAAACTACTTTTAGGGAATACCAACACTGAAGATCTGAAACCTTTACTGACTTTGGGACTTATGAAATAAATTTCAGTTGTTTAAGTTACATAATCTGATATTTTATTATTGTATCCTGAGTTCATTAGTATGGCAAAATAAACAACATTTAGATATTATGAAAAGCTTGTATACCAATGATATAAGACACATTTATAAAATCATTCTGGAAAAGAAAAGTAATACAAAAAGAAAAACAAAAACAAACAAAATAAAAACACAAACCAGTGGCACTAGAATGAAAGGTCACTTAACAAAAGTAACTATTTTGATGACCAATGAAACACATGAAATAGACATTAAAGCAAAATAAAGAGGTTTAAAAATTTTCTCATCTCGGTGTTCCATATGGTCCCCTGTGCCTGCCAGAAGCTATTTCTGAGCAGACAGCCAGGAGTAACCCCTGAGCACCGCCAGGTGTGACCCAAAAACCAAAATAAAAGAAAAACAATTTTTTTTCTCATCAAAAAATTGTTAATCTGGACATGTAAATTATAGCTGCAATAACTTTGCATTAAGCACAGATTAGGATAACAAAACTCAAATCATTAGCAAGAATGAGCAAGATTACTAATGAAGTACTGCCCAGAGCAAGTAAATTTTCAATTGATTTGATTTTATATTTCTATCTTATTTTCTTTTTTATAAGGTAGCAATCCCATTTGGAGGTATATACATGCCTGTGAAGTAAGAGATTTTCACACAATTATTTATAGCTTGAATTATTTATAATAATTCCAAATTGGAAACAACCTAGGAATCCATTACCAGTAACAATCCTGGTTGCAACATTTGTGTGGCCTCCGGCAAGAAAACAAATCACTGCAATGTATACTTCATGTCCCCCCAATTAATAGCTAAAAATTGAAGAAGCTAATATCAAAGTAACAAATCATATTAGTTTTGCCATTGCTGTGGAAAAAATTATCATAAAATAAGTACCTTAAAATAACACAGTCACTTCACAGTTATGTAGGTCAGAAATCTGAAATGATGTGGTAGTGAGATTCTCTGCTCTGTATCTCAATGCTCCTAAGTTAGGATGTTGGCTGGGTCCTGTTTCTCATCTGGGGATCTGGATCTTATATATTCATTTGTTCTGGAAAAATTCACCTCTTGCAATTGATGAATTGTAGACTCCCTTGTAGTATGTGGGATTATTTCCAGCTCCTATCACAGAGTCCTATTCAGTTGTGCAAATCAACAAAGTTCCAAATCCTTCTTGTTCTTTCAGTCTCTAATTTCCTTTGAGCAAGCATCCAGAGAAAACCCTCAGATCAAAAGGCTTTAATATTGGGCTGAAGAGAGAGTTTTAGGGAGTCAGATGTTTACTTGCCATGCCACTGCCAACCCCAATCTGATCCCAGTCACCACATCTGGTCTTTTCAGCACAGCTAGGAATGACCCCTTTGCACAGAACTAGGCATAACCCCTGAACATCAAGCCAGTTGTAGCCTCTGATCTTCTCCCCAGGTGCCCAAATCCAACCCCCACTGACTTGCCCCCAAACAAAATATAAAAAACACAAATGGTTCGTGTAATTAGGGTCAGTCCTGTATCGTGAATTATTTATCTTATGGCTGACCGTGCCTCATAATATAAAATGTTCCAAACTGTAAAATCTATAGCCATACTTTCCAGGTTACATAGGACATACACGAAAGCTGAATGTAACAGCAGCTAAGGGGCATCTTAGAGTTCAGCCTGACCCGGGATTTTTTCTGGCTCTCAAACATTCACTTACGTTCTAAGTGTGAAACATGTTTACTGCCTCCCAAGATACCCAGAATTTCATCTGATTACAGAAACAGCTCGAATCCCCAAATCTCATCCAAATCTCATCAGATCAAAATTTGCAAATCCCATTATCTAAATGATTTAAGGAAGTAAGAATGAGGTTTCTGGGTATAATCTATGAACTGCTGGGATAAATTATTTTCATCTTGGATTTATAAATAAGCATATTACTCCTAACAATCCAAATATACAATGATGAAGCTAAAATTATTTTTTATAAAGGCAGATGGTGCATTTGGGGTTGAGGAAATGAAAGGTAAATGACTTTATTAGTCAAATAAAAAACTTTTGAAATACACTTTTTAGACTCTAGCTCTAATTCTTGATTAGGTTTCAAGGCTCAGAAAAAATTGTGGCTTTAAGCATTGCAGTGTGAATCTTGTTTCTTCCCTGGGTTCATCTATCTTACGAATTATCTGCCTCTTTCATGGAAAGTAAAATTGTTTTCAGGTGACTTGCGTAAATGAGTCTGGTTCTTTCTTTGGTTCAATTCTTTTGTTGTTGTTGATGTTGCTTGTTTGTTTGTTTTTGTTTTGACACCACACTTGGTAATGCCCTGGGCTTACTCCTTGCTCTGTACTCAGGGAACACTAATCCTGGTTTTAGGGAACCAAATAGGATGCTGGGATAGAATCTTGAAACACTGAGCTGCCTCATTTCAAGCAAGCTCCCCTACTCACTGTACAACTGCTCTGGACCCAACCAGCCTCCTTTTTGTTACAATTCCCTCTATCCTTTCAGTCCAAATTCGTTGGTGTTTTACACACACATATACACAGACGCACACAGACACAGAGGCACACTCTCTGAAGTCTAGCACACATTTCAGTTATTTTTTTAATTCTATGAAGCCAAGTTGGCATTTAAAGATTTTCTGCTGAGATGGTCAGGGTGCAATCTGTTTCCCAAAGATTTCCTGCAATTTGTCCACAGATCTATATAGGACAGGACCTTCATTTTTTTTTAACTTAAAGAACTGTTTGTATGAAAGATTATTCTGATTTTTTTTTACTTTTCTAAATTTTTAGTAAAAGGTGATATATTTAGTCAGCTTTTTCTTTATGTGTTTTATAACCAATCTTACAGTTTTTGTGTCTTTCCCCTTTGCACATGCATGGTTTCCATAACTGAGTCAACAAAATAAAATTATGGTCCAGATTGAACAGAACTCAGAGTCCTAAGAATTACTGAAGTAAATTGAAGATAATGGTACCATCTTAGAATTCTGTGACCAATATTGTATCAAAAATAGATTCTGGCTTTAGAGATACAGCCCCATGGACCAAGAATCACTTGGCAGGCAGAAAGCCCAGGTTCAAAGCCTATACCCATACAGTTCCTTGAGAACACCCAAGAACTGAGCCATAGAAATACACAGCATTGCTAGGTATGCTCACACCCTAAATGCAGTCTGGACTTTCACTTTAGTCCTACAGCCCCTGTGCAGTATTAGAAGCATACGAGCTGTGTGATTTAAAATATAGAAGTAAAAGACCCCATCTGTACAAGTCAAAGGCTGCTTTTGATCAGCAAAGTGCATGAATATATGTTCATAATGAAACTTGTACAATAATTAGAATAAAACTATACAGTATAATATGCTGACTAAATATAACATATATCCCTATTGAATCTGATTCAAGTATACAATATTGGCTATATGATTAAAATTATCCATCAAAGCAAAGATGTTTTCTGACACTATACTTTAGGAGAAATAGTTAACATAGAGGAACTAGGGGTTCTTTAATGTGTATAGTCTCAAAGAATTGAGGATGAGATAGTCTTTCTTGACCTAATAAGAAGTTACATAAAGTTAGATATTTAGCCACATCAGAACTATTTTTATAGTTGTGTATATGATTTATATGCCATAAGTGTTGTTAATTAATAAATTGAAACATGGATTTAATGATATATAATAACTAAAATATAAATAATTTAATTTTCAGAAAAATATCAACTAGGGTAAAATACAACTCATGTCTCTATTATTCAGAGAAAATGAAGGAAAAGATCAAGCTCTAAAGATAATTAATAAGGAGAATTCAAAATACAAAGTATGCTGATAAAATTACATTTGTGTCTTTAAATAGCTACTTTGATTATAAAAATTAATTTGGATATAATTCCCTTAGTGTTTTCTTTTGGAAAAAATAGAAATAGATATGACTTTAATTATCTTTTTATTAGTTTACTTAATCACAATTTCATTTATGGAACAGAGGATTGAGAAATTATTTTAAGAATCAGTTTTACTTTAAAAGGAAGCTTTGCCTATTTTGAGCTCAACTGTATATATTAATTTGCTGCATTAAAGTAATATTTACAAATGAATCCCTGTGATACTTTATTTGAGTTATTTTTTGCAGGGAAAATGCTAGTGTAATAAAGTGCCAGCTTAAAAATCAAGTTACACAGCACATGGCATAATTGTCATCCTATAAAATGCTAATGTTTAATATTAGATAGAAGAATTTCATTGAAACCTTTTATCATCTATTACTTTGACTGCTTCATATAATTTAATTTCATTTTATTTCAGTCCAACATAACGTGAAGAATTCCATTGTCTGCTTAGCTGCCATTTCTCTTGATATTTGAAATATATTTAATTATACAAGGTCACATCTGAGGAGATAAAACTCTCCGAAGAGAATGTAAATGAACTTTCCACTATCAGATCATTTATGAATTCTTTATTACCCAAGAATTACATGATATTATCCTAAAGTGACATAAAATGTCTTACTTCTTGTCTTGCCCATTCCTGGAATGAGTCTGGAATATTAAAGAAAACTAATGGCTCTGAGAATCGGCTGCTCCAAAGGGTCCACTCCTTCGTTATTCATGCCTTAGAACTGGCACACCACAGCAGGAAAAGCAGTAGGAATTGGCTGGTTATATTTAGAGGCTGGAATTATGGATTTTCTTTGCTATGTGGTACTAAAAATTATGTCAAATTGAAACAGCTGTTTGTAATGTCTCACAGAAGCCAAAGCTCTGTTGATGGCAAAATGCTTCATACCAACTGTTAATTAGAAGAATTTATCTATCACTCAAGTGCTGAAAGGCTATTTGCAGATTCTTTTGGAAGTCTGTAGAAAAGCCACTATTGTACAAATCAGAAACCCTGCTAAAGCTCAGGTTTCCATTTGATCAATGGAATGTGTTATATATATTGATGCTGTGGTTTATACATGGAAGTACAATTCTAGGCCAGGTGTTATAATTGATATTTTTGTATTCTTAGCAAACATCTGACTTGAAATAACAAGATTATGAAAATTTATGTTTTTTCAAATGAGAACGTTACATTCTTTCAAAATTATTTTATTCCATATAGTAATTTATTATACTTCCTTGAGAAAAAAATGTAAATAAAACTGAAAATTGCATTTTTTGAAAGAAATGTTTTACCACTTTATTGTACATTTGTGTTTAATAAATATGGCTACAAAATATTTCTATTTAAGGTTATGTTACTATTTTACAGGACAAAAGACTAGTTATATCTATAACACTGCCAAATAAAAGGATTTTATAAGTTGATTACTGATTAGAATAATAAAAACATTTGTATAAATAGTTCTCCTTACTGGATAGATAATTTAGTTTGGAATAAGTTTTAAACTTTTCTTACACATCAAACCTCCAGGTAGAATATATATTTTGATGGTGGTAATATTACCTATTTCACACCTTTTTGTTTTTGTTTATGGGTCACTCCTGGCAGTTCTTGGGGATTCTACCTTACTCTGCACTCAGGGATAATTTCTGATGATACTCAGCAAGACATATGTAGTGCTGGGATCAAACCTGGCCACATGCAAGGCTGGCCTTTTACCTATTGTACTATCTACCCAACCCCTAAAATATTTTTTAATAGTGAAAAAAATATTGACTCCAATTGTGTACTAAGAAACTAAGAAGAGGAATCAAATAACCAAATCAAAAATCTTTGACCAAGGACTCAACAAACTATCAAAGAAAATATCTATATATATAGAAGACAAAAATATATGATATATATACTAAACACATGTTTTCAAGGAAATGCAAATTAAACAATAATGCGGTATGTTGTAAAGATCATGTATGACAGTTAGAATGCTCAAAATTCTTATTACTAGAATTTCCAAATGCTGGCAAGATTATAGAGCAAAAATAACTGCTCTCAACTTGCTTGAAGAAATGCAAAATGGCCTACTCACTCTGAAAGAGAGTGTTGTGTTTCATATAAAATTAAATAAATTTTTTTCTCATGATTTAGCAATCTAGCTCCTTGGTATTAACCCAATGGAAAAGAAGATTTATATCAACATAAAAAAAACCCTTCACACAGATGTTTATAGCCACTTTATTCATAATTTCTAAAGCTTTATGGCATCAAAATGCCTTTTAGCAGTGAGTAGATAAGTAAACTCTGGTCAATCTCGCCCAATAAAATATTACTCGATGCTAAAAAGACATGTGTTATCAAGCCATTAAAAGACTGGATGAATCTTAAATGTCATATTACTTTGTGAAAGAAGGCAATCTGTTAAATGTTGTATACTATATTATTCCAACTTGATGACTTCCTGGTAAAGGTACAATGATACAGCAGTGGTTTGCAATATCCAGTGTTGTCCTACAAGTTTATAAACAAGTTGAAAAACACTGGTCCTCCACAGTGAATAAGAAAGAGTCAGTCTGAAGAACAGTGTTCAGATAGGTAATGGTTCGTAGATATGAAAAAGGCTGAAACTTACTGCTCTATATTAGAATGTACCACCAAGCGATATTTGAATGGAAGTAGCATGTATTATACAATTTTGAAGGTTACATACTCATATATTATAAATCGCTATTTACAATATTAACTTCATGACTAAAAGTCCAAGTCTATCTTTCATTATATAACTGGCTACCTCATTCTATGTATTTATCCTACTATATCCACATACTTGTACTGTTGTCGAAAATCTGTACATTAAGAGTTTTGTGGTTGGGCAGGAGTGGTAGCACAGTGGTAGGGCATTTCCTTTCTATGCAGCTGACCCAGATGGATGCAGGCTCAATCCATGACATCCCTGAGACAGGAGAGATTTCTGAGAGCAGAGCCAGAAGTAACCCTGAGCACTGCCAGGTGTGGCCCAAAACAAACATAAAAGAGTTTTGTGGTCTATCCTTACTATAAAGCTGTCATACTGATATTAGCTTCTCATAATACTGGGCTATTGAGCTGAAAGTGAGAAAAATAAGGCCTATCACAATGGGTTGATACATTTCAAAGAGATGATGTTTTTGATGTCATGTCTTATTTTAATTCTTTACCTATATAAAATTATTAATAAAAGTCTACTTTAAAAATAAAATAGTCCTCATAAATTTAAATGTAAGTCTTTATAAATGTATATTATAATTGATTAATCCTTTCCTTGAAAAGTTTGGCTAAGGCAGAAATTAAAAATAAGATAAATAAGATAAAAAATTAGAGCTCTATTTATATGTGCTAGATATTTTCTTTTTTTTCTACCCCCCCATGCTAGACATTTTCTAAAGTTACTAGAATTATCAGTCTGTCTGACAAGTCATTCAGAATTGCACTACATAATGTTCACTTGATCAAGCAAGAAAAACACAAGTAAAAAGCAGTTAAAATGTCTGAATACTCAAATGTGGCAATAAACTCAAGTCAAGTTAGTTCAGTCTTTTTTTTACAGTACTTCTTAAAATACCTTAATATCAATATAATGTACTCTATTTTAAGTAAATATAGATCAAGACAGAGATTCAAAGTATCTTTATAAAAGGATTATGCCATTTAATTCAAAGATAAATGTGAGCTGATGAAGAGGAAAGAACAGCATTACATAGTGATTCATTTTCATATGAACTAGCAAAAACATTGTTCCACAATTTATCCACCTGTTGGCCAAGAGTTAGTAAGACACTACTTGAATAAGGTAACTAGGTAGACGACTTAACTCTATCACAAACTTCTTTGTCTAATTATACATAATTTATTATATTATAAGTTGGCCATTGACATTTTTTTTAAATATGGAACGCTTCACGAATTTGTGTGTCATCCTTGTGCAGGGGCCATTCTAATCTTCTCTGTATTGTTCCAATTTTAGTATATGTGCTGCCAAAGCGAGGATGGCTTTTAAACAATATTTTAGAGGAGTCAGAAAAGTGTGTGTGTGTATTTCTTTCTTTCTGTGTGTCCTATGTGCTCATTATGGCAACATATATACTGTGTCTCTTCAAATACATTAAGACACTTTGAAAAAGAAGAAAGGCAAATGGCCAAAAGGCACATGAAAAGATGTTCAACATCACTAATCGTCAGGGAGATGCAAATCAAAACTACTATGAGGTACCACCTCACGCCACTGAGATTGGCACACATCACAAAAAAGGAAAACAATCAGTGCTGGCGGGGATGTGGAGAGAAAGGAACTCTTTTTCACTGCTGGTGGGAATGCCGTCTAGTACAACCTTTATGGAAAGCGATATGGAGATTCCTTCACAAACTGGAAATTGAGCTTCCATACGATCCAGCTATACCACTCCTAGGAATATACCCAAGAAACACAAAAATACAATACAAAAATCCCTTCCTTACTCCTATATTCGTTGCAGCGCTATTTACAATAGCCAGACTCTGGAAACAACCAAGATGCCCTTCAACAGATGAGTGGCTGAAGAAACTGTGGTACATATACACAATGGAATACTATGCAGCCATCAGGAGAGATGAAGTCATGAAATTTTCCAATACATGGATGTACATGGAATCTATTATGCTGAGTGAAGTAAGTCAGAGGGAGAGAGAAAGACGCAGAATGGTTTCACTCATCTATGGGCTTTAAGAAAAATGAAGGACATTTTTAACAGTATCTCAGAGACAAGAGAGATGAGGGCTGGTAGGTGCAGCTCAGGACATGCAGCTCATCACATAGAGTGATGAGTGCAGTTGCAGAGATGACTACACTGAAAACTATCATAAAATGTGAATGAATGAGGGAAGTAGAAAGCCTGTCTCGAGTACAGGTGTAGGGGGGTAGGGAGGAGGGAGATCTGGGAAATTGGTGGTGGGAATGTTGCACCGGTGAAGGGGGGTGCTCTTTACATGACTGTAATCATACAACTATAATCATGTTTGTAATCACGGTGTTTAAATAAAGATAAAAAAAATAAAGAAAGAAAGAAAAAAAAAAGAAAAGTATAAAAAAAATATAAAAAAAAATAAAAAAAAATGTGAAGTAAGAATTGTGACATTACAGAACTGGTTTATAATTCATTATAGTCAACTCTGTGGGACTTTAGGTAAGATTACTTTCCATTGGCCTTTCTTGAAGAAAAAACAACAAGAAGGAAGAAGGTAAATAATTTAGATAATAAAAACTATTATTTTTGATTTACTTTATATCTAGTAGTTTTAGTTTGTTTCTTCGGTGTAATGTTATAGTGCTTTGGAAATATCATAATCATACTAGAGTAACTATTAAATAATCTATTTATATATATTATCTCTGAACAGAAACTGTATTTGTTTCCCTCTATGAAGATATAAAATGCCCACTAAAAATAATTCATAAATTGTCTAATTTGAAGTTTTATTTATAAGACATTATAATGAGCTTTAAACTAAAACTAAATTTTCTTGAAACTCTGTGATATAAAACCCAGTACAAAAACACAAAAGATATTCTGGGTATAAATTTAAAAACAATTTGAGAGAGAGATAGAAATAGATTTAAAATGAGTGAGCTAAAGAAAGAATGTTTGCCAAATATAATTGCACATAATCCTATTGCTCTATTATTGTCTTTACTATACTCTAGATATCTAATAAAATAAAAAAACAATAGTCCTTATCTATATAAACATATCTAGTATGGTTATAAAATGAGAATATTTGATAGATAATATAGTTATCCTGAAAAACAAAAAATTGTTAAGAATCTTTTAATATCAGACCAAAATATCTCATTTAAGGATAAATTATTCTCCAGGAACTATTTTTTTCATATATTTTACTTGAGATTGCCATTTTTGACAGTTGTGAATCATTTTCTAAAATACTAAGGGACAATTAATTATAGTTAAATTTGCAAATTATTTTTTCACTTTTTGTTTTTGGTCCTTACTCAATGGCGCTCAGGATTGACTCCTGGCTCTTCGCTCAAAAATTACTTCTAACATGATTGGGGACCATTTGGGTCACCAGGGATTGAACCTGGATTGGTCTTGGGCAAGACAAATGCCACACTCACTGTGCTATCATCTGGTCATGCAAATATTTTTAATTTATTATTTTCCTGAGATGATCTGATGCTGTAGACAGATTTTTTTTAAAATTTGGTAGAGGGCCACATCTTGTGATGTTCAGAGGTTATTCCTGGCTCTGCACTCAGAAATTTTTCTGATGCTATGAGGAAGACCATTTGGGATGTTGTGACTGAGCCCCATTGGCATTTATTTGCAAGGCAAATGCCCTCTCTACTTAGTATTACTCTGGTCTTCCAGTTAGAAGTTTTTAATAAGTATTAATAATTTATTTGGTGACTCTTATTTTTAAAAGTATATTTTTATTATCATTTTTGAAAACAATGTGACATAATATCTGATATTGAAATGATTTGGTAAATATAATAACAGTGGTTACCATTAGGAACAAACTATGATTATGCATATGTATGAGTATGTATAAAGGTACAAAATCAGAAGCCCTTGGGAGGGGAGGCTCCAGCAAGAACAAAGGCTATGATATAATTATTAAAGGTCATCAACAATTGCAATCTCTCTTCTTTAGCAACATCATAGTAACAGATAAATTCTAGTTATCTATATAGAATACGCCATGGTTAGGGGCAGTTTAGGAAAGCTCAGTAAAAATGATTTTGTTGGGGCAGTTGCCATGCATTTTCTAACTTGGATATTTTCCTTATTTTCTGCTTCTCAACTTAAAAGTTATATTCCTGTGTTTGGCCCTGAACATGATCTTCTTTCTTTCTTTCTTTCTTTCTTTCTTTCTTTCTTTCTTCTTCTCTTTTCTTTCTTTCTTTCTTTTCTTTCTTTCTTTTTTTTTTTTCTTTTTTCTTCTTTCTTTCTTTCTTTTCTTTCTTTCTTTCTTTCTTTCTTTTCTTTCTTTCTTCTTTCTTCTTTTCTTCTTTCTTTCTCTTTCTTTCTTTCTTTCTTTCTTTCTTTTCTTTTTTCTTTCTTTCTTTTCTTTCTTTCTTTCTTTCTTTCTTTCTTTCTTCTTTCTTTCTTTTTTCTCTTTTCTTTCTTTCTTTCTTTCTTCTTTCTTTCTTTCTTTTCTTTTTCTTTCTTCTTTCTTTCTTTCTTTCTTTCTTTCTTTCTTTCTTTCTCTTTCTTTCTTTCTTTCTTTCTTTCTTTCTTTTCTTTCTCTTTCTTTCTTTTCTTTCTTTCTTTCTTTCTTTCTTTCTTTCTTTCTTTCTTTTTCTTTCTTTCTTTCTTTCTTTCTTTCTTTCTTTCTTTCTTTCTTTCTTCTTTCTTTCTTTCTTTCTTTCTTCTTTCTTTCTTCTTTCTTTCTTTCTTTTTTCTTTCTTTCTTTTCTTTCTTTCTCTTTCTTTCTTTCTTTTTCTTCTTTCTTTCTTTCTTTCTTTCTTTCTTTCTTTCTTTCTTTCTTTCTTCTTTCTTTCTTTCTTTCTTTCTTTCTTTTTTCTTCTTTCTTTCTTTCTTTTCTTTCTTTCTTTCTTTCTTTCTTTCTTTCTTTCTTTCTTTCTTTCTTTCTTTCTTTTCTTTCTTTCTTTCTTTCTTTCTTCTTTCTTTTTTCTTTCTTTCTTTCTTTCTTTCTTTTTCTTTCTTTCTCCAATCATGACAGTAGTCCTTGAAATTCTTTTTTATAATGGCAGATAAGGCACATAGGTAGCTGAGTGGTAACAAGAGCTAATGCTTTCTTTTCTGCAGAAAGTAATTCCTCATTAGCTTGAGGGTATATTCCCAAGAGCCGGTATAGTAGGGACAAGTTCTGATGTCATGAAGATCAAGTGAAATTACTGTGTAGAAAGTTTGGTTAGAAACTAGATTCTGATATCTGAAAATTTGAATCTTCAGAAACAGGGAGGGAATTATTGAAAGAAGAGATAACTGATGTAAAGACAATCAAGAGTAAATAAACTTGGCCTCTATGGGGAACCAGAAGTCTCATGAGTAATGGTGAGAACGGGAATGGAGAAAGATGAAGTTAGAGCCCAATACAGTAAAAGTTTGGAGGTCAGTGAAGAGCATATATTTTAAGAGCAATGGAAAATAATTGGCTTGTTTGAAAGAGAAACAAATAGCTTTACTTGTTTACAAATGATTTGGGCAGTTTTGTGGAGAACTGATTATAGAAAGATAAAAGTGGAAGCCAGTTACCATTATAAAGAGGTGTCTTGTCATGGTGACAGCAATGAGAATATTAAAGAATGTTTAGTATTTTAGATAGTGTTAATCATTAACATTGCTAGTGAAGTATTTCCTTGTTAAACTTTCATCAGGTTACTACATCTTTAGAGTGTGTGAATAGTTGGCATGTCCTATTTAAATTGGGTTTGACTGTATCAACAAAAGCAAGCAATTTCTGTTTTCAATGGTTGATATGCTGATGTGAAAACTTTCATAGACTTTTACATTTGTTTTGTTCTGTGATCATACCAAAATGGGCTCAGGATCTATTTCTGGCTCTGTTCTCAAAGATCATTACTGACATGTTCGGGTGATCATATTGGGTACCAGGGATCAAACTAAGGTTAGCTGCTTGCAATTCAAGTATCCTATCAACTGTACTACCTCTCCAAACTAATATATACTTAATTTTGACCTCTTTACCTAATTCTAGTTTAGAAGTAGCCAATCAAGAGAAAATAATGATGACTGAGAAGGGCACTTTTAAGATGCCCCAGTGTATACTTGATTAAAATGATTTTATATCCAGGAAAGTTTTGAGTGTCAAATAGCTTAGTATTCAGAAATATTGTTGCTTTTGTAGGCCAGAAGAGTGATATGTAGCTAGCTAAATCTTGGGAAACCTGTACAAATATATATAATGTAAAACAAATGTATATAAATATATAATATATAAAAGTATTTCCTTAAGTAATTAAACTTTGGGTTTTCTATAACTGTTATTAAAATATTAAAATAACTCGGTCAAGAGTGGTAGTACAATATGTAGGACACTTTGCATATATGACTCTGACCTGAGTTCAACCTGCAGAACTTCATATAGTCCCTCTAGCATTGCAAGGAAATGATTCTTGAGCACTTCTGTGTATGGCCAAATATAATATTAATAATACTACTAGTGATCTATAATATATATAATATTGTGAATTAACAACTGAAGAAACTGCAGGAATAGTTTAGGAATTATCTATTCCAGTCAAAGGTTTATAGAATTATTTTTCAAATTATTTATACATTTAAGAAGTGGGCAACAGTTATGAAATTAATCCAAAATGCATCATGTGAAGATTAAAACTTACAATAGCTAAGGGGAAAAAGTTATCTTTTGTAATTTTCCCAGAATTCTAATTCCCAGTATACTACTTGGATGATAATGCTAACTCTCAATGAAAAAGCTTATTCAAACCTTTCAAGAGGAACTACTACCAATCCTTTTTAAGCTCTTACAGGAAATTAAATAAACAGAAACACTTCCAAATAATTTTTAAGGAGCTAATATTACCATGATACCCTAATACAGTTAAAAAAAGAGACAAATTTAAAAAATTAGAAAAGTTGTATTGGAAGTGGACATAGAGGAGTGCCAGGTAATCTAGTTAAATCCATCCTTTCCCATTCAATATCACTTAACAGAGGGGTAGCAAATAGCTATGTCCATCTGACAAAAGAATAAAGGAAAGACAAAGGGAAAGAGAGCAGCAGAGTAATGGGCCAGGAACTGTAGCCTTTGGAACAGCAGCAATAGACAACAGAGCAGCAACACAGGAAGGCAACTTGTGTGATTCCTGCAAACTGTCAAAGTCAGCTATCAAGGGGATTGATAGGATGAGTGATGCATCCATTGAGAAAGTGAACAACAGGGGACCAAACTTGGGCATAATCTACTTGAATAAAAACAAAGAGTGAAAGAAAGGATGAAGGATATTACATGCAAAAAGCAAAGTGAGAAAGAGACCTGGACTTGGGAAAGGAAGACCGAGCTCCCTATTTACACTATACCATGAAGAAACTTTAATATTATTAACATTGGCAGTTTTTCATGCTCAGTTTACCATTAGAACTCAAGGACTCATATAGGAGCTAGACAAGTTTTGTGTGAAAAGGAACAAATTTAGTCATAAAAACATATGGTGTCAAAGTATCCTATTTTCCCAAATCACTATTCTCTATAAAAACATATGTATTTTAATGCACAAATATTGTGATCATTTTATGCTTTGATAGATGTAATCTGAAATGTGTATAAAGGTTTGAATCAAGAGCTGTGTGCTAAAAAAATTAAGGAACATTTTTTGAATATATGTGAATAATTCTTGCTTCATTTAATTTTTGAGAGCATTTAATTCACAAAATCCTAATTTTATTTTCTGCCTTTTTTAAATTAAAGCAAATAATTTCTTTAAAAAATTAAAATATATTCTCAAAGTCTTTCTGAAGCATATAATAGACACCTCTAAACTTCTTTAAGGAAGAAAGAAGTCTAATTTTCAGGGTGTGTAAAAGGATAGAAGCCTAACTTTTACAACTGGGTGCAATTGAGTACATCTGGCTTCAAAGTAATTTTCTAGGGTTTGGAAAAAATTAGTAAGGCACAGGTTGACCCTTGTTCAGTCGTTGGGAGGAATTTCAGGAGTAATCCTAAGTAGAGAGCTCAGAACTATGCTCTTTCATAAACTGTGATACTGAGACTTGGAAGTTTTGTTGATAGAAATTACATCCTACTATTCCAAGGAAATATGTTATTGAGACTTAACTGTAAACTTCCAGATTCACTGTGTAATGACAAATAGGAAATGTTAAAACAAGACAACTATATGAAAATTAATGTACACATTGCCAATTTTCCAGAGCTAGAATGAACAAGTAATGAATAATTTTATAACTTTAATATTTTGCTTTTCTTACTCCATATTAATTACAGGTTTTATGATTCTTTTATATTCTGTTATCTCATAGTGCAGCTTTCTTCCTTCACTTTATAAACAAGCTAAATCTAAAATTTAAAATTTAAATAATAATAGCCTTACATATTTCAAGCATGATCATACTGATAACATTTTAAATGTTTTACCATTAACAATTTTTTTTTCTGGGGCATTATAAGTCCATGTCGATGCAATTTTTATTTCTTCTAGCACTTACTTGAAAATCTGCTTCTTGAAGCTGTTTTTTCTGGTAGATAGCTTTTGTTTTTGTTGTAGTATAGATAAAAGTATAGATTACTGAATTTTATTCCAAGATGCTTTGGTAAATTTTGTAGGAGTGTATAATATCTCTTCCATATATTAACTTTCAGGTAACATGCCAACCAGGTACACAAGTATTTTCACATAAAACTAATGTATCTAATTTTAATATCTACATAACACAATTTGTAAGTCAGAAATTACAGAATTTTAACAAAAAATGTTGACTTGTTAAAACAAATTTACATATCTAGAAAGAACTAAGTGTGTTGACTTGTTATAATCAGATTATTTAAATGAATCACTATGTAGACTGTTAAGAATGAAATATTTCCTGCTTCCATATATTTTTCTCTAATACTAATGGGCAATTAATTAAACTGTGGTGAATCTAATAAATAAATAAGAACATTAATAAATAGCTATTCTTGGGACAGAACAGTTTACATCAGTTTTTTTGTTTGTTTGTTTTTGTTTTTGGGCCACACCCAGTGTTGCTCAGGGGTTACTCCTGGCTGTCTGCTCAGAAATAGCTCCTGGCAGGCACGGGGGACCATATGGGATACCGGGATTCGAACCAACCACCTTTGGTCCTGGAACGGCTGTTTACAAGGCAAACACCGCTGTGCTATCTCTCCGGGCCCAGTTTACAACAGTTTTGCCTAACAGGTCACTTTAATACCAAGTTAGTGCTACTCAGGAACCTTTTGTCCAACTAATATTTAATTTTATGGCCTTTGATTTATTTGTTTATTTTGGGGCCCATGCCCAGCAGTGCTCAGGGGTACTCCTGGCTTTGCACTTAAGAACACTCCTGGCAGGCTTGCAATAACCATTTGAGATTGCGAGAGAATAAACCTGGGTGGCTGCATGCAAGGCAAACACTACCCTGCACACTGTATGATCTCTATGGCCCCCAGTCTCTGATCCTTTGGATCTATGCAAAGTTGCATTTTTATGTTTCTTGGCTTTTTTGGTGTAGGTAGAAAATTTGAATATTTAAAATAACCTAGAATTTCTATAATTTAGAGTTATCTGTTACTTCATGAATATGTATGGAATTTCTCTATTAAATCCCTTCCACCAAAAAGATTAATCCTGGGCCTGAACAAACTGTATAATATACATGAATGAAGGTGACAGGTTTCTGCTATGGGCAGGGACCAGTGGTTTAACCTCAGTGTGCATTCAATTTATAACATGATGCTAATACATATTGGACTTCCAAACATTTTGAATTTTCCTGGACTACTGTTTAGGTGTTTAATCAGAATTATAACTTGAATAATGGTTACTTTTCTTTCCTAAACTATTTTATTTCTGACAAATCAATCTTTAAAAATTGCTGGACCTCCCATTGTGTTATAACACAGCACATATTAAACTTGCATCAGAATCAAGAATTTGTCTTGCCAGAACACACAGCTTGTTAAAAGCATATTTCCAATCTGTTCCATCATCTCCTGAACGAAGGATAAACAAGATGAGGGGAAGTGTCCTCATCTATGATTTGAGAAATGACTTATTTTCATCAATGTACATTTAATTTTAATTGAATGTTGGCACAAACCAAATCTGGGCATAATTCAGTCAAAAAATAGTTTAGAAAAACTGTCAGACCAACAAAATAAATCAGTTGTCTGATTCATGTCAAAGTTGTTCCTGAATCCATAAAGCAACCATAAAACTTATTTTCAGAAAGGCACATCTGAAAGAAATCGGTTTTCCAGCAGTCAAGTCAGCGCTGTATTTTTTTGGATTCTATAAATGCAACACTGTAGCACATTACAAAGGAGATATATGAAGTTATAATTCATAATAAAGTTATTTTAATCTAGCCAATAGTGTGAATACAGAAAAGAACATATATGTGACCTGTTTTTTAAGTGTTCATACTGTGAAGCAAAGAGACATATGTGTTTGTATATAGTTCTTAAATATATAGATTAACAAGTGACATTGCATTTAGTGAGAAGTGTTTGAATAAATACTTGAAAATTAAAGCACTAAAGAATTTGTGTTTTATTCTTTAGTATTTCTTTTAAAATATAATTGGATCTGTGCCCAAATAGTCTATTTTATTGATATAATACAGTAAAATATGTTTCCAAAGTATAGCCAACTATAGTATTTTTATATATATCTGGTGACAATAATATACATTTAAGAAGAGAGGACATTGAACTGTAAATTCAGTTGGTCAAGTATTTCTGGGAGTGACCCCAAGATCCGTTACTATGGCTTAAGGGCCCCTCCCTCCACCTTTATATTCTTAATCCCCAGATGAAAAGTAATATGGGGGCCAAAGAGATAGCTCTCTCTGCATATGCTTGGAACAGAAAGGCCTAGACCTGGGTTCAGGCCCTGGCACTGTACATTACCCCGAGAGTCATAGGGAATTTTCCCCTCACAAAAATTGCTGAGTAGTCCTTAAGTATAATTTGATGTGCCTCCCAAAACCAACAAAACACTTAAAAGGTAAGACAAATTACCTTGTCTTGGCAACATCTGGATCATATATATGTAAGATATATGCATAAAGACTATATACTGAGATAGTAGATCTTTATTGACTCAAGATTAATTCTTATTCAAGGTTGCTTTAAATACTTAGTAAATTTTGTAATTTCCCACAAATTTTAAAACTATTTTTCTGTTTTATGAAAATGACAATCATAGAGCCAGAGCGATAGCACAGTGGTAGGGCGTTTGCCTTTCACGAAGGGTGATCCAGGACTGACCGTTGTTCGATCCCCTGGTGTCCCATGTGGTCCCCCAAGCCAGGAGCGATTTCTGAGCACATAGCCAGGAATAACCCCTGAGCGTCACTGGGTGAGGCCCAAAAACCAAAAAAAAAAAAAAAAAAAAGAAAGAAAGAAAAATGACAACCACGATTTTTTTTAGTTTTTGGGTAATATTATCTGATGTCAGGGGTCACTAATGGCTCTGCACTTAGGAATTATCCCTGAAAATGCTTGGGGTACCATATGTGATATTGAGGAATGAACCAGGGTTGACCACAAGTGCCCTATTACTAGTGTCCAAACATTAACATTTTGTTAAGTATATAGATAGCATTAGGTCTTTTAATCCAATAACATGAATATTTTTCTATTTGTTCCTTTATTTTGGGGGGTGAGGGTCACACCTGGCAGCACTCAGGGGTTACTCCTGGCTCTATGCTCAGAAATAGCTCCTGGCGTGCTCAGGGGACCATATGGGATGCCAGAATTTGAACCACCGTACTTCTGCATGCAAGGCAAATGCCCTATCTCCATTTATCTACCTGGCCCCAAATAAGCAGACCCATAGTCATTGTTTCTTGTTACTTGTTTTTTGTTTGTTTGTTTGTTTTGTTTTGGCGTCACAATGAGCAGTGCTCAGGGGTTTCTCCTGGCTCTGCACTCAGAAATCGCTACTGAAAGGCTCAGGAGACCATATGGGATGCCAGGATTTGAACTATCATTCTTCTGCGTCTAAGGCAAATGCCCTACCACTGTGCTCTCTCTCTGGCCCCTATTTTTTTCTTAATAAAACAAAGAATCTGCCATTTATCCCTGAAATTAATTTATCTTTTAACTTTAAATTAGGTAATTTGTATCTTCTTTATTGACTTTTGCAAAATCTTAAAATTCTGGAATATAGATCTTTTGCCTCTGTGGCTAATTTTCTTCCTAACATCTTGCTGAATTTGATATTGTAAGTCAGATCTGTCAAGTTGACAGTAATTTTAATCACTTAAAAGTTGCGTTATTTTTTTCCTCTTATGGTTTCAGATACAAAACTTGAACTGGTGTTCTACTGTCTTTCTCACTTGCTATATTCAAGATTTTTTTTCTATTTTTAGTTTTAAATAATTTAATAATTATATATCTTATCATGTTGCACTGTCATCTTATTACACAATTTTATTTTATGTTATTCATCTATTTTTATCTATTTGTTTATTTATTTTTGTTTTTGGGTTACAGTCCACTGTGCTCAGAACTGCTTCTGGCTATGGAGCTGTAGTATCTCACTGGCCCCTAAATCTCATATTCCCTCTGTTTTCTTTATTGATAGCTTTTAACCTGGGCCCTTCCACAGGGCATTAGATAATGACATAAGAGGTAAGTTTTTAAAAGAGAGCTGATTAATATATTCACTAGCTTGAAAATAATTGACTATATAAGCATCTTTAATTAAATTAATTGGTCAAAAAAACAGAAACAAAAAAATTAGAACATAACAAATTAAGAAGCTTATATACTGCAAAAGATAAAAGAAAAAGACAACCTGAGACTATTAGGGAATATTCAGTTAAAACTAACAACTGACAAAAGGGTAATATACAAGATACATAAGGCACCTAATTTGAAAAATTACCAACAAAAGAACTACCCCAAATAATCACAAGTGGGAGGAAAACTGAATGAATATTTATGCAAATAATACATATAGATAACCAGTAGGCATATGTAAAAGTACTATTTATCACTTCGAAAGTGTAAATCAATAGTAAAATCAATAAAATAATAATGAAATATCACCTCATACTAGTGAGTCAGCTCATAGTAAAACAGAACAAAACAAAAACAGTCTGTGGTTAAAGGTAAAGGAGCACTTAACCACCATTGGTGGCAAATCCATCTGGTTCAGCCTTTTTCTATGGAAAGAAGTTTCAAGATCTACAAAAGTTAGAGTGAGCTTCCATATGACCCAGAAGTTTCTCACGTTGGCATTTATGCTAAGATTTGAAAACAACACAAATGTTCTAAACTGAGGAGTGAATAAAGAAACAATTGGTATATATACAAATTGAAATAATACTCAGTTATACAAAAGTATAAAATCATGAAATTTGCCACTATGTGGATATAGCCAGAGTGTAACATATTGGAAGAAGTTAGTAGGAGGGAGAGGCAAAAATAGAGGATGTTCTCTCTCATATGTGGAATATAAAGAAACATAGTATGTTAATAATAAATGGCCAATGGGTGGGGCCAGGGCGGTGGCACAAGTGGTATGGCGTTTGCCTCACACGTGCTAACCTAGGATGGACCACAGTTCGATCCCCCCCCCCCCGTGTCCCATATGCTCCCCCAAGCCAGGAACGATTTTTTAGTGCATAGTCAGGAGTAACCCCTGTGTATCACCAGATGTGGCCCAAAAACAAACAAAAAAAATTGGCCAATGGAAACAGGCCCTGAGGATTGAATTTGCCAAAGAGGAGGAGTGAGATTGTAGGACCTTGAGACTTTGGTGGAGGAGGAATGTTCACTTTCTCTCTGGTCTTGCGGTGGGAATGGACTTAACACACCATAGCACTAGAACTCTATTATTAAGAATTAAGAATGGTAAATTACAATTTACCATTCTTAATTTAATTTGTAAAAAATTTTTTAATTTGAAAATAATAATAAATCATGGTACCTAAAATATTGGGAAAATGCCGAATATGTATCATAAAATTGGGTTTGTATCCTAGATTTATTAACCACTCAATACCTTAGATATTTTAAATTTATCATCATTTCAAGTTTTTCTTAACCCCTATATAGAAATGTTGAAAATATTTTTACAACAAAATATTAATAATCCCAGAAAAGATAGCATTTTAACAGTTTTGTATAATACTGGGAAAAAGGAAGTCAACATTTTATTTAACACATCAATTTTTGTATAAATATTATTATATGTTTCTAGCCAAACTACAATGGATAGCTCTGTTGGATAAAAAGGATTTGAATAATTTTCTTATTAAATGTATTTTGACAGGGATTCACTGGCTAATAAACAGAGGATACTAACTTCTCACTGCGTAGCATTTTGAAGAAGGGAAAATATTTGAGGTGACCCAGTTAGAAAAACTAAATCTTAAGGGAGAAAAGCGGATGTCAAAATGATTGAGGATGCCAGGGAATATGCAAGAGAATAAAGTTTTCTTTGAGAGACTGCATTTTAATTGTACAGTCATTGACTAAACAGTTATTCAGGCCCTTAACAGAGATGCTAAGATTAAGCTAATAATTGTACTTCTGGCAACACTCGCATGAAGCTTTCTAAACAGAGTGTATGGCTTATAAACAGACAACCACTTATCTGTGGTTAAACTTGACATCTACCCCTTCTGAGAAGCACTCATTGACTTCAGAAAGTTTTCTCTAAGGTCAGTGAAGGTTGTGTATAATCTCCTTCACATTTTTCTTCCTTGTGGTTGGCATAAGCAAGTGCTGGATATAATGTCTTTCAGAGATATCAGTTCAGGGAAAAGAATTTGTAGCTTTTACAGAGGAAGTTCTTCGATACGAAGTAATTGGTGTTCTCAGTACAAGATTTTCTCTTTGGAGAGCCAATCTTTATATAGTATAGAAACAAATATCTCAGTAGTTTTCTTAGGCATCCAATGTAATACCTTAAAAAAAACTTGTAAGGTTCTTATTTCGGCAAATGGCAGCATCCCAATATAAATAATCCAAAGTGACTTTATATTTTAATGAGCAGGAAACAAATATCAAAGATGTACTAATTAAAGAACTTTATTAAGAATTTTTGAGAACTTTGGAAATTTACCAATGTCTAAGCCAGAGAAATGCAATCATATTTAGCTATCAGTATATCTGACATTATCCAAATAACATATTTAGCACATTCTCTTATTAGTAAATCTAAATAAAGAAGGTTAAGTAAACACCTAAATGTTCAACATAGTTTTAAAAAGTTCATGTTCAACAAATAGGAAGCCTGAAAATATTAAATACTTAAACAATATATCCTCTGTAGAAAAGGAAGAAAGGAAGGTATTAAAATTATACTAGGCTTAGGGAGAAAAAAAGTTTTGTATAAATTTCTGCAATCTAGCTCTCTGTGAAAATAATCTTTATTAACTAATATTAATGATGATAATAATAAACAGTGAATAGTTCTAAATGTAATAGAGTATATAACAAATTTTAGAACCTTAGGGAAAAACAACACATTAACTTTCAATGTTACCTTGCTTTTAAGAAAGCTGTTTTTTTGAAATAATCCAATGTCAACAGCCCCATTTCAAACGTAGGATAGATGTTCTTTATAACTACTCAATTTATTTACGCAACCATTGCCCTTTTTACCTCTTATCATAACCAACCTTATCTTTACTTACAAAGCCTAGCATTCTTCTTCAATAACCTTTTTTTTTTCTTTTTGTCGTTTTGGGTCACACCCAGCAGCGCTCAGGGGCTACTCCTGGCTCTGCACTCAGAAGTTGCTCTGGGGACCATGTAGGATGTCGGGATTCGAACCATAGTTTGTTCGAATCAGCTGCTTGTAAGGCTAACACGCCCTATTGCTGTGCTGTCTCTCCGGCCCATCTCCAATAATTTTTTAAATCTCAGAGTAGTATTTGATTGTATTTGCATCCCAGGTTTCTCCTACTCCTACTGAAAGCGCATCTTTCAGCACATCTCTTTCTGTACTGGGAATCCTGCCCTTTTCTTTATCATCAATACCCTTCTGTGTCTTCAATCTCATCCCTTCTTCCATCCCTTTTGAGGGGTCCATATCCACTGGTGCTCGAGGGATAGTCTCAGTCCAAGTGCTGAAGGAGACATTTGACAATGCCTGGGAAACCACAGGTTGCTGGGATCAAAACTAAGCCTCCCCCACACAGAGCATGTCCTAGAATTACTTTCCTGGCACAAAAATTCTTCTTGACTTAATAACCTTCTTCCTGTAGCTAGCTATTTTACATTTCCTCCTCCTTAATTATTTTGAATTAATTTTTGTAGAGATCAAATGGGCTGTGTTACGCGTCAGCTAGGCCACTCTTCTGAAAATTGTTGTCGCTTGGCTTTTGTGAATTCTCAGTCTCTTAATTATTTTCCTCTTATTCCTATTTCTGTTCAAGGTTTTTATTTTATTTTTGTGTTGTTTTTTGCCTGCTTGCTTTTGTTTGTTTGCTGGTGTTCTTAGTGATATTGAGGGACTTCTGTGTTTAGGGATCTGTGATCTGTGCTTAGGGAAATCGTATCAGATTTAGGTGGAACGCATGGAAATGCCGAAATAGAAACGGGATCTGCCTTGAGCCAAGCAAGTGCCCTCCTCAATGGCTATCATTCTGAACTCCTATTTACTTGCTTCTTCTGCACATGCCTTAAACGTTGGCTTGACTCTGAGGTTCTGTAGATATCTGTTCTCTTTGCTCCACTTATTCTTTCAATGTGACCCCCTTTATTTACAGGTCTTTAATAAGCAACTGGATATGAATTAAAATTAATTCCTATTGTTCAGTTCAATTTCTGGGTTACCAGTTTCTTGTGAAAACTATAGACAGAACTGTATAAAAGTTTTAATCCACTGATATATTTGTACATGTATGTGACACATTAAGAAAATATTTAAAATCATTTTACTAATAACCTGAACAATGTGATACAATTATTCACCTGATTATTATAGTAGTTGAAAATCCAGTTCCAAGCAACTTTGATTTCTTTGTAACCATTATTTATCCTAAACAATCAATCAAAAAGCCCTGTCTATTCTGCTTTCAAAATATTGCTAATCTCATCTCATTTTCTTCCATCTAACACTACTATTTAGTGGAGAATATTTTCATTTCTTCCATTAATTAATGAGCTGCCTTCTAATTGACATCCTTTTCTCTTTCTGTGACCTTGAAAATCAATTGTCTTGCTACTGCAAATAATTCAGTTCTCTTTATAACCTCAATGTTTTCCAATGTTCAATAACATTTGAAAGAATCCTTAAGGTATCAATAAAGCTTGAATAATTTGACACTGATTACTGACTTAACATGCTTTCTTTTATTCCATTCAACTCTTCTCATTTCTTGTTTTCATCAGTTTCTGAAAATTGCATTTTGTTTCTATGAGCAATCTCTTGACTCAAGTAAAATCTTTACGCAAGCCATTCCCTTGCCTGAAATGATTTTTACCTCCAATGTTTCTTTGATTGAATTATTCCTTCAAGCATAAAGTCTTTTCTTTACTATTTACTACCACTTTGTAAATTATATGTTGGCTAATGAATATTGTAAAAAAAAATGGAATTGGCAAACTGACTAAATTGGATTATAGTCATTGAGATAGAGTAGCTTCACTTCTATCATACCTTAATTTTATTACATAATATTAATGTCCACATATCTTCCACTTAATGATCTTAGGGGAATATTTATATATAACTTAGTTCAATTATCCTAAATTATAGTATTGCTATGTATTTAAAAATGAAAGAAACCCATACAGAGCAAGCAAGTCATATTTCTATAGTAAAATGAATAATAAAATTTAGATCAGAGATAAAAATGAAGATTTTCATTCCAAAGACACACAGATAAACTATTATTGCATATATTTTGAGCAGAGATTAAAAACTAAAAGAAATAACATTTATTTCTAGTAACATTTTAATATATTGTGATATTAACTAAAAATGTACTTCAAATTGACAACATACCTGTCAAAATACATTTAGGTATTTTTTTGTGTAACAAGATTCAGATCTCCCTGAGATGCTAAAATAACACAAATATATATTAATTATATAAACATAAAATATAAATAATAAATATAATGTAAATTCAGAAAAATTATTTCAAAGGTTAATCATCCCTGAGAAATCATCTATAAATATTTTCCCATAAGTATTGATATTTCTTATAAAATTTGATAATAGAAGTGGGCCTAATAAATATTATTTTAGAGTAAATATCACATGTGTATTAGTTTTCTGTGTAAAATGTAGTTGATAAGAACATATTTTCTTATTAATAAAATAAACTTTTATCAATCTTGCCAATACTAATAAATAATATTTTCACAAAAATATCTAAAATGTTAATTTTATAGTGCCATTTAGTCTCCACTATCCCTAATGTGTGACATAGTATAAGCATTAATTGAATGTTTGTGAAATAAGTTATAGAGAGACATTTATTCTTTGTTCACAAAGTCTGATTCTTTAAATCATGTTACTCAAATATGAATAAAAAATGAAAAATCTCTATGCAATTTCTGAGCATGGAGCCAGGAGTAACCCCTGAGCACTGCCGGGTGTGACCCAAAAACCACAAAAAAAAAAAATAGAATTCAGATACTAATCTCTCAACTTCTACATACCTTTTGATAAAAGCCAATACCATTGATGTATTTTTTTTATGACAACTTTCAATATTGGCATTAAGATTTATGTAGAGCCATCTCTTTACTCTTAAGGCTGTTGAAATGGTAATGAGATTTTTTAAATAGGGAAAATTAAAAATGTTTTTAGTGTATATAACACAGGGAGTAGTTTTTCTTTTGCCAAACTCCTATCTATGTTGTCTACTAGTTTATAGATACTCCATTTTGATCCACTTACTAGTCTATGTTTAGAGAAAAACTACTTGATAAAATTTCATGCTACTGAGAGAAGCCAGATGGGGTTTTCTTTGTAGATGACTTCCAAAATTCTCACCTTCTAGTCTCAGAAACTTGTTACTCAAAGGATCAATAACAGGAATATATTAGCACACCGGGAGAGTTTTTCAGAGCTAGCAGAAGGAAATAGATTTGCTCTACAAGAAAGAGCAGAAAAATGATTATCAGTGTCCTACAAATAATGAAGGATAGAAAAAAGACATTTCATGCCAAACTACTTTGTATATATGTATATAGTTTCAAGCTTGTAATGAAAATTCAAAGACTTTCTACCTTTAAGGAGACTATCAAGTCCCAACTTTTAAAGAATTATACCTGGAATATATTCAATTTTTCATAAAACAGTTAACATTTAAATATTTTAAAGTTAACATTTTATTTTAGTTACTTTTCTCCTTGCTCATTTCAGCTTTTCCAAATTCATTTATTAGAATTATTGCTAGACCATTTTTGATGTGATGATATTTTGTCTTTTTGTTTAGTAACATACACTTAAATACTTACAGAGAAAATTATATGCTGTCTGAGGTATCTTAAAAATAATATGGGGCTGGGCTGGGCGGTGGCGCTAAAGGTAAGGTGCCTGCCTTGCCTGCACTAGCCTTGGACGGACCGCGGTTCGATTCCCGGGTGTCCCATATGGTCCCCCAAGCCAGGAGCAACTTCTGAGCACATAGCCAGGAGTAACCCCTGAGCATTACCAGGTGTGGCCCAAAAATCTAAAAAAAAAAATAATAATATGGGGAAGTATATAAAATATGAATAAGTCTATAAATCAAAATTATTGAAGATGTGTTAACTGAATGAGGGGAGTCACAAAAAATGGCAGTAGTAAAATATTTATGAATGAACACCTAATTTAAAACCAACTTAGTAATGGTCTCAGGTGTTTCTGTGAGTAATGGATTCTCTCAGGGTGTGTCGTTTAGACTCTATATCAGGGGTCTCAAACTCAGTTTACCTGGGGGCCGCAGGAGGCAAAGTCGGGGTGAGGCAGGGCCACATAAGGGATTTCGCTTACCGAATATTTGCAATAAAAAATCGCATTAGTAAGAAAAAAAATCGCAAAAATTCGCATTAAACATTCACATACCCCGAACGGAACTGCTTGGGGTATGCGAATGTTTAATGTGATTTTTTTCTTACTAATGCGATTTTTATTGCGATTTATTCAGTAAGTGAATAATCGCAAATACTGCGATATTTGAAGGCCGGCCGTGGGCCACAAAATGTTGTATGGAGGGCCGCAAACGGCCCGCGGGCCGCGAGTTTGAGACCCCTGCTCTATATAATACTGATATTGGTATCCTTCATGCTTTGGTACATTTAAATTTTCCACCATAAAGAGTAACATTAGGTGTATGAGTAAGTGTCAACAGAACGCTTTTGTTGGCTGTTGGTGGTCATTATGTGTGCTTTGGCTGGAGAGATTTTTTTAATAGAAGTTGGCCTGATTCCTTTTACCCTTTTATTTTTTTTTATTTTTTTATTAAATATAATTTTTATTTTGATCATAGTGGTTTACATGTTGTTGACAATAATATTTTAGTTAAATATTTACATAACATCAGGGGGGATTCCCATCACCAAATTGTCCTCCCTACACCTCCGTTTTTGTCCTATCTCCCCAGGACTGCTAGAATATGTGGTCCCCTATGTACCTATCCTACTACATAGTAGTCTTGCATCTGATTGGTCTAGGTGCCTCCCTAATTTCCCCCTCTAACTGGGAGGCAGGCCTAGCTAGTTCAATTTGCATGGTTTGGTTTGAAGAAGAGAAAAGTAGTAAACTGGGGTACCTTTTACCCTTTTCTTTTTGTATTGGTAAGTCTATCAATACAAAGACATGACATCAAATTTGATCCAGGATTTCATTTAAAATACTAATTTCTGGGGCCAGAGCAGTGGCACAAGCAGTAAGGTGTCTGCCTTGCCCGAGCTAGCCTAGGACAGACCGCGGTTTGATTCCCTGGTGTCTATATAATCTCCCAAGCCAGGAGAGATTTCCGAGCACATAGCCAGGAGTAACCCCTGACCATCAATGGGTGTGGCCCAAAAACAAACGAGAAAAGTACTAATTTCCTTTCTTAAGTTTAAAACAATGATACCCAAATTTCTTACTCCTTTAAGAATGTTATTTTCTGAAGATATATAATACATTTCAGCAATTGTCTAATGAGTAAGAAGACAATTCCAGGTATCTCCTATAGTGCTGGTCTGGAGGATTTTTCTCTCTTCAAAAGATTTTTCTTACAAACTACATTTGGATTACTTTCAGTTGGCATTAGATTTCACTCCCACCATCTCCAGTTCCTGTTTTTACTCATGACATGAAATACTGGGGATAAAACAAACACGGAGTAAATGGAATGGCAAACCACAAATAATTACATTTTATTTGCATGACCTAACTTGAAAGTAGCCATTCTTTAAATTGCTTAAATGTTTAGAGTTATAGTGATATTTATTATAAAATAATAGATTATCTTATTAGTAGAATTATTTGTAAAATATGAAACTACACTAGGAATTGGTTGAGTCCATATCAAAGATATTCCAGTAGCCCCAATGTTTTATCATTTGTAAAATGCGATAACAGTTTAGTAAATTTTCCAAGCAATTTTTTTTAGGTAAAATAGGTTTCAAGCTATTTTGCACCCAGGTAATTTTTCCCATTACTCTATCTCCAAACCTAGCTTACTTTTAAGTATATGGGAAAAATATGTGTTTCATACATATATATGAATAAGCCTTATTTTGAAAGGCAACTTCAGACATACTAATATATTTTTGCACCATCTGATTCTTATAGAAAACATGTCCAGGTGGCTTTTGTAAGTGTACTAAAGACACTGGTATATAGCCTGGTGCTAAATTTTAACTCTGCTTTTCAGAAATTTACTTTCTTTCTTTTTTTTGTTTTTTTTTTTTTTGGTTTTTTTTTGTTTTTTTTTTTTTTTTTTTTTTTTTTTTGGTTTTTGGGCAACACCCAGTGATGCTCAGGGGTTATACTCCTGGCTATACATTCATAAATTGCTCCTGGCTTGGGGGACCATATGGGATGCCTGGGGATGGAATCGCAGTTCATTCTAGCTAGAGCACGCAAGGCAGATGCCTTACCGCTTGCACCACTGCTTCTGCCCACAACAGTTCTTAACCTTTGCCCATTCCTGATTCTTTCCACCTCAAAATGGAACATTGACAGTTACTTTCAGAAACACCTGGATTCATTATATTGTTGGGTTTAAATTAATTTTTGACAGGTGTTCATCCATAAATCTCTTATTTTGCTAGTTTTTGGTGATCCCTACTTCTGTTCTAAGACCCCACAATTTGAGAAACAAGACCACTGAGCATCATCATAAAAATAAATGTAAAAGCATTCTGACTATCATATCCTTACCTATAAAGGGACAAATCCTCAAGGACACATTGCTTTTACTTTTTTAATTACTATACAATATCATACAATTCCCTTGGTGCAGTAGAATAGAACATATGCCCACTCTGTCAATAGTCATTTGTGGGTAATTTATTAAGTTCTTTCAGGTTTTAGAATATTATTTAATGTGTAGAGTTGAATAGACACACCCTAAAATCCTTCAGAGTTTCAAAAAATAAATTTTATACCTAATGACTATCAGAACATTTTTAAACATTTACAATTTATTTTAATCCAATTATCATGATATACACACTTATAAAGTTATTAGTGATTGAGTTTCAGCCATAAAATATTTCAACACCCATCCCTTTACAGGTGCACATTTCTCACCACCCATGTCCTCAGTTTTCCTCCTGGCCCTGCACTCTTCTCTCTTCTTCTTCTCCTCCCCCCCCCTCTTCCTCCTCCTCCTTTCTCTTCACTTTATGTTTTCCTCTTCTTCTCTCTCCTTTTTGATTTTCCTTTTAGGCACTGTGATTTACAATATTGGCGCGAAAATGGTGTTGTACATGTCACTTTACCCCATTTCAGCAACCAGTTCAACACTCAGTTCTTGTTCAGAGTGATTATTTTTAACTATCGTTGTCATAGTGGGTCTTCTCTGCTGTAACTTCACTTTCTCCCATGCCCCTCTTTATGGAAAACTAAGAAATTCTTTTTGGGTTCTAACTCAGCAGAACTCACAGACTACTCTCAAGTCTATGCTTAGCAGCTACTCTTGCTGGTGCAGGGCAGGCCATGTATGTGGTTCCAAGGATCAAACTTGGGCCCTTGCATGTGCAGCCTGGGCTCCATTCCCTGGAGTTCTCTCTCTAGTCCTAGAAATTATTATATCACTATTTTTTCCAATATGAGTTGATAAATTGTTTTTTTTCATTCTCTTTTCTTCCAGAGTCAGGATAAGGTAGGTGCTTAGTAGACTTTGTATGTGTTTGTTTCCCTACTTATTATGGTCCTGCAACTTGACCTTACAACCACTACCTATGTAAACAGAAAAAGACTGGTTCACATTTCAAATTATTTGATTTTAGTTCAGCTAAGAATGACTATTTCTCTCTGATGCTGCTTCAGTCCCTCTCAGTGGGAAGTCATGGAGTTTATATATTATTCATCCATTTAAAAATCCTGAGGCAAGACCCCTGTGGAGAGTGTTCAGTAATTGGTCTCCAGATGCTGCATGTACGAAGCACTCAAAAGTCCTTAAACATCCCAAGAACACAATTCCATCTGCTTCACTAGTCACATATGTTGGTTGTAATAGCAGATTGCTTGCCCACAATTTTATTTCTTCCCTTCAGTATCTAATTATTTTGGATCTAATATGAGCCATGGTGAAATGTATGTAAATGAGCAGAATAGCATTTTACAAAATCGAAAATTACTGTATTATTTAACAAAAGTACAGTTGAATCAAATGTTTTACCATGAAAGTCAGCAGGAAAATGCTCAAAGATTTTAATTTTTAGTTGAGTAGCAAGAATACAGGTAATCTTTGCATTGAATTCAAGTTTAATTAAATTCCACATTACACATTGAGAGAAATAATAATGAAAATTTTATGAAAATGAACTAACAAATAGGCACAAATTAATAAATCCGAAAACAAATATTTAATTACTCACCAATAAAAATTATCTTCTGAATTAGTATAAAAGGAAACAGAGGGAAGATTTTTGTTTTCTATTTTGTAATAGGAACCACCCCTCATGGTGCTGGAAATATTCAGAGGCTCTCATGGCAGTACTCAACCCGACAACACAGGTCTGATGGATCAGTGGTTGATCTGGCAAAGCTTCTAAGCCTGGGTGTTCCTATGGGTCCATAATGGCCACCAAAATAACACTGTAGGGAGAATGGTAGGCAGACAGTGCCAGGGATCAAACTCAGGACTTCTTACATGTGAGACACTATTTTTATCCTGCATGGTCACATTGTTTCTCTTTACAGAAACACATATATTCATATATAACCATGCAAGTTTCTTTACCTCAAAATATTTATACATATACACTAACCCAAATAAAATATAAAACAAACATAACTTATATATGTTCATACCTGGTAAATTTCAAATAAAATGATGGCATCTAATTCTCTGGAAATTAAATCTATATGTAATAACTTTATTAACTTAGTAAAATATATTTATATTTACTCTATTAAAGATCTTTGTTAAAATATTTCTCTCTGTTTCTATCTATTCAACTATATATGTAGGTATAAAGACATGACAATTTCAAATGTTTTTGGAAATTGAATTATCAAGGTGGGGTACAAGGTGGAATTGTTCTAGATAAATTGCAATGGACCTGCAATGCTGAAATCAATTTACTTTTTTATTTGTATTTTTTTATATTTCTGAGCCACATCTGGTAGTACTTGGGGCATACTGCTGATGATGTACATAGGGTTCACTCCTAGAAGGGCTCAGGCAACCACATTGAGGTGTTAGAAATAGAACCCAGGTCAGCCACATGTAAGGCAAATGCCCTTCGTTCTGTACTATCACTCTCTCTCAAATGAAGATTTCTAAGAAAAAAAACATAAATTTAGACCTATGAGAAAATCATTAAATATTATGATATTAATTTCAAGCTCTTTTTGAAGATTTTGAATTAGGGCTCTAGAGTGTTGGACTATAACAAAGCATTAGGAATACAGATACTCCTCGCTTAATGACATACTTGTTTAGCGACTGCTCACACTGTTATTTTATTTTATTTTAAATATCCTTTTTCCATCTTGTACACTCTACAGTACAGTACTGTGGTTTTTGGTGCTTTAATGTACCTACTTTACTAACTTTATGTTCTGTAATACATTGCAGTACTGTGTCTAAATTACACAACCTATGTAAATCAAAACAAGTGGAAGTTTTCAGTTTGATCTTTTTCATGATTTTACTTATTCAGAATACTGTATTGTCAAGTACTATGCATATACTGTACTACTGTATACAGTACATGCAGTTCCTCACTTAACAACCAAGTCCCTTAACGACCAAACGTAACTTTGTCGTTATGCGAGGAGTATCTGTATTCAGAAATGCCATTCTTGTTAGATAGTGTCATAAAGGTCTTTCGGAACAAAATGATGCCTTTGCTTTCGATCCACAGATTTGGTTGTAACTTTCTCATCAAGAGCTATTTTCAGAAGAAATAAGACACACTCTATGCAACTCCAATATAGAGCGCTCACCTGTGCTGGGATGTCTTCAAAGAATTTGTTAATCCTCTCATTAAGTATGAAGTGTATATTTCTTTTCCTTAAATTCAGGGTAGATTGTAACTGCTCCAGTGGATGAAATATAAGAAAGCAGTAGTATTTAAAGTTTAACAAACTAAATGCCATGTCACATCCTGGAGACACTTGCCTTGGGATTGCTGAGAATCTCATAAGATGCCTGACTACACAGTACTTCACATATTGTAAAACAGAATTCCAGAGGAGGCACACACACATATATGTTCTAGTCAATATGCTGAAACTACCTGCGCAAGCCTGTGGAATGTGAACAAAGATGCCTGGAAATGAATTCAGCTCCAGCTGTGATCACATCTCTACTGGTCCCCTAGGAGGTACAGAGAGTCTTACTGTATTCTCTCCGCATTTATCATTTTCAAATTCACAAGCATAATTATAATATTTTTGAATAGACTTTTTTTTGCAGCAACAACACTTAGAACCCACCTTATATTTTATTGTAGTGGAACTTATCTTTTCTAATCTCGACAAGGTCAAGGAGTTAAGACAGTTCCTGAACTGTACTAGTGAAGAAGGACATTGATGAGATCCTGAGACCTCCAGGCTCATGCTTTAATTCCCTCTCTGTTGTAGGTATCAGACTTGCAATTTAGAGATAACTTTGAGGATTTGATGATAGCATGCATCACTATTAAAATCCTGATAAAAGGTTATAATTAGGATTAAATGCTTCAATTTTAGATGTAAACACTTTGACATGTAGACATTGCTCTATTTTTTTGCTGACATTTTCTAATAAACAATGAAGATGGTTAATTCTCCTCAATCTTAAAATGAAGAGATGTTAGTGATGTATAGTGGGGTCATGTGCTCCTTTCAGGTAATTTACAGATATTTATTATAGCATGTATCTGTTAAATGTAGTTCTCTGCTTCAATTTCCTAAATCATGTTGCATATTAAATTGATTCTCTATGTATTAAAAAATGAATTGTCAAAAATTGAGTCACCAAATTCATTTTAAAAATGCTCTATAGAGGGGCCGGGCGGTGGCGCTGGAGGTAAGGTGCCTGCCTTGCCTGCGCTAGCCTAGGAGGGACCGCGGTTTGATCCCCCAGCGTTCCATATGGTTCCCCCAAGCCAGGAGCGACTTCTGAGTGCATAGCCAGGAGTAACCTCTGAGCGTCAAATGGGTGTGACCCAAAAACCAAAAAAAAAAAAAAAAATGCTCTATAGAAGTACTTTATTTTGATCTCCTTTGGTGTTTATTTTCATTTTGTTTTTTTTTGTTATTGATTTAAACATATTCATTATGTATTACCTTTTACCTATAAATTTATTTATTGCCTCAGTAATTATTAGCTTCCTCAGTATGACATTTGACTTTACATAATATGGAGGCAGCTGTGCATTAAATTAGAAATATATAGATAATAGAATGAGATAAATTATACAGTTGTCACTCTCAAGAAATACTATGTTTGAACACATTGCTTTAGACAGTTTTAAACATATCCTTCTTTTTCTTTTTCTTTTTTTTGAGTTTATTTGTGGGAGGGATTTTGGGCCAGTCCTGCCTGTACATTGTAGGTCACTTCCTCCAGTGTGGGGGGAACATATGAAGTGTTGGAGGATGGACCAGGGTTGCTGCAGGAGTGCCAGGTACTGTTACTCTGGCTCTCTTTAATATTTTAGATGTAATTTTTCAAAGAAAAGTTCAAAGAATGATGCATTAACTGCATAGACATAGTATTAATAGCATTTGGTCATATTTGCTTCATTGCTTTGCCATGCAGCTGTGTCACTCTGTCCCTCCATCATGTTTTTTGGATGTACTTCAGCGTACCTCAGAAGTGCCATATTGTCACAATTATTATTTCACCTGTTAGTGTTATCTTTGTTTCCCCTCCTCTGCTTCCTCTACTTTATCCACTTTTTTTAATTTAAAGAAAATATATCACACAGTTGAGACAATTGATCATAATATATTTGTTTCAGGAAGAACAAAGGCAAAGTTGTTAAAAAAATAGAAAGACTAATGAGATGGAAGAGAAAGAAAAGGTTCAGTAGCACGTATATTCTTGAAAATCGTTGAATGACCAATTAACTCATTAAAGGCCCGGCAGAAGGTTCAATACGCTTTTCTTATCTCTCTCTTTTTCAAAGAGTCAAAGAAGTACAGTTAAAATGGTATTAGAGTGGCAATTGTTATTTGCATAGGCCCAGCAAAATATGGGGGCATGGAAAGGAACAGCCTTGGCCTAAATACAGGAAGACCTTACCCCTGAAGTTTTCTGGCGTAAGACCAACTCTAGGCTCCAGGCATACTAGGTTGTCCACCCAGGTCAATGTCTGTAATGCCAATACACTTTTTTTTCCCACAAAGTCACTTTTGTAGGTGTCAAATTTCTGTAGTTAAATATTCTGGAATCTGTGCATATTCTACATCGAGTTAGGATGATGTGGAGCGTCCTCTAGTATCACCTAACAATTAGAGGGCAATGCACAGAGCCCTGTCCTGAAAGCAGGTCATTGTTGTTGTTACGTCTGCTGGGTGTTAAGAGAAGTCTCTTTTGAATAGGTTGATGCCGGAGCTGTGGTAGGGTCTTCCCTGGTAGAGGATTTCTTCCAGATGATGTTATAGACAACTGTTGTTGTTTTGTAGCTGGCATCCCTGGTTCAGGAATGAATGGACAATACTTATTCTTCTGAGGCCTGAACCAGGTCATTATGACCATGTTCAGGGTGTAAGGTCCTACAGCATTACAAGAATTGTGTTTCTATCTCTATTAGATAAGAACTTGTTTGTATGTATAGTATTTTCCAATTTTAATATGCCTATGCAAAAGAGGAACAATGCCACATGGCGTTATTGGTGCATATGGGGGCCCCTGGAACAAGTCCAACAATCCTCTAACATGTTAGGTTCTAACATAAGTTCTGGGGGACTCTTCTACCAGAATTCCTTCTTGAACAGATCACAAAGAGAAGAACAGGTGAAAAAGTGGGGGAAATCATCACTGTATAAGATACTATTTAGTAAGAGTTATAGCTGTTAAGGAAATACATATAAGATATTCAAAACATATATACATGTCTCTTTTATATCTTTTGAAATAGTTGGGGGGGTGTTAAATCCGGTGCACCACTTTGGTCTGTGATTTGGCCTATTTGGTCTGGTAACCGGCTGACAACAGTCCCATATCAGGAAAGATTCCTGAATCCTGACTTCTTAGAGACCGAGTCTCTTAGAAAGAAAAAGTCCACAATGAAGGAAGAAGGAGAAATGGAGACCTCTGAGAGTAGGTCATAAGCAACAGTATATTGGGATCTTCTCAGTCTGAGATTCTTTTTTATCACGTAGGGTGTAGTTGGGCAGCTGGCTTTGTTTGGGGAAAATTATCTGCCTCTTGAGGAGTCAAGAACTGAAGGTAAAAAGGGTAAATGTGGGGTCATGATTGTTGGGGGCAAGAAAGTGAAGGACTAGAAATGAGCTTGTAGGGTGGTGGGCAAAGGCAGAATACAAGATGGACATTCTGCATATGCAAAACATATATTAATCATAGGGAATACTATTAATATATAATTTACATATATATTATATAAGTAATATGTACATATAATCTTCTTTACCTAGAGTTTATTCTGTTTAACCATGAGAATTTTGAACGCACATTAAGAAAGTCTGAACCACTTTGCTAAAGTTTGTACATATGGTTAGAGGGAGAAATGGGGCATCTAAATTTTTTATGCTTACAAGTGTCTCAGCAGGTCTTCACCAAGAGCAGGAAGCTAATATTAAAGGAAAGATCGTGAGTGACAGAGGAAATATGGGTAGAATGCATAAGCTTCTTTGAATACAAAATCAATCTAGCAGACAGCAAAAGAAATGTAGCCTTGTCTACAAGGTCATCACAACAGTGATACAGCCTGAAATTGGAGGCAGTCTAATCATGCCCATAAATGACTTGGTCTGGCAACACTGTAGTCTAGAAACATTTCTTATGTCCTATTCCGTTCTTTTTATCAAGACAATACAATCCAAAGTGGTTTTCAATGACATGATAATCAGATGTTAAATAACAAAATTAACTTCCATTTGATATGAACACTAAGCTTATCTTACTCAGTAGTTTCCTCATATCTAAACTATCTAGAAAACTTATTACATTAACTGAGGGTCGGGAAATGACCCTGACAGTTTCTCTTTCATGTTTGCCCTGCTCTGTACTCAGCTTATTTAGTTTCTTCTGTAGCAAAAATTAACTCACATACTGAGCTTCACTAATGTAATAAATTTATTATACACATAAAGCCAGGTTTCCCTGGCTGCTATAAATCATCTTTTCATCTATTTCAAACCCAAGTGAGAGCATGAAGATAAAAATATTCTATTCTCTTGTGCAAGATGATTGCATAAAAAGAAAAGAAAAATCCTCTTCCTGGTTCTGCATGTAACTAGCTCACAAATTACCCCTCTGTACTAACAAAAAGTCAAAGGTTAAACAGTTGAAAAATGAAGAAAACTTGAAATTTTAAGAAGGGCGCAGGCACAGAAAAAGGGTTAATTCTCAAGAGAGGATAGATCAACAAATACAGGCAGTTGTTACTTATGAAAGCAGAAAATCTTGTGTGGTAGAGGCTCCAAACATCAATACGAAGTAACAAAGCCAAATATGCAGTTTGTGACTTTTGAAGATTCAGTGTGAATGAGCCCAAGAGGTTCATTTTTATAACTGAAACCCAACTACAAACGTGTTTGTAATCATGTTTAAATAATGATACTATAAAAATAAAATAAAAAGTTTCTATTTAAAACATATAAATAAAGCAGTTAGTTGAGGTTTGCATCCTAGTGTCTGAGAGATCAACAGGAGCTCTGTCATTTGGGAAAAATATTGTTTCAGATATAAAGATGGAAAATACACTATTACAAAATACAATAGAACTTTGTGTTCTTAAGAGAGCCAGCTACAGAGAAAAGTAGCTAAGTAGAGTTTACCTGCTGGGAAATTTTGACAACATTACTGTAAAATAAAAATGCCACTATATAACCCACTATGACCCTTCTAACAGGGGGGAGTAAGAAAAATATAAACAAAATACTGCCATGATGGTTACAGTTGATAAATATAAGCGAATGACTAGCATGAGCCAGATGACTTGAGAACCCACTGCCTACTCACAACCATCCACGTTTCTAAAGAAATTGTCAGAACAGTTTCTTTATCTGGTATATCATATCCCCCAAGGGAGAAAATGACAAGGAGTAAGAAAAATACAAAACACAATTGGAAGAGACACAAAGTAAGCATCAGAAAAAGATACAGAAGACATGTTAAAAAAGATCACATAAGGATTCAAATATAGCTATAAAAGGAGTATGGAAAACACAAAGAAATATCTATTATATAAGCAAGAGAAAGCTTATTAGTGTGTTATAATATATAGATGAGGATTATAGCTAAAAGCGTGATAATCTCTGTACAAATGTTTAACAAAGATTTAAAAAGCAACAGAATATTAGAGTGAAATAATAAAAAAAACATACATATCAGAGAAGTAGAATATAGAGAAGGCAAAGCAAGACCATCTAAGAATAAGTGAAAATAAAAACTTATTGATTTGTACCCATACTCATTGTTATCATCAATATTGTATATATGTTGGTGTATATCCATATATATAATACTTATATAAGTGAAATGAATGAAAGATATAAGAGAAGATTTAAGAAGTTTCAGCAACAAAAACTGTTTCCTTTTTACAAGTGAGGTGATGAGTTTGATCCCTTCTCCTGAGCCCATATGTCAAATGTGATTCTGACAGCCCGAGACTCTGGGACTCTCAGCACTGCAACAGAGTGAGGGATTTAGGGAGCAAGTCTATAGGTGTGTGAGCACCAAAACTAAACTCAAACTCTGGAGAACATCATAACCAAACACGGCAATGTGGATTCACTATGGCCAAGGATCCACTTATAAATAGGCCACAGGCGCTCCTTGCGAGCAATACCATCAGAGTGTGTGTGAGAACCACAACTGCCTGCAAACTCTGATAAGTGAGGAGCATGTGGACAAGCACTGTGACTTAAATGTGTGTCCCTGAGTAAGCAGTTTTATTGAGAGTGCAAGCACAACTTTTGATGTGTAGGCCCTGGTGAGCATCACAACCAAGAGTGTGTGAACTCTGGTCATTGTAACAATAATAGCAACCAATGAAAGAGAAGGGAGAAAAACAATAATTCTACTAATTTATGGGAAAATAAGATCTATAGATTATTTTATCCTTAAATACTCACCACCAGCCAGAATATACATTCTTCACAGGTTGACTGATGACAGTAACAAAAATAGATGTTCTGAGACTTAAAACATATTTTATGTGAAGATTTAGAAAGTGGAGATAATAAGATGCAATTGAATTAGCAATAAATAACAAAAAGTTGAATGAAAATTTTGTAAGAAGAAATGAAGATTAAGGAACATATTTATTTAAAATAAAAACAAAGCTGGGAGGAAACTACGAGTGAAATGATACATTATTTTGAAGTGACAAAATAAAACTTATAAAAATGTGCATATAAAAGCAAAAGCAGTATTCAGAAGGAATTGAAGCTCAATTAAAGCACTGAACTTCTAATCTAAGATATATAAAGTACTAAAAACTTAGCAAGAAAAAAACAACAAACCCCATCAAAAAATGGAGAGACGTATGAACAGCCACTTCCTCAAAGAAGAAATACAAATGGCCAAAAGACACATGAAAAAATGCTCTACATTAATAATCATCAGGGAGATGCAAATCAAAACAACAGTGAGGTAACATCTCATGCCACAGACTGGCACACATTACACAGAACAAGAACAATCAGTGTTGGTGGGGATGTGGGGAGAAAAGAACTCTCATTCACTGCTGGTAGGAATGCTGTCTAGCCCAGCCTTTATGGAAAACAATATGGAGATTCCTCAAAAAACTGGAAATTGAACTCCCATATGATCCACCTATACCACTTCTAGGGATATACTCTAGGAACACAAAAACACAATACAAAAAATGCCTTCTGCACATTCATTGCAGCACTATTTACAATAGCCAAAATCTGGAAACAACCAAGATGCCTTTCAATAGATGAATGGATAAAGAATCTGTGGTACATATACACAATGGAATATTATGCAACCATCAGGAGAGATAATGTCATGAAATTTTTCTAAATGTGAATTTACATGGAAACTATAATGCTTAGTGAAATAAGTTAGAGGAAGAGAGATAGACACAGAATAGTCTCACGCATCTATGGGTTTTAAGAAAAATAAAAGACATTATTGTAATAATACCCAGAGACAATAGAAATAAGGGTTGGAAGGTCCAGTCCATGATGAAGCTTACCACAAGGAGTGGTGAGTTCAGTTATAGAAATAACGACACTAACAATTATCATAACAATATTGGTAAGTGAGAGAAGTAGAATGTCTGTCTCAAATACAGTCAGGGAGTGGGGGAGGAGGGAGATGAGGGCTTTGGTGGTAAGAATGTTGCACTGGTGAAGATGATGTTCTTTTTTTGACTGAAACCCAACTACAAACATGTTTGTAATTATGGTGCTAAAATAAAGATATTATTTAACCCGGAGAGTTAGCACAGTGGTGTTTGCCTTGCAAGCAGCCAATCCAGGACCTAAGGTGGTTGGTTTGAATCCCGGTGTCCCATATGGTCCACCGTGCCTGCCAGGAGCTATTTCTGAGCAGACGGCCAGGAGTAACCCCTGAGCATCGCCAGGTGTGGCCCAAAAAACAAAAAACAAAACAAAACAAAAGATATTATTTAAAAATTAAAAATATTTTGTCATGATAATAAAAGCATTGAGCAGACAGACACATATATGTACATATATAAATAATATAAAAGTAAATCAGAATTCATCCAAGATTTTCCTTTACTAAAATAATAAAGTAAATTAGTGGCAAAGTAAGCAGAATAACAATCTTAATAAGTGAGAGAAGTAGAAGGCCTGTCTCCAATAGAGGCAGAAGTTGGGAAAAAGGGAAGGGGGGATATTGGTAGTGGAATGTTGCACTGCTGAAGGAGTGTGCTCTGATTATGACTGAAACCCAACAACAATCATGCTTGTAATGGTGCTTAAATATTTTATATTAAATAAAAAGAATTAGAGAAAAACAATAAAATATTAAAAGCAGTAAATTTTTAGAATATATGAGGCCTCGAGGTAACGGTAGTATTGACTATAGTAAGCATAAAATGCCAAGAAAACATGCATGAAACGAGAATGGAAATTATACTGGTGTGGGATGTTGTTAATGAAGGAAACTACATTTATGCTAAAAGCTGATCTACAAGAAATTTGTATGACTTCTATTCAGTTTAGACGTGAATTTTACTTTATTTGTTCATTTATTTTTTGTTTTGGGGCCACATCTGATGGTGCTCAGGGGTGACTCTTGGCTTGAGCTCAGAAATTGCTCCCTGGCAGGCAAGTGACGCTGGGAATCGAACCCAGGTAATCCAGGGTCAGTTCTATGCAAGGCAAAAGTTCACTGCTGTGCTATCTCTCTGGCTTGAATGTAAACTTTAAACTGCTCTAAATATATAGCATTGGAAATGAGAGATAGTGGAGAAGGTACTTGCTTTGCACCCCAGCAACTCAGGTTCAATTCCAGCACCCCAGATTGTCTTCCAATCCCACCAGGAGTGATTCCTGTGTCAACCTTAATCAAGAATAAATACAAGATAGAGGCATTATTGAGACATGGTTTCTTATGTGCCTATCTTGGCAATTACATCTCTTATTCAAAACAGATAAATGAATCATCACTATGAACTTCTTTGCTTTTTACAAACATTCATTCAATTTTCATATTATTTGCTAAAGTTAATATTAAATAAAAGGTGCCAGAGATATTATAGAGCAGGCAGATTCTATATCTACTACTCCATATGGCCCAATAAGCTATACCTGTAGTGATCCATTATAAATCTAATTGTGAGGCCCAAACAAAACAAATCAAAAATTAGGTAACAATAAATGACTATCTTTAAAAATAAAATTGTTATGTTAAAATTTATATGATATTCTGATTTTTTTTTGAGTTTTGGAAACTAATTCCAAGATGTGGAGGTTTGAGGAAAAATTTCTCTACTCTAAAGCTACAAACAATGCTCTGGGTAACTAGGGTAATCTACAGTTTAACTCAATTCTGATATTATCCAGCCTGAGACAGCATTCGATTCCACAAATTAATAATTTAGCTCTACCAGACACAGGTTGTTAGCTGTACTTCTATCTGTCTAGTTACATAAATCAAAGATTCTTGTGATAGCCTCCCTTGGGTGTGATTAATTTGCTGGAGCTACTCACAAAACTGCTCAAAGAGAAAATTCTTACTTACTGGGTTAATTATTTATTATGAATGATCATGATAAAGGATGCAGATAAGCATCTAGATGAAAGAGATGTGTAGGGCAAGATACCCTGGGAGGGCACTGTGCTTCACACTTTATCAAAGTGAACACATCTGGCTCTGCAAATCTCTGCATTTTTACAAAACAGGTTGCTCTCAGCAACTCACCCTTTGAGGTTTTGTAAAGATTTTGTTATATATAAATCTATAACTGATTAATCACTGAGTTAAGGATTGAGTCAATCTCTAGTCACTCACTCTTTCTTACAAGAGAATTAAGAAGGAATAAAAATTCTAATTCTGTGATTTTGTAAAGGCAGAAATGGAACTTCAGGCTACATATATCCAGGGCAATTGCTGTACAACTGAGTTAAAGCACTGCTCTAGAATTCTAATCTTTTAATCAAATGGTTGGCTTTATTGGCAACTATTTAAAAAGGTGATTTCTGAAGACTAATTAACATACTTAAAGACTTAAAAATCATTCTAAAACTGTTAGATATTCCAAGGTCTTGGGGAGCTCTCTGTTAAAAATGGGAAAAATACGTTTTTTTCATTATAAATTATAATTTAATAAGATAAATTATATCAACAATACTTTTAAATAAATAAAATATATCAGCCCACACTAATTTTGCCCATTTTCTTAGTTTGGTACATATTGTTGACTCAAATTTATTCCTTGACTGGTTATTGATGGATCCTCAAATAGTTCCCAGAATGAGAAACTGATTCCGATTCCCCTATACCCTAGGATAGAGAAGCGATCCTGGTAATATTTATTCGTGACAAATAATCCACACAGACAGAATGGTAAAAATGGTAAAAAGGTCGGATGCAGAATTCTTTGTTAGCCTACTAGTAGCTCCCAAAAACCAGAGCCTGCCAGCTAGCTGCCCAAGACTCTAAGAACCTCGCTCGACTACTATTTATTAGGCTCTCAAAAGCACACCCTCCTGGAAGGTGGTAGATGGAAAACAGGCAGAGATAAGGACATTATAGAGAAATATTATAAAGTCCTCAATATATAACACATTTTTTTCAAAATGTCAATTGTTTTCTTGTAAGAATCAGTTTTCTTTTTGGTAGTTAATTTACATAGGACAGCAGGTATTCAATACATCTTTGATCAATTACTTAAAAACTAATTCAATATTTTGATCATATTTTAATTAATGAAGATATACTTCTGAATTTTTTAGTAGCTACCTATAAAGTAATAAGAGTTTCTTGGTCAAAAGTCTAAGTCACATTATAATTATATATATGTAAACAAGAACATATATAAAATAATACTTAGCAATACTGTGGTGAGCTAATCTGATAGATTCCTATTTTATTTTGATATTACATTTTCAAAATACTGAATTTGAATTACAAAGTTAAATAATTGGCTGTCATCTAGTCGTTGAAAATCACGGAGAGATGGCACAGGGGTAGGGTGTTTGTCTTACACATGACCTACCTGGGATAGACCAGGATGTAATTCCTAGCATCCCATATGGTTCCCCAAGCCTGCCAGGAATAATTTCTGAGTGCAGAGACAGGAGTAACCTCTGAGCATTGCTGATTGTGGGAAGGAAGGAAGGAAGGAAGGAAGGAAGGAAGGAAGGAAGGAAGGAAGGAAGGAAGGAAGGAAGGAAGGAAGGAAGGAAGGAAGGAAGGAAAGAAAGAAAGAAAGAAAGAAAGAAAGAAAGAAAGAAAGAAAGAAAGAAAGAAAGAAAGAAAGAAAGAAAGAAAGAAAGAAAGAAAGAAAGAAAAAGAAAGTAAAAGAAAGAAGAAAGAGAGAGAAAAAGAAAGAAAAAAGAAAGAACGAAGGAAGGAAGGAAAAGAAAGGAAGGAAGGAAAAGAAAGAGAAAGGAAAAAGAAAGGAAGTAAAGAGAAAGAAAGAAGGAGGAATGAAGGAAGAAAGGAAAGAAGGAAGGTGGAAGTACAAAAAAGGAAAGAAAGAAAGAACAAAAGAAAGAAAACAGAAGAAAATCAAATGAACAAAAACACTATTTTAAAAGGTTCAAAAAGCACTTGACTAAAGTAAACATGAAGTAAACATGCTAACTCTTCATATAATTCCCACCAAATAAAAACAAACAGAAATATAAGGCAGGAGACTAAGGTCAATATAACCATTTGAAGATAAGTTTATTTTTTAAGTAAAAAAGAGTTGTCTGTTGTCCCATTTGTGAATTCAACACACACAAACACACACACAATATATAGTGTATATATGTATTTTTTCTACTAGAACAATTACAGTTTTGGCTCTGTGTCCTAAAATGTTGCATACTTATAAAACACAATTTCATCATCAATATATTGCTTTTAAAACTATGCTTTTTAATACTGAAAACAGATTCTTTAAAAATAACCCCAATTAAGTTTAAAGATTAAAACACAAATATCAGTGAATTCTTATGTGATAGTTATAGGTCAATTTTATTTCCCCCACAAAAGAATTTTAGATTGACTTCTATTTATAATTCTGTCACTAAGCATGTCTTAAAAATATTTTTTCTGTTTTCTTCTCTGTGTTTTCTATACTATAATCCCTGCTATTTTTATAAAGATACAGAACACCAGTGACTCGATAGAGAAAGATTTACTAGATATATTTCTTTGTTATAAGATGCCTTAAATATGGAGCTATTGGCATTTCACCAATGCATTCCAAGAATATAAATCAATTCTAAGTCACCTTCCCATTAGTGTCAATTATTCAGCAGCCTAGGAAAAATCATTAAATAATAATTAACAGCATCACCAATGTTTCCAACCACTGTTTCAGTCAATAGCTCATTATTAATCATTCTCTAAATATACTTGCTGCTACACTAGTACCTTTACTAATTGCACAAAAGTGCTATTTATCTCTGGAAAACCAATCACAACCAAATAATCTAAGGCAATTTCTAAAACTATTACAATGTTTTTGACATAATGAATACTTGGTATTTATGAACCTGATCAAGGAATATATCTAATATTTTGCAAGGTTGGCTAAGGTTTTCCATACAGTGTATCACAAATAAACTACAAATAATTAGTAAGCTAAGGGATATGAAAAAAAATCTTTTATAAAATAAATCAGCATTCATTCTTCTACATGCTGATAGTTATGTAATATCCTTTCTTGAACTAATTTTCATTTGTCTCATTCTTCCTAAAGACTCACCTTTATACCCATTTTTATTTTTAACTTTTCATTCTACAAAGGTAGACTCGGATATTTCTGCTCTCTTACTTCTAAACTTACATGCCCAATTGTCTCTTAGATCTGTTAGATATTATCCTGCTTCTTAAATTGCTTATATATTTATATTCTTTTTTCATTCTTTTTTTCTTTTTTTAAACATCTTGATTACAAATATGATTGTGATTAGGCTTCATTCATGTAAAGAACACCCCCCTTCACCAGTGCAACATTCCCACCACCAATGTCCCAAATCTCCCTCCATCCCATCAACCCCCACTTGTACTCTAGACAGGCTTTCCAGTTTCCTCATTCATTCATATGATTATGGTAGTTCTCAGTGTAGTTATTTCTATAACTGCACTCACCACTCTTTGTGGTGAGCTTCATGAAGTGAGCTGGAAGTTCCAGCCCTCCTCTCATTGTTTCTGCAGATTGTTGCAAAAATGACTTTTATTTTATTTAAAACCCATAGACGAGTGAGACTATTCTGCGTCTCTCTCCCTCTCACTTATTTCACTCAGCATGATAGATTCCATGTACATTCATGTATAGGAAAATTTCATGACTTCATCTCTCCTGACGGCTGCATAATATTCCATTTTGTATATGTACCACAGTTTCTTTAGCCATTTGTCTGTTGAAGGGCATCTTGGTTGTTTCCAGAGCCTGGCTATTGTGAATAGTGCTGCAATAAATATAGGTGTGATGAAGGGGTTTTTGTATTGTATTCATATTTATATTCTAATGTGTTAGTTTTATTCTTTGTTGTTTTCTGTGTATGTTTGTTTATGTTTTGAAGTACTCAGGGGTTACTTCTGGCTCTGCAGTGTTTGGGAAACAGTATGGGATACCGGTTTGGAACCTTGGTTAACTGCATGCAAGGCAAATGCTCCCCCCATTGTACTATCGCTCTAACCTCTAATTTATGAGTTTTCATCTGATCTTCTAACATCAAAGCATTCTTTTATTCTTATTTCCCAAATTACTTAAGATTTTCTCTTACTTTTCAAAAGAAATAATTTCTGAAAGAAATTGTAGAAGTCATCTTTTGTTCTTTTCACCTTTTCCTATGTCCATCGAATATCAATTTTCATACATCTTCTACTCCCTCTTTAGTACCTATTCTGAATCTACTAAGAATCCTAAAAATATTAATAATTAAACATTGGCAATATTGTTCTAGAACTTCTCTGAAACTTCTACAAGTTCTCAGTTGTAATTGGTCAAGATTTCATTGGCAAATGTAGGTTTTTTCCTTGGCAGCTCAAAACTATGGAGCTGAAAAGAACTTATTGCTTGTCACCTATTATCCAGTACAAAGACATAAATACCTTCTCAGATAAACCAAATTCTCTATCAGCTTGATCACTTTCAACCCCCAATATTTCTGACTGAGTTCTGACTATACACATTGCTAATTCTTTCACCCACTTCCTTTATTTAGGGTGACTTTTCCTTAATAAGTTTGTACCATTCATTAAACTGCACCTGGTTTCTAAGACCTCTTTTGGATATCATCTTTCTCATGAAGTGTTACCACCCATCCACCCTACCTTTCTTACCCCTCACACTGTTCCACTAACCTCTGCATTTATAGCTTTATAGAACATGTACTACTTTCACAAAAACTAAAATTCTGAGTTTCTTTGCACATAAAATTACAAGATAATCATAATAAAAGTTATTTGAGTATATATGCAAAGATATATGTGATATATCTTAGTAACCCTCTCATTTAATTCTTATAGCTATTCTCGGGGTACTGATGTTTATGCTATGTTACTAAGGAAAAAGTTTCCAATAGTAATGGTAAATTAAAATGCACAGGAGATACTTTTGCTTCACATATGGAAATTTGTTTCATGCAGTATTCATTCAATGAGTATTTAAATGAAGGAGTAGTCAATGGGCAATCATCCAGTAAATATTTATTGGTCATTTACTTTGTGGTGAATCTCATAGATCCTGAGTATTCATCAATGAACATACTTCATGGAGCTTGCATTTCAGTAGGGAGGTTGAGCAGTGCAGGCTTTGTCAAAAAATAAATGTCAGCAAAATGCCACATGCCAGGTAAGAGAACATTCAAATAATAATAAAAAAACATGAATCTTGGCTTTTATGTGGTGCTTATCTTTATTGTTGGAGTGCTCACTGAATATTTTGACACTTCTTTTTCGTACTGTTGTGGTGTTTCATACTCTTTTTCCCCTTTTTCTCTCAAACCGAGGATGAGAGCCTCTAGAAGGACTCCACCCATTTTCAGCGTATTTGATTTTTACGCCAGTTTACTACTTTTCTTTTTTTCAAACAAAACCACATAAATTGAACTATCTAGTCCTGCTTCTCAATTAGAGGGGGAAGTAAAAATAAGGGAGGTACCAAAATTAAACAGGTGTAAGATCTCTAAGTAGTAAGCTAGGCACAGAGGGGACCACTCATTCTAACAGCCTCGGGGATGAGGGAGGAGGATATGGGAGGCAGGACGGGAATGGAGGTGGAAGAAGGACAATTCGGTGATGGGAATTCCCCTAATTTTATGTTAATAGGTACCTAAATTATTATTGTCAACTATATGTAAGCTAGTAAGATTAAAATAAAAATTATATTAAAAACATGAATCTTAAAAGTTTAAGGTTTAGTTAATGTAATTTATGGTGTTCCCCATTAATTTGTAATGTAATCTATTTATTTTTTTGGCTCTTGATTTTGAAGAATACTACTCTCTGCAGTATTTTGAAACTGCAATAGAGAAAAAAATTAATAGGAACAATTTTATCCATTCTTTAATTGACCATGACCTTGTGACTTGAGCATTAAAAAGTAACAATTTTAATGTTTTAGTTTTGATAACTAAGAGCTACTGTGTGCTTTAATTCTTTCTCATGTATTTCTTCTTATGCTAGTTTGTTAAAGAATAAGAATCATGTAAATAAAGCCAAGATATTGTGCCATGGCCAACCTGGACTGGCACTCACAAAAGTTTGTAACACTCTCCCAAAATGTGTGACAGCTATCCAATAGAGCAAACTGTCTATGTGAACTACATTACCACACATAATTATCTGTTTCCAGAAAAACATCCAAAATATTCATAAACTATAATACATGCTTATTATTTCTAGCCTTCAAATTTTATCTTGGTGTACGATATAAATATGACCAATTGTACCTTTCTACAAAATCAACAGGGGCAAAGTTATTATTTATTTATTTAATTAATTATTGGTTTTGGGCCACACCCAGTGATGCTCAGGGGTTACTCCTGCCTATGAGCTCCTGGCTTGGAGGATCATATAGGATGCAGGGGATCAAGGTCTGTCCTAGGTCAGCTGCCTGCAAGGCAAAAGACATACTACTGCATTATCGCTCTGGCCTCTCTATTTATATATTATTATTTATCTGGTTAATACCTGGCTCATTTTACTTTATACTATAGTTACACAAATAATAACCCAATCGACTTTAGCTATTAGGATATATTTCTATGAATCTAGTAAGATAGAAACATCCTTTAGAAGAGCAAATACTTTTAGGTCTAAATGAAGACAGAATTTACATTAGTTAAAGGGGACATTAAAGAGGTCATGAGTGATGATTAATTAAAGAAAAGAGCAGTAGTCTAGCTAGCATAGTTAAACATGAAATAGAAAAGACCAGCATCAGGTGAAGAGTACTTCCTGTCTTTTACAAATTCATTTTCTAGGGGCAATAGGGGGAGATAGTTTAGAGAATAAGGTGTTTTCCTGGCATTTGACTAACCCTTGTTGGATTTCAATTGTAGGTTTTTTTCCTAAGTCTTCCAGAGAAAATCCCTGAGCATGGAGCCAGAAGTAGCCTCTGCCCCAACAATATCACCTCTCAGAATCTATTGCAAAGGTCCCAAAAACATGACTGAAGAGGTATTTGCACTTTTATTGTCATAGCAACATTTTTCAGACTAGCCAATATCTGAAAGCAAACTCAAACATCAAGAAGAGGTAACTAGACAAAGAAGCTGTGTTATACAGATTCAAAAGTAAAACTTGGCTGTCTGAAAAGGTAGGAAAGTGGTGGAGGGAAGGATAATTTAAGATATTACAGGGGAGATATGACTGAAAGTATTATTAACCATATTATGAATAATGATGCCTTACTAAAATTTTGCGGGAAATTAGGTGGTACTATTTTTTAAATTGTATAGAAGCTGTATTTCAGTCAGACTATTCTGCATTTTTGTCAAGTTGGATAGTGGCACTTTTCTATATCTCTCACAATACAGACAAAGAACTTTTTTTTTTCTTTTTTTTTCTTTTTGGGCTACGCTACATCCGGCAGTGCTCAGGGGTTACTCCTGGCTATTTGCTCAGAAATAGCTCCTGGTAGGCACGGGGGACCATATGGGACACCGGGATTCAAGCCAATCACCTTAGGTCCTGGATTGACTGCTTGCAAGGCAAACACCACTGTGCTATCTCTTCGGGCCCCTAAGAACATATTTTATGCTTGGGTGACCATCTCAAATACTTTGCAGATAGCTTATGGTGTAAGTTCCTGAACCAATTTTATCTCTCTAATCTGTGTATATTAACTTCCTGTGCTGCATTGCTTTCAGATCTGTGTTTCCCAATTCCCCAGGATTAACATACATAACACATAGTGATTAACATATATAACACGTTATTTTGAACTGCCAACTCAACTGCCTATCAAATAGATGACAAAATTGCAGACCAACTCCTGTTATTAAAGTTCGTGCCATCCTTTTTGGTATTGTTGTTGTAGTTTGATTTTATTTAAAAATCACATTGTCATCTAGGTAAAAGTTGCAAAGAGTAAATTGGCAAGACCAATATTTTCTAATAAAAATTATAGAATAATTTTCAGGGTCTCCTGCATTCACAATAAGGAGACTATAAAATAAAAGTAAAGTAAATAAATCCTTTGACAAAAAAAATGGTATTTTATTTTGTAGCATCATCTCAACTTTCATTTCCACTTATTGATCATGTTCTAAACTTTTAAAGAATCCTAAATTCTCAGTCCAGGATAAAATAGGATTCAAAAAAACTTTTATGAACCAAGTTACTAAGGGACAGATAAAATATTTCTAACCTGAAAATACAGAAATAGTAATTTTACACATTATAGTTTATATTATATTATTATATTATATTATTTTATTATAGGGATAAAAGTCTGTCTAATTGTCTTTTTGGATTTATGATACTCTGCCACCAACTGAATTCGAATTGTTTTTCTGCCTTTAATCCTGTTCTGAACTGAATTGCTCTACTGAGATATTAAAATCAATGAGTGAAAAACATTGGGAGGCATCATGAGATAGTTCCTATTATCTAATCATATCCTACACAATTTACCATTAACTCATAGATGAAGAAAGCAAAGCATTTTTCATTAAGAGACCAATACTTATTAAAATTAACAATTATTATTGTTGTCTTCTAGATTTACTGATACTAATGTTATTTCCCCTTTCAATACAATAATATAGGCTTATAGAAATATAAGCATATCTTATAAATATACCATACCAAAATTTCTCATATCTATACATCTATATTAACCTACATATTTACATTACTTAGATGAAAATAGCTATTAGAAAAAATGTTATGACTATTTTAGTTTTTCATGAACAGTTTCGTTCTATATTGGTCTCTTAATTCTCACTATATTGTAACATTTTTCTCCCTTAGGTCTATCATTAAAGAAAGTATTCAAAGGCATATAAACTGTTTTTAGCACAATATTTCTAAAATATTTCATATCAGATCAATGGAAATTAATGGTTTACAGTAGAAGAAGCCTACTAGAATACCCCAATCCAGAGATAAAACAGGGTGATAAAACAGATTCAGGAAATTGCACTACAAACTATCTGCAAGCAGGCAAAAGGACACCTGCAGGTAGACAGGCTAGCTGTGAAGCCAAAACAAGGTGAATCTCTTTGACAAAGGGTCTTTATTGGGAAGAGTAGAACCATCCCCACGAGTAGAGAACAGTTATGGGTAGGGGGCCAATCCAGGGGTTCTTCCTGCCCAGATGGGACAAGCACATGCAAAGAAGAAATATCTGTTTTGAGAGAGAACTGGTTACTCCAAACTCAATATACTACTTACTGCTTTTACTGAATGAGTTGTCAATAATTTATTCTGGATCACTTAGAAAAATATAAATGTCCAACAAATATCAAATCATAATTAAATAACCATGCTCTAATCTGGTTAAATGGGATTAGATACTGAATGAAATATTATGTATTGGTATTTATTTATACTGGAGTTGTAGGGCTAAAAAGAGGAATATTATACTAAAATGTTGGAGTTTTGTGATTTATTAATAGAAAGAATACATCACATTTCTCTGCCTATCTACAAAATTGATTACTTGTCCATTGTATATTTTTAGACAGTTTATTATTGAAGGTTTTGGAGTAGTGATGATTAAGACGTTACACATATTTTTAAAGGACACAATTTCAGCCACAACATTATCTAAGCTCAGTAAGAACTCTTCTGTAAGAACAACAAAATATGAGGCCAGAGCAGCAGCACAGAGAGTCAAGTGAATGTGTTCCATGCAACAGATCTGAGTTAGATCCCAGCATTCCATATGGTCCCCCAAGAATGCCAAGAGTGATTCTTTAATGAAGAGCCAGGAATGACCCCTGAGCACCACTGAGTGTGGTCCCAAAACAAAGCAAAACAAAAAGGGTATTGTACTGATCTTGAATATTTTTTATTGTTTATTTGTTTGGAATTTTGAAAGGTGGAGGTAACACTGGCAACACTCAGGGTTTCTGGAGAAACTTGAAGATTATTTGGATACCTGAAATAAAGAAATGTTAGCTTCCTGCAAAGCAAGGGCTCTAACTTCTGTAATATCCCTTTGGTCTTGGATATTGGAGTTTTAAGAGAAATTAAAGCAATAATTAATTGTTCAGCTCTGGAACCCCAAATCTCTTCATTATTCTCAGAGATTTTGAAAAATAGATAAACTTTAATCCCTAGTCTCCTCCTGTAAAATGAAGATAATACATCCTGTCCCATAGGTCTAGCATGAGAATCAATCCAGATAAAATCAATCTACATAAAATATTTAACGACTAGGTGACAACTTGCCCTCCACCTGGCAAATAGCATATAATATCTATATACATTATTATAATTTATAATAGCATTTATCACATAAGGTATATAACAAACTACTTCTTATTCACCTAACACTCAAAGCTTTCACAAAATTATTTACTTTATAGTTTATAAATGAGAAAAAGTTGTGCAGATACTGAGACAAAATATCTTTATGACCTACACCTTTAAAACTGTAGATTAGCAAAATAGTAAGACTGTTAGATAAACCAACTTAATTTCTTTACCTCTACTCCATTTCCCTAGAAATATGACATTTATTTTTGAATATTAGGAAGAGGGGTGAAGATAAATCATGGTAAATTTACTAAAGCAATAAGTAATATGGAAATTCAGTAAGAAAAGTCAAATGAAATTTAGGAAGAATTCATCACTCTTGAGATCTGCATGAATACACTTAAAGACATAATATAATAGTGAGCTCTTAAAATACTTAATTACTGAGCATAGTACATAAAACTTTATCATTATTTCAAGTTAATCCTTCTAATTCACCACTAATAAAATTTTATAATCAATAAAATGTTTGAAATAACATACATAAAAGTGAAAATAGTTCACATATATGAGCATTCAACTCTGACTTCAAAAATAAATTCACAAGTCATCAATCATATGGCTTGTAGGACAAAGATGAGTCAAAAAAGAAAAACGTAAAAGAGAGTAAGATTTCCGAAAAGAATTGGAGAAATACAAAATAGGAAAGAAAACATTTAAAGTGAAGAGTAATGTGAGCACTGGAATTACAATGGCTTCAATAAACTACATAATTAGGCAGAGAAAATGCTTCAGCAAAAGTACATTAAGTAAAGGGGAATGATGTCTTTTTGGGGAGGGAAACTTTCTCAGGTTTGTGCTTTGTAGTATACAAAAGCTTTCTAGGTTAGTTGCAGTAAATAATAATCTTTTAAAAAGAAATGACAAGGGGCGGGAGTGATAGTGAAGCAGCAAGTTAGCACTTGCCCTACACATATGAGCCTGAGTTTGGTCACCAGCACCACATATAGTTCACCAAGCCCTGCAGAATTGATACTTGCGGAGTCATGAGTAAGCCCTGAGAAGTGCCAGGTGAGGTCCCCCCTCCCAAACAACAACAACAAATAAAGGCGTTACCAGGACTGGAGTGATAGCACAGCAGTAGGGCGTTTGCCTTGCATACAGCCGACCAAGGTTCTATCCTTGGCATCCCATATGATACCCAGAGCCTGTCAGGAATGTTTGTAGGTTTTTGTTTGTTTGTTTGTTTGTTTGTTTGTTTCTTTTTTGGTCACACCCGATGGCGCTCAGGGGTTACTCCTGGTTCTTTGCTCAGAAATTGCACCTGGCATATGGGTTGCTGGGGATTGAACCTGGGTCAGCTGTGTATAAGACAAACACCCTACTGCTGTACTATTGCTCCTGTCCCAAGGCTGGATATATTCTTTAATGAAATATGCCAGAGAAACTGGAAAAAATTATTGTCTTTAGTTGCTGAGGATTCTAATTCTACCTTACTGCCAACTTGCTACCTCAATATACTTTGTATAAAGCAACTAAAGTGTAAATGTTGCCAGAGACCTATGATTCTTGGGGCAACAAAGAGGAAACCCTGACCTTTTGGTCATGTCTAGTGGTTCTCATGGATTGTGTGGTACAAGAGAAAATTTCAGGTCTCATATAGGTTTCATATTTGCTTTGTTACTTCAGGTGCAAGGGCATTTGCCTTGCAAGTGGCTGACCCAGGATGGACCTCAGTTTGATCCCCTCAGCATCACTGTTGTGGCCCAAACACCAAAAAGTAAAGAGAGAGAAAAAATATATATATATATATCCAGCCTGGTGCATATTTTGTCAACACCAGTCCTAAGCCATGCAATTTAAGTAAATCAATAAAATCTGTGAGAGCAGATCTAGATGGTCTTCATGCAAATATTTATAACTCATAGAATGTTAATCCTGCATATGTGTATGTATAGATGCATGTAGTGGACCATACATTATATCATACTTATAGACATAGATGTGTTCATAAATTGATCTAAATTATGAATTACTATTTATAAACCAAAACAACTTAGAATATGAGAAGAAATAAATCCTTGTCCTATATTATCCATAGTAAGAGTCTTCAAAAGATATCAAAGTAAAACTCTCTAATTCCCAGTTGCCCATAATACCCTGCGGTGAGTTTTTTCTCAAAAGTTAAAGCAATATATTGTCATAATTAGCTGCCTGTTTGCATTAGGTTTCAGTACTTAAATTGATTTTGAAAGTCTATTTTTCCTGATAAATGTTATTTGTCTTTCTTTTCAATGCAAGGAGTATTTGTCACTACATTGACGGTGGCTCAATAACCAGAGTAGATGATATAAAGCACAGTATGTTAAGGAAGACTCACCATTTTCTTTCTGCACATAATTTTTTATTCATTACTTGTGCATATTAGTCAATTCATTTCTGAGTAAAGCTAGTGCTGTGCAAGTACTGTTTTACTGGCTTTGAATGCATATGTTCTTTAACTCAGTGTTTTTCAAACTTTTTGTGCAAAGACATACTTTTTTCATGAAAAACAATCATGAGGCACACCATCATTAAAAATATTTAAAAAAATTAACTCTGTACCTATATTTACTATACAATAAGTCATTCTCTTGAATAAGAATTAAATAAACACAAATAAATTATTTTATATTTACTTTATTATGAAATAATCTAATGATTGGTCTATTTGTGAGCTGAAGCCACATGATACAGATGAAATTGGAATTTTTCCCATGGCACACCAGGTAATATCTCATGGCACACTAGTGTTCTGTGGCACAGTGGTTGAAAAAAGCTGCTTTAACTCATTGCCTTGTGAGGTCCATCAAAGCAATGATTTCACTTCTCTCATGTGGTTATCATGGTGGCTGAAATAACCCTTCCATATAACAAACAGCAGTTTTCCTGCCATGTATAAATGTAACTATGCAATAATCATTAGCTATTCTTTCTCTGTGCCAGGGTTTTTCTTCAATGGGATTCAATATATCCTGTGTCTTTCTAAAATCCCTACTTTACCTCACATTTTTTTCCGAATAGAACCATCTCATTGCCAACAACTTTTTCAAACCACTCTGTTCAATATTCAGACTCCATTCTTCAGCATTTTGAATCTGTGCTACCTTTTATGTTATGACCCTCAAGGAATCTGACAATGGCGGTCATCTTAGTAGAATTAGAGTTAGGTTTGTCACCATTCTTCAGCCTTCCATTCAATCTTCCATTTACATCACTGCATTCATGGTTCTAAGAATGAATAAGGATGAAGTACTTTATAGTATCTACCTCTTAGAGCAAGAAAAGTCTACTCTATGATAAGGCACTTTAGCTGGCACTAAAGATACATTAGTCATTTGGTTTACCACTTATTTTAGGAGTGATGGTTTGATTTGATGTCTACATAGTAGCTAAAATTTCAAACACTTAGCTATCCTAATCCCATGGCAATGTTTTCAAGACATCTATTCTTCTTTACTTCTAAGTTTATCTACCTTTCTATCCATCCATATTTCCTATATCTTCACAACCATTGCCTTTAGTTAAAATGAATCAGTCAGTCTGCAAACTTTTTTTCTCTTTTCAGAACCATTCCAAAACTTATTTTTTTCAGAATATTCTCCCTTATACTTAGCATATCCCTTTACAAATGAGTCAGGAATAACTATTGTAGATTTGCAGAGCTAAAGATACCCAATTAATTTCCAGCCACATATTTGCTATGGTCCCTAAGAAAGTTATTCCTAATATGATGGTTAAACTCGGTCAGTTTTTCCAAAATTTCCACTGTCTGTCACTCCCACTGGCATTAGGCTGACACCATGTAGGTTTTGTGAACAAGAAAAATAATAGGAAAAGCTATTTTGTTTAAAGTTAACTAGGAAGTGGGAAGGTCTTAAGGAACCTAAGCTATTCACATGATAAAGCTCACTGTATTGAGACTGGAGCAACAGCCATAGGGCATTTGCCTTGAAAGTGGCCAACCCTGGAAGGGCCTTGGTTTGATTCCTGGCATCCCATATGGTCACCTCGGCCTGCCAGGAGCGATTTCTGAGCATAGAGTCTAGAATAAAACCTGAGCACCACCAGGTGTGACCCAACACCCCCCCCCAAAAAAAAAGCTTACTGTGGATCTGAGATCAAAGTTTTGGAGAGAAATAACTGAGGAATAATGTTGATATTTGGGGGTTTAGTGAAAAATTCAGATTTCTTCAGTAAATTTACCAGACAAAAATGTTGGTGTCTCTGAAAGGGGAATGAATCTCCTTCTACAAATGTTAAAAACATTGTAAAATTCATTTGGCTACTGCTAAGAGAGGACAGATACTATATGAAGTGTCCATCAGATGGTTATAGAGTATCATGAAAACATGGGCAGGGGGCAGACAAGATAGGACAGGAGAGTAAGGCTTTTACACATGGCTGACTCCAGTTCCATCCTGGAACTTTGTTCCCTGAGACTTACCAGGAGTTACTTTTGAGAACGGAAAATGACATATCTCCTGTGCACTCCTTAGAGTGTCCCCAAATTCCCTCACCCAACTAAAATCAAAGGCAGAAGGCAAAGGTCTTTGCTAGAGTAGCTTTCCAGTTTTCTATATCTGCCAGCCCTGCCATCTGCAGCTGAAAAATGGATCTGTGGAGTTTCAAACAACTCAAACATCTGCAAGCTATATAGAGAGGCTAGACTTCAATCCTAGAAGCACTAATTTAAGAGTAATTGAAGACATTTCAAGGTCCAATTCAAGGTCTACTGCTTCAGGGAAGTTTTCTCTGGTAGTGTTTACTCAATGTTTTTCTCTTGTATTTCCCTTTGTGCTTCTTGTTTGCTTTCTATCTTAATACTTGAGGCATCACAATGCTCCATTTATTGCATGAAATATAAAGCTATTGTGAGAGGATGTATATATAAAAGATATTAATAGATCAAATAGATTCATTTCATTGCCTAGCTGACTAATGATTTCATCTCTAAAAAGTCTTAGGCCTTCAGAACAAATACAATTCCCCGTGGGCAATGCCATTTTCATTCACCTCATTTATACCCACTGGATTATATTAGTCATAACATAGATGTCTGAAACATGCTTATTGAAATTACTTTTCCAAACCATGTATTTCTGATAGTCTCAAACAAAATATAGCCTCATCACATGCCTCTTTATTTTAAATTATCCAGAAATTCTTACTGTGTAAAAACAAATAGTACTTTAGATGGGTATTTCATTGGTTTGCAAAAATGACTCTATGAAATTGTCACAGTAGGGTAGATTTCAACCATTTATCTTAAGACACGGTATTAGAAAATCTACAACAGTTTTTATACATGTTAAAAACAATTCAGAAAGTATATCATTGTGAAGACTGATTACAAAGATAGCTTCAATTCCTCATTCAACATTCACCTTTAAAATGACAGATACCGTCTAATATCTGTGAGAATAAGTTACATTTAGATGTAAATGAAACAATAAATTTTGACATGAATGGGGAGGAAAAGGGATTCTCTTTCACTTTTGTGGAAAGATACATTTTGTGAGAATACTGGTCTAGTCCCTGAGGAAAGCAGTATCAAGCATTACTAAAATTTTAAAATACAGCTTCAAAATGAGGCAATAATTCTACTACTCTGTAGTTAAAGAGCTAAATCAGAAAATATTTGCATATCTATGCCCACTGAAGTGAAATTTACAATAATAAAGAACTTGAAATGGCTCAACTGCCCAACAATAGATGAAAGGAAAAATAAGTCACAGACTATATACACAACAGAATTTTCATAGTCATTAGAAAAGATGAATTCCCGGGGCTGGAGCAATGACATAGTGGTAGGGCATTTGCCTTGCACACATAGCTGACCCAGGACAGACTGCAGTTCAATCCCCCACCCCGTGTCCTATATGGCCCCCCAAGCCAGGAGCGATTTCTGAGCGCGTAGCCAGGAGTAACCCCTGAGCATCACCGAGTGTGCCCCCCCACCAACAAAAATAAAGAAAAGACGAAATCCTGTCTTTTCTAACAACATGAATAAAACTGGATAGGTTCATGCCAGAATGAGAAAGACAAATAATAGTTGATATAACTTGTCTTAATGTATATAAAGAAGCAAAGATTAAGAATTGAAAAAAACCAAATCAAACACAAATCCTTGGACACAGCCTTCAGGACTGAGATTACAAGTTAGAATAAACTAAAGAAAGAGATGATTGAGGGTCTGTATATGGGGATGATATTGGTATTTTGATGAGAGGTAAAAACATATTTTGCCTTCTGTTACTATTTGGGGCAAGAAAATCCCATTGTTATTCAGGGGTTATTCCTGTATTTATACTCAGAGAGGTCACTCCTGAAGAGGTTGGGGGGCCATCTGGGGTCCTAGAAATCAAATCTAATCAGCCACATGCAAGCTAACAACCTTTCCCACTGCATTATCTCTCTCTCCAGCCTCTCTACTTTGAAAAGGTATGTAATAATACCCCTAAAATGTATGCAATTGTATGATGTCACTGTAGTAAATTTTGTAATAAAGTGAATGGGAAATTAAATAAATACCCAAGAGTACAAAATGAGTAATATTTATCTCAGCATTCATTCGATGTCGACTCATTTAATACTTTCCTTTGGTCACTAAAATGTGGGGAGAAATTACCATGTGTAGGCACCAAGAAACTGTTAAATGGCCATGCATGGGCTGGGGGGAATAGTGCAGAGGTAGGGCATTTGCCTTGCTCGTGGTCGAGCCAAGACAGACCCGGATTCAATCTCTTGCATCCCATAGGGTCCCGAGCCTGCCTGGAGCAATTTCTGAACACAAAGCCAGGTGTAGCCCCTGAGCATTTCTGGGTGTGGCCCCAAACCAAAATAAATAAATAAAAAAATGTCCATGCATGCTTCTCAAAGTTTCTTCTCTCCATTCCTCTCTCCTCTCTTCTCTTCACTCATTCTTTGTTTTTCTCTCCCCTGTTCCTTATTTTCTTAAACTTGGAACCAATTTCTGTAGCAAATTTGGAGCTACCTGCTACTTTACTTTAAGAATGTTCATATGAATATGAATGTTATATGTTCATAAGAATGATCATATGAATGATCAAGGTGTAGAAGTAATCATTTTGGAGACTCTCAATGGTATGAGGTAACTAAGATGAAGCCAGAGAACCATTTTCTTAGTCCTACACAAATCACTAACAGAATCCATGTGGTGATAAGTCATTGAAACCATGAAGTTCAAAGGTTGAGTTCAATCAACAGATAGTTGTTAGGGTTCTGCTAGTAGTTTTAGAATAAGACAGCAGAAACAGAATCCAATATCTGTCTGAAGTTTGCAGTTTTTCTCTTTGTCTTTATAAATTTATAAAGCTAAATTAATATATTTAAATATATAAATATATAAGTCCAAATTTAATTTATATTTAACCTATAAATACATAAAATTATATAAATATATTAAGTTGCATTTTAAAAATATATAAAATTATAAATGCTTTGTTCCTTATCTTTGAAATAAAATTGGTTATTCCAATGTACCGCTTTCAAGTTATCTGATCAAGATTTAATTACTTGAGTTAAGAAGATGTCACAGAAGAAGTCTTTAGTGACTTTTATAGCCTATCTAGTTCTGGACACTCTCCCAGACAATAATGCACAAAATCAACTCACTCAGCTGAAATAAACTACAGTCGATTAAGAAAAACTATATCACTTTGCAATAGTAAAATGTAATGTTTATCTCACATACTTAAGACTTTTAAGAGGTTATCTGCAGACACTCAGAAAAAAAAAACAGAAAAAAATTCATATCACCAAGATAAAAGACATCTATCCAAGACCCTGGTTATATAAAGACCCTGGTTCACAGAAAGAATGTAAAGAAAAATCAAGATGATGATATTTTTATTTACTATTGGATTTTTTCCAGTATTTTCTACTGGCATTGGATATAGTACATGGTCAGTAAGAGCTTAAGTTATGTGAAAACAGCTTTATTTTTCCCCCTGATGTATCAAGAAATGAATCAGCAATATTAATAAGCACAGGTTTGATTTAATAATAGCAGATGCATTTACCTCTGTAGAAAGTTCAAAATGAAAATCCAAAGTCCACTGCCTGTTTAGGAAGTACCAAAACTTATTTCTAATCTTTATACTCAATAAACTTCAATTAATGGTGTACTGCATTGGTCAATTTCATTGCATCTGCAAGTCATAAATTATAAGACAATAAAAAAGAAAAATAAATATAATATTCTACTTGGTGAATCTATAATCTTTTTATAAAAAAATGTTACCACTTTGGGGGACTACAAAGATAGTACAGCAGGTAAGGCACATACATTGCATCTGGCTAATAAGAGGTTCAATTCCTGGCATGCCACATGTTCCTGGGATTACAACAAGAAATGATTTCTGAGTCAGGAATAACCCCTGAGCACTGTTACGTGTGGTTCAAAAACAAAATGAAAATTTATCATTCATCTTTTTAAGAAGAACTTGTAAAACTTTATAGAACCATGCTATGAATTTAATCTATCACATTACTTGTATGCATTTAAAATGAATTATAAATTCATATTTATTTATATAATATTTCTAGGATAAAATCTCTTTCCATTTTAAACTATGGATTAATACATAGAATATTGTGATGGTTTAATATAGTAGAATCTTGTGAAGAAAAATGATGATATCACTACTTATACAAATTTCATTAAAAGTTATTAAATATATATTTTAGGGTAATTTCTGTTATTTTAATACATTAAGTGACTTATTGCAGAAGCATGTTAAGAAATGAAGATACTAAATTTAATTGAAAAAATTATGAATAGCAATGAGTCTGCATTAAACTGGAATGCATAATTTTGAAGAAATAAAGCATATCACAAAACATACTACTGTATATTACAAGAACTCAGGAAACATGGTTTTACAAAGGCTGATTAATAACACAGCTTAAGTTTTTCTTAAACTCATGATTTAAAAATTTATATGGTAATACTAAGTTGTACAATTATTTTAGATATGAAGTTCTAACTTGAAATAAGAATTTATATCAGGGCTAGAGCAGTGGTTCAAGTGGTAAGACATTTGCCTTGCCTGCACTAGTTTAAGACGAATTGCAGTTTGATCCCCTGGTGTCCCATTTGGTTCCCTGAGGCAGGAGCAATTTTTTAGCGCATAGACAGGGGTAATCCCTGAGCATCACAGGATGTGGCCCCAAAAGCAATAAAAAACAAAAACAACAACAAAAAACAAACAAACAAAAGAATTCATATCAGGTTCTTGGACGCTAACTGACTTTCATTACTGTTTATGATCATGTCAGAATACCTATATAATTCAAGTAAATATAATTCAATTAAAAATATGACAAAATTTTTCAATAGTTACAATCAAGTACCAAACACTGTTTTTCCTTATTTTGGGTTTTTTTTTGGGGGGGGGTTGAGACCCAGGGGTTACTACTGGCTCTGTGCTCAGAAATCGCTCCTGGCAGGCTCAGGGGACCATATGGGATACTGGGGTTCAAACCACTGTCCATCCTGAATTAGCTGCTTGCAAGGCAAGTGTGTTATCTCTCCAGCCCCTGTTTTTCCTTAATTTTAAAAACAATAGTGTAAGAATGTTGAAAGAGGGGCCGGGCGGTGGCGCAAAGAGGTAAGGTGCCTGCCTTGCCTGCGCTAGCCTTGGACGGACTGCAGTTCGATCCCCCGGCGTCCCATATGGTCCCCCAAGCCAGGAGCGACTTCTGAGCGCATAGCCAGGAGTAACCCCTGAGCGTTACCGGGTGTGGCCCAAAAACCAAAAAAAAAAAAAAAAGAATGTTGAAAGAGACATTATCTGAAACTATCACATGTTGAACTAGATACTAGTGTTGATATATTAAGGTCCACCCTAATAATATAGAACTATAGAACTTAGCAGATGAAATGAACAGAGTAGAGTTGTTTCCTTATAATGATGCCTTATTTATTGTGGTGATTTCTAAAAAAAAATTAAGAACCAAGCTTCCATATGACCCAATGATTCCATTACTTGGCAGATGTGCAAAAATGTTAACAAATGCTCCTATCTTCATAGCAGCATGACTTGTAATCAAGATCAAGAATCAAAATAAGTGCTCAAGATTAGTTGAGTAGATGAAGAAAATATGCTGTAGATATGAGTAGTACAATATTGGTATATTATTTATTTATTAAAAATAAGAAAACCTGCAATTTATCATAACTTGCATGGAACTGCAGGGCATCATGCTGGTCACAGTGAGTCAAATATAGAAAGACAAATATTCTGTCCTCTCCTAACTGTGTTATACAAATACACATGGTGAGAGAGATGCAAACATCCAATGATAAAGGGACCTTGAAGCCTGCCTGTAAGAACTGAATTTGCTAAATAGGGGTTCAGGGGTAAGAAGAAACCTAGAGGAAGTAAAAAACAAAAAAAGGCTGACTGGGACATACTAACTTTGTATGCCCAAAACACTAACAGGACTACAAATGGGCTGATTGAATTTGAAAAACATTCACATAATAAAACATATATTTCTCTCAAGTCTCTATCTCTTTAGGCGTACTTCATTGCTTTGTTTATACTATATGTTTATATGTGGTGCTTATCAATGTAATACACTATGATCACAAAAAGTCATATCTAAATATTATAGTAAAGCCTCTAATCAGAGTTGTTTTAAGTTGGAATCAGTTTTTCCATCCAAGTATGTGATGATTGTATTTTGATAAGCTATCACATGACTTAAGGAAATTTCATTTGGCTTAAAGTCTGATCTTCTTAAAATATCGAGGCAGGTATTTGTCACTATAAACTAAACCAGTGGTGGCTAACAAGTTTGACACAAAGAGCCAAAATTTTAAACTGTAAGAGTCAGAGAGCCACACCACACAGTGACCTGCCAAAACAGACAAACACTCACACAAAAGCATCTAATATTAACAATGATCTATTAAACACATATTGCATTTTGCCATTTTGAGTGAGGGTAAAAATCCTGCAGTGCTGGTGAGGGTATGCTGCTTCCTCCACACTAAGAACTAACGGCAAGATATGACACAATATGTGACACACGGGTCCCCCGCTCCCTAACCCGTGCAGTTATTTCCGAGGAATGGGAGACGGGAGGACACAGCCTGGGTGAGATCTCTCCTCAGAGGTCCCTCTTCAAAAGCAGCAGAACAAAATCCAAACTTGGCAAAGAGCCACAGTATACAAAAGAATGATAAGAGGCAAAGAGCCGCATTCATTTTGGCCGGGAGCCCCATGTGACTGAGAGCCGCGTCTTCGCCACCCCTGAACTATACTATATAAAACAATCCAATATATGTAAAGTACCTAGAAAGTGCCTGGCAATATTACTACTAAAAACAAATTATTATAAAACTACAGTTACTACTCTAAATAGCATTATTCATAGTATTTTAAGGGGGTGTTCTGAGGTAACCACAGGTGAAAACCATATAAATGATGGCCCATGGCAGGAGATTAGAGGTCAACCTATAGGACAAAGAGGGACTGAATTAAAATAAGATTGAAAGAAAAAAAAAGTTTAAGAAATGCTTGTGGAAAGTATGTGAACCACTAATCTGTTTTCAATGTTTCTTTGAGTTTCACTTTTTCTTTCTTTTTCAGCATTTTGACTTTCTATTTTTTTAGTATACACTTATGCTAACTTATAAAGATGTTTTCTCCTAATTTATATTGCTATTCTCTTTGCTGCTCTAGAAAGTTTAAAAAATTTATGTTTATTTCCATAAAAATAGTACTTTAAAATCTTTTAGGTATTTTTATGAAACCTCTCTCATTACTTACTTCTCTGACTATAAGAAACCAAAGCAAACAAAACTTAAATAATGTTATAGATCTAATGTCTTGAAAAGTAATAAATAAAAACAAAACTGATGTATATGATTTGCCCTAATATTTTGCAGATTAAACACAATCAAAATTACTCAGTCTTTACAAAACTGGCCCTGGCATGCTTTTCATGCCTTCCAGGGTTGTTCTAGGATTTTTATTTGGAATATACTCACTCTATATTCGTATACCCTAAAATGCTCATCCAAATGGGATAGTTTTCACTTCATTTCACGTTTTTATGTAGTTTCAATTCACTCAATCAACAAATGTTTTTACCATCAATATTCCAGATATGAAAGTAAGAAATTGTTTAGGTTTTAACCACCACTGAAGTCTTCTCATTGTAGTAGATGTCCTTGCTAATATGAATAATAATAGAAAACATATCATAGACTTTGGGAATGGGGGTCATTCTTGCAATGGGACCATATAAAACGTATCTGCATTATATCCTTGGTTTGCACATTTATTGCTAATATGATTATCTGAATGTATTTTAATATGGCGATTTCTAACTGTTCCTTTCCTTCGATTAAGAAAGACCATAGGAAAATATTTGCTCCTCTTAGCTATATTAAAGAGAACCAGGAAAGTAACTTCAGTTTTCTGGAGGGCCAGGGTAGAAGTATGTGCTCTGTAAAATAAGAATATTAATGCCTATATACCAGGGTAATGGGAAACTTACATTGTTACAGACAAAGACTTGTAATAAGTTATCCACACTAGCTATTTAACCAAGCTGAGCTTAACTGTATATGTTAATTTTTACTTTAGCAATAAAAACTACCTTCACTAGGACTAGTTAACTAGTATAGGGGTTACGGCATTTGCTTAGCATGATACTGAGTCTAATTTGACCCTCAAATATGCCCAGAATTCATGAGTGTCTTCTCTTGAGAAATTTCCAAGCACCCCCTGGAGTAATAACATAGTACAGAGCCAGGAATAAAGCCCTGAGCATGGATTAGCGTGGTCCACTGTTCCCTGAATAGGCCCAGGTGTGAGCCAGGTGGGTGCTAGGAACAGGGCACTGTAGTAATAGGATTTTAGCCTAAAAACTATCCTGGGTATCAGTGTAGACATATCATAAACTTCTCTAACCCCATTGTCCGCATGAGTAATTGTAAGATAATGCAGGTTTTTGTAAAGTCTATATGTGGTCACCAACTTGGTCTAAGATGACCACAGGGTTGTCTTTTACACATACACAATGGATTCCTGCTCAAGGGGCAAAGAAGACAGGGGACAGGGCTCTGCCTCTGAAACAGGGCTTAGTAAGAGCCCAGAAACTATAAAATATCTAATAGTCTAACCCCTATGCAAAATGTGACCTAGCAGGAGAATCAGACCAAGCTGAGAAAGGAGATGCAGAGACAATTGCACTTGGCTTCCTGGTTTTCATGGCATTTGGGATTTTGGGCAACAATATTTGTTATCAGGACTAAAGAGGATGAGTTTTCTGGCTCATTCACAGTCTAGCAATAAACTGGGCCATGCTAGGAACCAGTATCACCTTCACAGGGAGAAACACAGGGGGCAGACACTTTTATGTTCCCAATTTAGAGCTGTCATACTTCTGTAACACCCTGCACTATTGTTCCTGATGCAATCTATCTGGTCCCAAATAGAACTTTACATTTGCCGTTTACTCCTCTAAAACGTCATAAATGTGCCACAGGGCGACTGTGTTTTATAAAGAAGAGGGACTACTACTGCCTTTGCGATGTTTTCAGTAAATGAAGTAATCCACATGGGTAAATGAAGTGGATGAAGTCATCTGTGGTATTTTTACCATACTTCTTTCTGACAAAATCTGGGATTGGACACTTCCTTATTTTATAAATGTTTTGAGGATCAAAACTAGTAGTACATGCCATGTTTCTTACTGTCATTTAACACGGTAGACTTATTTGTCTCTGTCCTAAGGGTGCTGTCAGAAAGTGTTGATTTGTGGCAGGGAGGCAAATGAACTCAGTATCTTTTTTTTTTTTTTTTTGCTAAGCATAGAAATAAAAGTCAACCTTTTATTTACATTTTTAGTGAAGATTATCATTTTTTAAATAAAATGAATTATTTATTTGAATCACCATGAGATTCAGTCACGAAGTTTATACTGAGTTTCATTCATACAAATATCCAACACCACCAGTGTACATTTACTTACAACCAATATACGGTTTTTCATATGCCCTGCCCTACTGCCTACCTCTATCACAGGCAGTTTTTTCTTTCTTCCTCTCTTCACCCTCTTCCTCTCTTTCCTCTATTTCTCCCTCTTCTACTTCTTCTCCCTTCTATACTTTTCCCTCTCCATCCTTTTTTCCTCTCCCTCAAATTCTTCTCCCTAATTCTCTCCCCTTTCTTCCTTTCTCTCTCCATTCTCTTTCACCTTCCCCTTTCCCTCTTCCCTACCCTCTCTTTCTCTCTCTTCATCTCCCTCTCCTTCTCTCCCTTTTTTAGTCCCTGTGGAAAAGTCAAACCTTTTATTTTATCCTTAAGTCCTGGGGTATAGCTCTGTGACCTTCTGATTTTGAAAACTTCTAAAATTTTCATTATGACCTTTAGTATATTTCATGACAAATTTCAAACAGCAAAAGTACTCAGGCAAAAAGAAAAGATTAAGTAGAATGTAAATATTCATTGATCAAGGCTTTATGTATGCCTGTTTTTCCCTTCCTCCTAAGACAACTACAAAGATGTCCTTTAAAACTCATTTAATTACTGGCTGGTGACCCTCAGTAAATCAGCCGTAAGCCCAAATGGCTCCAAGGAGTCAGATAAATGAGTTAGAGGTATGATTTAGAGTTAAAAAAATTACTATACCAAGCATAGTATGCCTCTAATAAAAAAGTTAAATATTTCCAATATATTTCTCTTTAAATTGCCTTTTTCTAAACCAGGAGTCATATTTCAAATCACATCCTCACACCTCATTTCTAAAGAGATGTAGTTGTCAATGTCTTTCTGAATATTATTTTTCTTCTAAAATTATTGAACTTGTACCAGAGCAATCGTATAGTAAATAAGGTACTTGTCTTCTGCTAGGTCAACTCAAGTTTGATTCCTGGCACAATATATGGTCCTTCAAACCGTCCAGGAGTGATGGCTGAGTGCACAGCCAAGAACTCAGCCCTGAGTACACCACTGGGTATGTTCCCAAAAAATTAGCATCTTAAAAATCAAGACAATACATGACAAATTTACAGATAAGTGTTGGGGAAAATATGTGTGCCAAGACAGCAAGACAAGAATTAATACAATGTTGTTAACGTGACATTGACATATAACATAAATAGATATAGCACTTGCCATACAAATAATTTTCTTTCTATAATTAATTTTTATAAAGTTCATTATTTTAAATACTCAGTTTCAGTTATTTAAACAGCTATACTCCCCCATTTCCAAACTTTATCTGAGTACATAAAGTGTAAAAAACAATAAAATCTAGTTCACTTGTTTTTGTATGTTTTTAAACATATAGCCTGATCTCTATGATTCATGTTGTACAGCTTTTATGCTACTGAATTTTTTATTCTGTTTGTAATAACATGGAAAATCATGTCAGCAAGTCACACATTTCTAGGACATATTTAAGAGTCTGTCTGTTTTAGAGTACACTAAATATAAGAAGACTTGCTTACATTTATAGATTGATTTATTTATTGGCCACACCTGGTGGTGCTCAGGTGTTACTCCTGGCTTGGTGCTCAGAAATCACTCCTGGCATGGGGGACCATATTGGATGCCATGGATTGAATCTGCGTCCGTTGTGGGCTAGCCACTTGCAAGGCAAATGCCCTACTGCTGTGCTGCCACTCTGGCCCACATTAATAGATTTTTAATTTGATTTCTGATGTTTTAAGTTTCAATGGATATGTCAATTTAATATTTTTTGAAGACACATTATACAAATATGATGATTCAAGATATAATTATACCTCAATCTTTCTCCCTTGCCACAATGCTTTAGAGGTCTGATCCAACTCAGATCTTTGTAAATTAAAGAAGTCAATCCATAGCTCCTCCCCTTAACTGCTCTGCTTCTAAGGCCAGTCCTTACCCCTCTAACAATATTGGATTCTTTGACCACAGAATTATAATATTTTCTTTCCATTTACAATTAAGGATATCACCTTTGAAGATTAATAGTCTTAGTGATGTTTCAAAATTCAAAAACTACTATTAACAATATCATTAATGATAATTTGTTTAATGCTTGTTTGTTTTGATTTTGGATCTTTGGGTCACCCCAGCAGTGCTGAGTGACTCCGCCTGGCTCAGCACTCAAGAATCATTCCTGATGTGTTTCGAGATGTTGTGGGTCAAACCCAGCAGACTGCATCTAATACAAGCTCCCTACCTATTGTAGTCTTTCCAGCCCAAGTGAGTGATTTAAATTGGTAATTTTCTGGAAAATTTAAAAGGTTTTCAGAGGCCAGAGTGGTGGCACAGGGCATAAGGCATCTGCCTTGCACATGCTAGCTTAGGACGAACCGTGGTTTGATCCCTCGGTGTCCCATATGGTACCCCAAGCCAGGAGTGATTTCTGAGCTCATAGGCTGAGCATCACCGAGTGTGGCCCAAAACCCAAAATAAATAAATAAATAAAACAAAAGCTTCTTCAACTTTTAATCCTTCTTATTTCCCTCAAGCACATTCAGAGATAAACAAATGGATTTAACAAATCGTATGTATAATTCTTAAGAGTAAAAGCTCCATGTAAAGCTACCAAAAGATAATATTTATCTTCTTATATAACATAAAATTGAACACACAATGATATTTATATCATCATAAGAAATCCATTTCTGAGTCATGCTTGCTGACTGATTTATTATTATTAATAGAGAATACTGATTTGACTTTATAATCTTTAACAATGAATCCTGGATTCACACTATATGCCAAACAGAGTATGAGCAGTGGAAACACTGCTTGCTCAATGGAGTCCTGGAATTCTAGAATTTGCATTATTACAGGGGAAGATAAAAAAAAGCTCATTAACAAACTGATAAAGAAAGTCATTTCAGGTTCTAATAAGTTTTATGGATAAAATAAAAATCACACATGAATGATAATGAGTGGAGTAAATTTCCTCTTGTAAAATACGTTCTCAAGAAAGCACTGAGATTATAAACAGAGGGTGAGATGATCTGATATACACATCAGTGTTTTATAAAGTGGGTAGTATAGTCCTTGGATGGGGGCCCTCAGATGATATGGGGGAAAGGCAATAATACCAAATACAATGAAAAATTTTTAAAGAATATCAATTTCTGGGAGGGGAATTGGCACAGTATTTTTCTTATACTTTTTAAAAAGGCCGACTGAGTCCAAGATAATTAAGAATGTATCTAGGTCAGTCTTCCATCCACATTTTAAGAAAAAATATATACTTTTATTTTGATGGAATTTCCAAATATTGATTAGAGAGTCTGGAGGAGGTCACTTCTGGCAAAACTTAGCCAAGTAGGCCACATGACCTTTGGAAGGCCACCATAATATTCTAAGAAAGTCCCAAGTTAAAATAATAAATGTGGGGAACCACAATATAAGACTGGATAGGATCCAATGAATAAAAAAGAAGCCCCACAGGAAAGACAGGGAGCTGAAAGGGATCCCAGTCAGAAAAAAGGCACTTTCTCAGTCTTCTAAACCTCTTTAGTTTAGACTTAATTCAGTTTAGACTGATCAAGTCTGAGGAGCTAAAGGCTGCCAAGACATACCTGGCAGTATTCTTGTGGCCTTAAAAAACTAAGGCCTTCTTAAAAACTAAGAACAAGAAGTTGGACTCAGGAGCCTACAGGGCAATAGCTTATGGTGCCCAGACTACCAGGAAGTAGTACCACTGATGCCCCTCCCCATGCTCTTCTCCGTCACTGTGCTCTTTCCCCGTCCTTGATACTGACCATTATTTCTGTAGGAAACTATTATAAATCACTGTAACTTCACATTCTAATTTCAAAGCAACTTTTAAAGTGAATTTTTGAAAGCCAATCCATTTCTATGTCTAAGCTTGCTTGTAAAATTACAAACTGGTATTTCTGTCTGCTTTCCTTTTTAAAAATCTTAAATTATTTAACTTTACTCCTGATCATGAAAGAGTCAATTTACATGATGTGTATGTTTGAACCAATTCACAAACCGCAGTGCATATTTTTTCTGGACTTTATCATAAAAGATATATATGATCACTCAGAATAAGACTATTCAAGCCCAAGACAGTATAATGTATGGGACGATGTTCATTGAACTCTTGACACTAGCCATAAATGCACGAGTAGCTCCATTGACTTCATAAAGCCATCATTTACATTTATATTATGCTTTTAAAAGATGTTGTTATAATCAATGGGCTTCTTCTTTGCTAGTATAATGCCAAGTAGCCTGCCATTGAGTTTTTATAGAGATTTTCTATCTTACTTCTCCTCTCACTACAGAGAAATATACCTTTTCAACCTATAGCAGATGCCAGATATAGTAGCTACCTAAGAAATGGAATTAAATTTACTAATATATAAAGCCCAGAAGTGTAACACTTGATTCAGTTCAATCAGCGAGGCAGAATATAAACAGGAGATTGAATCTGAGAACAGTAAATCTCTGGGAGCCAATTTGGGGGCAGTGCAGGAAGGCAGGGCAAAAAGGGCTCTTCTGTCAAGTAGTAATATTGCAAATGTGGCTTTTTCTAGAAACTTTTTCCTCATTTTCGAGTCACTTACTTGCCTTCTGTCATACAGTGCCATTTCACACACCCATTCTTAGTGCACTCAGTATTATGTGCGCAGGATTGATTCTCATTCTATTTTTTTCCCTCAAAACTATAAGATATTCCAAGTTTCAGAGTAAGCCCTATTTCTCTGCTTCCTGCTTCCTGTCTAGGGAGCAATTAAGTCCCACTATCCATGGAAAAATCACATTAAAAGCTACCATTTTAGGAAATATTGCTAAGATATTGTTGAGAAAAAAAATAATAGATGTTCATCTCGAGGTACTTATTATCCATGAGCCAACTATAGCAATTATAACCTGTTCACTCATCCACTGATGCCAAACAATAGGCATCTGTAAGATGACACCCAGTTATCAACCCCAAACAGAGGTGTTCCCCCAACTTCCTCCTTTCTTTTTTTTTTTTTTTTTTTTTTGTGGTTTTTGGATCACACCCGGCAGTGCTCAGGGGTTATTCCTGGCTCCATGCTCAGAAATTGCTCCTGGCAGGCACGGGGGACCATATGGGACACCGGGATTCGAACCGATGACCTTCTGCATGAAAGGCAAACGCCTTACCTCCATGCTATCTCTCCGGGCCCTTTTTTTACTTTTTTTTTTAACTTCCTCCTTTCTTAAACATTTTCCTTTGATATGTAAAAGATGTTGGATAAGACTTTTGTCTCACTCTTTACCTCCCCCTCCTGGTGGTATTATAAAAAGTATAATTTTGTTTGTACACTCAGAAATACCATGAGGAAGAAGCCATAAGAAGTGACTCTAAAAGGCCAGTGACTTCTTGACTTTCCTGACTGGATTGGCGAATTATTTTTTGCCAATACATGCTTCTTCAAAACCAGCTGCATAGATGGTTTAGACACATGGTGGCTGGAGTGATCTCAAAACTCATGCATTTTTATTTTATAGGCATTCTCCTAAAAAGGGTTATTGCCATATTGGTGCTTATATTTGTTGCAAGGACAGGTAAGAAGGAAGATCAGAGCTGCTAGTATGAATTGCAAAGAACAAGGCTACTATATAACTTTAAATTTCTTCTATGTTTGTGATAATGGAGCTACAGATTTTAAGTTCAAGTTAGAGTCAAAGCTCATAATTCTACTTCTAGCTTCATATTCATCCAGCAATTCTATAATATAAAACTTTCTATTAAGTCACTGGCATTTTTCCTATTTACCATGGGCTCTCATGCCAAGTTAGCAAATATACAGTGGAATTTACCTTGAACATAATCTTTAAATGGCCACTACATTTGCTCTAGATCCTTTATGAATGGGGAAACTCAGATTCCCTCTTCTTGTACACTTGTCCAGATGTTCTGCTCACTTGCACCTTTCTTCTCACATCAAATGTTATTCGAAAATATTATTTTGATAATTCAATAGAAGCACTGATGACTATTTAGAGAATTGGTTTGCGAGTTAATTAGATTAATTCAGCCACCTTAATACGTTGGGACCTGCACCTGGTATCTCTTGTCTTTAATAACTTTGTAAAATTAAGATGTAATATCTGTTTTGTTGGGGAAATTTCAGGATAAAATAAAATTATTCATATTGACTGTATGTAGTTTGGATGAATTCAGGTATATAAAAAGTCAATATTAATTGATTTTATTACAATTGGAGGATTCATACTGAGTCATTATTTTGATATACTAGTTTCTTCTATTTTGAACTTGAAGGTAGAGATAACATTTCATGCTATATTTATAGTTCAGCCTCAGATTAATAGGGAGGTACTTAATTAGCTCTTTCTGGGGTCACCTTAATGGTACTTGTGAAGAGTGCTTGCCTTGTGCACAATCAACTAGGTTTTATTTCCTGACATACCAGATAGTACACCAGAACCTCAGAGAATGAATTTAACCTTCATCATGTTTGCATAATGTTTTTTTTCTTTTTGGTTTTTGGGCCACACCCAGTGACGCTCAGCGATTACTCCTGCCTATGTGTTCAGAAATCACACCTGGCTTGGGGGACCATATGGGATGCCCAGGGATCAAATGGCGGTTCATCCTAGTATAGTACATGCAAGGCAAATGCCCTACCGCTTGTGCCACTGCTCCAGTCCCTCATAATGGTTTTTATACCTATAGTGACAAATATTTTCTCTACTCTCTACATTTATAATAAATGAAAAGAGAAAAATATCTGTGTTTAGAAATAATTTATTATTCACTAAAGAAAGAATGCAAAATTGGATATATTAATTCTTGGAATTAAATGCATTATAATATGGGAGGTGAAAAAGTTTTGTAAAGAAATATCTCAATCACAAGGATTTTAAAAATAAAAGGAACTTTTTCTTTTCTTTTTTCTTTGGTTTTTGGGTCACACCCAGCAGTGCTCAGGGGTTACTCTTGGCTCATGTTCAGAAATTGCTCCTGGCAGGCTCAGGGAATCATATGAGATGCTGGGATTCAAACCACCAACCTTCTGATTGCAAGGCAAATGCCTTACCTCCATGCTATCTCTCCGGCCCCAAAAAGGCACTTTTTTAGTAAGGCAATTATCTCAGAAAGCTTTGCAGAAAAATAAAAAATCAACTTTGTTTTATTTTGTAATAATTTTAATTCTGATATTAACATTACCTATTTTAAAACAGCACTTTAAAATATGAGTGAATATTTTCTCAAGAGGTTTTAGGATTTCAGAAACAGTAAAGCGACTTTGTAAAAAAAACCTCTGGATGTCACTGTAATGAAATTAAATTTTTCTCCCTTTAATATTGACATTGGCAATTTTGAAATGCAATTTCTGAATTTATAAAACAAAGAACTGTAGACTCGAAATTTGAACGTGTTTGTGCTAATTTAGAAAGATTAGAGAAACACAAATGTGAACTTAGTTCACAGCACAAGTGGTCTGCTTTGAAAGACCTGGAGAAGGAAGATATGTTGATTTTTTAACACCTGGAATAGTACTTCCTGACTCATATAATCAACTGAAATAGCTAGAATTTGCTGTTCTTTTCTTGTTCGGGTCTACATATTTATGTGAACAATCATTTTCAAGCATGAATCTTATCAAGAGTAAATTGAGATATCATCTCATCAATGAGAACCTGGAATAGTGCCTAAAATTAAAAACAACATACAAACCTGACTTACTTAAACTATCCAAGGAAATGCAAGGGCAATGTTCACATTAGTGTTTGTGACTTTATCAATCATTGTCAGGATGTAATTTTCTCTACACTTTAAGGCAAATTTTATGGAATTTAATGTTATCAATAAATAATATTGTTCTAAAGTTTTTGTTTGATTAGTTGTGTTATTTGTATCCTCACAATCTATGTAGATACTTGAAGGCAGAATATTCTCAAAAAAAATTTATTGAGGGCCCGGAGAGATAGCACAGCGGCATTTGCCTTGCAAGCAGCCGATCCAGGACCAAAGGTGGTTGATTCGAATCCCGGTGTCCCATATGGTCCCCCGTGCCTGCCAGGAGCTATTTCTGAGCAGACAGCCAGGAGTGACCCCTGAGCACCGCCAGGTGTGGCCCAAAAACCAAAAAAAAAAAAATTTATTGAAACTAAAAACAGTGTACCATCCTATGTATTTTCGTTTTTAAAAATGTGGCTCTTGGGGCCGGGCGGTGGCGCTTGAGGTAAGGTGCCTGCCTTACCTGCGCTAGCCTAGGAGACGGACCGCGGTTCGATCCCCCGGCGTCCCATATGGTCCACCAAGCCAGGAGCGACTTCTGAGTGCATAGCCAGGAGTAACCCCTGAGCGTCACCGGGTGTGGCCCAAAAACCAAAAAAAAAAAATGTGGCTCTTGGTGCCAGAGAGATAGCATGGAGGTAAGGCATTTGCCTCTCATGCAGAAGGTTGGTGGTTCAAATCTGGGCATCTCATATGGTCCCCTGAGCCTGCCAGGAGCAATTTCTGAGCATAGAGCCAGGATTAACCCTTGAGCGCTGCCAAAAAAACAAAACAAAACAAAAAAAAACAACCAAACAAACAAACAAAAAACAAAAAAATGTGGCTCTCAAAATAAATTTCAATCGTGGTTTTGGTGAGATTTGGCTCCATTGAAAAAAAAGGTTGTTGACCACTGGTATAGGGGAAACACAGCCTGACATTTACAATCTCAAATGAGACTAAACTGTCCATATGAGAGCCTGTGCCCTGGTTCTAGACGTCTGCTTTTCTGGTTGCCCACTTCAAACTGGGATGATGTTATCTAATGATATTGACTTCTTGGCTTTCTCTTGAACTGATGTCTCAATGGCAGAGTTAGAGCCAAGGCTTGATTCTCAACTACGTCTAACTTGAGGTCATACATTAGTTCATAAAGAATACTATGGTTTGGGGCCAGAGATGACAGTTAGATATATATTTATAAGATGTATATTTTAATAGCTCCTACCTCATTCTTTCTAAGCTAATCTTAATAATCAGGTATAAAATTTTAATATGTAGAAGCTATCCATTCAAGTTCTTAATGTAAATGGATTAGAAATGTTGTGAAGTGTTTTTCCTATCTTTTCCTAAAGTACATTGTAATAAATGAGTATTTTCATTGTTTCATCATCCCAACAAAAAATTTTATAAGATTTTATCTTCTATGCCACATTGCTCATACCAGAGCATGGATTTTTTTTAAAGAATAATATAGCCATAGAAATCATTCAGAGACCACTTCCCAGAAACAGCAAGTGCTGAAGCATCAATACACCTGTATTTTACAACATGGGGTTTCCAAAGTGGCAAAGTTGCAAGCCCCATGCTAGAAAATAAATTTTTCAGCTTCAAAACAGACTTCTCAGCTCTAAAACAACCAATTTACAAAAAGTCATTTGCACTTCTTCAAGTTTCTAGACAGTGCGGCAGGCCATGGCAACAGTTTTACCTTAGATAATTATTGGTAGCAACAGAGATGGAAATGAGGGAATCATGGAGTAGCACAATAAATAGGGGACTTTTATACTAGTGTCAACATTTAGACTGACAAATGGTGTTTTCTGCAGCTTGCTTTCTCAGGGAATGTAGACCATTAGATCACTTAAGGAATAAAGGATGGTTTGAACTAAGTCATAAAATCAAGCTTAATCAATCATCCTGCATTTCACAAATTACATTCAAGCACTTAGATAAAGTACATTAGTCTTAAAGACTTGAATTTATAGAAAATAGTTTTCTCATGCATGCATTCTCCCACACCATCTCTACTACCACTTCTAAATTCAAACATTGCTTACTATTTCTTATTATTTATTGTTCAAACTATGGAAGAATTAACCTATTCTAAAAGTTGTTTTCCACACAACTGCCAATGGGTATATTTTCTCAAATTATTAAAGTCTTATGTTTAAAACACAAAGCCACAAGACAACTGGAGGAAATCAAGGAAATATTCCTTGACATAATCTATTGCACATTTTTTAATGACACCAAAATACACACAAGCAGGAAAATAACAAGAGAGCTGCATCAAAATATAAAACTTCTGTACAGAACAGAAAATCATTATTAAAAAAGTAGTCTAAGACTAGGAGAAAATATTTTTAACTCATGAACCTGAGAGATAGATGAGTTGAAAATATATTTAAAAATGGTCGGAGATATTTGGGGCCAGAGAAATAGCATAGATAGGGTTTTTGCCTTGCCTGCAGCACAGTAGTTTGAATACCAGAATCCCATTTGGTTACCTGAGCCTGCCAGGAACAATTTCTGAGCATAAACCCAGGAGTAACCCCTGAGTGCTGCCAGTGTAACCCAAAAACAAAACAAAAAAAAAACCCAAAAAAGTCAGAGATATTAGACATCTCTCTAAAGGAAACACATGTAAGCGTCATACTGTTATATAGGAGGGTATTCAACATTACTAATCATAAGGAAAATATGAATAAAAATTACAACTAAAGAATTCATAAATATAGGTAAGGATGCAGAGAAAAACAAACCTGGTGAATTGCTTGATGAGAAGGTAAATTGGTATAGCCATAACTTTTTGAAAGGTAGTATGGAAGTTGCTAATCTGAAAGGTTAAAATTAACACATATATGTGATATAGATTGCCTATTTTAAAACTTCTGGTTTGGAGAAAATGGAAAAAATAACAAAGAGAAGCTGTGTTTATTATAGCAATAATCGTAATAGCCAAGAAAGTTGGGAAAGTTCTAAGAAGGATATATAAGTGCTATTTAATAATGAAAAAGGAGAAAATCTCTTTCCAATCTGGACTCAGAAGGTACTATACTAAGTTCAAAAAGAAATGCTGCGGCCGGGCGGTGGCGCTAAAGGTAAGGTGCCTGCCTTGCCTGCGCTAGCCTTGGACGGACCGCGGTTCGATCCTCCGGTGTCCCATATGGTCCCCCAAGCCAGGAGCAACTTCTGAGCACATAGCCAGGAGTAACCCCTGAGTGTTACCGAGTGTGGCCCAAAAAAAAAAAAAAAAAAAAAAAAAAAAAAAGAAATGCTGCATGCAATTACATATATATATCTATTCAATGTACTCATTTATATGGTTAATCTACAGTTACTCAATTTTCTCTCTATATTTCAAGCGATTTAAAACCTTTTGCTTTGTACAAATAGTATTTTGTATAATCTGAAAAAATAATATAAATATTTTAGAAGTAAAAATTCAAAAGTTTAAAGTTATCAAGTCATCATTCATCCAAGAGATATTTGTAATTGACTTATAAAAAATACAAATCTGTTGAATGAGTTTTGTATCCTAATATATGTTTATTTTATTTTTGGATAAGTTTGTTTTAGTTTGAAAAGCAAACAGCAGAATTTGGGCATAGAAATATATTGAATTTGAAATTTCTAACAAAATCTGTGCTGAGAATTAAAATATCTATATAGTTATGAAATCTAAGGAAACATTATGGGCTTAAAGACAACAAAATTGGAATCACTGCCAAGGCATAGCTTTTGAAGTCTTGAACTATATGGGTCAATAATAAAATAAGTTTAAGCAAAGAGATAAAAATATTAACAAGTAAACTTTGGAGAAAGTTGATAGTAAAAGGTGAGGGAGAACAACAAGGGAGTGAGAAGCAGAAACCTGTAAATTATCAGAAATTATCAGTGAAATAGCAGAGGACCACGATGATTCAATAATGGTCTTTGTGGAGGTTAAAATCAGTGGACTTTGATGAATACAGTTAGGTATATTTGAAGGCATTCAGAAATTATTTGCCCTTATATTTTCTCAGCAAGGTTAGATTCAAGATTACACATGTCTTGCATTATGGTAGTAAAGAGAAATCATAAGTCAGTGGTGAAGGAAAATGAGAGCCTATGTCAAATGTACCTTTTGAAGTTATTGATCGTGAATTCAAAGTAAAAGCTACCCACATAATGATAAGAATTTTTTCAATTTTTTTGTGTGGGTGGAAGTACAAAGTAAGCAAAAGTTGGTGTTTAACAAGTGTTGGAGAATTGTTATAATGAAATGTTATTAATAGAGGAGATCTATTATTAATGGACACAATGATTGAGATAATTTAAGAATAAATGATCATGGTGCAAAGAATTTAAGTAGAAACTATGGGAATGGGGACATGACTGAAGTCAGCATCTTTAAAAACATGTACTAATAAAGGAATTATGAGATCTAATGAACTTCAGTATAAAGGAAACTAGAGTCATTTGAAAGATCAGGAGGTCAGATAGCATAAGGAAAGGAGGTTCTATGAGCTTCGCAGTAAGAGATAATTAAGGCACTGAGAATATTTCCATTAGAATGAGTCACTAAAAGAGAATAAAAATCAAGGTCACTTTTAGGACAGAGGGTCATGGAACTCAGAGATTAGGTCACTGGGGAATATTTAAGATCTTCCTACAGTTAGTTAAATTTTACTATAAATCCAGCAGTCATGTTAGTACATTCACAACAGAAAACTTATAAATATATATTTTTTGTTTTGGGGTCACACCCAGCAGCACTCAGTGCTGACTCTATGCTCAAAAATCACTCCTGGCAGGCTCAGGGGGGCATATGGGATGCCAGGATCCAAACCAACATCCTTCTGCATGCAAGGCAAATGCCTTACCTCCATGCTATTTCTTTGGCCCAGGAAACCTATATAAAATTTATAGTAAAATATCATATAACAAAGCTGAGAGTGGCTTGTTTCCAAAAGTCTGGAAATAACCAAAGTTAGTAGAGATGTGGTGAAAAAAGAAAACTCATTCACTGTGGCTGGGAATATCCTCTGGTTCTGCCACTAGGGAATATCAGCATGAGCTAGAACTCCCATATGACCCACTCATCTAAGTTTTGGAATCTATTTGCCCCAATACAAGATCATTAAGTCAGGAGCCAGAGTGATAGCGCAGCAGTAGGGCATTTGCCTTGCACGTGGCTGACTCAGGACAGACCCGGGTTTGATCCCCTGTGTTCCACATGGTTCCCAAGCCAGGAATGAATTCTGAGTACATAGCCAGGAGTAATCCCTGAGTGTCATCGGGTGTGGCCCAAAAACAAGAACCAAAATAAAACAAAACAAACACACAAAAATGATTAAGTCAAAAAGATTTATAAAGACATGTTCATTAAAGAACTTAATGCAATGGACATATATGAAAACATAACAGTTGAGTGGATAAAGACATTTTGTTATATGGTAATGTTATAATCTATAATGTTTGAATATATAATGCAATATAATTCTACATAATAAAATACATTAATTGTTATAGTTTGCATCAAGATAGATGTAATATTAAGGTATCAAACTAAAATAATTAATTCAGAACAAGATAAATACTGGATGACCTCACCCTTCTCTTACACTCCTCCCCTAGATGGGAAACGAAAACAAAAATAATCAACTAATAACAAATCCTTAGCCTTAGATTACAAAAGTCAATTTATCAAGAAGGAATGATGAGGTGAATTTGAAGAATATTTATATCACTGACAAGGGATCCACTAAAGTTGAGGATGATAAGGTGCGGTAACTGTTTATCAAGATTATAAGCATTAATGATATTGTCAAAATATTACATAAATTACAACAATACAATTTTTAACTTGGACATAAGGAAAGAAACTAAGCTTTTATAAGTAAATTTACTGAAAGGGAAAATCACATGGTGAGGCAACATTCAATCAGAGGACTCTAAGGGGAATAGAAGGAAGAGTTAGAAGCTGTGTCTCTGATGGCTAGTGGCTTAGGAAGCTCTTAGGACAATAGCTGCTGGGTAAGGGAAAGAGGGAAGCAAGTTATAAAATCCAGCCTTCATTTTATTTGCATAATTATTATAAAAATTCCACTTCAGTCTGTGAGCTGAAAAATAATTAATGAAATTTAGATCTGGTCAATTGAGGGAGGGAGAAAGGCATGAGGAAATGCCAGAAGTTACAGATCGTAAACCTGCATGAGAAAAATCTTACTCAATAGTCTGTTAGAATGATTATTCCATACAATACAAAAATCTTGAGCCTCAGTAGAAGTAAAAGTATATGATTATAAATAGCAAAGGAGATATGTGTTCACTAGAAAAGAGGGAACTAAAGTAGTGTGGCTCTTGGCAAGAGTAGTGATTCTATTTGGAAGCCCAAAATTACCATTTTTATATTTTACTTTCATTATTATATTTGAGGTCACTGATAATGGTGTTTTGGGGACACATGAACCCAGTTTTCATCTGCAAAGTCTATAGTCTAATTTTTGGAGCTATCACTTTTCTCTTTTTTGAAATTGGCTTTCAAAACCTTTCACGGTGAGAGGAAAACCCTTGATAGTTTGGTCCCTATCACTTGCCATTATTCTTTGATCTCCATAATTATTCCACAGATTTATGTAGAGATATAACAGAGATTATCAGCTACCTCCAAATAAATCAGGGCATCCTGATACAATTTAGATACAGGAAGGTACTAGCAGGATCACAGACTTAGTGCCACAGTTCAACACCCTGGCGTTGAGGAGTTGAACTCAAGAATTTCTTGTACAAACCATAAGGAAACATTCAATTTCACACATGATAGGATGGAATGATAATCCTCAAACCAAATGTCAGGCTAAGATGACATTTGGGTGCAACTCTAATCGACTTTTACAGGATGTTCTTTAGTCTCACAAAGCTTACATTGCTCTTCTTTCTAGCTTTGTTATAAAGAAGAGACTGGAATAGACATTTCCCCCAACTATATATTTGGATATATTATTAGGTCCAAGTAAGGTAACCAGTTATATAATTCATAATATACATTACAACAACAAATATAATTGGCATTGTGTTCAAAAGAAAATCTTATCTTCTAAGATGCCCTATTTTAGTCATGAGACAGACTATTAGCTTTATTATAGAAAGCAATGAAGCTATAATAATCTCATGATTATGTCTCTCATAGATCACTCAGAAGCACCTCATAGATCCTATTCCAGAACTACTAAAGATAGGAAATTATAACTGAGTTTTCACTGCATATTCAAGATAGAATAGCTAAATTTAGGCTCTTTCTTTCTCTATTTTCTCTCCTGAAAATTTATTTGTATTTTTAATAAAATTTCTTTACTTATGAACCAGATACTAAACCCAGTACTGTAGTAACAATCTTGATTTCTTGTCAAAAAATCACCAAGAATTTAGAGTGGGTAAGACTTTTAAAAATAGTGCCTACGATTCTGCACCTTCTCACAGATATAGGAGGGAGAAGTGAGGGTGGACTACCAGCGGGGAGCTTGACATTGTGGGCGCTTGTGAACTGCAGCTTGGAGGGCTAGTCTTCACCTACTAACAGGTATAGGAAGGAGATGTGTGGGCGGACCACCAGCACTGAGGCTGCCATTGTGGGCACTTGGAGATTGTTGGCGGAGGGCAACCCTGCTCCTTCTCACAGGTATCGGGAGGGAAAAGACTGGAGGACTAGGCCAAACCTTGGTTTACCACCATCATTATCCCTGCTTAGGGCGTCACTTCAAAGAAAAGACCAAGTTCCACTCCACAGGAGACAACATAGAGCTGAATTCCGAAGGCAGAATGCTTTGAGCCACCAAATGTAAAGAAATATGGGTAAACAAAGGAAGACAATAGCAGCCAGAGAGATATAGAGAAATCCTAGCAAGTTTCCAAGCCCATCAAAATGCACAAGCCCAATAGATGACATCTTAAAAGTGGCAATGAAAGCCAATAAAAAAGTAGCAATAGAGATAAAGGAATCACTAACCAACAAGTTCAAGAAATCCATAGATGAACAAATCAACCAACTCAAAGAAGAACTTTTACAGAAGATGAGAGAGTCCATACAAACGGAATTAAAGGAAATAAAAAATGTCTTAGCAAGCCATAATAGCAGAATTACACAGTTTGAGAATTGCACATAGAGAACTTGAAGAAAAACTACAAGCCAAAAATGTCAAAGAAGCCAATAAGGAAATAAGAGGTAAAGCATTGGAAGAAAATGTTAGGTATTTAATGAACAAAGACAAAAGAAATAACCTATGGATTGTGGAATACCAGATGGGGAGGAAATAGGGAAAGAAGAAGAACAAGTGGTCAGGGAAATAATAGCAGAAAATTTTCCATCCTCTGGAAAGAGGCTCCAGTTCAAATCCAAGAGGCAAAAGAGTTCCTAATAAAATAGACCCTAATAAACCAACATGAAGATATGATAATCCAAATGGCAATAAAACAAAGAGAAAGATGGATTCCTTAAACCAATAAGGGAGAAAAAAAACACTCAAATACAAAGGAAGAAACATAAGAATCAAACCAGATTTACCATTTTAAACAACCCAAGCAAGAAGACAGTGGAACAACATATTTAAACTACTGAATTAAAGAAACTTCCAACCTAGTGTCCACTACCCAGCAAAACTCTCATTCATATGGAATGGAGGACTAAAAATATTTTCAGACAAAAAAGAACTCATGCTATTTGCACTAACCAAGCCAAATCTAAATGAACTACTTAGAGATGAATTGCACAATCCAAACACCCAATTGTAACGACCACCCTACTCAATACAATTGCACAACAGCCCTTTAAGTCAATAACCTCCTTAAGTGTCAATGGTCTAAACTCTCCCATCAAAAGACAAATAGTAGAGAGTTGTATTAGAAAACAAAAAGAAGATTTCTGCTGCCTGCAAGAAACACAACATAAAGTACAGGATAGACACAGACTAAGAATAAAATAAAGAAAATCAATTATTCAAGTCAATGGAAAACAAAGAAAAAGTGGGTACAGCCATTCTTATATCAGAGAAAATTGCATTCAACCTCAAGAAAGTGATCAGAGACAAAGGTCACTATCTACTGTTCAGGGGAACCTTAGACCAAGAAGTACTTATTCTGGTCCACATTTATGCATCAAATGCAGAGCCAGCAAAACCTGGAGAAACATATGGAAGGAAATGTGATAGTAGTAGGAGATCTCAATACTCCTCTTCCATCACTAGATAGATCCACCAGACAGAAAACTAGCAAAGAATATGAGCCCTATATGAGAAATTAGAAGAACTAGGTCTAATGGACTTATATAGGGGTCTCCTCCCCTAGAAAGCAGAATACACATTCTTCTCAAGTGCACATGGAACCTTCTCCAGAATAGATCATTCCTTAGAATATAAATCTAAGTCGCAGAAAGTTACAAATATAAGGATCATTAGAAGCACCCTATCAGATCACTGTGCAACAGAGATCAAGATTGACTGTTAAAAGAAGCTATGTAGAAAACCCAACACCTGGAGATTAAACAATATGCTGCTCAACAACAGCTGGATCAAAGAGGAACTCAAGGAAGAAATGAAAAGATTCCTTGAGATAAATAATGAAGAGACAAATTGTCAAAATCTATAGGACACAGCAAAAGCAGTAATTAGGGGAAACTCATATCAATACAGGGCTATGTCAGGAAAGAGGAAAATGACAAAATCAACAGTTTAAAGGGACACCTTAAGGAGCTGGAAAAACAGCTGCAAAGAAACCTGGACACAATCAGAAGACAAGATGTGAACTGCTGCTAATCTCCCTGCAAAATGATTTTCATTGATTTTCATTTTTATTACACAGTACACATAGATTTTAGTAAAAAAATAATTAAAATTCTTCTTTAGTTTATGTTAAACTTTGTTTCCCATATCCTTATTTACCCACTAAGAGTTTGTCCATTTGTTCTAGAAGGGAGTGCACCACACTTAATAGTGTTCAGGGATCACTCCTGGTCATGATTAGGGAGGAGTATGGTTATCACTAGGAAAGGGAAGAGATACATTGGTGATGAGTGTAGTGTTAGATATCTGTGCATAAAAAACATTGTTATATGTGAATCCCTTTTTGAATGACCCCAATATTTACTGTGCCTGGGCAGGGAGAAAAAAAATCTTGTTTATTTTTCATATATTACTTTTTATCTTCATGTACTACTATTATCATTTTATTTACCTATTTATTTTTGGTCGATTTCTTTGTTTTAGTGTGGTTATTGAAGTTATTGCCCCATTTATCTTTTTTTTTATTTTTTTATTTTATTTTTTCTTTCTTTCAGATTTTTGGGAGGCACCAGGCAGCGCTCGGGGATTCTTCCTGGCTCCGGGCTCAGAGATTGCTTCGGGCGGGCATGAGGGACCATGTGGGGCACCAAGATTCGGGCCGATGACCTCCTGCATGAAAGACAGACGCCTTGCCTCTATATTATCTCTCTGGCCCTTTCTTTTCCCTCTCCATGTGCTATGCCATGGTGCCTATCTCAAGATCTCGGCGTTTTTATTTTTTTGTTTTGTTTTTTTTGGTTGTGTATTTGTTGGTTTTGTTCTGTTCTGGTGGTGCTTAGCGTTCGCTTTGGAACTCTTAATAGATATTTGACACTGCATTTCGTAGGGGTCGAGTGTTTCACCTTCTTTTTCTCCTTCGCCTCTCAAATCGATGACGAGAGCCTCTAGAAGAATTTTGCTTATTTCCGGCGTATTAGACTTTTACCCCAGTTTATCACTTTTCTCCTCTTCAAACAAAACCACATAACTTGAACTACCTTCTCCTGCCTCCTAACTAGAGGGGGAAATAAAGGAGGCATCAGGACCAAACAGGTGTAAGACTACGAAGTAATAGGATAGGTACAGAGGGGACCACATATTCTAGCAGCCCTAGGGGTGAGGGAAGAGGATATGGGTGGTAGGACAAAAAGGGAGGAGTAGGGAAGACAAACCGGTGATGGGAATCCCCTTTGATCTTATGTAAATATGTAACTAAGATGTTATTGTCAACAATATGTAAGCCACTATGATCAAAATAAAAATTATGTTAAAAAAAAAAAGAAGAAAGAAAGCAACAAAAAAAACCACATTGTTATTAGTATTGTATACCACAGAATCTCAATATAAATTTAAAAAATATATATGTTAAAATTATAATCTATATTTAAATGTACTTTATAAACCTCAGAGGAAGAAGCATACTTTTCTTTCCATATACAATGAAATTTTCATGTATAATAGAATGGAATAAAAATGTTATCATCTGTAGAAAAATATTTTAATGAGCAACAAATATATATTATAATCCTGAAATTTACTTAATTTTCACTGGGAATGAGGACTATGAATGATGGCTTGTCAAATGGTTCTTTGAAACAGTGTTGCTGCTATGTTAGAAAATGTTTTCTTTTGGAGATTGAGTCAAAAAACAAACCAAAAATAAATCTAAAAAAAAAATCCCAGTATTAGAAACTAAAACATTATCAGTTTGTTAAACAATATTTTCTAGATGTCTCTTTGTTACAACATATGAAAAGGGAATTATGCTAAAAGTAAAATTAATACTTCTATTCTATTATGGAATACTCAGCATTTTTATTCATTAAACTAAACAAATGTTTACATAAATTAGAGGCTTATAAGCTACAACCAAGGCTCTTTAAAAGAATTTAAAATAATAGGAAACACTTATTCTCTTCTTATGAAAGTTGTTCTTTATTTCAGTGAAAGAAGGCAATAAGAAACTAAATCTGAAAGGTGACTTAAAAGTTAATGCTTCATGGCTCAGGAAATATCAGCTATTCTTTAGACTGCAGTTACATTACTATAATGATTTCCACTTTTTTTTTTTTTTTTGGTTTTTGGTCCACACCCAATGACGCTCAGGGGTTACTCCTGGCTATGCGCTCAGAAGTCGCTCCTGGCATGTGGGACCATATGGGACACCGGGGATCGAACCGCGGTCCATCCAAGGCTAGCGCAGGCAAGGTAGGCACCTTACCTCTAGCGCCACCGCCCAGCCCCAATGATTTCCACTTTTAAAGGTTTATTACCTTAATCAAACTATCCATTAGAGAGAAAATAATCATTCAATTTTAAATATTCAATGCATTTTTAAAATATTTAAATGCAACGTAAATTAAAATACTCTTATTTTATATCTAAAAGGTTCAGTTCTTGATTTTAGTTATTATTTTGCAAAAACAATTTTCCAATTATTTTTAAAATCTCCTTTCTAAGGTAATGAGTTCATAATTAACTATAATGATGATCATTGTGTTAGTTTATCTTTTCTAATATATCCCAACTTGAAAGAAAATTGAACTGTTCTATTTTTATGTTGTATACACAACATTCACAAATTATGTATACAAACTGTGTTATGTAAGTTATTTCAAAAGTTAGATTTAACTGTAATTTATTTTAAAAACACTTTTGGGTAAATCTTAAATTCATCATATTAAATGATTAAAATAAAAATAAATACAAGATAGAATTAGCAAGGATGTATAGTAATTATAGCTATTTTTTATCTTTTTATCATATTATGCTATGTAAAAGATCACATCTAATGTTATCAAACTATATGAAAATCATTTAGCATAAAATTATTTTATATTATGTAAAATCACCTTTCACTATTACTGATTTAACTTCATGCATATTATGATAAATGTGAGTGATTCAAGGAAAAAATATTTGTAAAATAATTTATGCAAAATAATTATTTGATCAAATTATCAGAACTACAGATATCCAATAATCTCATTAATTTTATGATTATATTAATTATTATATTGTTATAACAATATATTTTGTGTATATTTTTATATATTGTTATATTGTTGGTTTTTTCTTTTGTAGTGGGGTCAGCAATGTTACAGGATTAGTCCAAGCTCTGCACACAGAAGTCACACTTATATGTGCTCCAGGGAATATGGGATACTATCTACTGTGTGCAAGTCAAAACAATCTACCAACAATACTCCCTTTCTTGAACTGGTCAGGTTATCATTTGAGCACACATGGACCATATAGTCAACCCTGAGAAATTACCTTTGAGTATTTAATGCAGAAGCCACATGAAATTAAAATAAGATACAACAAATAAGATACAAGATGATAATGCTGGTTAGAATCTCTTACTGGGTTGTGTTAAACAAGAGTACATGATTTCAATGAACAAATATTACTCAGAATTGCATACTAATTATCTCTCATAAATTTTAGAAATAAGTCTCTATTAGAATTTATTAGAATTATTAGAAATAAATTTGTTCATTACAATAATAAAATAATAACCTAATAAATTTCTTAAACATTGTACTGGTTTATCAATTTGTTCATAAGTAGTTAATAAACTACTTTGAAATTGAGAAATTGGTGACCAATGTAATACAATGGCAAAATATTTGTGTAATAACTCGGAAGAAGACATGTTCACTATAGGCATATTTCCCAAAGCTAGAGATAGTATGGGTCAAGGTACACTGAGATAATCACAGAGAGGTGGTAGAAGGCCTTGATTGAATGAAGGATGCTCTGTGAACTTAATATTAAATGATCTTATTTTATTTTTTCTCAAAAGGGAAAAGTTGTACTAACAAGTTGGTAACCTCTGAGTATGGTGGGTTGTGGCTCAAAATGAATCCCTGGTGGTATTTTACAAGTTATTACTAATCATATTTGATAGTATGTTACAAGAAAGAATAGACCAGTAAGCAAAAAGAGAGAAATTAATAAGATTATTGGATACCTGTAATTCTAAAAAGTTTCTCAAAGAACAGTATTCTGACCCTAGAGTTAAGGCTATCTCATGTGATTAAAGACAATATCTCACCACAGATTGGGAGAAATTTATTTAGCCTCTAATTATCTGATATTTCTATTAAATATAGGAATTGACCTTCCAATTGAATAGTTGTTAGAAAAGTATATTCTTAGAATATACCTCAAGGAAAACATAAAATGCAGAAAAGACATTTATACCTCTGTGTTCAATATGCCACACAAAAGCACAAATCTGGAAGCAGCCAAAGTGTACAAGAATAGATAACTGAATAAAGAAATCTTGGTAATAATACGTGGCAATAAGAAAAAATGAAGTCATTCAATTTGCTGCTTCATGAGTGGTATGGAGAGTATTTTGTGGAGTGAAGTTAGTCAAAGGGAATGAGACCAATACAGAATGGTCTCTCATATGCGGGACATAAAGACAAATAATGATAGAAAAATGAATGCCTCAAATACAATGGAAACAAAAAAGTTGGGTAATAGGGTTTTCAGAAACAAACCACAGTGCATAAACTATAGAGTTTCTCATAGAAGCAGGTTGATGGGTAGAAAGAAGGGTTAGGGACACAGTAGGGCATCGGTGGAGGGAAGTGGACATGGTAGAGGAATCAGAGCTAAAATAATATCTGCCTGAAATCCAATTATGAAAAACTTTGAATTTATAAATTTTTACTTTACCAGACTTAAATGCCAGTAACTTTCATACCGATCTGTCGAACAAAGAGAAGGAGCCACTTAGGTGTATTAAGTTATTAATTAAAAAGCAATATCTCAAGTTGATAATCTGGCAAACTAGAGAAAGATCAATATCTATGTCCAGATGTCCAGGCCAGGTTTAAACTAACCCAAGTCCTTATAATGTAATTCTAAAAGAAGTGTAAACATCAGGGATGGTGAGGTGGCGCTAGAGGTAAGGTGTCTGTCTTGCAAGCACTAGCCAAGGAAAGACTGCAGTTCAATCCCCCAGCGTTCCATATGGTCCCCCCAAGCCAGGGGCAATTTCTGAGCACTTAGCCAGGAGTAACCCCTGAGCATCAAATGGGTGTGGTCCGAAAAAAAAGTGTAAACATCAGAATTGAAAACATCTCCCTCCCTCCCCCCTCCCTCCCTCCCTCCCTCTCTCCCTCCCTCCCTCCCTCTCTCCCTCTCTCCCTCTCTCCCTCTCTCCCTCCTTCCTTCCTTCCTTCCTTCCTTCCTTCCTTCCTTCCTTCCTTCCTTCCTTCCTTCCTTCCTTCCTTCCTTCCTTCCTTCCTTCCTTCCTTCCTTCCTTCCTTCCTTCCTTCCTTCCTTCCTTCCTTCCTTCCTTCCTTCCTTCCTTCCTTCCTTCCTTCCTTCCGGTGGTGAAATGTGTTCTATGTATAAGAGCACAAGAAACAATAAAAAAAATGCATTGCATGAGGAGATTGGCAAAAAGATAAATACTCTCTCTACATTATTTTGATTCTTTTATAGTTTCTGGCTTACCAGAGGTAATAGAATGACAGGGAGGAGTGTTTTTTGAGTAGAAATAAAATATTTGAAGTTTTGGTTTCCAAAAACATAACGGAAGAGAAATAATTTTTTCTGTTCATTGATTTGATATTTTTTCATTAATAAATGACACACACACTTTGTGTGTTGAAATAATTCAACTGGGAAGGCATTATTTTTAATTCACATAGCCCCTCTTTTGTTATGTACCTGTTCACTTCCTTGTATTCAGTGAAGAAGATGGTGGGTTAATGGTGCCAAATCAAATAAAAAGTGTGCATGAATTAAGCAAGTTAGGTCGCTTTCTTATTTTGTTACAGAATTCAGTGTGCTTTCCTATTTTTATAGAGCTACCAATTTTCCAATTAGTTACGTAATATCTATATTTAACATATACTTATGAACCAATCTCTTATATGATATTATAAAAACACAAACCAAATTATCTTTAGTTCTATAATGAGAGATAATCTAGAGTGAATATTTGGCGGTCTCAGCATAGACTTTTATTATTTACAACTGAATTTTTGAGGTTTTTTAAAGATAGAAGCCTTTTCTGCAACCTAATATCTAAATAAGCTGGTGCATAAAATCCCACAATTTAATAAATTCATGTATTTATGTAGAGAAAGTACATTTTGTGAGGAAACTGAAAAAGACTCTTTACTGTTAAACATGGGTGAAATATTAGAAAATAAACATAAATGGAAAGAGTATCTTAAAAAGGTTTTCAAGTTTTCTAATTTGTTCAACAAACCTATACTGCTTTAATGTACATGATTTATTGAGCACTTTGGGTTTTTATTTTTTGCAACTATATAATTTATAAAGTAGAAATGCTATTCTAGTTCCAGGGATAGTAAGGAAATTAATACAGTGAAGAGAAACCACTACCTTTATTGCCAGGAAGAGTTAATAGCACATTACATTTTGGGTCATTGTAAAAGCCCTAATTTCTACTTTAATCCTTAATCCATGCCTCTGTATAGAAATAAAGTTGATTATAAAAGAAATATATCTGAATCTCATTTCATTTTTTCTGAAAGCATGTGGGCGAATATTTGTTATCATGGCATATGCTTATGAACAATTGTATTCAAGTACTACAATCTGCAGAGCCAATTTTTATGTTAAGTTAGAATTGCCTCCAGGGAAATGTTATAATATTAATAGTCAGGGTGCAATTCAAATCAAGATGCAATCCAAGATCAAGCTGTTATAATCAATTCTGAGTGTTACTAAGTACCTACTTGTATTAGATATTTATAGGTGTCTACCTAGTAATCTTTTACCTTGTCTTTAGAGTTAAAAAAGACATAGTAATATTTGGGAAGCTTTAAATCCCATGTGATAGGAATTCCAACTCTTTTCTTGCTCAGCCGGTATCAGCCAGAAGTGGATATGTACATGACTCCAACCCAGATGAGGATACCTCAGAGAAGTCGGCTAAAGTTGGGGGCAGAAGGTTACACTAGTATTTCTCTCCTTATAAGCTATTTAAAATAACAAGCACTGCTGCCTTTCTTCATCTTCATCTCTAAATGTGCCTCATCCAGTTTCTAGAGCAAACATGACTATTTTGTGATCTTTTGATAGCCTAGATTAGTGAAAGACACAAAGAAATCTGGTTGGCCATGTGCAAGGTAAACAACATATTTACTATTATATATTTCCAGCCCCTCTCCTGTACATTTGAAAATATAAAGTCTGTGTACTGTCCACAGAGGCTCTGATCACTTACTGCTCAGTACATCCACCTCATTCCAGGAAAACCATCCTATTTCACAGTTTTGTGTTTTATCTATTCTGAACTCCATGCTCACACTGGCACGCGTTTTAAGGCAGTGGCTTATTATATTCACCCATATTATAGCCACTTAGGTAAATAATAAGCACAATTTATGCTAACTATGACATTAAATATGATGTTAACTATGGGCTTATGATTTTCTTTGTTCCTGTTTATTTTTAATCTAATACATAGCTTTGCCTCTTCCATCAATAATGCTTTTGAGATTTACACCTGTGTAAATGTGGGTATAATGTAACAATATTTTACTGCTCTAAATATGAGGTTAAATCCTGGAGGACAATAGCATTACGATGTTGGTAGGTGCACAGACATAATATAATCTTTGAACACAAATATATTCTTGACACATTTTGGTATTGGAAGTCTCTTAGACACAAATATAATCCTCCTAAAATATTTGACTCAGCATAAAAATCATCCCATACTTCTCTCTTAGATGTCAAAATTAGTATTTTCATAAATTAAAGTTCTGCCCTGTCCCTATATAATGACTGAAGTTTCCTGGTACATACAAATGGAATCTCCTAGGAGAGGATCATGGCTTTCAGTCTAGTCACTCTATTTGGCACCAGAAATCGAGAGAAGAAACTCAACTTTGTCTTTCAATCTCAAAAAGGTATTAGAAGGATGTTCATTAGATCTAAGATGAAGAAAATAAAAACATTTTTCTCATACCTTTTATTTATGCATTATATGCAATTACTTTTTTGGTAATTTTTCTTTGCTAAAAATTTTTTGTTCTGAGTTTCCCAAAACATTGACTCACAGAATTTAATTGAACAGTTTATTTATATTTTGTTTAATTTTTCAAAGAAAAGTCATAGCTAGGAAGTTATTTATTTCTTTTGTATTTCAAAAATTTAATTCCTTTCTGTGAGGTTTTCTCTGATCTCATGACCTAAAATATATTTAAATTTTTTCATATCTTATTTATTTTTTTGTTTTTGGGCCACACGTGGTGATGCTCAGGGGTTACTTTTGGCTATGTGCTCATAAATCATTCCTGGCTTGGGGGACCATATGGGATGCCGAGGATCAAACCGAGGTCCACCCTGGATGAGCCATGTGAAAGGCAAACACCCTACTGTTGTGCTATCACTCCAGTTCCACATATCTTATTTTTATACTCCAAGTAACAAGTCTGTATTTCTTAGACAACTTGTTCACTTTCCATCTCTCACTAGAATGTAAGTTCCAAGATTATAGGATGTCTACTTTTGCTTTTTTATTTTTGGTTTTTGGAAACTATGCATAGTTTTTAAAATAGTTTCTTTTTAAAGATTACCATATATAAAAACTTTATATAATAGGCACTTAACAAGCCTACACTGAATACATATATGCACACACACACAAGTGTGTGTGTGTGTATCAGGGATTCTCAATTCATTTCTCAATGCATCTTAAGTACTAGCAAGGTTGCAGATGAGTCATTTTTCCCTTCTCCTCTGAATACAATAAGTGACCTTCTGATATTGGCAATATCAATTGATTTCACTATGTAGTCTATATTTTTGATAATTGCTCTAATATGACAATGTAATCGAGAAATGTGGTTTTAGTTCAACCCATGTTATCTAATTCTGCATTTCTGTTTTTGTACAACCCATTTTATAGATAATTTCACAAAAGACATTTTTTACTGGGCTGGAAAAATAGTTCAATGGATAAGTCACTTGTCTTGCATACTGTTAACCCAGGGTTGATTTCTGGATTCCTGAACCAAACAGGATTGTTTCCAGATAGCAAAGCCAGGGGTAATACCTGAGCACCATTGTATCCTCCCCTCCCAAAAAAAAAAACAAACCCTTTTTTTCAAGTGGGAGACTTGCATCCCATCATCATTACACAAAGGCAAAGCAATGAGTCATTGAAGTTTATTTTTAAAGCTTAAACCAGATTCCAACTGCATTCTAATGTAGTAATTACATTACTGACTTCCTCTGCTATTTATTAACTACACAACATCTACATTAGTGACATCAATACTCACTGATTTAATCATGTTTTTGCTTCACTAAAGAGTCATGTATCTTTTCTCCATAATAAGAGCTTGCCCCATAGTGCCACTATAAATCTTGACCAATTCCTTACTACATTAAAATTCCTGTGGTCTTAATGTAACCACTTCATCAGCAGATAAACATTTATGTTTGCTGACTAAACATATTCATATGCATATATTAAAGATGAATAATTAAATTCAAAAAAATTAATATGTACTTCAATCTAGGATGAAATAGTTCATTTAATCAGGTCATATTTTGTGAATTTATACAATGCAAGAACTTTTAAACTCCAAGCTATCTTTAAAATGTGCTTCACTTTGACTAAGATAAAAAAGCTACTCTTTTATTTATTTAGTTCCCTAATAAATGTGCTGGATGCTGTGCCATTATATTATAATAAAGATAGTTTATTTTCAATAGACTTTGTTGGTATCAGGGTTAGAAGGGAAAAATCAATGTGTCACAACATCATAAAGCAACCCAGAAAATAAAGTGAGAAGATAAAAGAACCAATAAAAAACTCAATACAATTAATTGATGATACTTGAGCTTCCATGTATACAAAAGTTAATCTAAAAATAAGATATAAATTTGTGTATTATATTGCTGTTCCCGCTGTTGTGAGATCACTTCTGTGGCTCATGCAATTAAATTTAAATTTCTAATAGCTTCTGATTAAGAAATTATTTCATTGAATAACAACAGACAAGAAAGAGTTCATCTGGAGTTGGGAGGGAACTAGCTATTAGTAAGTTGCATTTCCGATAAGATATAATGTCGCAGAGTAAATCCCACTACAAAGTAGTGTTATTGTTTGCTAACCTCATTTTGAGATTGATACATTAAAAAAGACTTTATTTATTAAAATTCAATAGTTATTTTAGAACCAAAATAAAAATTATGTACATGATTCATTTCTAAATTTATTTATTTTCAAATGTTGAATAAGGGATTGATACGTTCTTGATATTGGTTGCAACACAATGTGAATATATTTAACATTATTAAATTATACACTTAAAATTATCATAGTTAATTTTGTTATGTGGACTCATAATTTAAAAATGAAAGAGTGTTTTAACAGTAAAACCCAGAATATAAAATATATGAGTAAGCTCTTTAATAATAAAAACAAAGATTGCTATTTTAAGTATGAAATTAATAAAAATTGTATTTGAATATTTGAAAGTGATTCTAATTTTTTTGGTTTGAATTTTGTTCAGAGCCAAACAGAACAATGGTTAGGGATTGATTATTCCTGGCTCTGTGTTAGGGTTCACTCCCAGTTATGTAAAGTAAACTAGAAGTGATTCTGGAAACAAACTGTGGTCAGTTTGATAAGACAAGTTTTCCATTCACGAAAGACAAAAGCACCTACTGCACCATCTTTCTTGACCCTAGACCTTAACTTATTCTTAAAGCATACATTTTTCCCCTGTATTTTCAAGTAATGAATCTAATAATTGAACACATTTTCTTCCTTTTTTTTTTAATGAATCAAACCCAGGATTTCATACATGTAAATCAGGCCACTCAATCATTGAGTTAAATTTGTAGAACCTTGAATTATTATTTTCCTGTTATTAGATGTGGCTTCAAACTAATCCAAGTATTCTTTTTCTGGTAATAGTCTCTTAACAAATACAAATTTCAACCAAGTAAAATATAGACTAAGGTCCCTCAAGGCTGGCAGGAGTAATTTTTGAACGCAGAACCAGGAGTAACCTCTGAGCACCACCAGATGTAGTCCTCCCCACAAATTTACAAAAACGAGTATTCATTTAAATACTTTTAATGAAAGTACATATATATACTTTTGATGGAAATATATAATATCTAATAAAAATATATTTTTGGGTTTTGGGCCACACCCAGCGGTGCTCAGGGATTACTCCTGGCTGTCTGCTCAAAATAGCTCCTGGCAAGCACGGGGGACCATATGGGACACCGGGATTCGAACCAACCACCTTAGGTCCTGGATCGGCTGCTTGCAAGACAAACACTGCTATGCTATCTCTCTGGGCCCAAAAATATATATTTTTTAATGAAAATGCTCACCTTTTAATTTAAAAAGACTATTAGAGACTGGAATATATAGCTCATAGCAACTGAATTATGCTCACTTGGTAAATGTAGTATTTGGATCAAAATATTTTTTGGTAATGTAAAATTTTGGATTAGAGTTATTTGCAATTTGAATTTTAAGTTAAATCAAATCCATAAGTGCTGATATAATCAAAGAGGGACAGGCATAAGGAAACAGTAGGAACTACATGAGAACTTTGTGTAAAGCTTTACTATTCATAATTTGCTTTAAAAATATGGAGAAATGGGCCCGGAGAGATAGCACAATGGTGTTTGCCTTGCAAGAAGCCCATCCAGGACCAAAGGTGGTTGGTTCGAATCCTGGTGTCCCATATGGTCTCCCGTGCCTGCCAGGAGCTATTTCTGAGCAGACAGCCAGGAGTAACCCGTGAGCACTGCCGGGTGTGGCCCAAAAACAAAAAAAAAAAAAAAAAAAAAATGGAGAAATATGGAGCCGGAGCAGTGGCACTAGAGGTAAGGAGTCTGCCTTGCAAGTGCTAGCCTAGGACAGACCACAGTTCAATCCCCCAAAGTCTCATATGGTCCTCCCATGCCAGGAACGATTTCTGAGCGCATAGCAAGGAGTAACCCCTGAGCGTCAATGGGAGTGGTCCAAAAACAAAACAAAACAAAAATACTGAGAAATATTTTATCACCAGTAATACAATCAATGTAAATGAGCAAAATTATCATTTGCCTCAATTATTTAAGTTTCAGGTTAAACAACATATGTACCTTTATTAAACTGAGAAAAAAGCAAGTGAAAAAATGTATATGTAAAATTCCATGCATGTATAGTAAAAATACATTAATTTACGGGGCCAGAGAGATAGCACAGCGGTGTTTGCCTTGCAAGTAGCCAATCCAGGACCTAAAGTGGTTGGTTCAAATCCCAGCATCCCATATGATCCCCCATGCCTGCCAGGAGCTATTTCTGAGCAGATAGCCACAAGTAACCCCCGAGCAAGGCTGGGTGTGGCCCAAAAACCAAACCAAACCAAAACAAAACAAAACAAAAAAAAGAACAAAAAACCCATTAATTTAAACATTCTATTCTGTGAATTTATACTTATATATATGTACATACCTCAGATATGTATTATGATTGTCTCTGTATATACAATCCTATACATATAACATAAAATCAGAATCATTTAGGTTCATTAAAATTATAAATATATCTTTTCTTTTCTCAGTACCCTCTGTTTTCATATATTATATGTTTTTTTTTGTATAGGTATAATTAAGACATACCAAAGTGGACTATTATTTCTATTTGAGATAGAACATTAATAGAGAAGACAAATGACAGTGCTTAAATGGATTTCAAACACAGTTTTTGTTCTAATGAAATACATTTTCACTACTCACATAATAGTATTTTTATGATAGATTCTTATGCTCACAGTTCAAAGAAAATACGAATGCCAAGAAACATTCTCAAGGTTGTATTTTACTTAAAACCTCAAGTGTTCTAAGAAAAATTGGTATGATTTACAAATTAACATCAAGACTTAGAATTACAATAGAGGGCTTCCTAAATAAGTGCCACAGCATTAGTTATCACTTTAAAAATGTTTAACATAGTGATCTATTGGCAAATCATTTCTCATAAAATAAACTTAATCCTATATTCTACATAGTAATCTTGAAAAAAAATCACATGTTTTAGTCTCCCTACTGCTTATGAATTACAGAGTAAAAGAGCTATTGTATAGAATTTGGCTATTATTATTATATTATTATTATAATTATTATATAATATATAATATATATTATAATATTATTATTATTATAATTGGCTATATATTCAATTCCATTTTCTCTTTACTGAGACTTATTCTATATTGAACAAAACAGAGTTTATGTTTTAATAATAAATATGGTTACTTTAAACTCTTAATAAAATCAAGTATGTTCATTCAGCCTACAAAGTCAGTTGACCTTGTATCTGAATCATCCAATAAAACAAATATTTATTAAATTTTGTTGTATTGACATAATTTGAAAGTAAATTTATTACACAATGATTGACCCTCATTATCAATATAAAGTTCAATATCTTACAAAGTGTTATTCAAATAGATTCTAAAAAAAATCAAAACAGTGAAGCATTGATATATCAAATGACAGTAATGGCCATGAGGAAAATGCTACATTTGCACACGGTAGACATTAATATCAGTTTGTGGCATTATTGCCATAGATTCTGTCACAGCTTGAATAATTTTGCATCTTCATGAATTTTTTATCACTCGATTCAAATTGCTTCATTGCCATAATTTTTGAATAAATATTGTTATCTGTGTAGGCCAAAGCATTCATCATAGGACTTCTCCCACAGACATGGTTTTTCTAGTCAGACCATAAATTGGAATATTGATCTTTTAAAGTTTATATTGGATAATATGATAAGTGATCATAACCATAAAAATTAGGTATTATCAGAAGCATGGATAAAGTTTAATGAGAACATATGATTATGTATAGGAGGAATTTTCAACTGTACGGTAAAGTAAATGCATTTTGGGTAACCTCAAAAGCTTTTATTTTTAAAAAAACTTCTTAAATATTGCTGTGATGGTTATATCATGGTAACACTTAAGGTACAAACTAATACTAATTAAAATGGAACAATTTAAAGTAATTTTTCAAAATGATTTATATCACATGACTTTTTAAGTATTGGGAGAAAAGAGTAATATGTTATTTTCTATACTCTTTTTTAAACTTATATTACTTTACTTTTGGAGATGGTGGCTTGGGACAAACTTGGCTCTGCACAAAGTTTATTCCTGTTCTGTGTTTAGGGATCACTCCGGCCGTGGGTGGGATTAGTTACATACAAGGATAGTGTTTCTGTCACCAAAGAGAGATTTTATTCACATATATATTGGCATAAATACAATTTAATAATTAGAATCATTTTAAGAAACACTCCAACAACTTAGATTTCACATTTGTCACAGATACTTATTTTTATGTAAAATTTAAAACAATTGTTAATACAGTTTCAGTCATTTAAGAAAATTTGTATTGGAGCTATAATATATGATGAACAATATTTAGTAAATGAAAAGTGGTGAATTGACAAGTATAACAATTGTATATAATTCTTCTCTGCATTATTAAGTTATAAAAATGTTATTCTCTGACTTTCTTATTGGGTCAGTTTCTTCATGTAAAAAAGGGAGTGACCATTGACATAGTAAGATAGTAAGCAAATTAGGTGCTTGCTGACCCAGTTTGGATATGCAGGTCCTCATCTAATCTTTCAAACACCACCAGGTTTTCTGAGTCCAGAACCAAGAGTAAGCTCTGAGCACAGTTGGATATGGCCCCAAATGAATTTTTAAACAGAAAATAAACTTTTTACTCTTAAGCTTTTGGTTACAGGGAATACTATATTTTTGCTCTATAAGATGCTACTGACCATAAGACACACATAGCTTTTTTTTGTTTTATTTATGTATGTATGTATGTATGTATGTATGTATGTATGTATGTATGTATGTATGCATTTATGTATGTATGTATGTATGTATTTTTTGAGATACACCCACTAACACTCAGGGGTTACTCCTGGCTCTTCTCTCAGAAATCTCTCCTGGCAGGCTTTGGGGACCATATGTGATGCCAAGATTTGAACCACTATCCTTCTGCATGCAAGGCAAACGCCCTAACCCCATGCTATCTCTCCAGCCCCAAGACACACTTAGTTTTTAGACAAGGGAAACAAGAAAAAAGATATTCTAAAGCAAATGGTATAACACAAGACACTATCAGCAGATGGCGGCTGGGAACAACCAGTCTGGGAAGCAGAAGTACATTTTCAATATAGCTGGTTAAACACATTTATCTAACTTGTTTTTAGTCAGACAATATAAAACATTTTAAATACATTTTTCTTAATATTAAATAAAAAGTCTGAGCAGCGATGAAATAGTCTTAAATGAAAGCTCTCATTGTGATGGTGAAAGTGTGTTAATCTGATTGTTCATACCATGTGGTAGGTTTGCGCAATAAAGGAGGCATTACTCTGTGGATTTCAATTGATTAGTATATGTTCTCCTCCCCTGCACTCAGACGTCAGCTTCAGGTGGCATTCGCTCCATAATATGTACAGACATTTTTCACCATCTTTTTTTGGGGGTGGGGGAGTGCAACTTATGGTACAAAAAATCTGATACATATATTTTATTTAGTTTTCTTTCTTTTTTGTCTTAAAAAGAATGCTCCTTCTGATAAAGCTAAAATTCTTTAGTCCCCATAGTAAAAGAAAAATTATTCTTATTTAAGTCTGTATACACAAAAAGCTAATAGTACATTTTAGTTAAGTTTTCTAAATAGTATGGATACATTTTAGTAATTATTGCTGTATTTTAATCACTAAAATATTAAAATGTTATTACTATTATTATTAAGAAACTCATACTAGGGGCCGGGCGGTGGCGCTAAAGGTAAGGTGCCTGCCTTGCCTGCGCTAGCCTTGGACGGACCGCAGTTCGATCCCCCGGTGTCCCATATGGTCCCCCAAGCCAGGAGCGACTTCTGAGCGCATAGCCAGGAGTAACCCCTGAGCGTTACCGGGTGTGGCCCAAAAACCAAAAAAAAAAAAGAAACTCATACTAATTAGCCTACACTAAAATTTTGCATTTATTTTCAATTCTTTTATTAGAAAAGAGAGTAAAAATGGAGACAACATATCTAGATTTGTTGAGGGCACAGAAATTTAAACATTTAATAATAGCAATTGATAAAATATATACAAAAGTGACTTAAAATTAATAAGCATAATATTTTAGAGACATTAACATCTATATACAATAAATTATAATGTTTATAAACTATAAATACTAATTACAAACATCTTTGGGAAGGGGGGATTCCACAAAGTGCTATACTTAAATATCATAAAGTTATCAATTGAGTTATTATTAATCCTAGAAAAGCATCTAATAGTTTCACGTAACAGTAGTCATGTAGCTTAGTAGACTCTATCAGAGAAGGGCATTTACTTCTCAATTGTCCAACCAAATTTTAATCCTGTCACCACATAAATTTCCTTGAGTACTAACAGGAAAGAACCCTGTGCAAGAACAATAAGTAAACCCTAAGAATAATCAAGTAGAGGAAACACACACACGCATGCACACACACAAAGAAACTTTAACACAATAATGAAAATCTATATAAAAAAAAAAGGTGATAAATCAGGCACGTTCAGGATTATGGAAATGGCCTTATGGTCCATCTCAACACCAAACCACATAAATGAAGGAATTCATTTCCTAAAACTCAGCTGCATGAGGCACAGTCTATAATAAAACCCAAATAGTATGTATTTTCATTTCAATCATAAAAGAAACATTATTAAACACAAAGATTTAAACATATAGAAACATTTGTAGATATTAATAATGATTTAAATTAATTTGTTTACCATCTAAGAATCCCATGCAATAGGTATGTATATAATGCATATATTTCTTTTTGCTTGTTTCTTTTGGGGGGCCACATCTGGCGGCGTTCAGGGGTTACTCTTGGCTCTGAGCTCAGAAATAATTTCTGGCAGGCTCGGGGGACCATATGGGATGCTGGGGATCGAACCTGGATTGGTCCCGGTTTGGCAGCATGCAAGGCAAACGCCCTACTACTGTGATAATCACTTCACCCTGGCATGTATTTCTTATGAAAGGCAGAGCTTTCATTTGAATGATGAAATGCCAGAATTCATGTGTCAAGAATTGCCCAGCAGGCAAAGAGTTTCTTGTTAAATGAGGTTTTCAGGGCACACCTGCACAATGAAGGACACCATGAGCATGACAAGGTTTTTCCAAACCATTCTATTTTGCTCTAAAAATTGTCTTTTGAGTTCCTTTTAAATTTTTGCCAAATTCTAAATCAAATACCATTTTCTTAGTAATTACATGTTGAAAAATGTAATCATTGCAGTCTTCTGAAACTGAGAGACCAATAGCCCTTCATTGGGCATTTTTCCATAGTTGCTTTTGTTAATGTACTAATGAGCCATTGTCACAATGGAGCCAACCTGGCATTAGTACTTACAATAAATTTACTGCAAGAACACTGCTGTTTGTAATTAGCTCTTCATTACACAATCAGGCTGATTTAGAGAAACTCTCATATGATTTGCTCAGCAAATGAAGCAATATAATTACACCTCACTCGAAATCAACAAATTAGACTGCTGTTTGCAATTGGCTATATTATGTACTATTAGTGCCCAGGCAATTGCTGGCCTGTTGTTTCACTTAATACTTAAATAAAGTAAGTCTAATTAAATCTCTGAAATTTCTGGATGTGCGAGATCAGCCACATAATATAAACTGTTCTTAAAAAGAGGGAACCTAAAATTTATGTTTAGAATATTTTATAGTGAAATCAAGTTTTGGACATTTGCTTTTTATGAAAGAAACATATTTTTAAAAATTCTGAAAAAGTAGCAGTAAGTGAAGAAGAAAAATTTTTTCTGAGTTAAATTTGAATAAAATTATATTCTAGTCAAGGTACATGAGAATTGAATAAGATACAAATTAAAATAATGCAATGAGTTATCAAGCTGGATGTGGTTTCTTTGGATTTGTAACTGGCATCTATATTATAATAGTTTGCATTAATTATTTCTACTTATTTTTTTATTTAAACACTAATTTATAGTAGAGTTAAAGATGGGTGTAATATATACAACTTTGAAACACCACGCTTTCTATCAAAGCATCCATAATCATTGTCTCAGAGTCTGTTCTGACCTCCAAGGCCCACTTGGCAAGTTTAATTCTATAAACCAGTTCTTAGGATCTGTGTTCTTTGACCTTTATGTTATTCCTGTATTATCTGGTTTTTTAACCTACATATGAGAATGATCATTCTGTATTTTTACCTTTTTTTCTGGTGGACTTCAGTTGGCATGCCTGTGGCTTTGGATTCTGGAACATTTTAGCAATTAACAGTGATAAACATCAAGAATAAAAGTTGCGGGGCCGGGCGGTGGCGCTAAAGGTAAGGTGCCTGCCTTACCTGCGCTACCCTAGGACGGACCACGGTTCGATCCCCCGGCGTCCCATATGGTCCCCCAAGCCAGGAGCGACTTCTGAGCGCATAGCCAGGAGTAACCCCTGAGCGTCACCGGGTGTGGCCCAAAAACCAAAAAAAAAAAAAAAAAAAAAAAAGAAGAATAAAAGTTGCTAAGAGATTTAGTGAAGAGTTGCCAGCTTTAGCAGATAAAAATCCATACTTTTTTAAATTTAGGCTCCCTGTATTTTATCTGGCAACCTTTCATAGTATTCACTTGTGTTAACTGAGATATATATGTATAAAATATGATAAATAATTATGCTAAATATCTTATTTGGAGAGTAAATACTTTATTATGCAAACATTTTCATAATTATTATAAAATAATTATTTTATTTGAAAATTATTAAAATATATGAAAATATTATTGAATATAAAAATAATTATATAATTATGAATATAATTTTCAGTATGTCTAGAAATTTGTATTTGGACTGTATCTTTTTACTAGCAGTGTGCTCTTTAATAATTAAATCACTTTATTTTATATTTAAAAAGTTGTATTAAAAATAAAATTTGGCAGATGTATGTTCAATGGGAGAGTTAACACTGACATTGTAAAGTCTATTGGTTTAAAGATTCATTGTAGATTTTTCTAGCAACACAGAACTTTTTAAGAGAGGTATATGTATTCATTATTAAGCCTATTATAAAGTATTATAATTGTAAATATTTGTAACATTCAATTTAGTCTATTTTCACAAAATCAAGCTGTATTATGATAACTTAGAAGGAAATGAAAAATGGTCAATTATAACAGACTTTGAGAATCTATCTGTAGAATCAAGCTTGTTCTGAAATGAGAAGGAAGAGAGAATTAAACACAGAAGTGAAGCGACATTTATATTCTCATGGTAAGTATAGTGAAGGGACATTATAATCATGAAGCATTAATATTCACACTAATATAAATTTAAAATGTCTAAACTTTTTAAAAAATGACTGAGTAGTTAGGAAAATACTTTGACATTATTGCATTCTGAATTGTTTTATTCATTTAATTTTGTCTGTTGAGATGGTTCATGAACTATTTAAAATTATTTAACTGTGGTCAATAAGCTCTACTTACAATATATATGATAAATATAGCTGTGCATGCATACTCTATCCTCATCTACTGTCTAAGCTGTTTCTCATTCCCAAAGATAAACAATATAAATAGTTGATATGATTTATGGCTAAAATTCAAAATATAAGTGTGTATATTGTATTGGAACAAGATAACTCATTTCTATTTTTTCTCTGGTATTTTGCTTAGAGTTATCAAGTTTTAAAGTTGACTCAGATTATGAGCACTTCTAGAGTGAAATAAATCTCAGGTTTGGGTATACTAAAATGAGCAATTCCATGAAACACACCATGAAATGAGTAATTTCAAGTCTATGGACAATTTACTAGACTCTAGCTTTATTCTTTATTTTTATTTATTTTAAAAATCTACAGCAGCAGGGCAGCAGCAATAACAGCAGCAACAACAACAGCTAAAGTAGTCATTCATAATGAAGCTTTGGAATGGGGAAACGGTGCCACTTGCCATAATTCTGCATCTAGGCATGTTTTGATTCTATTCCAAGACACAATGCTACTCTAACACAGATGGTTCAGTGCCAACTCCAATAGACTTGGGCAAAGAGAGTCATGCATTTCTTGGGATTCAACTCAGGGACTAGTGCGTGATAAGCAAATGTTCTATCCTTTCAGTTACCTCTGCAGGCAGCTCTTCCTACTTTTATTTTGAACAGTATCACATTGTCTCATTTCTTAATACAATCCCCAAAATACTTCCTAAAAATATAGTTTGCAGAGCAAGCACACTTAGTTAATTCTAAGAAATCATGTACTTTCAATGTCTTCATATTTATTTTATTCAATTTTTGCATTTTAGAGGGCATCAACAATTATTACTGAGTCTATAAATGTAGCATAACTAATAAAATCAACAAGACACTGAACATTATGTAAAATAGAAATGAAACAAGCTAAAGCTCAGTAAGCTATTCAGATGAACAAAATAAGATCCAGATAAGTGAGAAATGACTTTCATGGAGTTTTCATCCTTTGAGTTGTGGAAGTTTTTTACTTAGTTTTGGAAATCTTGGAATGTTAGGGAGGAGATATTCCTTTAAGTTTAATCAACAAATCTTTTTTTTTTTTTTTTTTTTTGGTTTTTGGGCCACACCCATTTGACGCTCAGGGGTTACTCCTGGCTATGTGCTCAGAAATCGCCCCTGGCTTGGGGAGACCATATGGGACACTGTGGGATCGAACCACGGTCAGTCCTATGCTAGAGCTTGCAAGGCAGACACCTTACCTCTAGCGCCACCTTCCCGGCCCCGAACAAATCTTTTTATAATGTCAAAAAATACTTACTACATATTGTTAAAATGTTTACAATTTTGGTTGTCATATTATTCTCCAATGCAAATTAAAATATTTTTTAAATTTTATCTTCTGAGTTTTAAATATATCCTGACACTGATCCAAACATCAGTGTCAACTTTTCTCCATTTATGTTCCCAATGGTCCTTCCACCCCCATACCTTGCCTCTTGACAGGCACATTTTCATATCTGGTGGTTGAAGAGTACATCTCATAGTGCCAGTGTGAAGACTTTGGTTTGAATATATAGCTGTTCCACTCCTCAACCAACATTCCTAATGCATTGACCCCTCCACCTATATTACATCACTTCCTCAACTTTCTTCCCCCTGCCTCACTTTCTTTCCTTCTCTTTCTTTCTCCCTACATTCTGTGGTCAAGGATGACCTTGGTATCTCTTCTTTACTAAAATGCATTTCCTTTTTTCAGTTATTCTATACACCACAGTGTAATGAGCTCGTCCTGCATCTGTCCTTCTCTTATGTCACTCAGCAAATCTTCCAGTTGCTTACAAGCAATTACTTAATGTTACCAATGAATAATGAAAAAGCACTTAAATATAGTGTTTTCCCCCACCGCCCCTTAAATATAGTGTTTTATGGAAATAAACAATAATGTTTAGAAACATAAAATATTTCTCTTTAAAAATTAATTTTTGTTCATCTTCCAACTGCAGCTGCTACTTCTTTGGATTTTAAGTTCTATTCTAAATATATTTCAAAATTAAGAATTACATTACTAAAAGGCCATGGTTCTTTTTGACAGAATATTTTGTTTATTAGATTTTGGGACCACACACAGTGGTGTTCAGGGGTTACATCTGGCTCTGCACTCAGAAATTACTCCTGGGGTTTCGGGGGTCATATGAAATGCTGTGGATAGTGTAGACATAGCCAGTAACACACTTGAAGACCTGTCTTCTCAGAGCCATTCTTTTAAATACCAATAAACTCAGACTCTCTGATTTTCAATATTTCTTTCCTTTCCTATTCTTGGTTGTTTTTTCTTTTTTAATTTTTATTTTGGGGTTTATGTCTGCTGGTGTTCAGGATTTTCTTGTGATTCCATGCATAAGGATCACTCTTTATGTGAATAAGAGGAGCCTATATGGTGGTAGGGATCAAATCAAGATGACCTTGTGCAAAACAAGTGCTGTAACCCTTAAACCTCCAGTTTAGAGTGGAGTTTTTTTCTCACCTTCTTTTCAACTGCAGCTTATTTTTTCCTACAGACCCCTTAATTCTCATCTTTACCTCTATTTCTATTGTTCCTCCAACTTGGATCAGTCAGAGGGGTTTTACCCTCTAAATATAACCAACTTCTAAAACATTTTTTTTTTATTGAAACTATTGTGATCTATAAAGTTCTACATAGCTGAATTTTAGATATACAGTGAATCAGGAACATTCTCAACACCAGTTTCAACCTCCCTCCACCAATTTACCCAGAGTGCATCATACCTAAACATGTCCATCTTTAAGAGAATATAAGTTCTATATGTGACATAATGTTTTTTACTTCAGCATTTTCCTTCAACTGCAGTGACACTTGTGGTCTGAAATAATGTCATTTTGAAATGCCATAGTTATTTGCTCAGCTGCAAGATGACACAAATCTGGTGGCTAACAACCTTTTATCTTGTATTTATTTGGTAATACTGGAGCTTTATCATTTTATCACAGTATGTTTTAATTTTCTAATAGGCATGTGTTCATATTAATAAAAATTCAGGTAGCAAATAAATTTTGAAAATTAAAATTGTCTCAGTCTCGTGGGAGGCTAATCATAGTATTGCAATGTTAATACTTTGCAGGTTCCAGAGAAATTTTAGCTGAACTTTGCAGAGCTTTTCTAGCACTTATTAAACCTACCAATATTTTCAGAACTATCCAAACATAAATGTTTGTTAGACTGGAATAATGCAAAGAAAGAAAGTAGGTGGTAATTAGGGACTGTGAGTTCTAATGAGCACAACTGCTATCTTTTTCAAAAAAAATTTATAAAGGGAACACAAATTTAGGACTCAAAAATGTCAGAATACTGTTTCTTATAATGGAAAGGATTACATAATTTTTAGAAAAAAATGACTGAATATTCTAACTGGTACATTTTTATTATAAGTCTGACAACAGATATATACACACAAAACAATTGAGTGAGATCTTTAAATAATTATATACAGATAAAAAATGCTTTCTGGCCTGGAGTGGTAGCACTTGCACATGGCTGACCAAGGATGGAAGTGGTTTGATCCCTAACATCCCATATAATCCCCTGAGCACAGAGCCAGGAGTAACCCCTGAGTGCCACTGTGTGTGGTCCCTCTCAAAAATTAAATGTGTTGTTTTTGTTTTCTTCTCTTCCTTAACTTCACGTGTTTTTGTTCTGCTTGGTACAAAAATCTGCAAGAAAAAGTCTTGCCTGGGATAAAAGCTCAGGTCAAAACCAGGGCACAGAGATGATGGTACCTATCACTTTCACCCTCAAATGCAACAGCAATATAATATAGCACCATTTCTTCTTGCAAAGGCATACTAAAAAAGCGGAAATTTTATGTATAGAAATTTCGTGGAAATAATGGAGGGTTCCAAGACCAAACAGTCTTATGAACATTGAATAGAAATAAAAAATGATCAAACTTAAACACCAAATCTAAAGCTAATGATAACAGAATCAATACTTAATCTACAACAAACTAGACACAGAGGGGATCACTTATACTAGCAGCGCAGGGTGCAAAGGAGGGGGATATAGTATGCATGCTGGAATGGGGGTGAAGAGAGCGCAACACTGGTGATGGAATGCCCCTGATTCAATAGGTGGGAATGCCCCGATTCAATGTCACTATGTATCTAAAATATTACTATGAATGACTTGTAATCCACTTTGATCAAAATAAAAGTCATTTAAAAATTAAATGCTTTCTGTGTCAAAGTAAATGAAGTTTAAATTTTGAACAGGTTTAGGAAAAAGAGTAAGAAACAAGTGGAATGATGATTCTATTTAAGTATCCTACTTTGATTTTTGGTTAGAATATTTTTACTAATATATGAATAATATTATTGATTTAGCCTACCTGCTATTTATAATAAACAAAATAGAAAAATGAAAGTCATATGGTCAGAGAAAACAGTACTCTCTAATGTAATGTAGAAATAAAGTTAACATGTATTTATTTAATAATAGCCAAATAAAAATACATCTGCCAATTATTTTTTAAGATATAGTGTAGCACTCTGAAAATTATTTTATAGGTCTCAGAGTTGCTTATGCATACTAGTTAATGGCTTCTAAAATTATGATATAAGTAAAATAAATAATTATTAATAATTTTACTCATAAGCAACTTAAATTTATTTTCTTTAATTTTTCTATTATTTATTTTGAATGGGCAGAGTTTCATCATTTCTATAGTGCTTAGAGTTTCTAATAGTTCAAGCAAGTTTTCAATATGGAAAAAGTAAGCAAGCTAAGCACACTATTTGCATGTGGAGTGCCTGGCTTCAATCCCTGTCACCATACCATTTTCCAAGAACTGGGACTGTTACTCAAAATCTGCAGGCTATGGACCTAATCTGTACACAGATACATTCACACAAACACAAAACACACACAAAAAAGCAGTCATAAGGTAAAGGCACATTAATGGATTACACCATGTGTTACCCAAAACAAAGACTCTACCCAGCTTCCTCTTTCCTTTCACTCATCCCTTATGACATGTCAAAGGCCTTATCTAGATTTGATCAGCTTGAGAACTAGAGATAAGTACTTGTGTCTACCACTTGACTCTCCCTCTCCCTGTTATGTATTAAGTTGGTCAATAAAGAGAGGTTGGTTATACTTTTCTCCCTATGTTTGTTTTGTTTTATTAATTCTTACAATGACCTTACATAAGATTCATTTTTTGGGGGTTGGATTGCAGCTAGTGAGCGCTTACAGTGATTAAGTCTGAAGAAATATTTATGAAGCCTACTAGAAAAAATGGACATAACTACATTTATGGCAGAGAATACACTTTTATGAAATTATTTTTAAAGATTGAACGTACTTGCTCATGATGTCCTGAGGCTAACGGTACCAATTTTTTATGGCTGAGTATTCAAATTTTTCAATTATAATTATTAGAGACAATAGCAATACAATATGGGGGTGGTGAGTATTCTTCAGTAAAGCAAAGAAGGTGTGGAGTCATGTCCTACCCTCCTTTTACAATCATATTCTAGGCTAGCAAAGAAGTCTTTTCTGGGGATTGATTTCATGGGTTCTGATGTTAGGCATGAGCACCAATCTTTTGAGTTGTCTTTTTAGCTCCTCACTAAAAATTATTGTTTGTTTATTTTTATCTATGCTTGGCTGTACTCAGAGCTAATACTGGCTCTATACTCAAGAATCACTTATGATGAGTCTATTGACATATTGTGTCAAGAACTGAACCAGGGTTGGCCATATGCAAGGCCAGGACCTTATATGAAGTGTAATTTTTTTTGTCTCAGTAAAAAAATATATGATTTACTTTATTACAGTAAAGGATACAGTATCTTTGCCATACTATTGTCAAATTCTTACTTTCCTCTCAATACATAGCACAAGTAATAAACAAATTGCTAAAAGCTAATCTCATTTTAAGAAGCATAGTGCTGGGCTCTAATGGAGCAAATTTAATGATATTTTCCCCACATTTGATGTGAACCTCTTGAATGAAATATGAAAAAAATAACACTCAATTCATCACCTGCCATCTCTCTCATAAATGCTACTTAAATATTTATTCACTGTATTAATAAAAGAACAGTTTCCTGGATACCTTATTATTTTGACAACTCATTTTAATACTAGTCAGTCAGGATTATCTCTTCAGTAGACCCAGACTATTTTTAATAAGCACTAAGACCACTACTCCTATTTAAGTAGCATAATCAAAAAATATTTAATTAATGTCCTAAATTTAGGTTCATATAAAAATAAAATTTAACATATAAAAATGATTTAATTAATTTACTAAATTTAGGTTCATAGAAAAATAAAAAATTAACATCTAAAAATGATTTTTATAGGGAATCATTTTGTCATTATATTGAGTATATGGTAAAAATAGTTTACTATATATACTGCTCAGGAAATAGAAAAGATAAATTGTTACTAGATTATATACAGCTAGAGTTGGTAAGAGTAAAATTCTTATGAAGGATTTGTGGAAGGTAGAATAATTCAGTTCTTAAAAAATTCAGTTTTTATTATGCTGATCACAATTATATATAGAATTATATATCATATAATTATATATACAATTATAGATTAAAATGACAAAATGACAAAAATTATGGTTAGAGCACTTCAATTCATTTTTATTCTTTCTACAAATGTAGAGCTCACATGAGCGAAATCATTTAAGCTGTAGTTTGAACATGATTGCTCAAAAGTTCCTTGACCTTGTAAAAATATTAGCCCAAGTTTTGCAGTGCTTCAAAGATTAGCTCCTGATCACTACAACTCCAGGTCCGAATATTGCTGTCTAGATCAATTTCAGTAATGTTCCTAGTATCTTAAATTTTTCATGAATGTCAAGGAGATCAACTGATCCTATAACATACAAGGTGAACATTACAAAAAATGTAAGCTGTAATATAAAGGTGAATTTATATGTGCTGTCATCTGAATAGTTGTTTTCCCCACACTCCTGTTGAAATCTGAAATCCATGGCAACGGCATAAAAGAGGTGAAAATTTTTGGTAGGTACCAACAAATGGGGCCTAAGAATTTATAAGGGTTAAGGATACAGGAGAAGTCAGAGGAACCTGCTTTGATCATCTTCAGAGATCGGCAACCTTTTTTTTCAACTGAGCCAAATCTCTCTAAAACCACGATTGAAATTTATTTTGAGAGCCACACAGGGCGCGCACTGACAGAGGCTAGGAGCAGAGTCTTGACTCCTGGAGCGGCCGCCTGGCACACGGAAGAGCCAAATTAAAAGTTTAAAGAGCCACATGCGGCTCGCGATCCGCAGGTTGCCGACCACTGATCTAGATACAGGGCTTCCAGCCTCCAGAAATATGAGAAACTATCAATTTTACATTTGTAAGTTCTCCAGCTATTGGAGGTTTTTTTTTTTTTTTTTTTTTTTTTTTTTGTCATTGTAAATGAGTGTAGGAAAATACGCAAAGTTGAATATTTCAAAGTATTCAACTTTTTAACTTTTTTTTTTTTCGGTTTTGTTGCCAAACCAGTGGTACTCAGGGCTTATTCTTAGATCTTTGCTGAGAGATCACTACTGGTGAAGCTTGGCAGAACATCTGTGGTGCAGGGGATTGAACCAGCATTGACCACATAGAAGCAAGCATCTAAACTTCTGTACTATAACCCCAGTTCTCCTATGAACGATTAATAAACCTTATAAATGCTCTGAGTTTTTTGTTTGTTTGTTTTTGTTTTGGGGGTTACACCCACTGACGCTCAGGGGTTACTCCTGGCTATGTGCTCAGAAATTGTTCCTGGCTTGGGGGACCATATGGGACACCAGTAGATCAAACCGTGGTCCTTCCTAAGTTAGCGATTACAAGGCACATGCCTTACCTCTAGCTCCAATGCTTGGGCCCCTAAATCATCTGACCCAGGTAATTAAACCATCTCTCAGATGGACAAATAGATGATTCTGAGTATATCTCAAATAAATATACTCAGTATATTTCTAACATATGTTACCTTATCTCTTGAAATAATCTTATGCTTGCCAAAGTAGTTTCATTTTTATTAGTAATTATAGAATGGACACCATAGTATAAAACTCATTTAATATATTTAAATATCAACAGGACGTTTTTATTAAGTTAATATGGAACATAAATTTGTAATGATTGCTTTTTTGTTACTATTTCTACAGAAACAAAAAATACTGGATAGTATATTTGACAAACTTTAAAGAAAATGGGTAACCATAATCATTTCTTTATATTAAGTTATCAAGCTTAAAATTTTAAAACAGAAACAACTATAATGATCTAAAAATAAGGTTTCATTTGGGAAATTGTGTGAATACTCTGTATTTTTTTCAATTAAAGCCATAATAATATGTTCCTATTAAAAACCCTTGCATTTTTTAGAAGTTGAATATCTTACTTTGTTTAAACAGAACTAAAATTGTGGTCAAAGGAGCCATAAATATAATTATTCAGGTGAATAATTTTGTAGAGAATTAATTTTAAGAAAGAAAATTATCACTGGGCATGAGCACTGAATGGGAACTCTCCATCATTTTTAGATATTCCTCACCTGGTTTACAATTCTATGAAAATATTTGAAATATTTACACCTGTTTACAATTCTCTGAAAAATTGGATGCTGTACTACTTACTAGAAATATTAGTTACTAAAATATTATAAACAATAAGATGAATATTAAACCAAATAAAATGTGGATTCTTGGACTAAATAGGAGAAAATAGCAGGAGTGAATATATTTAACCTGGTGAAAGTGGTCTTCATTTCATGGTGAGGCCATAAATTTGAATCCGACTTCAAGTAAAAGAAGATAAATAAGAAAGAAAATCATCATTGTATCTACACAGGCATTAGACTTGAAGATGGAAGATTTTAAAGCACTAGAAAGAAGTCTTGGTAACAGTTCGACAAAAGGACGATTCAGGAATTGAAGTAATGAACAAAGTGTTTTATGAATAGTGTAAGGAAATTTAGACAAAGAATGTAATCAGGTTACACAATTCTTGACTTCAGGGAGGGAATTTTGTTGGTTGACCTCTGGTTGCTTGGAGGTCAAACAATAAAATAATCATTTTTTATCATCATGGATTCATTGTATCACCACCTCTTCCACCAATTAATTTGTAAGTATAGAATATTTCCAAAAATAGTGAAAGTCTTTCAATATAATGTTCTTTGGGGGATGATAAGATGACCTATCAATTATTTTAATAATATAGGTTAAAATATTTAAAAAGGGAAATAATATCATTTATCCTATTACCTTTGTGTAGTTATAAAATAGAGTAATTTAAATAAATGAATATACATTAAAATAGAAATAATTTTCATAACTGTCATTTTATTTTATGGGCACTATTCAAGCAACTAAACAAATTCAATACATTCTACTTCTTAAATAAAATTATTCTGTTCAAAAATGCCCTCTTTGAGTGTCTTTGCAGTGAAAATTGTCTTTAATATGTCTAGAAAAGAATTTAGTGGTTCAAACTTCTTTCTTTTTCAAGAAACAAAGAATAAAATACATTATATGTAAACTACTGATTTTCACATATAAAATTTTTAAAATATTATAAATACACATATTTATATAACATAAATCCTCACATTATTCTTAATTATGTGATTAGTTTTTCTGGTTATAGGAACCAGAATAATAGCACAGGCATTAGGCAGGACCCTTACAAGTGACCAACCTTGATTTGATTCCTGCATCCACCTAATTCTATGGCTATTACTCATGTGGCTGGGGAGGACCTTAGGTCCACTTGAGTGGTCTGGGCCATTCTTGACACTAAAGATTCTGAGGTATACTCAGGCCCTGAGCTGCTTGCCCAATTAGGTGAGAATCACAGAGTGTGATCTGTGAGTACCACTTGGGAAGCACCCTCAAAAAAATTATTGAACTAACAAATAAACCAAAATGAAAACTACATTAAAACTTCTAAAGTACATAAAATTGAAATCTATACTTGTTTTTTTTTTGGGGGGGGGGTGTTGGGCCACACCTGGCGGCACTCAGGGGTTACTTCTGGCTCTTTGCTCAGAAATCATTCCTGGCAGGCTCGGGGGACTATATGGGATGCTGGGATTCGAACCACTGTCCATCCTGGGTCTGCCATGTGCAAAGCAAACATCTTACCTGCTGTGCTATCCCTTTGGCCCCCAAATTGGAATCTATAAAATGTGCTTTTAGTCATAGCAAATAATTGTTAAAAAAAGGTTATATCATCTATGTAAGATCCTATATAATTTCATCATATTTATGAAGATCCCAGATATAATAAAAGAAAGGGTAAACAAATTAAGTGACAAGCTGGGGCTTGCAGAGCTATACCTGGCAAGGCAAGGCCTGAGCAGTATCTCACATTCTCAGCACCCTGCACAAACCCTTTAGCCTGTCCATGAAAAATCATTCGGTGGATCCCCTGAGAAGTCGCCCTCAAACACTAATGTTTTTCTAGTTATAATTTATTTTTATCAGCATGTCTAATAATACTTTAAACAATTTTATTTGTTTGGGGGTCACATTGGTTTTTAGCGATTTGAAGGCTTATCCAAGGCTCTTTGCTCAGAGATCATCCTGACAAGACTAAGGACACCACATGGGCTGCTGGAGTTACCAGAGTGAAAAGAAAGTGTCTTACACACTGTACCATCACTCAGGCTCCTCAAAATATTTTTAAAAGCATTATTCAAAAAATACTTTTTAGCCAAATAAATATAAACAATCTGATATACATTGTCTATAGAATTAATATTTGAACCATGGTAAAAGAATGAAAACAATTTTTAAAAAAATGTTTATAGATTTCTGAAAGTCTCTTCTTTATTTCTTTAAGCTAACACTTTCATTGAACTTATGTATTTTAGTACTAGGCTTTATAGAATTCAACAAGAATCCTCTATGTGTCCTTATAAAATTTTTATACCTAGAGAAACAACTAAAAAGAGTGATAGACTATAATTCAATTTTTTTGCCTTTTTTTTTTCCAGTTTCAGCAGGTGGCAGAATACATTAGCTATAAATATATCTTGAATATGTAAACGATATGCCAGGCAGAAAGCTCAAACATCTTGTCCAAGTCAGTCAGACACTCATTACCATATTTTTATTGAAAAGCAAAACAAATTTATTCATTTTTATTTATTTTTTTTATTTTATTTAAGTACCAGGATTTACTAAGTTCTTCCTAGTTAGTTTCAGGCGTATGATGTTCCTGTAGCTATCATTATCAGTGTCAACTTCCCTCTTCAGGTTGCCCTCAACTCCCTAACAGGTCCTTAACTCCAGCTGAAACCTTGATCAGTACATGATTAAGTTCTGTTAACGTTTGGGTCTCTTGATTTTAGTGCAGTTGAATCTACCATTTGCCATTACCATTTTTTGTTTTGTTTTGTTTTGTTTTGTTTTTGGGCCACACCAGCAGCGCTCAGGGGTTACTCCTGGCTATCTGCTCAGAAATAGCTCCTGGCAGGCACGGGGGACTATATGGGACTCTGGGATTAGAACCAACCACCTTAGGTCCTGGATTGGCTGCTTGCACCGAGTACACAGGAGTGCGATGGGACCATTAAGAAAGTTTTAAAGACAATGTTTGTGTGATCTGTGTATCTCTAAAATAGCTTTGAATGAACATAAAGGTGTCTTGCATATTTTAAGCATTCAGTTAAGACAAAGAAGGGTATTTAAGATAACACATCCCAATCAATGTATCTTGACTAAGTAATGAATAACAGAGAAAGGAAGATGCTGTTACTCCTCCTCTGTGATCTTTAGGGGTGTGCTGGTATCTCTATTTAACTCAATGACAAATTTACATTTAAAATGGTTTAATGTTTGGGTTTCAGATAGGACTGAGAGATGAAAATAGTAAAGAAGGCTGTTTCTTGCTAACTTTGGTGGCAGATAATGTGGAGAGGTGACTTCTGAGGACACTTCTTAGAATATTTTTTTTTCACTATTCTTAGGGTTCTTTCATAAATTCAGTGAAAAAATGGTATAAGTTTCCTGTGTCAATATCACAGCACAAATAACTCTTTTCTTTGATATATGACACACAAAAAATGGAGAAAGCAGGAGCCTTTTCCCAAAGACTATTACGCCAAAAAGCCCAAACCCAGAAGTCCTAATTTACATAATTGGTACCTGAGCCAGGACTCTTTGTGGTGGTGCATGATTCATGCATAGAATAGAACTGGAAATAGATGTATTATACAAATCCCTTAAGAAGTCAGCTATGTTTTCCACAGGAAGAACAACTTCCAGCCAGGCCAACTCTTCCTTCCTTTCAACATTCTTGAAATCATTGCTGAATTTATTGATATTCCATGATGCCATTGAAGGATTCATTCAGTATGAAGACCTTTTAATGCTTTTTCAGATTTATTTTTCATGTAATCGACAAGACAGCTAGCTTACAATAAAAAAGTAATTGAGAATATTCCTTAGGTTTATTTCCATTGTTTATTTCTCTTGTCAGGAGTTCCTTGGAAGCATATTTATGAAGATTTTCTTTTAATACACATATATAAAGGTTATATATTTATATATAAAGGCCTATATATACATATATAAAGGTCACTGAGAAATATGATTCCTATTCTCTTAGCCTAAAACAGTGATTTAAACACAGTAGTTTAAAATATGTTAGGGTTTAACATTTTTACTATTCTTATATATCTTTGTGTTCATGGCTCAGTTCTGGCTTTGTCTTCAGAAATATTCTTGATGGGTTTGGGAGGAACATATGAGATATTGGAACATAATCCAGGTCAGCAGCATGCAAAACTGGCATGCTATATATTGTACTATTGCTCTGGTCCTTAACATTTTTTATTGATACAAATGTAAAGATAGTTCAAGGCACTTGAGAGTATGTTTGCATGCCAGAGACCCCAGTTCTATACCCAGAACCATATTTTTATGGTCCCTGAATCTAATTTAGACTCTCCTGAACACTGAGCTATCCCCAAGTACCACTAATTGTAGCCTAAATTTTTTTAATGATGCCAATTTATTTTAAAATAACCAACCACTCTTCCTTTCTTTTATTTTTAAAAAAGTGTTTTATATCTGGCCATGCTCAAGGACTACTTCTGGTTCTAGTCTCAAAGTCACTCTTGCTAGTGTTCATGGAATCTTGTGGTATTGGGGATCAAATTTAGGCTACATGTAAGAGATGCCTGTGTTGGGTCTGTGATCTGTCTCCTTATCATCTCTCTCATTTATATTATCTTATATTACACTATAGATTTCACCTTTAAATTTCTAAAATGCTCATATTGCTGGCCCCATTACCTTTTTTAATACATACAGAAGCCTGAGTGTAAGAGATCTTTGTATTCATTATTCGTTTTAATTTGATAATAGTAATCAACTTATTTTCCTTAAATAAAGTATTAAATTGTATGTCATAATTAGATTTTTCTTTTCCATACATAATACTGTTTGGTTAGGTCACCAATTTCTAAATAGGATTTGAACTATTCTAGATTTTAGAAAACCCATGAAAACCTAGGTTTACGTAAAAAGTGTTATTAAAGAACCAATGGTATTATAGAGCTAGAAAATTCAATTAATTTAGTAAGATTTAAATTGCAGTTAATATGCTTTTTTACTTCATTTTCTTTCAATTAAAATATATAGTAACAGTTATTTTGCTAAAGCAAACTTAACTAATGGTAAAAAGTTCTGATCATAAAGAAAGCTCCCCTAAGCAGTTTTTTAGCACTCAACTACAATATAAATGTTAGAATACATATCATGAGTCACCCCTAAGCAATCGATCAACAATTTGGAGAAGTCACTAAATTAAATTTAAATGGTAAAAAAAATGTAGAAATCTTTGAGTTAAAGACAAATGTCAGGTATCACTCTTACATGTCATGAATAAAAGATTTTTTAAAGCTAGACCTACGTTTTTATTGTCTTCAGCAAACTTTTATTCAATTAAACATATGTATTATTATGATGAACTATTATTAAAACATAAAGTAGCTATAAAACTTCTCACTGCTATTAGGTAAGCCACACTTGTTTTTAATATTTGCTTGTATGTTTGTTTATTTATTATGTTTTTTGGGGGGGCCACACACAGTGCTACTCAGGAATTACTCCTCACTCTGGGCTCAGAAATTGCTCGCGACAGGCTCCAGGGACTATATGAGATATTAAAATCCAAATTTGGGTCAGTCTCATGCAAAGCAAATGCCCAACCCACTGTGTTATCACTCTGGACCCAATGCTTATTTTTTTTTTATCTGCTCTCCCTCTGCTTTAGAAAAGCCAATAGAAAAAAAAAAGAAAAGAAAGAAATAGCCAATAAAAAGAATTGGGTATGAAAATAAACTTAAATACTATATAATTATTTATTATATTTTGACTAAAACAGTTCTTATTAATTTGAAAGTTTATATTTTGAATCTTTTTTAAGCCTTTTAATAATCATAGTCTTTATTCTTATTAATAATCTAGAAAAACTATATTTATACAATGGATCCTTATACAATAAAAGCAACTACTGTTTTATTAAAAGTATGTCCTTATAAGGCTGGCGAGGTGGCGCTAGAGGTAAGGTGTCTGCCTTGCAAGCGCTAGCCAAGGAAGGAGTGTGGTTTTATGCCCCGGAGTCCCATCTGCTCCATTCAAGCCAGGGGCAATTTCTGAGCTCTTAGCCAGGAGTAATCCCTGAGCATCAAATGGTGTGGCCGGAAAAATACAAAAAAAAACAAAACAAACAAAAAAGTATGTCCATATATACTTTAACTTAATGACTTAAACTCTTAATTAAAGTACTATTTGACTTATTTTTCCTGTTGTATTTAGAAACAATTTTAAGTGTAAATTGGATATGGTATTTAATTTTATCCAGTTAGAAAAGATTAATATTTTTAAGACCTCCATAAAACTTGCCACAAATACCACACATTTCCATAAAAGATTTCTCTTGAACACAAAATAAAAAGTAGGACATGCATCCTAAAGTTATGTCTAATATAATCAAATATTTTGAATTTTGAATGTCATGGATGATTAAAAGCAATAGTTAAACCATAAGGGATTAAGATAACTAAGAGAATTAATTTCACAAAGAACAAAAAGGTATTTACGTTGCACAAACTTTCTTGTTGCTTATTTTTGAACAGCTAATAATAAAGATAATGATTCCTTGTGTGAAGTGAATCACTTCAGTATGAAACAATTGATTTTTCCCCTAAAGCAAGAAACTAACAATATTTGTAAAATTAATTAGATGTCCTAGATGAGATTCGAGTGATTTCTTTATTGGTTATTACAGTCAATATAATGAACTTATTATAACTGGGACAAAACATGTCTTATAGTAAGCTGAATATAAATTCCAGAGAGTGTTCAAATATCTAAACTGATACACACACAAAATAAATGGAATTCAGGCCAAAGCAGATAATATGTTAATGTCAAATATCAGTAAAACAAATTAACTTCAATGTTAAAGAATTGTATTTTGACTATGCAATATCTCTGCAAAAGACTAAATACTTCCAAAACAACTTCTAACATGCTTTTATTCTTTTACAAATAATCACTTATATATTATATATAAGCAGCAAATGGAGTCCTTGCAACTGTGGGCTGATATAAACGAGACTGTACACATAAGACTGTATTAAAGATGTTCAATAATCATAACTTTAAGTGGAAATAAAAGGTGATTCAAGTACTTAAAGCAAGATTAAATTGCATCAAATGAACTGTATAATCTTCTAAAACAAATGAACAGATAGAAAAACACACCGACGTAAAACTCAGCCTACATAAAATTCTTCCACTGCAACCAATAATCTTAGAACTAAGTGACTAAAACCATGATTTCCAGGCAAGCAAAACTGATGTTTAGTACTTTCTTTAAATAAAGGATCTTCATGTTAAATAGTGAAAAAATAATAACACTCAAGATCATTGACTGCAAATTAAAATGATAAGGAAATAGCTATGTTTTAAATATAAATTTTTCCTATTAGTAAAGGGGTATTTGTTTTATATTATGCAATAAAATTGTATTTGGATAGAAAGGAGGGAAGTTTATGATTTTTTATATAGAGAGAACATGAGCAAATGATTAGGGTTTGAAAATGAAAGAGAGGAATAATAATAATAAATTATTTTAGTTTACAAAAACCAATTAAATATCAACTTGGGCAAAGAGAAGAAAGAAGGTGAAATAAAATATTAAAATATTTCAAGGTACTATGATGCAACTTTTCTAAATTGGATAATTGAAAAACCAAAATAAACAAGAAGAGTAACAAACTCTTAAGAAAAACCCAATTTTTAAGAAAATTTAGAGTTTACTTAAGAAAAATGAGTATCACGGTCAAATGAGGTATAAAGGAAAAATCATGAACCAAGGAAAAATTATTCACTGAGAATGAGGTATTTTCAATAAAATTAAGAGTTAATATCCAATCAGAAAACAGAATTAAGGAGCACAAAGATAGGGTGTTTGCTTTGCATGTAGCCAGCTATGGTTCAATACTTAATATTATTTATGGTACCCTGATGCAGAAACAGGAATAACTCCTGAATATTGCTATGTGTGGCCCCAAAACAAAAACAAAACAGTACAAAAAAAATTTTATGGAATTCCAGTGCTTTGGATGCACCAATATTCATGCTTTATAAAATAAAGAGAAAAAGTAATTCAGTGAATAAGGTGCTTGTTTTAGTCTTCCATATTAAAGACAAAAATAGTATTTAACAAATTCTTTCTTCCAAAGCTGAAAGCCTTAGTTGAATCCACTTGATAAATTTGTCATAGCATTTGACAAATGTGATAAAAAATAATATAAATTTTCAGAATTGTATCTAAAAAGAACCCACTGCTAGTATTTAACTTAAACAGGAGAGATTGCATATTTTCCATCTTAGAGAAAACAAAAAAGCAAGAAATTTACTATCGCCATTATATGTAGTATTGTGCTTTGACAAGAGACAAGTAAAAAGTATGACACATTCCAATTAGAAAAAAATGTACAAATGATCATAGAAAAAATATTCATGTGTATTAAAATCTTGAGAAATTTAAAAGTTCATAACTATTTTCACCATGTTTTAAGATTATATTATTAATTGGTATATTCAATTGCTACAATGAACAACCTATCAGTGAAATGAACCTATCAGTAGCAATGAACAACCTATAAGTGAAATTAATAAAACGATTTTATGGGGCTGAAGTGGTAGTACAGTGGGTAGGGTGCTTGACTTGCATGCTGCTGATCTGTGTTTGATTCTCAGCATCCCACATGGGATGTCAGGAGAGATTTCTGGTTGCAAATCCAGGACTAACCTGAGTGCTTCGGGGTATAGCTCCAAGCAAACAAATAAACAACAAAAAATTATCTTATGGGCTGGAGAGTTAGTACAGTGGATAGAGTTCTTGCCTTGAATGAAACCAACCTATTCAATCATGCTACCCTGTACGGTCCCCAAACCTACTAGGAATGTTCCCTGAGAACAAAACAAAGCTCTGAGTACTCTCAAGTGAGGCCCACAAAACAAAACAAAACAAAACAAAAAAGCAATTTCATTATGCTTATCTCAAATAAATTAAAAAATTTACATTGAAATAACAAGATAGTAGATTAAAATACCTAAAAAATAGAAAGCTCATATTTATTTATTTGAATATTTTATATGGTCAAATCTTCTAATTTGACTGACAGATCCATTGCAATTTCTAACAAATTAAGTTGCCTTATTTTCAGAAATATATATATATATATATATATATATATATATATATATATTACTACACACAGAGAGAATGAGTCCACAATAGATAATATTGATATTAAAAAGACAATCAAATTGAGAAGATACACTAAAGATTTCAAAATGTTCTAAAAAACATAATCAATGTGGGGTTCTCTAGAAAGGGAGACACAAAATGATCTAGGGAATAGATTTGAGAGTATATAAAAACTGTTCTTAATAATAAAGCCAGCTAACTAGAAATATGGATGACTAGATAGCTCAGTAGAGAATTATTCTTTCAATAAATCTTGTATTCATTCACATGCAAAAATGAATTTGGAACTACATTATAAAAGTGAATCAACACAATAAATCAACACCTAATTATGAAAGTCAAAATATAAAACTTTTAGAAGAGAAACATTGGAATTAGTTTTTATAGTCTCCTGGTAGACTAAAAGTTTTAGGTTATAGATCCAAAACACAAAAGTCAAAAGAGCAAAAGACAAATTATACTCAAAGTGTAAAAGACTTTTCAAAGGACCTGTCCAGAAATGGAAAATAAAGCCTACACACTGTGAGGACACGCTTGAAAAGTATTTTTTGTAATACTTATAGTCAAAATATATTAAAATTTATTGCATCTTATCAATGAAATGATCAATTTAAAAATCTGACATAGAATTTGAAGAAAAATTTTGCTAGAGAAAATAGATAAAATGCCAATAATCACAGGGAAAGATGGCTAACATCACTCATAAAAAAAGTACAAATCAAAATCTTAAAAATAACGTCACACTCAGTAGAAAGACTAAAATAAGCTTAGGAAATAACAATTCTAGGTGAGGACATGGAGATTTGAGTCTTAACTAATAAATTGCAAAATCACAAAATCACAGTTATTTTGTTAAGAGGTTAGGCCATTTCTTATAATGTTAATTATGTATACACCAACATTTGATATATAACATTTAACTATGAGCCCAAAAATAATTAAAACCCATATTTTCATAGTAACATAAACAAATATTTATATTGCTTTATTTATAAACTAAAAATATTCCAAATGTTTATTGACTAAGAAATCAGTTAATATTTTTGAAATAGAATATGAATTAAAATAATTAAATATTTACATATGTTTTAACATGGACAAAGATCAAGTATGATAATAAATGGCCTATAAAATAATATATCCCATAATCATTTTAATATAAAATTACATAATAAGCAGACACAGAAAGAACATAGGTTAATGACTATCAGTGTGCAAGAGAGATCATATGACAAGTTAATATTTATGGTTTTTAGGGAGATGGGTGATAAAAATATTCTAAAATTGAATATTTACTTTGGTTGCAATTTTATAAGACTTTAATTAATAACATTTTTGTTTGAAATAGGGAATAAATTTAAAGGAAATATTTTTATCTATAATACAGATTTTAGTTTTTTTATTCAAATTTCTTAGAGAAAGTTACAAATATAAATAAAGATAAATCTGTTGGGACTTTTATCTTCTCTTTACATTGATATTTATACTGTTATGAAATTGCATGAATTCAAAAAATTTGCCTAATGGAACACAACTGAATAAGATACATAGTTCATTTTTTGACCAAACTAGAAATTACTAGGTAACAGTTAACATTTGTTTGAATATCTCTCAAAGTCAAATGTTAGGAATAAAATTTTCACACAAAACAAAATTTATTTTCATTAACATTCTACTTCAAAAAGACTCAACAATTTGAAAAGTTAAAAATCAACACAAAATCGCAATTACTTGAAGAAGAAATGTTCTAAATGTCTATTGTCTTAAAAAATTAAGCAACTAAAGTAGAATGTGTCCATATTTAGATTGTCATTTTTCTTTCAAGCTAAATTGTGTGGAATATATTGTACAGATTCCACTTACATGTTTAAAATTTTAAGTCTCTTTCTGTTTGAGAATTGCATTAAAATAGGCTTCTATGATAATACATGAACAGTTGAGCATCAATGTTCATTTTTTATTAAACTTAAGTATTTAATTTGCTTATAAAAACAAAAAAACAGTTAAACTAAAATTCCATCAGATGAGCATTCTTCAACATTTTCTTTTGAGGGGGAGCCACCCCTGGTGACGCCTAGGGATTACTCCTGGCTATGAGCTCATAAATCCCTTCTGGCTTGGGGGACCCTATGGGACGGCCAGGGATTGAACCCAGGTTCATCCTGGGTCAGCTTCCTGCAAGGCAAATGCTCTACCGCTGTGCTATCAATAGGGCTCCAACATTCTTCAACTTACGATCTTGCAGAGTGATACTTGTCCTACACAGACCAATATATTTTTTTTTTATTTTGTTTTTTGGGTCACACCCGGCAGTGCTCAGGGGTTATTCCTGGCTCCAGGCTCAGAAATTGCTCCTGGCAGGCACAGGGACCATATGGGACACTGGGATTCGAACCGATGACCTCCTGCATGAAAGGCAAATGCCTTTCCCCCATGCTATCTCTCCGGCCCCCCCAGACAAATAGTTCAAACAAAGGCAGTAATTGAGTGATTTTTAAACTTTCTATACCCGTGGATGGGACCATTACATAAACTCGTATTTGAAGACCACTGCAGTAGAGTGAAAGTTTGTTATACCAATACATTCTGGCATTGAATCAACAAATTTCATCTTTCTGATAATGCATAACCTTTCAAAAATGTATTTTTCTTAAATAGTAGTTAGTAACACACTTCATAAATTAATATATATAGTGTACTTTCTATGCTTTAAATATTATAACATATAATTTATGTTTGATTAGACATAAAAGTCTATGAGGAAAATGTTTTCTTATGTGGTGACTGCAAATGAATGATATAAATAAGATGAATAGTTCAGACAAGGAACTTTTTATAGTACATTTTAATGGTTGTGAAAATGAATTCTATTGAATTATTGTGCTTTTAGTAATGACCTGTTTGTTGTTACATAATATTTTTGAAATAAGTGACCAATATTTATTTTACTACCATTTTTGTACAAAATGCTTATCCATTAAACAGGCAATCTTTTATACTTCAGCAACCCTTCAATGTTAATGGCATTATAATAATCAGTTTGGAGGACAATGAGTAATAAGGAGAATCAAAGTTTCCCAACTCTGTTGCTTCTCTATCTTTTCTTCAATTATGTGCATAAGCTTAATCAGTGGTCCTCAAACTATGGCCCGCGGGCCACATATTGTATTTGTATCTGTTTTGTTTCTTCATTGCAAAATATGATATATGCAGTGTGCATAAGAATTCATTCATAAGTTTTGTTTTTACTATAGTCAGACCCTCCAATGGTCTGAGGGACAGTGAACTGGTCCCCTGTTTAAAAAATTTGAGGACCCCTGCAAGTTTAGATTGTCATGATTCTTTGACAAACAATAGGGAATGATTTACAAATGAACCCATTATTATAAATATATATTCATGCACACAATACAAGTCAAGTGGCAAAATAGGTAATTGAACAAAACTACATAGATACAGTATTTGCAGTATCTCTAATCCTCTACAGATCATGGTATGTATCATTATAAATTGTTTATTTGCAGATCCAAAGATATGGAGATAGTAGTACTTCAAGGTAATTTTGTTAATACATATGCTTTTTGATACACCAATGCATGGCTTTCTGATGGTATTTTCATATATTTCTAAGAATTATATATAACTGATCATTATTTTGTTTAATAACAAACATCAGAGAATTTCACAGGTATTCTTTGATTATCATTTTGTGTTCTAAGCTAACATAGAAAAAATAAAACATCAACTATCTTATAAAACATTTACACTGATGACAGAATTAAGAATTTGGACTTTTGAAAATTTAAATGAAAACATATGTATGTAAGTCTCAAGGGCTAAAGTTTAAATTTATTTCAGAAAAACATCTAACCATGAAGATTTATGCTATAGAACTAAGCTCTTAATTCAAGGAGATTTTGTTTATCTGTAGAAATATAAAAAAGAAATATCTATATATATTATTAATATGTCCATTAGAATGAAATATTTTGTACACTCCCTTTACTCATTTCTTGCATATAAGTCTAAACATTGGGAATTTCAAAAACTTAGAATTGAGCCAGAGAAATAGTACAGCAAGTAGTGTACTTTGCATATAATACCATGAGTACTATGATTTTGACCAGAGCAGTAGTAAGCCCTGAGCATGTCAGAGCATGTTCCAAATCCATATGTAAATTAAGTAAAATTAAAGTTTAAGAGAGAGTGAAATAAATTGTATTTAATAAAATATAAGGACATCATTATTTTGCAGGTTAAAACAGACTTTCCAATGTAGATCATGTTCAGAAAGACAAAAAAACCTTATCAGATAACCTTTCTATAATAAAAAAAATTCACAAACTTAAACAAATATCTTTGGGGCACAGCGGTTGGGCATTTGCCTTGCACGCAGCTCACCCAGGACGGACCTGGGTTGGATTTCCCAGTGTCCCATATGGTCTCCTAAGCCAAGAGTGTTTTCTGAGTGCATTGCCAGGAGTAAACCCTGAGCGTCACCGGATGTGGCCCAAAAGCCAGAAGGGAAAGATTCACATCCTCATAAGGAGCTCTTTTCGTCTTTTAAAATTTATTTTTGGTCTAGAACAATCCTGGCTGTGCTTGCAGAGGTCTCAAACTCGCGGCCGGCGAGCCATTTGCGGCCCTCCATACAATATTTTGTGGCCTGCCCTAGGGAAATCTTTTTTTGTTTTGTTTTGTTTTAGTTGTTTGGATCATACCCCCCAATGTTCAAGGTTTACTACTGACTTTGCACTCAAGGATCACCCCGATTTTGCTTCCTGCGACCCTCTAGTAAATTGAGTTTGAGTCCCCTGACTGGGGATTGAACATGGATAAGGGGGATCCACTTTATTCTTCTACATAGCAAAACAAGAATGGGGAGAAATTTTTAGTGAAAATAGAAGAAACAGAAGAGGTCAAGATTATAATAGTGTAAGTTCATTGATTGGAATTTCTTGCCTCTACAATTATGGCCTGCCTATCTATCATCCACCAGTCATATACCTTTTGAGCTATCAATCTACATATTAAATACATATACCATTTTCTATCAATTTTCATAAGTTTGGGGATTACCATGACACTTTTAAGGAAGAAAAATATTTTGTATAGAGTGTTTAGAAGAATCTTCAGATATCCTCAATCAACTGAACACGGGTAATACTTGGTATAACATGTGAAACTCATGAAGTATTAATATTCTTATACTAAATAATTAGCCTCAGCATATTTTATAAAGAAATTATATGAAATTTTACTAAATTGTCAATATATTACAATATATTCAGATTCCTAGATTTAGTAAATGTCAATATTTACAAGAATCTTGTGTTTTGCACTTATACATAAATTAGCCAGTTTTAGCAATAGTAGTATTTGGTCTTTATATGAAAATCAAATTTAACCAATATACTGTCTTTAATTTTTCAACTATGTATATACAAACAATACTTAATTATACAGACCTTGAGTATAATACCTAGTAATAAATGTGGTAAAAAACAGTATGTTGAAAGTCTCATATGGGTCAGAAAAATCATAAAAACAACAAGCTGTCAAATTATATATTTCCTATTCTCCACCAGCATGTTTCAAATGGAAATGAATACAGATGAATTGCAGGATTTTTGCAATGATATAAGCTTTTTTTTTTTTTGACAGTGCCTGTGCATAACAAAGCCGTTAATGGAAGCTGAAATTGTCCTCAATTATACCCAGTGACTAAAGGTGGGTCAGCCTAACATTTGCAGCTCTTAACATGTCTCTGATTTTTGTCAGGGTTACAAAACTAATAGTACTCTATGAACTTTTGTCCTTACTTAAAAGTTAAAATTTGGGAAGAATGTAGTACATACATTTTGATTTTTGTTAAAGATTTTCCCTTTTAGGTTTGGAGATGAACCCCCAAATTATCTCCATAAAATTGTACCTGGAGCAAACAAGGATAGATTTGAGTTTCAGAGCAAATCTAAGTGTTTAAGAGCTGGGAATCTAATTTAATCTTTTAAAAATTGAATTAACAAATATTAAACATTCTATATTCTAGGCATGAGATACAGAACTAATAAAAACAAACATGTCTCTTTCATGGATTTAGGGTTTAAAATGGGGAAACAGATTATAAATAAGCTATTTTAGTCAAAATTAAAATGACTGGGTCAGAACAATAGCACAGTACCTAGGGTGTTTGCTTTGCATGCAACCAACCAGGTTCAAATTTTATGCTACGTGCTCTGCCATGTCTGCCAGGAGTAATTTCTAAGCACAAAACTAGGAGTAACCCCTAAATATTGCTGGATGTGCCCTCCCAAAAAATTACTTTGAAAAAATTCCTATACGTTTTTCTTTTTCTCATATATGCATGTACACTTTTGCACACATATTTTTCCATATCTACTCATTCCATTAATTGATCTTTGTTCATGTACTTTGTTTATTGTTGGCTTTAACTGTTTGTTTTCAGGGCTTATTCCTGGCTTTTCACTCAGAAATCACTCCTTGCAGTGCTTAAGGTACCATATGTGGTACAAAGAAATCAAATTCAGCTCTGCCAAGAGCAAGGCATGTTCTTTATTCACATTATCTCTTCAGCCCTTTTATGGAAATTTCAAGTTTCATTTTGATAAGGGATAATTAGGAAGGAAACTTTCCTTCCATACTAAAAAAGTTCTGACTCATTGTATATAAAGAGGGAATTCATTCAATGTTTATTTCTAGACTCCCATGACATTCTGCTATAGAAATGACTTCCCTTCTAAAATTCAGACTTTCCCAACTGTTCAGAGTAAGCTTTTCCCTAATTTATGTCACATTTGTCATAATGGAATGAAGACCTTCTGAACCCTTTAAATGTTAGGTGAAATTATTATATCATTATATTTTTGTTTATTTTAGGAGGAATATCCATCAATGATCAGGGGATACATTTGGTTCTGCTCTTAATAATTCTTCTTGGTAGTGATTGGGAGACTATATAAAATCGTGGGGATAATACATGGGAAAGTCACATGCAAGGCTATAGACCTGCTGTAGTATTGCTCCAATACCTCTTTTCTCATGACCTTAAAGTATACAAATTACCTAAATTTATATTATCTTCTAAAACTACCTTTGTATCGGAGAAATCTTAAGGTAGGGTAAGTATCTAAAGTCATTCTTTTTCTTATGAAGTCTTTCTCTTTTCATCCCTGAGATCCCTCCTGTCTAAACATAACAATCTTCTACCTCACTGCTTTCTATAATAATAAACATTCAGTTTATCTCATAAACTTTATAATCTAAATTATCCATATACATAATTAAATTTTTTACACCTATTACATAAATACATATACATATTTATATGCACATAGTAAATCCAGCCCCAAAAGACCACAGAAGTACATGGAAAGTTTCACAAGATTTATTCACTGACTGTATTACAAGAGAAGGAAAGAGAGGAAGAAAAAATTATAGAAAAAATGCTCAATATTTACTTGAATATCTATTAAAATTAGTGTAGAAAATGCTCTAAATATGTGCCAAATTTAGATAGATGGTATGGCTTCAATGGAGAGAGTTGAAACAGAGTTGAAACGTCCTTTATGCGTTATTCATTCCTAGAATTTTAATAGTTGGAGTGTTTAGTTCATAATTAAAAAATCTAATTGCATAGAAAGTAAGAACTGATCACTCATAATAAACAGATACTCAGAATTGAATGCACTAATATTTAGGAGAATTTAAAGACAGTCATTCATGGAAATATTTGAGAAAGGTGATTAAAGAACATGACCTAAACACAGAGAGGCACAAGCAATGTCAAATAAAGCTCAAATGTCAGGCATTAAATTAGTACCTATCGTATTTATTTTTCTTTTGTAATTATATTTTATTAAGTGAAATAAAATGCTATAATTAAATTACTCAATTTATTGAAAACATCTTCATATAAACATTTTACTGGATTCTGTAATGTTCAGAAATTTTAATGACAGTTGTACAACTGCATAATTAAATTTCTGAAATCTCAGTCACACCAGACACCTCAAAATATAGAATGTTTTAGGCTGGAGAGATAGTACGGTGGGAAAGGCAAGTGCTTTGCATATAGCCAATCCTGGTATGATGCCAGTATTCAATATAATCCCTGAGCATCACCAGGAATGGTTCTTGAGCAAAGATCCAGGAGTAATTTCTGAATACTAATATGTGGCCCAAACCAGACAAAACCAGAAAAAAAAACACCAAATAACCAATATTAACCAAATAATATAGTGTTTATGCCCTTTGTCACAGTAGAGGGGATCTTTCCATTCAGTGTAATAAAAATTCAGTAGTAATAGTCTTAAAGGATGATGAGTAAAGTTTATGATCTGAAGAACATAACTTTTAATTCTATATTCAGAATGACTAAAGATACAATTAGACATCATATATTTTGAGACAGCCTCTTTTAGTAAGAATGATGACTAAAAATTGTCATGCACTTACTTACATTTTACCCAGCCTAAATCTAATTGATTGCCACATAGGAACTTTATTTCCAAATACATTTGTGATAAATGAGAAATATAATGCGTGGTTATAAGAACAGTAACTGTAAAGCCAGAGTTTACACCTTGGATGAGATCCAAATAAAATAAATGAATAAACTTTGGAAATGATTATTTGCTATTTTTACTAGTAATGCTGTATCTATACTTAGAAGAATTTCAGTAGTAATACTTTTAAGTTTATAATAAAGCATTAACTATTTTCAATACAGCTTATTTGTTTTTCCTAAAATTAGCAAAGTAGATTACCCTTTAGCATGCTTAAGTAGATAAAAATTCATTAAGGTTATATTAAATGAGAAATAGTTCTAAAAATGGAAACCTGTATTTGATCAAATAAGTGTGTGTGTTTTTTATTACAATGCTTAACCATCAGGTGATAATACATTAAATGATTGGATATGATTGAGGGGGATACTGCCAGTCACCAGGAATCTATTTTCAATTATATTTAAGGCAGAGATCCAAGTCACTATCTTGTTTTGCATCTTATGAACTTCAAGCCCAGTCATTTCAAGAAACTTGCGAGATTTAAGAGAATATAGAAAATTATATTTTGGGGGGAATCATTCAGGGTCAACCCAGGGGACCTCACTGTGATCACCTTGGACCATGAACTTCCACATGAGGCTCTAGACAAATGAAGGCAAAATTAAGAATAAAAAGGTCTAGGAACCTTTTTATTATTATTAAATTATATTATTTTATTATTAAAATGTTCTATAGAAACTTTTTTCTCAATGAAGTAAATGCAGAATCAAAGCAGATACCTACACAAAATAACTCTATTTTGCCTAGGGAGGATACAGGGACTGATAATAAGGCATTTTTGAAACTTAAGCTGCTATCTCTGCAGATACTGTCTATGTGGATGTTCTTTCCCCCTCAAGTATACATGTTTATTTTGTAGAAAACCACAGTTCTCACTTGAGTCTTGACAACCTACCTAAATTCCTTATCTATTTCTCAACACTGTTCTCAATCAAGGATATCATAATATCTTAGGATATTTTATAAAAGTGACTTATAAAGGAAGAAGTTGATGTCCAAGGAAATGTGTGCACACAGGTCATGCGCTGCTGGGATAAGTCTTGTTAAACTACAGTAAACCAGCCAGAAATGGATACAATACATGGAAAAGTCCATGTATTGCTTACATTTGACCCAGGTTCTTTGTACACTGCCAGGAGTGATCTCTGACACAGAGCTAGATTTCTGTTAGACTAATCCCCACACACTGCCATGAATAACTCCCAAAATCTAATAAATAATATGACATTTGACCTCTCTGATTCATTATAAGTAGTTTTTTTATTATTAATTTTTCCAAATATTTTATATTTTTCCTAAGACAAAAATTAGGTTAACACTTTATTAAAACCCCAAATATATCTTTTGTATATATAGAAACAGTTTGTTCAAATCCAGTAATAGGTAGTTATTTCCTATACCAGTAGTTCATAAAGATTATTCATAGTTGAAAGATCAATTCGGCCATTTCTCTGAGCAGGTGAAAATGGACTGGATCTCAAACTAGAGACATATTTGTCATAGATTATCTTGGGTCTTTCTCTATATTGGGAGACTTTTTCCCTACTACTTCTTTTTTAAATATAATTTTTATTTTAATTATAGTGGCTTACATATCGTTCACAGTAATATTCCAGGTACATATTTACATTGAATCAGGGGAATTCCCACCACCGAATTGTCCTCCCACAACCGCTCCCATCCTGCCTCCCATATCCTCCACTCTCCCCCCACAGGGGCTGCTAGAATGTGTGGTCCCTTCTGTTCCTACTACTTCTACTTAACATTTGTCTCTTAGACAAATTATTTAAAACTAAAAAAGAAAATCTTGTGGAACCATGTGTTATTGTGGAACCATGTGGAACCTTTTTCATACCTAATCCTCTGTAAGGTACAGGATCTGGAAGTGGAAGAACTGGAGCTCAAGTATCAGATTGTGTTTCTAAACCCTGGGCTAATCTTATATACTGATCAGTTCCATTATTCATAACTTTATAATATCCACTACTATAAAATAAGTAAGTACTTTATTTTCAATAATTTTTTTCTATTTGGAAAAGCAGAGAGAGAATATATCTAATTAAGACAATCAAATCTCAAATCATCTCAATTGATTTATAAGGGTCATAATGATCCTACCAAAATATATTATAGAAATGAATATTATAGCTTACAGTTTATCCGGAATCTATTTAAAGAAGAAACAGAAGTTTATTTTCACCATTATTCTAGCACAGCACAATATTTGGATAAGGGTTTTCTATTGTTAGGAGGCAGTGACAAGCCTTGTTGGTAGCTTTTAGATATATATTTAACATAAGAGTCCTAGAATTAATTGTGAAGATGGGATAGAAAATGAGAAAAGGATAAGTAGCAAATTATTATTTGATTTAATTACAGAGAATATAGCTTTGTGTTTTTAATTCTCACTCTCTGTTATCTACACATCCAGTTCTTTAATTCTAAAGACATTTTATTGTTATACAGTTAATCTGGGTATACTCAAAATTTCAAACAGTCTTAATTTATGTTACATGAATTAGTATTAGTTGAATAATTCTGGAATCACATATTCATAAAAAAGGTCAGATACAGACAACCTACAAGGATCCAGCTTAAAGTCCATGCAGCATTGCAATAAATTCCCCCCTTTATATCAGCCTATACTATGTTGTATGACCCAGTTCAATAATTTACACATCTTTTATAGAGTTAGTTCCATGTTAGCTCCAAGAAGAAAGTCCTCGTTAAACACCCACAACCTGGAAGGTCATTATAGATACTAGAATTGATCTGCTCAAGTCATTATTGTTCTTATGGATCCTCATTTTCAAAAGCTGTGCGTATTTTTAGTATTCTCCATTCCGAAGACAAAAAGTGAATGATAAATTAAGGTTCAATTTTCTAAAGTGTCTACATACTTTCAGTATAGTTTATTTAGTTAAGTTGTGTTTAATATCATTAGAGTGGCTATGGTCTCTCAGCTTCAGCTTCCTGAAAAAAATCACCCAGAGATTTCTGCATACCTAAATATGAAAGCTACATGTTTTAGTTTAATTTATATATATATATATTTTTTTTCTTTCGGTTTTTGGGCCACACCCGGCTGTGCTCAGGGGTTACTCCTGGCTGTCTGCTCAGAAATAGCTCCTGGCAGGCACGGGGGACCATATGGGACACCGGGATTCGAACCAACCACCTTTGGTCCTGGATCAGCTGCTTGCAAGGCAAACGCCACTGTGCTATCTCTCCGGACCAGTTTAATTTATATTTATGGAAGCATATAAATGTGAGCAATGTGTGACCTAAGACCTAACTTAATCAAACACATTTGAATCCTTTAAAAAAAGTTTCAAATGCCATGTCACTGTAACTCCCTCAATTCAACTATCCTATTATAATATGGATTATTTTCTCATATAATACATTTATTTCCTACAAGGAGAATTTTATTAAAATGTGTTTCATAAACATGGGTGCAATTGATGTTTAAAACTTGTCAGCTAATCAAAACCTGAAATGATAATTTTCCAAGTAAGTGTTATAATTAGGACAAAGCAGGAAATATTTATCATTTTCTGTCAATACAATAATCCTTTTCTTTTAATTCAGAGCAGATGGATATTCAGACATCAAAGGGAGATGCTTGAAACACCAAGCATGTATTATTAAAGCTCACCAGCTGAGGCTCACTGACAAGAGGAATAATCATAAAACATCACCTTTTATTTCATCAGAGGAAGTTGTGCTTGCTCAACATCTGAAGCTCAACATCCAGAAAGCGATTTCACACAAGTGACATCCTACTCAAAACAGCTGTCTGCAGGCAAAATAAATGGGATTTAATCTGCCATAAAATAAGTTGCACAATTTATTTTTCTTGAGGAAGTCATGCCGTGGTGACATTGGTGAATTGTAACAATTTTGCTTCAAAAAGAAGCATCTCTTCCATGCCAACCACATATTAATCGAAGTATGTAAAATTTTCCTCCAGAAAAAGGAAACTAGAAAGTCAGCTTATTTTATATGGTATCTGATACTTAAGAGTTGCTTTCTTTTAGCTGTTTAATTCAGAGAAAGTTAGGTTTTAGAAGTCTGTTGGTAATTAAGGTTGGATTTTATAAAATTGCCAACCAGCCAATAATAAAATACAAAATGACAACCTCACATGCTTCAAACTAATATTGAAGAAGGAAAAACTTCTGCAAAATATAGTAAAATTCCATTAGGGACATCTCAAGCAGATGAGATTTATAATCCCTTCCAAATGAACATTTTGATTAGAAATGAACATTTCCAACCAAAATGTTCTTATAGGTGACTTACATAGCACCTATAAATACTTATAGCACTCAATTAAGGTTTCTATATTGTTAAATTCTGTGAAAATAGTCAAGACTTCTCATGATAATGTTGTACATTTATTCATCTATTTAATTGTTTTGGTTCTAATATTTTAGTGACAAAAAATTAAAGCAGTAATATATATTTAACTATAATTTTTTCTATTAGTTATGATATTTAAATTCTAACTAAATCAAACATTGATCTTAGATTACATCTTTTCCAGTGACATTTTGCAGAATGTTTTGTGTTCAAAAGTAGACTACAAGGTATTATTTTTCCTTTCTGATTACTGCATTCTCTTCTACTACTTACTCACTTTCTACATTAGAACATTAATAGTTTTTGATAAAACTATTTATAATTTTTATCTCTTAGGGGTGAAGTATCAATAAGTATATCTAAATTAAATATAAATTTCAATAAAGCTTAGCTAAATCTTAAATTAAGAACCAAGATGCCCTTCAACAGACGAATGGCTAAAGAAACTGTGGTACATATACACAATGGAATATTATGCAGCTCTCAGGAGAGATGAAGTCATGAAATTTTCCTATACATGGATGTACACGAAATCTATTATGCTGAGTGAAATAAGTCAGAGAGAGAGAGAGAGAAAAACGCAGAATGGTCACACTCATCTATGGGTTTTAAGAAAAATGAAAGACATTCTTGCAATAATAATTTTCAGACACAAAAGAGAAAAGAGCTGGAAGTTCCAGCTCACCACAGGAAGCTCACCACAAAGAGTGATGAGTTTAGTTAGAGAAATAACTACATTTTGAACTTTTCTAACAATGAGAATGTATGAGGGAAATGGAGAGCCTGTTTAGAGTACAGGCGGGGGTCGGGTGGGGAGGAGGGAGACTTGGGGCATTGGTGATGGGAATGTTGCACTGGTGATGGGTGGTGTTCTTTACATGACTGAAACCCAAACACAATCATGTATGTAATCAAGGTGTTTAAAAAAAATTTTAAATACATTACTCTCTCCTCCTGTAGAAAATATCTCCACAGCAAACTTCTGAAGTATTTTGAACCTATTTATGTATGCTTATAGAAGCCAATTAATATATTCACTATTAATATTTAATATATAATAATAATGTATTGTTATATTTTAATAAAAATATGAGAGGAAGATAATTCTTTAAGATGTTTTCCTTCTGAATGCTTCTATTCCAAGTTTTTCTTGCCACTTATAGGTACTTAGAATTTATGAATACAGATATGTTTGCAGAGGTTAATTTGGGATTCTGTATTTTTCAAACATATTAGTTTTATCTATTTTAATTTTATTTTAGGCACTGTGGTTTATAATATTGGTAATGGTAAGATTTTATTATGTATGCATACTTAATTTTATGTATGCATAATAGAATCCAGTATCACATCTTTTACCAAAGATTTCAACAAACATTTGTCCACCATTGTGCCAGTGTTCTCCCTTCCATTAAGGCCCATCATTTCTTGAGAATTGTAGGCTATTTTTTCTCTGAATTTGATAAAACTCTTTTACATGTATACTTAGAAATCTAGGAAATAGAGTCACTATGTATTCCAGGATTTTTTCTAACTATACATAGCAACTAATTTATAAGCCCAAAGTATTTGATTCAAAATATATTTTTCAATATTATACGAGATAAACTAATATATCGTCAAAAATCAGATCAGCTTTTTTTTCATTTAGAAGAAATTCATCAACTAAAGAAAATATTTCATAATATTTGCTTATTACCTCCTAATCTTACAAGACTTAATTTAATATTATATATTTGATTTTAAAGTAAAATTATCCTGACAATTAAAGAGGGATTACTACATCTAAATAAATCTTACAATCATTGAGAGTGACCGGCTCACAAGAAAAGTGAGATATAAAAATTGCTTTTCTCACAGTCTAGTGGAGTGTCTGATAGAATGCCAGCACTAAAACATTATTGTTGACTCTCATCTCAGAATCTTTATATGCACTTTAGTGTTCGTATTTTTACCATATAAAATAGAAAATCACTACCATTTTTCATCTATTTTACAACCTTTCCACAGTGATATCTTCCAACTTGAATAGTTACAAACCCATGTAACCTGAATTGTTTGCTTTTGGAACTTTCCTTAATGTATAATTGGTGATTGTTTGAGTAAAATAATACCTGAAATGCAAAGAAGATGTGTTGGTAGGTGAAATACCCCTTTGAATTCTAAATTGCATGATTTTAAAGACTTCTGGATTTTTATGGTAATATGTATCTTTAAAGAAATTAGTTTGCCAAAGATGTATCTATAAAACTTATCTCTCCTGAAGTAGGCATGAAAAGTATTGAATCATTACAAAGCAAAACAGACTTATTTAAACTATTAAATGTCAGAATGCTTTTGTGTAACAAATACAGTAAATTGACAAGTATAGGATATTAACAGTAGCCTGAAATTAATATAAACTGCTATAAAGTTATTATGTGGCATAGTAAATATATACAACTATAATTAGTATAAGGAAATAAAACATATGTTATATAAAACAATATAGAAGGAATGCTATAAAATTTCCATTTCAATCTATTTTTAGACTTGTTTTAAAGGCATGTTGAATATACACAAAACAACAGAAATAGAAACATCATTTTATGATTTATATTATGAGTAATAGGAACTTTTAAAGTCATACTATTTATGCATCCACATTACTGAAATTTTACTGCCAATTTTGAAATGCATGACAGTTGTTCTGAAACGTTGATTTTCTCAAAACCGATAGATACCTAGATTTGTTGCAAAAACAATTTTGTTATTTGTAGTGTGGTCTGAGATTTGAAGTTTTAATAAATAATGTTGGTGTTCTATAGAGCAGACTTTGAGAAGAAAATATCTCTGTTCTTTAAGAAGCCAAATGGATTTCTTTGCAATTATTACTAATGATTATCCGTGGGGAGAGTTTTGGGTCTGAGTTTTCTTCTAATTAGTAGCAGAGAGGAGGAGGTGTTTGAGAAATCAAGTACCCAACTGTTTCCTTAGCTGGAGTTTTGAAAGAAACAGGGGTGGAGAGTGTGTGTACTCGTGGTACAGTAGTCACCCTCTGCCTGCATTAAGGGAAGTGTGTCAACGACTCTCCTGTGGCTCTCCTCATTTTGAACTTGCATTCATCTGAGCATACAAAGTTTAGAGAATTGTCAGATCCAAATATCCCCTATCTCCAAGGTTAAGCCCCAGCTTATTTCACACATTTCAACATTTTCCATGTGGATGCTGTTAAGGTTGCCTGGAATTTGGAGATAAGCCCAGGATTAGTCCTGCTTTAAAGTCATCATGAAACCTTGTTACAGGCCTCAAGTTAAGTTGTTAAAAGTATTTCTGTGAGCTTACTGGAAAAAAAAAAAAAAAACATTGCATCCACTAACTTTGTAAGCTTCAGATAGCACAAAAACATTGTGGAAAACTCACCTGTAGGCCTGTGCCCTCATGGTTTTATAGACAGAGGCTAAAACAACATTCTGTTTGCCAAACTGGCTCCAGGAAAAAATTTTAAATTGAGAACTACTCAATTTATTCTTTTTTTATTTTGTTATTATTATTTTTCTGTCATACCTAGCTATACTGAAGGCTTTACTCCTGACTCCGGGGCAGCAGTGTTCAAGGAACATACAAAATACTGAGGATTGAACCTGGATCAGCTCTGTGCAAGATTCAGCACTGTACTAGCTGGGGTTATTTTTTTGTTTAAAGTATTTTAATAACTGCATAATTTTATTCAAGATTATGTTTTAAAATTACCTTGCATAATATATAATCATATAAATTTATATATTTTCTGCTTTCTCTCTTGTATACAATGCAATACTTTTTCTTCATCGTTCGTCAATGTGTGGGGGCACACCTAGTGATGCTCAGTGTTTACTCCTCTCTGTGGATTCAGGACCAAATCAGGTGCTAGAAATTCATGCAGTGAACCATATGTAAGATAAGCACCCTACCCACTCTGCATCTCTCATGACTGAAATGCAATAATTCTTAACCTTTTGATTGCAACAATGCATTTGGGAGAACTATGGATTCTAAATGATATTACAATTTTGGTATTAAGATAGCTAGAAAAATAACTATACTTTTTCCCCTTTGGCATGAGTAGCTGCTAACCTGGAAGATATAATAGGCAAGACAATGATATTTTACTGCATTTGATCAAAAGGCATTTCAAAATATCCAGAAAACCTAGATTGCAAAGGTGTTGAGCATACTGATCAGATTTAATATTGGAATGTAGTTTTGAAATGTAAAATTTTAGAAATATTTTAAGAAAGCACTAAAGCATATCTTAATGTACATGAAAAACACTAGTGAACCCTCTTTACCAGTGCAATATTCCCACCACCAATGTCCTTCATTTTTTTAATATAACTGAAACCTAACTACAAACATGTTTGTAATCATGGTGTTTAAATAAAGATATTAATCAATAAATAATTAAAATAGAAAAAAACTAGTGAAAATGTTTTTGTTACTTTTTTTTTTTTTTTTGGTTTTTGGGCCACACCCAGTGTTGCTCAAGGGTTACTCCTGGCTGTCTGCTCAGAAATAGCTCCTGGCAGGCACGGGGGACCTTATGGGACACTGGGATTCGAACCAACCACTTTAGGTCCTGGATCAGCTGCTTGCAAGGCAAACGCCGCTGTGCTATCTCTCCGGACCCGTTTTTGTTACTTTTTAATAATGTCTAGCTTGCTCAAAAAGGATAAATGTAATAATAAATATATTTAATGTATAGAGTTTAATAAATTTAGATGGCATCAAAAAGTTAACATTTTAAAAATTCAATACAAAGTAATATTTGAGACCAAATTTCTTCTCTTGCAATATTGAACATTGTTTAAATTATTAATATATGGTAGCATATGATTTTGTAAGGCAATGGCACCAATTAATTCTCCCTTCCTTGAATCTTTAGTATTTTATTTTTCTTTATATCTTGATTAAATTACCTCCTTAATATTAAATTAGATTTATTTATTTACTTATTTTAGTTTTTGGGTTACATCTGGCAGCACTGAGGGGTTACTCCTGGCTCTACTCTCTCCTGACAGGCTCAGTGACCATTTTGGGATGCTGGGATTTGAACCATCATTCTTCTTTGTGAAAGGCAAATGCCCTACTTCCATTCTATCTCTCAGGCCCTTAAAATTATATATTTAAACATTCATTAATTGCTGTCATAATTTTTAACTACTAAATTCAAACTTGGTATTTACATACCAACTGACGTCTGTTGCTTCTAAAGATTTGATAACTAGGTAGATGGATGGATGATAGAGATACATGTGGAATAGATGTGATTAAATGCAGAAAATACCAATAATTATTTAAAGTATTTTAGTAGTAGGGGAGTATTTCAATCACCTCCTAGATGGTTTAAAGAAAGTATGTTCTTATATTTGCATAATTCACTCAGCAACTCATGGCTAATGTCCATCATCATTCACCTTCAAGAAATTATTATTATTATTATTATTATTACAATACTACTACTCCATGGTCATATAGTTACACTGTTGTTACGATTCTAGTATGTATTTATATGTGGATTTTATGTATCTCCCATAAATCAGAAAGCAGATGTAACCTTTCTACCTAAATCCTTAAAGTTTTATCATATGGTTATCTGTAATACGAAACAAAAATTTGGTTGAAGTATACTTCTTATTCCATACAACTTAAGAATTATAAGACAGTATAAAAAAATTTCACAATATTTTTCCCAAAACACTTTTTTTTCAAAATGGACTCATTCATATGGGCAGATCAAAATAATTAAAATTCATATTTAAAATAAATTTTTAAGTTTACTGATCATAATTAATTCCACATGTGAATTCACAGTAGCAGAATATTAAATTAAAGGTTTCCCAGGCTTTGAAATGTATATATGGCTTTATGGTTTCATATATTTATGTATATATATGATAATTAAGAAAGTCCTATATGACAGTCAAGAAAAGAGCATCAATACTTTCCCAAATAATGTCACAAGTATTAATTATGTTGCTATTCATCATCACATTTTCTAGGTAACATTTTACACAAAAAATAGTACATTAACATTGTGACTGTACAATAGATGACAGTGAATTGATATCAAGACCCAAATATATTATTCTCTAATCTCTTTTTACATTTTTACAAGAAAAGTTTTCATTTTATTGACACCCAATAACTATTGTTATTTAAATTATTTAAATAATAAGTTTCATTTTTAGATACTGATTCTTACTTGTGAATACTATTGAATATACACCAACCCCAAACAAGAACATCTTTGATATCAAACCTAAATCACAAATCTCCCAATTTAATGAAATAGAAGACAAATTCAATTTTATGATAAAAATTTAAACACATATTCCCATTAGACAAAATAAAATAGATTTTTAAATGAATTACTAAAGTTGACATATTTTAAAGGACTCTGGAAAGTAGCATTCTATGCATTTTTTCTCTTAAATAATTTTTCAAACTAGGAAATAAACTGTTGAAATAAGCTATGTTGTAGCAGTTAATGAACATTTCTAAAATTTTAGTTAAAATCCATGAATTCACTCAGAAGGAGTACACTCTTGTGAGGCACAAATATAATGCAATCAAAAAATTTTACTCAAAAACATTGCTTTATGAATGAATATAAAAGTTTACCTTTCAAGTAATATCATTAATAAAAGTTTCCCTCATTTCAATCCATCAAGAAAGAGAAACCTTAATTCCTTAGAGTACTATTTCTGTATTTAAACCAAGTATGGGTATTAAAAATTCAAATAACAGAATATACTTGTCACTATAATATGAAATAAATGGTATTTATTAGAATATCAAGATATATTTGGTATTCTAATATATTTTAGAGCCATAATTTTTACTGTTTACATACAGTATTATAGCTAGAATTTACAAATAAAATATTCGTTTTTATTACTTATCATTTCTGGTATTCATCAAGTAATACAAGATAGCCTAGCAGGGGTCTCAAACTCAATTTACCTGGGGGCCACAGGAGGCAAAGTCGGAGTGATCCTTGATTGCAAAGTCAGTAGTAAGCCTTGAACATTGGGGGTGTGTGACCCAAACAACTAAAATAAAACAAAACCAAAAAAGATTCCTCTAGGGCAGGGCCACAAAATGTTGTACGGAGGGCCACAAATGGCCCGCGGGCCACGACTTTGAGATCCCTGACTGGCAAACAATAGAGCAGCTACTTCTTAATCAGCTACTTCTTAATACAGTAGACACAGAAACATATTTTCTACTGCTACTCAAATAATTCAACACTCATATGAACTTATATTTTGCAATGTTTGCCCAAAGCTGAAAGTAGAAGTTGAGGCATTTTGCCAACACCTGTCTAATTTACAACAGAAATGTAATACAAATTTCTTATAGTTACTCAAATGACACCAGTAATTACTCATTCCATTTTTTCCATTGGCTAATGTTTAGTGAAATAATGACATAGACGCAACTTCATAATCATCTCTCAGAATCAAAACATCGTTATCATTTGCCTTTTCATAAAAATGATGTGGATGGACATGAAAAAGAATAAAAATAAACTGTGTCTTACCTCTGTCACTAAAGTCATCTACCAGAATGATTTCTGCTATCAGAGTTTCTGGAGTCCGGTTAATGATACTGTGAATAGTCCGCAGAAGTGATGTCCAACCTTCATTATGAAACGGGATAATGATGCTGGTGTTTGGCAGCCTTTCCAGGTACATCTTGTGCTTACAACTGGAGACAATAAAGGGAGGTGCAACTGTCACATGCAAGCCTAAAATATATACATCACAGTTTAAATCTTTATTACTCAACATATATGAAACAAAGTTTAGTGTAAAAGTCTTACAATCAGAATACTATAATAAATAATTTTCTTCCATTATCACCTTTTTTCGGAACAGGAAATAGAAGACACGCTCTATTACTTAGCTCTATCCATATCTCCTCCAAAATTACTCTTATTTGTGTGGGGAAAGGTCTCACACTCAGTTGTGCTCAGAATTTATTCAGTTTTTTCTGCACTCAGGCATTACTATTACACTACTTGGCTTTGGGGACCATATGTGATGCTAGAGATTGGATCTGGTTTGACCACATGCAAGGAAGCATTCTGCCCACTGTACTATTGAGCCAACTTTTTTGAAATTACTCTTACTGAAGGACTGGTCTTTGTACCAGGAACTCAAAGGGAAGAATAACAGTGTATTAAGTCTGGGCAGACCTGGGTAAGATCTTGGAATCCCATATACATAAATTTCCCTAAGCACTGTCATGTAATTCCTGAGTTCGAGCCAGGAGTGACCAATGAATATCACTGGTGTGACTCAAAGCAACCAGAAAAAAAGTGTATTGAAATATTTTGCTTTAGTTACTATTTATTTTCCTCTTAGCTTTAGAATAATAAGAATCCACTTTATAGATAAAAATTATCCACTGAGCATATGTTTAAAGTTCAATGGGTTCTCATGAGTGTTGGCAGCTTAATTTCTGTAATATATATGCTTAATTACTTTAATTATAGTACAATTCTATGATTTGGTTATATTTAAGGCTTGAATTGTAAAAAAATAAAAATGAAAGTAAAACAAATAAAGATCACATTAAGATATGAACTACAATAATGTCATAAACTCAGGGGAAATTATAGTGATAAATTCCATGTTAATCTTTACTCTAAAAGTTTCTGAAATGACAAAAAATGCAAATTAATTTTATAAAATTAATTCAGTAAAAGACAGAAACTTAATTTTAAAAAAATTAAATGTGATTTACTATATGTAAGTTCTATTTTGTATAGCTTGTTTAATAAATTTATGTGTCAAATGAAGGCAGATACCTGGTCTTTAATCTCACATATTCTTAGCTCAACACTGGTCACAGCTGACCAAGTTTTATGCACAGTGATGAATGTTTTCAAATATGTCAAATCCTTGAGTTACTTCAGAACTAAAATAGAAAAATATGATTCAGCCAGTTCTTAAAATTGAGGTTTTTCTGACTGGAAACCTGTAAACCTGAAACTCTGGAAACTGCCATTTTTGTTTAAATCAGTTGCATATAAATGTTCCAGTTCACAGCAATTTGGATGAAACTGAATGTATCATGTGACACAAAGTGGTTAGAACAAGAACAAATGTGGATGGCCTCACTCCTATGTGGAATAGAAAGAAATGGGAAAAGAGACTTGGCATTGATTATTGAAAAGAAGCCCAGAGATTCTGTCTGCAGAGCTGAAGGGGTGCTGTAAAAGAAAAGAGATATCAGGGTACTAGTGGTACAAAGGCACCATAGTGGAAAGTGTGGATAAGTAATATAATATGCTATTTTACTGTATATTTAAAACAAAAATTAGGTAAATAAATGTTTAATATAAATAACTAAATATAAACAAAAATTAGGTAAATAAATGTTTAATATAAATAACTAAATATAAACTTATTTTCTTAAAATGAAGGACTATGTAATTAAAATGAGTAATTATATCTTTTTTTTTTTTTTTTTTTTGGTTTTTGGGCCATACCCGGCGGTGCTCAGGGCTTTCTCCTGGCTGTCTGCTCAGAAATAGCTCCTGGCAGGCACGGGGGAACATATGGGACACCGGGATTCGAACCAACCACCTTTGGTCCTGGATCGGCTGCTGCTTGCAAGGCAAACACCGTTGTGCTATCTCTCCGGGCCCGAGTAATTATATCTTGAGAGGGTAATAATATATCGTCATTATTAGAGAAACAGTCAGTAAAACTTTCTATTTTTAAAACAAAGGAAATTATAGGGCCAGAGCGATATCACAGTTTATTCAGAAACAAAAGTAGACCCAAATGGATATAAAAATGATGATGTGCAATAAAGGTTAGTGAAGTTGAGAACAGAAATAATTTAAATTCGAAGACAATGCAGCAATATGGTACTGTGTTAAAATAAAATAAATAAAAATTATTTTCATAGTCTGTTTACAGATTCGTAGAAAATAGAGAATATTAGGTATAAAGTTAAAAAATTGTTGCATTAAACGTTATAGAGATGCAAAATATATCTATAGATATTGTGATTCATTTTAGTATGTTATCTTAAAATCTGAATTTATTTACAATTAACTTCGTGTTTAAGGATAGCTCAGAGACAAGAAATGCTATTTTGAAGTTTCAATTTATCCAAATAAAAAGAAGCTTTGAATTTCTTCAAACTTGAGAAATAATAAGATAAACAATATAGTGTAGCTTTTAAGTTACTTGAGAAAAAGTACAACACAAAAAGGCTTTTGAAAGCTGGTAAGAAGAAGTAAATTTGTCTGCAAACATTCTGCTAAACCATTCACAGTAATGAAGATAAAATTCAATGTTATATTTCTTAACAATATTTCAAACTTTATAGTTTTCTGTCTCAAAACAGAATACTTAAATAATCTGGTATTAGCAAAATAAAATTTAGAAACATATTTTCACATGTTAACTTTCATTTCTCTCTTAGCTATGATAGTTTATGTTCATAATTTTATTGATCTAGCAAAATGGTTAATTCAACAATAAAATAGTCTAAATAAATTTTAATCACATATACATAACTAAAGATTAGTAGTGATGTCTAAGTAGCAAGTAGTATCTTGTCTAAAGATGATATTTTATTATTCATGAAATAAAGGTAATATTTATATGGGCACTTAGTTTAAAATTTTTTTGTTTATTAAGTCAGTCTTCTCTACCATCATTAACATATTCTGTATCTCTATCAAGGCTGATGAATATTTTTGCTGTTCAATGCCAAAATTTAAATGCCAAATTTTTAAATTCTTGGACTGATATAGTCAATTATTTTTTTTATTATTTAAACAACTTTATTACATACATGAATATGTTTGGGTTTCAGTCATGTAAAGAACACCACCCATCACCAGTGCAACATTCCCATCACCAATGTCCCAAATCTCCCTCCTCCCCACCCAACCCGACAGTCTTTCTATTTCCCTCATACATTTTCATTATTAGGATAGTTCAAAACGTAGTTATTTCTCTAACTAAACTTATCCCTGTTTGTGGTGAGCTTCATGAGGTGAGCTGTAACTTTCAGCTCTTTTCTCTTTTGTGTCTGAAAGTTATTATTGCAAGAATGTCTTTCATTTTTCTTAAAACCCATAGATCAGTGAGTCCATTCTGCATCTCTCTCTCTCTCTCTCTCTCTGACTTATTTCACTCAGCATAATAGATTCCATGTACATCCATGTATAGGAAAATTTCATGACTTCATCTCTCCTGACAGCTGCATAATATTCCATTAAAACTATCTACATATTTCTACTGTTTTTATTTTTAGGGCATGCACATTTGGCAGTTCCCAGGGTTTACTCTCGAGTTTACTCTCAAGGATCACTTCTGGTTGACTCAAGATCATATGTGGAACAAGGGATTGAACCAGGGTTTCCACATGCAAGACCAGCTCCCTATGCATAGCACTATCGCTTTATACCCAAAGAATTTATATATTTCAATTCTCTGCCAAGTCCTGTAGCCCATCGAAATTATGACCATTATCTTGAATAAATGGTATGTTAGGTCATGAACAACCCTGAATATCAATGACTTAAGTCAGCAAATAATGTATTTAATCAATAATTAGTGCAAAAAGCAACCATTTTGAAAATTGTCAATCACTGTGTCAGAAGAGGAAATTAAACAGTATCTCTTAAATGACATGTTTCTTTTTACATACTACTCATTGATTAGGATTAGTCAAATTGTATAGAAATTGCAATTCTTTATAGCACAGTAGTTAAGTCAATTATTTCTTAAGTGCTCAGACCCATCCTATGATGGTCAGACCTACAATAACAACTTATCAATAGATCTTTAATGTTGTGTACAAATGGGCATGAGTTTGTATACAGTAGACTCCTGTATGTCTGCCCAATCTATAATGTAAATAATCCATGCCTATATTGTATATAGCCCCTCATATATTATTCCTCCTCTTCCCATTCAGAACTTATTCTATCCTCTAGTTCCCTCAGTCCTGATCCATTATCACTCCCTAGTTAATTGTCATTACCCTCAGTTCTTAATTCAATAGGTACTGAGACTGACCTGCCAAAATAAGACACTATCCAGATTCCAAAGTGAAAGGAAACTCTCTCACTCCCACATCTTGTGCCCTGGCAAGAAGTTGCAACCACCACTCCTGCTGACTCATTCTAGGCGGCTCTTCTTCTCACACTACCCTCTAAATGTGGAATGTTGCATGCTACCAGATTCAGCTCCAGAAGAATCCCCATCTCAAGTACATTACCTGATCCCTTACTGTGGCAAACTATTTCTCAAACTCAATAAGACCATGATGTGGATGAAAAGTTGTCCTGGATTTTATCCCCCTCCAAGACTATCTCAAAAGACTTAAAGGGGATATCTATATTTTCTCTGTATGTTTAATACTTCAGTAATTATGCCTCTCTGTGTATTTATTTCCAAATGTAAAGGAAGCCTCCTCCATCCGTTTTTTAAATGTATTATTATTTATTTTTTTCATTGTTATTATTATTTTTTTAATTTCACTTGTTTTGGTTCTGATTGGTACAAAATTCTAGGAGAAAATGTCTAGCTTGGGATAAAAGCTCAGGTCAAATCCAGGGCACAGAGAATGTATAGCCTATCATTCTTACCCCTCCCCCAAAAGCACCAGCAATACAATATGACACCATTCCTTTGGCATAGGCATACTAAATAAGGGGAAATCTTATGAATAGTAACAAGCTCTTATCTACTAGGGATAAGAATCCATAAATTTTAAAATACAAGGTCGTTTCCAACCTGAACACTTGTCATGGGGACTCGACTTAAGTCCATGTAATCTCTCAGCAACTGTCCAACCCCAAATCCTAGATCCAACCATAGAACCGACAAAGCTACCTGTAACAGCACCAGTAATCAAACACCCCCCCCCCCCCCAGGAAGTTCCTACTACCACACTGGCTCCAACGTGTGTACCAGGTTGATATGACATCCTGACTACAAGGAAACAGCAACAGCTTGATCTAAGAGCAGGTTTCCCTACCTCATCTCCTAACAGCAACATGAAATCACTTTGTCCTCTGTACAAAAACCAAGATCACTAATTACTGAAGACTCTCTGACAACCGCGACTGAACAGAACTCTTCCTGGGACCAATAAGGAAGACCCCAGTCTAGGTTCTAGCCTAGATCATACAAAAACCAAGATCTCTTTCCAGAGGTCTGTCTTTGACAACCGTGACTGAACAGAAATTCTGGAACCATAGAGAGACTCTGTACTAGGCTTGGTTCTAGAATATGTGCAAATACCAAGATCTCTAAAAAGTTAATCGGAGGACTGATTTAGTTAGCTACAACTGAGCAGAATGTTTCCTGGCACCATAGACAGATCTTGGGTTCAATAATGAACACGTACGGAGCCTGTAGTTGTTACCATGACAGTATGCTTCAGGAGTGGAGAAACATGGAATCTCAGACCAAGGGAATTCTCTTTCTAATATCCTCAATATTTACTGTGCCTATGCAAAAGAACAACAACAACAGCAAACAAACAAACAAAAAACAACCCTTGCCACTCTAGCAGTCCCCCTGTTTTTTTCCCTTTCTTTTTATTTTTTTTCTTCTTATTATTGTTGTTTTTTTCTTATGGCTGTTGTGTTTTTTTGCCATTGCTATTTTTTCCCCAACAGAACCACAGACCTTTTCATCTTGTTCTGCCTCAAAAATGGAAAGGGGGAAAAAGTGGATGATACCAGGAGCAGAGTGACTTGAAATTTGAGTGGAAATAAAAAATGATCAGACCTAAACACTAAACCCAAAGTCAATGACAACAGAATCAACACCCCCAATCTACAAAAGCTACTTACAAAGGGGACCTCTTACACTCGGGGTAAAGAAGGGAATTATTGAATGCATCCTCCGAGCAGGCGTGGAGGGAGGACAAAACTGATGGTGGGAATGGCCCTGACTCACTATCACTATGTAACTTAAATAAAGTGTTAAAGACTTGTAATTCACATTGGATTGGTCACAATAAAGATTATATATATATAAAAAAAAAAACTGATAGCAAACAATGTTATGTTGGCCCTTTGCCTTTTTTTACAAAGGCCCCAAAATATTTTAAGACTTCATTTAATAAGGTGCTGGGGCAATAGTGCAGTGATAAGGTGTTTGCCTTGCACGTGGCAAATCTAGGACGAACCTCGGTTCAATATCCTGGCTTTCCATATGATCCCCCAAGCCAGGAGTGATTTCTGAGTGCATAGTCAGGAGTAACCCCTGATAGTCACTCGGTGTGGCCCAAAAACCAAAACCAAACCAAACAAGGAAAAGACTTCATTTAATAGAAAACTTAATGGGTTTTATTTTTTCATAGATAAAAGAACATTATTTAGCTGCAATAATATTTTAGAGCGGTAAAATAATTATAAGAAATTATAAAATTCAGAGTCCTATTTAATATAGAATTGAGACAAGAATTTACAGAGTTGAATCCAAGTATTTTACAATAAAATGGTCAAAAATAAAAAAATAAAAAACCAATGGGAGATACTGTTCCAAAATAAATAAGTTAAATGATTTAAAAAGTGTTTATATTCATAGAACCTGGAAATCATAAAAAAGAATTAGAACAGAGCATTTTACTTTCCTTATTCAATTTTTGAAGTGCAATTATATTATATATTAATCTAATCATTTTGCATATGATCTAACTAAATTAATGTTCCATGAGTAAATGATCATTAACCTTAGTGTTAGTAAATGAAAACAAATATGCTGTTTGTCTTAAATATTTACAATTCATTGGTATATTCCTAAAATCTTCTGTACCCAAACTGAATTTTAACCTTCTTTGATTTTTAAGAGAAAATGGTTAAAATATCATATATGTTTTTATACATTTTTATTAATGTATATTTACATAGAGAGGAAGAGCAACTATAGAAAAGCAATGTTTTAAATTATTTAAAGCAATAAATTAAAATATTTATTAAAAGGCATGTATAAAATTTTTATTTAAACTTTAATTATGTTAAAAGATTTTTACTATACCTTTGGTGATTAAATATGATTAGGAATGTAAAAATTGAAATGGACTTATTACACAGCATGTGAAGCTCTTGCCATAAATGTGGCTAACCAGGATTTAAACCCTGGCATCCCAGATGGTCTCCCAATGGCAAAAATAATAATACTTGAGTGCAGAGCCATGAGTAACTCCTGAACACCACTATGTGTGGCCAAAAACTAAACACACAACACAAAGTAAAAATAGTATGCTCCTAAAGAGTTTTTAATACTAATGTATTTTAAATTCAAATGATAATCTATACATACACACGCACACATACACACACACATATATATATTCTAGAGTTCTGTTAAACAATAAAATAGAAATAATAGGCCACATTCTAAATGTTTAGCATTCTTCTATCAAGTTGTAATAATTAAAATTTATTGAAGTCATTTCTAGTCAGTTTTGAATGAGAAAAATGAGTTCAAAATACTATACCGTATTTTCTTATTTTTTTGGCATATAAGACGAATTTTTAACCTATGAAACACTTCTTAAAAGTAGGCAATTGTTTTATATGCCAGTATACAGAATGCTGAAACTTACTCCACTTATTCCACCCCCTGGGACGAGTGATGTGTTCCCCTCTTTCAGCTGCATCCCATCCATCTATCAGGCATCATCACTCAGTCTTCTGCTTGTTTTGATTAATCTTTCAGGGCACAAAGAGGAGCTGAGGAGCTGAGCTCTGCATCCCATCCAACTGCTGGGTGTCATTGCTGGTATGCTGCTTTCTGGTGCTTAGTCCTTTGTTCAGCTTTTATGGGACACAGAGGAGGCCCCTTTCTCCCTCTAGATATCCTATTAATCACTGCACCCCAGCAGGCTGCTCTTGGAGGAGCCCCTTTTCCCTGCTCTCAATGTATATCACAATTAAAAAATCACAGTCACTCACTAGAAATGACAAATGTAAGTAATTGTTATCACTCCAAAGTCTAGTTTTATTAAACATATACTGTTAACCTCTGAGGGTTCTACTCTTTTTCTCTTACATTTTTTAATTTTCATTTGGTGTGCGTTAAAAGAGAGGTAGTCTTATACAGTGAATATAGCTTAACCCATATATTTTAACAGGAATAGTAGGGGATAATCTTATACTCCCAGTCATCTTATATGCCAGAAAATATGGTAATTTTCTTAAGAGATAATACAGTGAAAAAGACACTTGCCACGTACATAGCCTACCCAGGTTCTATTCCTACCACCATAGATAATTATTTGATCCTTGCCAAGAGTAGTGCCAGAGCTCAGAGCAAACCCTAAGCACCACTATATATGTGGTCAAAACCAAAAAAAAAAAAAAAAAAGTAAAGAATAAAGACAAACACTAGAATTTGTTTAATCTCATTGCCACAATGAATGAAGTGGTTTTGATACATTTCCAAATCCAGTGTCAGCATCTTGGTCATAACGTACTTAAATGCATTAAATCAGCAATAAATCTATTGGCTATTACATAATTAAAAGCAATTATAAGTAGTGCTTTTAAGCATTAAAAATAATGCTTTTTTAAGCAATGGCTTCACTGACAAAAGATGGCTCAAGGAGTTGAACCCTATTAATTCTTATATAAAAAGACTTTTAAAGAATATGAGAACTTGGCTTGAGTCGGAAGCATGCTATTATGAGGTATTGAGAAGCTAGGGCAGTCAAGGGACTACAATAGTAAATAAGGTGTAAAAAGTGTTCCCCAGGAGGAGGAGAGCTGCTGAAAGACAATAAAGTGCTGTTCAAGAATTTTACAGCAACAGTACTAAATTTATCAACCCAACCAAGAAACAACCTTCTCCTCAAAGTCTTGTGAATGGGAGGAGAAAAAACATGTGCACACTGGTAGAGGGAAGGAGACAGGGAGAAGAGATTGGTGTTGAAACTATTTGCCTTAGGCTCAATCATGGGTATATTTGTAATTAATGGTAATTAAATAAAAAATGGATCATAGAAATAGTCAGAGGGTAGAGCAATGGCTTTGCATGTGGCCACCTATGTTTGATCTCCGGCATCCCATATAGTCCCCCATTACGTTCAGAGTTATTTCTGAGCACCAAGCCAAGAGTAGCCCATGAATATTACTGGGTGCAGCCCCAAAACACAAATAAATAAATAAAATATTTGATATGTGACAATGAAAAATAATTTAAATTGAATAATTTGAAAGACTTCCTAAACGTGAGGACCAGAATATGTAAATATTTGATAGTGATACCAAATTCCCCAAAAGCAAAAAAGCAAAACAACTTTTCAAGAAAAACATCCATATTCAGAAAGGAGAAGCAGCTTCCCACTGTTCTTTCTTTTTTTTCTTGACATTGTATGATGTCTTAAAGAATCATTTTGGTTCAGCTAAAGTTTTTGTCAGTCTCAATCTCAGAAGCAGAATAAAATGTCAACCTGGCATCTGGCTAGTGACAGGCATACCATGGGGCAGAACTGTATAAGTCATTTCCAAGCACCAATTTACATAGTAATTGTTTTAATGTCAGAGTATTCAGTTTTCAACTGCTGAGTGTAGTCACACCGTTTTCCTGTTCTAATCTTGCCATGTCAGTTGGGTTTGATAAAGCAGTGATAATTGGTAATTTATTTTACCTTTGACAGGACTGAAAAATTAGTTTGGAATAACAATATATGTGGGGGAGGCAGCAATTACTATTTATGTATTATATCATCACCTGTTACCACCTTTCTAAGTCAGTATAGCTTATGTAAAATGATAAACATTTTCATAGCTGTATTTTAATGTCTGGTATGTAGAAACAAAAGAGTGTGCTGAGTTTAAGCAGCTATGTGTTCCATAAGGCAGAAAAAAACACATAAAGTACAGAGATGCAGACAAAAAATAGATTTTAGAATATGGAAGTTGATGCTTTCTTGGCTATTTTGTTTTGTTTTGTTTGGGGGCCACATATGGAAGCACTCAGGGAATTATTCTTGTTATGTGCTCTAAAATTACCCTGGCAGGCTCTGTGGATCATAGGAGATGCTGGGAATCTAAACCGAGTTGGCTATGTGCAAGGCAAATGCCCTAACAGTTGTGCTATTGCTCCAGCCCCCTCATATCTATTACTTTTACTGACCAAGGGACTCAAATATTTTTACTGGAAAGAGAAGTGATATGCTATGTATAGTTCTATAGATATAGAACTTATAGAATAACTGAAAACAAGCAAGGAGTGGGTGAACTTCAATTATGAGGTTATTTTAAGAATCCACATAAGAGAGGATAGTGGTATAGATTAAGTTAAAGGGAGAACATAAATTCCAGAGCTACATTAGCATTTTAAAAGTCAGAATTAATAGGTCTTGGTGAATGAAGGTTATTTAGAACACAATGAAAATAGAAGCCAAATGTGAGCATCTATGAACATAAGCATGGAATTAAAAAAAAAGTTTACCAAAAGATTCTGAAGAAGCATTGGAGAAAAAAATGGGTGTGCTTTCCTCTTGTTTCCTTGAAACAGAGAAAAGTGCTTAAAGGTAAGAGAAAGGCTTGGGTGTCAAATATTGTTGGAAAGTTTCACAAGGAATAGATGTTAAAATATATTGAATTTCCACAGCATGAAACCATTAGTGACTTTGCCAAGAAAAAAACCTTAGATGTCACTGTAAAATTTTGAGCAGAAATTGGGCTACTAAAAAGTGAATGGGACTCGAGGAAATCAATATCCATATAGAACTTGGGAATCCTAGTCTGAGGAAAAATGAGTTAAAAATAAGAGAGCTGTAGAAATGGAGGATGTGCGATTTCTGACATATAAATTTAAGTCAAAACAGTACATCCTTTCTCTCTAGTTCTCTAGCTGTGTCTACTTACAAACTCTAAACACTGTCTAGTTTATTTCTCTAAGTTTGCCTATGTTAGACATTAAGATGAACAGACTTATCAATATAAAATTTAGGATCTAAATTTTCAATTAGTATTTTCTTTCAAGATTAATCCAAGATGCGATCTTTGTAAATTGATTACTTTTGTTTGTAACAAAAACATCTTCAATTGTACAGATGGATATGCCATTTAATGTTTATGCATTGACCTACTGACAGACTGTTTCCACCTTTGACCTTTATAAATAATAATGCTATAAGGATCTGTGTGTACATTTAGTGCAAATATTTATTTTCTTCCATGTCTACCAAGAAATATTATATAGTTGTATGCTGCATTTCTTTTTAAAGATTTTCCAGCTGCTCTAAAACATATTATCTTACATTCCTACCAATAACACAGAATTGTAATGAGGATTTTGAATTCATAATATATATATTTGGATTTTGGGCCACATCCAGTGACTCCCAGGGGTTATTTGTGGCTATGTGCTCAGAAATTGCTTCTGGATTGAGGGACCATATTGGATGCTGGGGATCAAACCGTGGTCCATTCTGGGTCAGACATGTGCAAGGCAAAGTCCCTACTGCTGCACCAACCTTACAACCCCTAATTTCTTTATATTTTTATAAAATTTTTTAAATCTCATCTTTAGTTCTAGTCACCTCCTAGTACTTTCTCCTATTAATTTATATATCACAGACCCTTCTTTCATGTTCTTTTTTTGTGTATTTCTGAAATTTTTATATCAGTTTCCATATTTTATTGAATTATTTCTTTTTCTTTAGTTTTTTATTTTAGGGCTAAACCCAGCATAATCCTGGTTATGCACTTAAAAATCACTTCTGGCAGGCTCTGGGAGTATATGGGATGCTGAGAATCGAACCTGGGTTCATCCCGGGTAAGCCTCGTGCAAGGCAAATGCCCTACATCTGTGCTATTGCTTCGGCCCCCATTTGACTTTTTGTTTTTAGGGGTACACTCAAATACAAAATGTATGCATTGGTCCTTTTAGTTATCTTCTCAAGTTATGCTATTTTATTTTTGATTTGCAGTGTTTCTTATATATTCTATATTATTTTATTATTTTCAAATATTTTTGTATTTGTGTGGACTGTCATTTTACCTTCTCTATGATGTTCATTGAAGTATAAAATTTAATTTTCACAAAGACCAGTATATGTTTTTGGTTGTTGTTTTTCTGGGGATACATTAAACTGTGCTCAGGGGCTTACTCCTGGCTCTGTATGCAAGACTCAATCCTGGTGGACTCAGAAATGTTTTGGGATGTCAGGCATCAAACCCTGGTCAACTTCATGCAAGGTAAAAGTTTTACTGACTGTATTATCTTTCTGGCCTTCTTTAAAAAATTGTTTACTTTTTTAATACTATTTTGAAATTATCTCAAAAATATTAAATTAGAAGCCATCAAAATGTGTATCTATAAGTTTTATTATTAAAGTTTTGCATACAGGGAAGAACAATAGAACTGCTTGTTGGGCAGTTGCTTTGCATGAGGCCAACACGGATCTATCCTCAGCATCCCATCTAGTCTCCTATCCCTGTTGAGAGTGATACCTAAGTGCATATGGGTGTATCACCTTGCTTTAAAAATAATCTCTTTCTCAAGCTCTTTAATATTGTGTGTGTGGTATGAAGTAATTGTCTAACATCATTGCACCATTAATTTGTAGGTGTCAATCTAGTTGCTTCCATTTGTTTACAATATTATTCTTTCTGGGGCTTAAGAGAATGTTCAAATGTTACAGTGCTTTCCTTGCATGTGGAAGACTTTTCTGATCCCCAGCACTTCATATGGTACCTAAACAAATGCTGGGGGAGTTCCATGAGCACAGTAACAGGAAGAATTACTGAGCACACATACATACAAACCAAATAAAAATATTTATTAAAGTTTTTTTTAGGGTCACAGTGACAATACAGTGGGTAGGGCATTTTCTTGCATATGGCCAACCTGAGTTCAAACCCTAGAACTCACCAGTGCTCTAAACAAGAGTAGAATTGATCCCTAAATTAGAACCAGGAGAAGCACTGATCATTGCAAGATCTGGCCCCCAAACAAATATGATTCCTATATTTAATGGTTTTGTCATCCTCATAAAAAATAACAATCCCAAGTATATACTTATTTATATGTTTTGTATGTGTGTATATATATATGCATATATAAGAAGTATATGCATATATACATATATACTGTATTATTTCTATTGCTCTATATTTATAGTCTGAAGTAACAAAGTATGTTTAATATAAACCATCTTTCTTCTCCAGGGTTGATATTTCTGTTATGGATCCCTTATAATTCTATATTAGTTTTATAAGTTGTTAATTTCTTCGAAGAAGACAACTTGGATTATATGAATTATTTAAATAGATGGGATGCTCTAGAGCATTTTGACATCTTGTCAATATTAGGTATCTGGATCCATAAACATGGGAAAATTTACCATTGTGTTAACCTCTTTCTTCAAAATTATGTATTTCTCAGATTAGAAGTTTCTATCACTTTTATTCAGTTTTTCTTTCTGAACTAATTTTTCCTTTTTATTTTATTACAAATAAATTTTTTTAATTTAGGATATTCTCTACAAATGTTAAAATCCTAAATCTTTAAAATATTTTTCTTTGTTTTGAGGGTGATACAAAGCCAGTTGTGATCAGAGATTACTTTTAGCTCTTCTCTCTGGGATCACTCTTGGTGAGATTCAAGGTACTATATGAAATGTGAGCGATTGAATCCAGGTTGTCCATGTGCTAGGAAGGAACCCTCTTTACTATATTATATTGAAGCCTTGAAAATAAGTCTTGAGTACTAAATTTTGTGCCCTGTTTTCTTGGTGAACTTCATTAATACCAGCAGGTTTTTAAAATGTATTCCTTTGGATTTTCACTATAGAATATTATTTTCTTAGCCAATAAAGACTAATTTAATTCTTCTCTTATAATTTATATATTTATTTTTTTATCTTTTCTGAGATAGAACCTGCAGTACAATATTGGATAAAAGCAATAAAAGTTGACATTTCACTTGTCCTATACTTAGGATGATAACAATCTTTTACATATAAATATAATGCCTATATTTTAATATAGTCACATTCCTCAATTTTAAAACTATTAATTACTATTGTATATTTTAGTAAAATGAGAGTGGGAATAAAATGAATAATCAAACTTATATTTTTATTGCTCCCTAAACATTTATAATAATATGTATCACTAAATTGAATTTTTTAAATTGAAGTTGGAAATTACACTTTTTTTAAGAACAACACCCAGAAATGCTTCAGAGCTATTCCTAAACCTGCATTCAGGGATCAGTAATAACAGTATTCAGGGAACCATATGAGATAAGAGGGATCAATCTAAAATTGGTCGCATGCTAGGAAGTACCCTACTATCTGTTCATCCCTGAAAAATAATTTTTTTACAATATACTTCAGTGTTATTTATTTTATCATTACAATGTTATAAGGTTACAAAATATATGCTTTAGAATTCAACTGTCATGCTTTGGAAGCAGCTACAGTTTATTTATAGGTGTGCAAAACTTTAATATTAGCACTCTTTTATACTCCTGTGACCTTGTGTTCATTCTTATTCTGCCTTTCAAAGAATCTACTTATGATCTGTCATTCATTCCAGAGGCTAAATGTCTGGTGACTCTCGAACCATTATCTATCTTGGGAGGATTTTCATTTCAACAGAGACACATTTTTTAGTTGCAGTGATAAAAACTCAGCCATATCTTTCAGGCTTTACTCAAGAGATGAGATATGTGTGTAAATTTCTGTTATTTCATCATGGCAGTTTTTTAAAGAAGTCTTGGAGACATACTAATGCACTGACACCTATACTATCTGTGTAAGACGACATAAACAATGCTCAAAGGTATCATTTGAATAAGACTTTAGAAGAAATCATTTCTTATCTGTTGTTTCTGATCATTTCTCTGCTAATCTGATGCTTATAAATTATCTGTTATTTTTTTTCTTTATTCCCCCACTGACATTTAGATATACTCAAGGCAAAATAGCATGCGGCTCAAAGGATGCATTTTCCATCTCACTCTCTGGCAGTATTTACACTTGACTTGAGTACACGAACAGTTATTTTAGTTTAATTTGCCACATAACTTGCTTATAAAATTTTGAAAGGTCTTTAATAGAATCTTATCAAAGAAATCAAGTGCAGCCCAAACTTTTAACTTTTTAAATTAATAATATTTTATCTATACTAGTTTTGAGATACTCAAACATTTCAGTATATTAATTAATATTACTGTTCCAAGGTTGTTTTAAAATTAAATTGTGATGATCTATTCTATAGAAAATTCATCTATTAAATTCATATTATCTAAATATATTTAAAAACAAATAGATACAGAATATTTTCTAATAGCCTCCAGACTGACTAAATTTATTAAAATTAAATTTTGAGCACTGTATTTCACTAGTTCTTTATTTGCTGTATCTTTATAATCTTGCATCCTAGTGGTAAAGTTCATAACTTATATAGGCATATGGCTTTGTATTTAATACCTGTTCTCACAAGAAAGAGAGGAATATAAATAGCTAAAGAAATAATATCATATCTGATTTGGTAAAATGGAACATAGTTCTAATAATATTAATCAGAGAACATATTAATATTAATTAAGAGACATAATAGAAAAGGACTCAATAATAACAATGGACATAGAAAGTTTATACCTCGTATGAGAAAGTGAGTAATTTATATTCAATATGTACTTGTTCAAAACTACAGTGCAACTCTCGCTAGTCAAATTAAAAAAATTACTCAATATGATTTCCAGAAGGTGGATTAGTTTAGTTGAAAGGTACTGAAAAATTTGTATTAACTCAGAACTCTGTATCCCAAATTTATGTCTTTGTTTATGTATGCAAGTAAATATAACTTTATACAGGAGAAGACTTTTCTTGTTAATAAATGTTTTTCCATAGAGAGATAGCCTTTAAAATATCACTTAACCTCTTTCTATCTTTTCATGCATCTCAACCTGTATTTTATTACTAGGAATAATATTTAACCCATCGATACATTATTTTTCTACTTAGAATCTTAATCTTAGAGTCTTAGTCTTAGAATACTTGGTCTAGCTTTGTAGGCCACACAGTTCTGCACTCAGCTGGACAATGTAATATTGCTCAGGGCCATAGAAGCTACCAGTAACCACTATCATACCAGAAAATTCTGTGATCCTCTGAGTTTGCCAGAATGACTTTGAGCACAGAACCAGGATTATTCTGTGAGTACCCAAAGTCCTGCCCCAAATTTAACCTATTTAGTTCCTTATAAAGGCTACCAAATTGAAGCTATGTGATAAATATGGATTTAGACTCCTAAATATATTTCAACAATAACAGAATATTAGTCACATACCTTTGATGCATTATCTAGATATTTCTCAAAGCTTATTTTAAATTTACACATTACTTGTGTGGGTTCTAATCTCATGGATTTCCTCTATAGAGAGATCCAATATTTTTCTTTTTACAGGTTAATTATATCATGTTTCAATATCATATGCATTAAATTTTGATTAATGTACTCATATTTAGGGATTAATGCTAGTTCGTTTATTATATAATCTTATCTTGTAAATAACATATACATGCATACATTTGCTTACTTTAAATCTGGCAATTTTTCTATGTACTTCTATTTTGATATCTCATATGTATATATTTATATATATACTTATAATAATGAATTATTCTAAATTAGAATACAAGTACTTTATATAAAGGTCTCATTTTTTTATCTTAAACTGAAAAGAAAGATGGTTTTATATAGCATACCAATTATTTGACTTCTCAAATAAAGAACTGCAATTACAAAAATAACTATATAAAGATTGGAAAAACATGCATGGTATAATGAATCCAAGTCAGTAAAATATCTTTTAATTAAACATTTTTCATGCAAGATTTTCCAAAGTAAAATTGTTATAAACATTACATTTTATAAAAACAAAGAAAGGGTACTTTAAGAACACGTGTTGGAATAATTTGTTTATAGAAATAATTAGGAAGTTACTGAAGAGAGTATCTAAAATACAGATACTCAGCAAGACAGTACATGCCATTCAAAAATTAACTTACAAACTATGAAACCAGAAAAATGGGTGAGAAATTTGGAAATACCAGTGCATGAGGTAAAAATTAACATAGAAGGTAAAAATAAAAATGAATATACTAAAATTTATAGAAATATATAATTGCAGTTGCCATATCTGCATCTGGCCAGCTCCTTAGACTCCCTCTGTTCTAGAAAGATATGTAAATCAAGTTGTACAAAATTATGGGGACATCGGCCACACAGACTTTCTGAGAACTTTTGTTTTACAATAAAGTCTCCTTCTTCCTTTCCTTTTCCCCCTTTCTGCCTCCTCACAGTCTCTCCCACCTCCTCTTCACACACACAATTTATTATCTCTCCATGGATTTTATCAACCTAAGGATGATTGCAATAGCCAATTATCAGCTTCCTAGTTATACTGACAAAAATAGAGTACTTGTCGTTTATATTTTTGTTTATTTATTGGTTCTAAATACTTCTCACCCAAGCTGAAGACCTGTACCTATCTCTGCTGCAGGTTTTTTTTTTTTTTTTTTTTTTTTTGGTTTTTGGGCCACACCCGGCGGTGCTCAGGGGTTACTCCTGGCTGTCTGCTCAGAAATAGCTCCTGGCAGGTACCGGGGACCATATGGGACACCGGGATTCGAACCAACCACCTTTGGTCCTGGATCGGCTGCTTGTAAGGCAAACGCCGCTATGCTATCTCTCCGGGCCCTGCTGCAGTTTTTTAAAGTAGTTTTTAAGCACATAAATTAAACAACGAGACTCTGTAAGACTTTTTTTGGCTCTGTGCTTTATGCATAGAGAATTGTAAAACAGTCACAGTCAGCATCGGGCCCATTCCTTGTACTGGTGAGAGCCATACACTAGACTAGACTAACCTGAGGACATTATCATTCTTGAATATCTCATATTAGACACTTTGCAGACATTCAGCTAAAAGTTATAGTTTTAACTTGGTTATAGTTATTTTGTTTTTGCTTTTTCTTTTGAGGTATTGTATTATGAGATGAATGTTTGTCTTTTATATGTACAACATTTATACGCCTTATAAAGTATAGCATTTATAGTGCCTATAGATATGATCAAAGACTTTTTGAGCCATATTTTCTCCTAACACTTAGAATAAAGCTTTTTATGCCATGAACTCCATAACTATCATAACAATTTCAGAATCTATTTCTTTTTTCTGTTTTAATATTCTATTATATTGTTGTAAAGAATCTCTGTCTTTTTTTTTTTTTTTTTTCAAAAAATGGTGGTGACATAAAAATATCCTCTGAGAATAATGGGAATATTAGCCTTCTTTTGACTTTACTGATTTGCTGTACTGTTTCTGTCTGCAATTTTTTCCACTTGAATACACATTAAAAGATTGAAAATGTGGGGGTGGGGGAGGAGGTGGAAGGAAATTATCCTCTGAGCATATTTATTATCCAATAACACAATTTAATGCATCTTTGATGGTGTGCAATTAGATATTAAAAATTCTCATAACTAGAAATGTTCTTGGTCAGTGGGAATTACTGTGGATAATTTTAAGCAGCCTGGGAATAATTTGGCTGTTACAAGGCTTAGACCAATATATAAAGTACTCAGTTTAGGAAAAATTGATTTGTTCTTCACATTAATCCTCTCCTTAACTATATTGGGAAATGCAAATTCACATAAAACCTGAAGAGAAACCAACAATTCTTTTATACTAAAAATAAATTATTAAGACACAATAAGGTAGCTGAAATATAGTCCCTATTTCATAATATACTGATTTTTTCCCCTAAAGGTCTTCTTTGCACACATTTAAGAATTTTCTTTACTGTATATTACAGTAATTAGCTACTACTCTAATCTATTTTAGAGAGATTAAATAGATGAGAGCTAAACATAGAATGGACACATTTACAAAATATGTATGGTTAGACCACAGCACCACATTTTAATATATTGTATGTCCTTGTCATTTTGACACTGTGTCCACTAACAAGAAAACACTGAACACTAGAAAAATTAATTAATCAGCATTTGAAGTTTCAGAAAGTCACCTAATCATTTATTTCCATTAATAATATAATATTTAACTATGATTTTGTAAAAATTGAGTAGCTGACAAGACATTCAAAAATTGATGAAACAGGAAATGAATCATTACTTTGTGATTACAAATGATTTCCTATTAAACACTTTTGTGGAAGATGACACTAAATATGGTATGTGAAATAATAAATAATTGGAGATGTATCTAATTATAAATTTAATTATATATGTATATATATTATTGAACATTACATGTAATTATATATGCATATAATATATAATATATCATTATACATGTATATATAATTTTATATCCATATATTATATGTGTAAACATACATGTGTATATAAATATATACATACATGTATATAAATACATATACTTTCAATGGGAACAGTTACTTTAATCAACCTTTAATATTATGAAGTACAAAACACTTGACTTAGTTATTGAATGAAAAATTTTAGTTATATTCTCACTTGATTCACATTAAGCACTCTTGAAAACAAAGCAAACTAAAGTACTTTGTACATGTGTGCTGTACTCACTTAGCATGGCGAATATCTGGCAGAGACCTCTCTAGAGCAATATTATTGCTGACAAAAATATTGAAACCATTTTCCCTGTATGCTGAGTCATCATGTTCCTCTTCAGTGAGGGGATAAGGTTTTCCATGTTCACCTTTCCCTAGGAGAGCAAAACAGATAGGATTATTGCTTGGGTAAAAGCTAATTCCTCCCTTAGAACCAACATTCTGTTTAGAATAGGTGTCTGTATTCACTGTTACTAGTGACTCTAGCTAACAAACTGTTCAACAATAAGATTTTATCACATTTCATTTTGTTGGGAAACTGAATTGGGGTAAAAAGTAAATGCACAAATAGAAAGTACGAACGTACCTTTCAGGAAAAAACCTAGGAATTGAAACATTTGACAATTTTATAAAGACTCTAAAGTATAGGTGCTGCTTTTGTGATTTAACTTATCCTACATAATTTTCTGAGTAGTTGTCTTTTCATTCAATTAATGGTTCATATTCTTATTATGTCCCAATTTATGCCAATACATTATATAATTTTAAGTTAGTTTCAGTTGTCTCTGAGTATATTAACTTACATATCTTTATGTATTTTAAAAAGTATAATACTTCTATAAATACAAGAGTATTTTTAGAATGTGAGTAATCATATACCCGCATCCTAAGAAAGACTAAAAATCTGGAAATTTCCTGATGAACTCTGTGGTATTCATATTCCATTTTGTCTTTTTTAGTTAATGACATTAACTACATAATTATTTATCACTTGTATTTCTTACAAAGTTCTGATAGTTTTATTCCAAAAATAGTTTTTAAACCTATATTATGCTTCTCAAATTATTTTAATTATAGATGCTCTAAATATGTTTTCCTCACTAAATTGTAGAAATTCTGGTTTCTCATTGTAAGAAGGTTTCACAGTTGCAACTTCAATTCACCAACAAGTAAAGAAGATGATTGAATAATTAACAACTGTCTTGGATTTGCACAAGAGGAGACAATTCATGTCCAACTTCTATGTCCAAAATTGGAGTGACAGGAACATGTAGAATGCAGAAATTTACCTGAATAGAAAATTTTACTAATTGTAGACTTTGCAGGCAAGCCCTGGAATTAAAATATCAGGAAGGCTGCAAGCATATTGTAAGAAATGGCTTTAGGAACTTCCAAGAGTAAGTAACGTTATAGTAAAATCCTCCAGCATTTTTCTGAAGCATGGAGGAGAAAGGAGCCACGGTAAAAGGAGCCAGATACCTCTCCTTAATAAGCTTGCCCTCATGGGCCAGAGAGGAAGTGCAGGGGTTAAAATATTTATCTAGCATTTGCAGACCCTGTTCAACCTTGGTACCACATATGGTCCCGTGAACACTGCCAGGAGTGATCACAGAGTCAGGAAAATCCCTGAGCACAGCCATTGTGAACTGAAGATCAAAACATAAGTGATAATAATTAAAATGTAGTAAGTATCCTCTGAGCAAATTTGACCCAACATCTTATGGCTAGTCAATGCGGGACATTTGGCTCACCTGGAAGGTGGGCATACCCAACTGCAGCCCCACTAATCAGCTCAGCCCATCAAAGAAGGGCAGGGCATGAGCAAACAAGACACGTGTGAAATTCACAAATTCAAGCTCACTGAAGCCTGATATGCAAACCTAGGGCTAAAGCCTTCTTTTTCATCCAGACAGTATCGCCATGTGCAAGACATGTTGACAGTACTCATTTTATCAGACCCAACTTCAAGGAAAAAAAATGGCATACCAAAAAGCATAAATTTTTTTTTCCTGAATTTGAAGTGACAGATCTATCATCAGGACTGGGCAAGGAAGGGGTGTGGGTTCATGTGATTCAGAATGGAAAACAAGTGGGAATAAAATACGAAGAAACCTCAGAGGTAAAGCAGACAGCAAGAACAGATGGGCAATGCGAGCAGAGACCTGGGAAGTCTCTATGAATGAACAAAAACGAAGCACTGCTAATAAAAAGCATTGTAACAGAAACAGATGCCATTTGTGGGCTTAGTACCAAACTGGGCACAGCTGAGGAAGATTCTCTCTTGGCACTTGAGAATAACTCAACAGAATCCTTAAAAACCAAAAAGCAAAGAGAATAGAGATTGTAATATAAGGAACAAAATATCCATGATCTGTGGAGCAATCCTAAAAGAAATATGTACCTTCGCTACCTTTTTATGCAGCCTTCTTATGTATATTGTTAACAATAAATAACATTGGCATCAATTGGCATTTATGATAGAAATCTTTGAACCTGAGGACTGATAATAAAAGAATAAAAGTGTTAATTGAGCGCTATGTATCTGAGTGTGTGTGTAGGCGAGAGTAGGAGTATACGTGCTTATAACTTAAGATGTGAAATATTTCTTTTAGTCTTCTTAGAGATCGTTTTTATGGATATAATTTTTCAAATGCTTTTTCAAAGTTCTTCCACCTTATCATTAAAGCACCTTTCATTTTGCAATATATTGTCTTTTTTAGTCACTAGAATCTGTTTTTTTTTTTTTTTTTTTTTAGGTGATTTGGGTTTCATTGTTTTTTTTTTCTGTGCCATAACCAACAATACTCAGAGATTACTCCTGAATCTCTACTCAGTGATCACTCCTGCTGGTGCTGGAGGTATATTATGGATGCCAAGGATGAATTCATGTTGGCAACATGCAAGGTAAAGAAACCTACCTGCTGTAACATTGCTCTGGCCCCCAATTTTTTGTTTTCTCTATCAAATAGCAGAGAAAGCAATTTATACAACTCCCTGCTCCCCCTTTCACTGCCCCAGCTTCTAGCTTCTGCCCTGGAGGTATTAACTTCGTGCCAAGATCAAACATCTGGTTTGGTAAGAATTATATGCTCAAGAAGCAGACTGAAAAGCTCTCCAATTTCAAGGGAGAAAAACAAAATGTTAAAGTGTTTCACTTTTGGCATCAAAAAATGGAAATATTGTAGCTCACCTGTTTCCCTTTTCTTATTTCTTAGACAAAAATATCATTTTGTATTTCAATCTAGTTGAAAATAAATGTCCATAAAAATTTCACTCAAAAAGTTAATTACTGATCATTTATTTTGAATAGAGCATTAAGATAGTTTTGTATACATTTATTAACTCATGTATTCATTTTGAATATATATAGTATACATTTATTGATTTAACACACAAGTAAACAAGAGACAATTTTTTGTGTTCTTTTTGGGGGGGTCACACCCAACAGCACTCAGGGGTCACTCCTAGCTCTACACTCAGAAATTGCTTGGGGGAGCATAAGGGATGCCGGGATTCAAACCACCGTCCTTCTGCATGCAAGGCAAACACCTTTCCTCCATGTTATCTCTCCAGCCTCAAGAGACTATTTTTAATAAAAAATTAATAAGCATGTTCACAGTTATCAGTACATTTTCACGACTACCACTTTATCTAAGAAAAGCCTTTCAAGTTTCTTTATTCTTTGTAGTATATTGAATTTATAAGGTACAGCACATATAGCCTATTTATTAAGAAAATCATATTACTCAGTAATCTTTTTGAAAACAGCATTAACACTTTTTATAATACTGGAAATTAAGATTCTATTATTTTGAGCAAGAAATGTCACTTCTGAATGACTGGAAAGTTAGTACAGATAATACAGAGATTGTGCTGAGGGTAAGGCACTTGCTTTGCACATGGCCAACCTGGGTTCAATCCCCAGCATCTCATATGGTCCCTCAAGCACCGATAAGGAATAGAATAATTCCTGAGGGCAGAGCCTGAAATAACCCCTGAGCATTGCTGTGTGTAGCCTCCAAACAAACACAAAACAAGGAGAAATTCTAGGCATATATCCCAAAGTCCCAAAACCTTAATTAAAAAAAATGTGTATGTTCATTGCAGTACTCCTCATATTAGTAAAAAATCTAAAAAAAATAAAATAAAATTCAAGTGTTGGGGTCAGAGTGGTGGTGCAAGTGGTAAGGCATCTGCCTTCGTTGCGCTAGCCTAGAACGGACTGTGGTTTGATCCCCCAGCCTCCCGTAGGTCCACCAACCAGGAGCGATTTCTGAGCACATAGCCAGGAGTACCCCCTGAGAATCACCGGGTGTGGCCCAAAAACAAAACAAAATAAAACAACAACAACAAAAAAAATAAACAATAAAAGCCCCAAACACCAAAAGTCTAAGTCAGGGGTCTCAAACTCAATTTACCTGGGGGCCGCAGGAGGCAAAGTCAGGGTGAGGAAGGGCCGCATAAGGGATTTTGCTTACCGAATATTTGCAATAAAAAAATCGCATTAGTAAGGGAAAAAATCGCAAAAAAAAAAAAAGGGCATTAAACATTTGAATATCCAGAATGGAACTGCTCCTCAGGGTATGCGAATGTTTAATGTGATTTTTTTCTTACTAATGCGATTTTTATTGTGATTATTCGGTAAGTGAATAATCGCGAATACTGCGATATTTGAAGGACAGCTGCGGGCCACAAAATGTTGTACAGAGGGCCGCAAACAGCCCGCGCGCAGGCCGCGAGTTTGAGACCCCTGATCTAAGCAAAGATGACTGAATAGAGAGATTATTGTACATATAAATAATGGAATTCTACTCAGCCTGATTAAAAAATAGAATCATGCCATTCTGCTGTCACATCGATGGAGCTAGAATGTATCATGCTGAATCATGTTTTGTCAAGAGGAGAGGGACAGACCCAGAATGATCTCTCTCCAATGCAGGATATGAGGAAGCAGAATAGAGAAAAACAAATACTTAAGAGCAACAGGAACAGAACTTGTCTTCAGTAGAAAGCTGAACACAATGGCTAAAAGGAGAGACCTTGTGAAAAGCACCCCGAGGTAGAGGGTGTATGTTGGCATATTTACCTATGAGATTCTTATTATTTATATGTGTATTTATAGTGCCCAACATACAAATTTTTGTTTTATTTGTTTGGGGGGGTCACACCCAGTGACACTCTGGGGTTACTAGGCTCTGCGTTCAGAAGTCGCTCCAGGCTCAGAGGACCATATGGGTTGCTGGGGGATCATTTCTGTCTTGGGTCAGCCATGTGCAAGGCAAATGCCCTACTGCTGTGCCATTACTCCACCCCCTCCAACATACAATAATTTTTGTTTGTTTTGGGGCCACACCTGGAGAGACTCAGCGGTTACTCCAGGTTAAACACTCAGAACTCACTACTGGTTTAGGGGACCCTATGAAACTTCAGGGATCAAATTACAGTCTATCCTAGGTTAGCACGTGCAAGGCAGATGCCCTACCTCTTATGCCACAACTCCGGACCCCCAACATAAAATTTTTAAAAATATACATACCCTAAGTGAAGAGTATAAAACTATCAAGATTTCTTTCAATAATCGTTATCTAGATCATTTAGATTCAGACTCTTTTAGGACCACATGCCTACAATTTTGAAGCTACACATCATTAAAGCTTCTGTCAATCAAATGGAAATTCATTTTCTTTGTACAAGAATTCTGCTTTTAGATTGAAGCATCTCTGGAGAAAGATGTTTCAGATGAATGAATGTTTCTCTGAAGTTATAAAACAAAGCTTCTGAGTCACTGATGATCACACACTAGGCATTTCTTCATTGCTGCTGTGAGAATAGGTTTTAAAATTTTATGTTCTTATGTACAGAGCCAATAGATTTTACTGCAAATATTACCAGCTCATTTCTAGCTTTAATATATAGAGCATCAGATTCTATGACAGACATCTCTCATGATTTGTCATTTCTTTTGTTTAAGAAAAAATAAAAACTTTTTAGGAGTCAAAAAATGTATGGTGAGGTATGAAACTTTCTAATGGTCTTTACAGTGATTTTACACCTACATATTTATAATCCTATACTGGAAAACATTAATATGTTACTGATATCAATGATAAGTTTTAAGGTGTCTTTTTTGGATAAAATATTGTGTTTCACATACTTAAATAATGTAAGACATATAGTAATGAAATTTAAAGACTAAAATACAAAGAAATACTAAACTATATGTATGAGCCAATAAAACATTGCTAAGTTATACAAATGTATTTTGAGTCTTTTTATGTTTAAAGTGTATAGTGGATATTACATATGAAAATTAGGTAATATTTCTTACAATATGCCCAATATACATTTTTATATTAAACATTTTTTAAATATGTATTATGTCAGTCATATATACTGGTATGACTATCAATTTTAATATTTATTGATTACTAGTAAACACTTTTGATTAGGAAAACTGAAATAAATATAATAATACTTCAGGTATATAAAATTAGAGCTATGTTTGATAAGATGCTATAATGCTCAACACATTAGCAAAGAAAAACACTGTTGAAGAACATGTAAACTTTACATATTCGGCTATAGAATAAATTGGAACTATATGTGTACATAAAAACATGTGATTATGCTGTAATAATAAAGTTATAGCTCGATATACCGTTATATTCTCCCATTTAAGTACTAATTAGGCCTGACCCTGCTTAGTTTCTGAGATCAGGCCTGTTCAGGGTGGTATGGCCATAGACTATGCTTATTTTATAATTATAGACACTTCATTTATCTGATAATAAGATTATAGTATTTTGAAAATGTGCAGTTGCTTACTAATCATAGGAGTTGAGTAATTCTTAAATTGAAAATATATTTTGACTTGCACATAATGTAATAGTAAATATTTATATTCATTTCAGTAAAAGTAGTTAAAATTGAGGTAACACAAGTATCTGTGCATGGTTTAAGAAAATTTGATATGGAAGAGATTAAGAATTTTGGTGTGTTCTTGTGGAATATCTTATTAATCATCCAGTTATTCTCAAAAATGTCATTGAAACATTATTATCTATGAACCACAAGTAGTAATCATGTTATTTTTCTATTCAACATTATGTTAATGTAAATCTTATATAGTATCATACATTATTAATACAAGAAATTCAGCTTATAACTGCCATCTTTTTCCTACTCAAAATGAATCACAAAACATACTTAAATATACTTTTCTAGCTTTAATTTCTGTTAGTGTATTTCTGTAATTTCTCTTGCCCTCCTATCTGAATTTCTTCCTTAGAGGAAAGTCTTGATTTCATTCCCCTGTCTTTTATTCCCCAGAAAATAACAACTTTTTTTTTTTGATGGACTGAAACTAAATGGAACATTACTGCCAAATGTGTCTCACTTGGTGTTAGAATCTTTCCTTGTATAAAAATGATAAACTGTCAGATTTGGACATTTTTACCACTTTTTTTAAAAAATGAGGCAGCACAATCATGAAGCATTTCAGATGCCATCTGAAATGGACAGAGAAACTGAGATAAAATGTATCAAAGAAAGTAAAGAGAAATATGCAGAAAATAAGAACATTGGTAGAAGCACAATAGACTGAAAGCAACCAAACTAAAAAATGCTGGAAAATAAAAGGAGAAGCTTTGAGAAACTTGCATATTAGTTTATTTCCTAAAATAAAAAATAAAAATTTGAATAATAAAGCAATAATTATTTTGATAAAATTTTATGCATATAAGTTTAAGAACAGACAGAACCTAAAATAACATTGTGCTGAATGAAGGTAAAATAGAGAATTTGATACTAAAGAAGTTCAAGAAAAATTACTTTAGTTACTGTTAACTAAATTACTAAAATGAATACCTTCTAGGCTGGTATATTATAGTAATATATAATATATAACAGACTTACCTCCCTTTCTATATAACACATCTAATATTTTGATACATAAGAAGGAAAAAGAATAGAAAAAACATACTAGCTGCAGTCATATAAGACTTAAAATACTAGATTACATTCTTAATCAAACCTATGCTGGCTTGTTATAAATGGAGTGACTGAGTATCAAACTCATAAAAGTTCTGTACTGAGAAGTATAAATAACATGAATTATCATCTTCACTGTGATTGATTGGTTTTACATTTTTGTGCAATCTTAAAATGCTGCCAACCTACTCACTTAAAAGTAAAGGACTTTCCCATGCATGTACTAATGGACTGAAAAATTATCAGTGATCCAAGTTTTGTGAACTTTGATTTGTTCTAATGAGTGTGGCATAGATAGTAGAAATATGAAAATTATTTTAATAAAGGATTGAATGAAGACATGCTAATAGAATATAGAAATGGATTATATTTAGGGTAATTTCTTTAAGAACAATTAGGTCTAATTATATTAATAACAGAAAAGTGCTTTAAGTGAACAAATAGCTTCCCTATATTCTTCTAAATTTAAAAACATTACTGCAATTACATTTCCAAATTTCCTTTAGGCATTGGTTACCTACACATAGATATAGATAATACTTATAAGTAAAGTAGATGACATAATTCTTGCCATGACAATATTCTTTCTAAAATGTGATCTTCTCAGTTTTAGTCCCAATTCTATGACTCAATCAGGACTTTTTTGAATCATGTCTGTGGTTGAAAACTATTTTTCTTAAGAAATTGTGAGTCATATCACTTTGAATATTGATAGAACTCATAAAGAAATCAAGAAATCAAGTCAGTAATCACCCCTTGACGAGCCAAATATAAATGCTGAGGATAAATCTGGGTTTGCTGTGTTCAAGTCAAGTACCCTAACTTTTAGACTATCTCTAAGGCCCCAAGTCCTATAATTTCTTTATTATCTCTTAGACAATTTATTGTGATTTCTAAAAGAAAATCAGGCAAATGTTTGTGTGTGTGTGTGTGTGTGTGTGTGTGTGTGTTTTGGCAAATGTTAAATTTACCATTACTGGAAAATTAAATTATGCTGTCAACACAGTGGAAATGTTGGTTTTGGGGCCACATCCAACAGTGCTCAGGCGTTTCTCCTGACTCTGTACTGAATCTGGCTGCAGCAAGTACTCAGGAGACTTGATGTTGCTAGAAATTGAACTAGTGACAGCTGCCTGCAATGCTAGTGTTTTAACCCCTGTAATCTTGCCCAGACCTCAAGAATTTTTTTGAGGGGGTTACACTCGGCAGTGCTCAGGGGTTACTTTGAGATCTACACTCAGAAATCACTCCTGCCAAGCTTGGGGGACCATATGGGATGACGGGATTTGAACCACCAACCTTCTGCATGAAAGGCAAACGCCTTACCTCCACGCTATCTCTCCGCCCCCCCCCCCCATTTTGTTTTAGTTTTTTGATGTTGCTTACTAAGTTGCAAATTTAAAAATGTACTTATTAGATGCCCTATTAGCACAGTAGTCTCATAAAACTTTATTTATTTTTGGTTTGGGACTCACACCCACCAGTATTCATGGAGTGACTCTTGGTAATATTTTGATTACCATATATGATACCAAGGACTGTGTTTGATTGCATACAATGCAAGCATCTTATCTTATATAATAGCTCTCTGACTATCCTTTGAGTTTATAAAAATAAAAATGCTACATAAAAGATATATCAGGTTGCATAAAGTCATGTAAAAGTTATAAAAATTTAATAAGATCCATATATTAAAGATAATTACAAATACATTTATATAATATTTGAATTATTTTTGTTGTTGTTTATTGTGTTTTGGTTTTTGGGCCACGCTTAGGGAGTTACTCCTGCCTATGCCCTCAGAAATCGCTTCTGGCTTGGGAGACCATATGGGACACTGGGGATCGAACCAGGACAGTCCTGGGTCAGGGCAAACACCCTACCACTGCGCTATCACTCCAGCCCCTAATATTTAAATTCTTAATTCAAAATATGCAGTGGAATATCTTTTTTATTGATTATTGTTAAGAATGAGCTCTTTATTTGTTTGTACTTGGGTCAAACTCATTGGTATTATGGGTTTATACTTAGCTCTATATTGAAGTATCACTCCTGCTGGGTTTGGGGGACCATCCAGGGTACTGGGGATTGAGCCCAGGTCAGCCACATACAAATGGGGATTGAGCCCAGGTCAGCCACATACAAATAATGAGATTAAAAAACTTCATAAAAGCAACAAAAATTTAATCTTTGTTTTGGCTGATTCTATAAGAAAATATCAAATTATGAAAGGAAAGTATTTTGCTATTTAAACTATTGCTAGAATCATGTGATGTCTCTTATGTTAGCTGAGTATTTCAATTTTAATAAGGTAAAATTTAGTTTTAATAATGTAAATTATAATAAATTAAAATTTATACAAATTTTAATAAAATTTATATTTAAAGTGCAATGTAGAATTAAAGTGAAGGATATTTGAAGCTGATATTTTATTAAAATATTTTATTTGTGGTAGAGTGTGTCAAACACTATAGTAGACAATGGTTAATTAATAATTATGTGTTGGATATGTTAGTCCCATTGTGTAGTCAGGAAACTGAGTCTCAGCGATAATAGTTATAAAAATTAATGTTTGTGAAGGACCATAAATGGCGGAAGCCGCCGGGCGGGGTCTGGGCTTGAGTATTGGCAGCCGGGCTGGCAGGAGGTGCCACCATGGAGGACCAGGGCTGCCTGCACTGCTAAACCACCAAATACCGTAACCCCATGCTCAAGCTCATGGTCAACGTGTGCAGACACACGCTGTGTGAAAGTTATGTGGATTTGCTGTTTGTGAGAGGAGCTGGGAACTGTTCAGAGTGTAACACTTCACTTAGAAAAAGCAACTTCGGGGTACAACTCTTTGAAGATCCTACAGTTGATAAGGAGGTTGAAACTCGGAAATCAATTTTTTTTAAAAAAAAGTTAATGTTTATGAGTTGAAGCTATGAGAGTTATGTTGCTTAGAATTAAATGAGCTAAAATTGGAATTGGTCATTGCCTTGTCATTACTGTGTTATATAATGGGAATACTAGGTTGAGTTGGAGGAAACTCATCTATCTCTAGTACCTGTATTATTCCTACAATCTTCCTAATAAAATTATGAACATATAATATGTTCATTCATGGGGCCAAAGCTGTGGCGTGGAGCGATAAAGTGTCTGCCTTGTTGGCTCTAGCCTAGGACGGACCATGGATCGATTCCCTGACGTCCCATATGGTCCCCCAAGCCAGGAGCAATTTCTAAGCACATAGCCAGGAGTAACCCCGGAGCTTCAGCGGGTGTGACACCCCCTAAAAAAAAACAAAATAAATACGTTCATTTACATAACTACCTCACTTTCTTTGTTCCCAACTACTGAAGCTATAAGATTACTATATTTTAATTTATAATAGATATAACTCCATGTAGATCATACTCTGGACTGTTAATTTAATTTTACAAACTAATTTGAAAGACAATATCTGAAATTTTAGTACTTTGCAATAATTTTTGAAAACATTATATAAATAAACAAATTATACGCTTCTGTTATGAAAATAATCTATTAGAAGAATTGTGGAGTTAAATCAGTTTCAAATTCTTGAGATAAATACATTGTCTGCACGAATTACACTATATACACTGTTTACTCATTGCATAAAATATAAAATATAAGTAAAGCAAAGAAAAGTAGGATAAAGAAGCCGCAGCAGTAGCACAAGCTGTAAGGCATCTGCCTTGCCCACGCTAGCCTAGAAAAGAATGCAGTTCCAGCCCCTCAGCATCCATATGGTCCTCTAAGCCAGGAGCGCATAGCCAGGAGTAACCCCTGAGCATCATGGGTGTGGCCCCAAAACCAAAAAAAGAAAAAAAAATAAAAAGAAAAGAAAGAAAATAAGGATAAAATAGATAAAAACATACCAAGATTTCCAGAATAATTGACTAACAATAGTTTTTTTCTTAATAAAACCTACATAAAGACAATTTTTTATTGAGTAAAATAAATTGTTGCACTTTCCACCTACAAACTAAACATTTTTCCATCAAATTTCCAGCTCACTGATAAATTAAAATTGTCTCCATTCCTCAATCTCAGAGGAACTCATTAAATTTCTCTTTGGGTACAGCAAATTTATCCCCAAGTAGAGATAAAAGACATTGCAATACACCTATTGTTTCAATAATCTTCTCTCAGACAAAGCAGATAAAAGTAATTCAGAATAATCCATCATAAATGGCCAAATGGAAAGAGAAAATAGAAAAAATCAAGCTATATCCTAAGAAAGAAACTCAATATTTTACAACCTGATTTTAATAAGAAAACAAGGGCTTACAACTTATAAATTATGAAATAATGTTTTACTAAATAACTGAATTTAGAGAAAAGATTATATTACTATTTAAAAATAATTTAAGGAATTATTTTATAGAACCACTGCTGGGCCATATCCTAGTGATTTACAGAGCCTTTAATTATTCAAACTTTGGGGTTCATGTCCTTATGTTTTTTCTCAATTAATTGTCTATCAAGGAATTTAAATATATAGAATTTTGATAGGTTTCTCCGTCCATAGGGACTATAGCTTCTAGCTTATGAGGTCACTTAAATTAGAATCATTTTTTAAGGATTTCCAAAGAATGTTCTGAAAATGATATGTTTCATAATTTACACAAATCTTTGTAAAAGAATTATTGTCACTGAAAGCAAAACAAAAATGGAATAAGAGAAGAAAACCTCATATAGTGTTAGTTAGGAATGTAAATTAAAATAATTACCAGATAGCATGAAAAAGGAAAATAACAATTAAAATACTTTGATTCTTTCAAAAGTAAGGAGGAAATGATCCTTAAAGGAAAAACTCATTATAGAAGGTCACTGGAGTGCAGTATTGAGACAATTAAAGCATGATCATGAGAAAGTTGATCTGAAGAGCATCATCTAATGAGAAAATGAGTGCATAAAAAGGACACAGCAAAACTTAAAGGAAAAGTCAACTTTTTCTAATAAAAAATCTTATTAATTAATCTACTCAATTTTGAATTTCTAATTTTAACTGTATGTTGTAATAGAATGTTTCTGAAATAATACAATTGCATGTGCAGACATTAATTTTTAGTTAATGAGATACATGGCAGTATTTTGCACAATTAGGAAAATTTTAACATTCATAAAATGCTTCCTTAAAACTATACCATGTCAAAGGATAGAATTTTTTAAAACAGGTGCATAGGTAAAAATTATCCTCCTATTAAGAAGTGAACAGAATGGAGGAAATAAAGAGACTTGAAGAGAACTTGAAATTGCTCATTGGATTTTTGTAACTTGACTAATATTTGAATTAATATTTGACTAATATTTTCTACAAAAATTCTACCTATAAATCAGGTCGTCCTTAATATACCAACCTACTGACAATTTTTTGCCAAACATTTATACACATCTATTATTTCAGCAAAAATTACCACCAATCTTTCAAGTGCTAGTACCTTTATTAAGACATCAAATTATGGGGCCGGAGAGATAGTGTAGAGGTAAGGTGTTTGCCTTTCATGCAGGAGGTCATCGGTTCAAATCCCGGCGTCCCATATGGTCCCCCCCATGCCTGCCAGGAGCAATTTCTGAGTCTGGAGCCAGGAATAACCCCTGAGCACTGCCGGGTGTGACCCAAAAACCACAAAAAAAAAAGACATCAAATTATATAAAAACATATGGAAATATCAATATTTCCAGACCTTATTGAAAAATAATGAATTTACAGTTTTTGGAGGAATCTCCATATCGCTTTCCATAAAGGTTGAACTAGACAGCATTCCCACCAGCAGTGGATAAGAGTTCCTTTCTCTCCACATCCCCGCCAACACTGTTTATTCTCATTCTTTGTGATGTGTGCCATTCTCTGGGGTGTGAGGTGGTATCTCATCGTTGTTTTGATTTGCATCTCCCTGATGATTAGTGATGTGGAGCATTTTTTCATGTGTCTTTTGGCCATGCGTATTTCTTCTTTGTCAAAGTGTCTGTTCATTTCTTCTCCCCATTTTTTGATGGGGTTAGATGTTTTTTTCTTGTAAAGTTCTGTCAGTGCCTTGTATATTTTGGAGATTAGCCCCTTATCTGATGGGTATTGGGTGAATAGTTTCTCCCACTCAGTGGGTGGCTCTTGTATCCTGGGCACTATTTCCTTTGAGGTGCAGAAGCTTCTCAGCTTAATATATTCCCATCTGTTAATCTCTGCTTTCACTTGCTTGGAGAGTGCAGTTTCCTCCTTGAAGATGCCTGTAATGTCCTGTAGTGTTTTGCCTATGTGCTGTTCTATATATCTTATGGTTTTGGGGCTGATATCGAGGTCTTTAATCCATTTGGATTTTACCTTTGTACATGATGTTAGCTGGGGGTCTAAGTTTAATTTTTTGCAAGTGGCTATCCAATTGTGCCAACACCACTTGTTGAAGAGGCTTTCCCTGCTCCATTTAGGATTTCCTGCTCCTTTATCAAAAATTAGATGGTTGTATCTCTGGGGAACATTTTCTGAGTATTCAAGCCTATTCCACTGATCTGAGGACCTATCCTTATTCCAATACCATGCTGTTTTGATAATTGTTGCTTTGTAGTACAGTTTAAAGTTGGGAAAAGTAATTCCTCCCAACTGGAAATCGAGCTCCCATACGATCCAGCTATACCACTCCTAGGAATATACCCTAGGAACACAAAAATACAATACAAAAACCCCTTCCTTACACCTATATTCATTGCAGCTCTATTTACCATAGCAAGACTCTGGAAACAACCAAGATGCCCTTCAACAGACGAATGGCTAAAGAAACTGTGGTACATATACACAATGGAATATTATGCAGCTGTCAGGAGAGATGAAGTCATGAAATTTTCCTATACATGGATGTACATGGAATCTATTATGCTGAGTGAAATAAGTCAGAGAGAGAGAGAAAAACGCAGAATGGTCTCACTCATCTATGGGTTTTAAGAAAAATGAAAGACACCCTTGTAATAATAATTTTCAGACACAAAAGAGAAAAGAGCTGGAAGTTCCAGCTCACCTCAGGAAGCTCACCACAAAGAGTGATGAGTTTAGTTAGAGAAATAACTACATTTTGAACTGTCCTAATATTGAGAATGTATGAGGGAAATGTAGAGCCTGTTTAGGGTACAGGCGGGGGTTGGGGGGGGAGGAGGGAGATTTGGGACTTGGGTGATGGGAATGTTGCACTGGTGATGGGTGGTGTTCCTTTTATGACTGAAACCCAAACACAATCATGTATGTAATCAAGGTGTTTAAATAAAAAAAAATTAAAAAAAAAAAGAAAAAGAAAAAACAGAAAAATAATGAATTTAGACCAGGTGAACAGAGTTAAGAAAATTCTAGGAAAATAGTTGTTTGCTTTTAAATATCTTAGAATATTTTATCTTCATAATTTTAAGGTTTAGAAATCATACCATTTTGTTTATTTCTTTTTGGGGGGCATTGGCACAGTGAACAGGGCTTACTTCTGGGTTTAGGAACCACTTCTGGTGGGGCTAATTTGAGGAGTTGGTAGCATAGGTAGTGCTCTGGATAAAAATCCAGGTCAGTCATGAGCAATGCAAGCACCTTATGCTCCGTAAATTCTCCAGCTTATTTTTTTTGTTTTCTTTTTTTTTTTATTTTATTATTATAATAATAATTTTGTTTTTGACCACAGTGAATACATGCTGGGAACGGGGATGGAGAGAGGACAGCTTTGGTGGTAGATATCCTCCTGCTTCAATGTCAATATGTACCTAAAATATTACTGTGAAATATTTGTAATCCAGCTTATTTTTCCTTTTAAAAAATCACTTTATTTAAACACTGTGGTTAAAAGATCGTTCATAATACAGTTTTTTTATGATTACAAAGTTGTTCATGTTTGAGTTTCAGTCATATCATACAATGACTAATACTCTTCACAATTTATATTTCCTGCCACCAATGTCCTCAGTTTTTGCTTCTCCTTTTCCCTGGCCTCTGGCTTGCTTTTATCTCTCTCTTTCCTCTCTCCCTCTTCTTCCCTCCCTCTCTCCCTCTCCCTCCCACCCTCCCTCCCTCCCTCTCTCCCTCCCTCCCTCCCTCCCTCCCTCCCTCTCTCTCTCTCTCTCTCTCTCTCTCTTTTCCTTCGTTTATTTTCTTTAGATACTGTTTTTTGCAATGTTGTTACTGAAGAGTTATCATGCATATCACTTTATCTCTTTATTAACTTTAGCCAAATAAAAATATCTTGTTTCATTACAATTCAGAGCCTGGGAGATAGTACAGAAGTACAATCTTCACAGACCAAGAACCGTGTTTCAAACCTTGACTCTGTAGACTCCAAATGGCACTGTCTCCTCAGGACCTAATAGAATATATGTTATATATAATATAATATAATAATATATTTTATACATAAAATATCATAAATGTAATAATAACAATAGAATATTGCCAAATGTGACCCAGGGCTTCTGAGCTCTGTTTAGATGTGCCTCTGCCCAACCTTTCTGTTCTAAGACTTCTTGTTGCATATTTGTCAGATAACAGTGAATAATCATTCAGAATCTAATTTTTCCTTGTTTCCAGTTGTTAGTTCATGTCTGGACCCTGACAGCAAACTCACTTGCTCTTTAAAGTTTGGAACAGTGAGTTGTATAAGAACTACAAGAGGTAGGAATGTTGTTCTTGCTACATTTCATCATTCTTCATTTCAAAAAGTTATCCAGAAGCTTCCATCAGTTTTTAAGTAAAAACAGGTTTTTTTTTCCCCCAAAGATACTGAGGAATCAGTGGGAGAGGATAAGAAAGGGAGAGAGGTACTCACTCAAGAGAGACCACAGACTTCTCCAAAGGTGGAGTAATTCTGGTACATAAGTCACTGTGAAAATAGGAAAGTTCACATTTTAAGTGCGGGGGTGTGGGTAACATGTTCATGGGCCAGAGAGCACATGTGCGACTTCCATAAACTTGTTCAGCTGACCTCTCCATTCCAAGTTCCAGAAGTGGAAGAGTGTAGCTTTATTCCATCTCGGGCAGGCAGACAGGCAAGCAGGCACTCAGCATCATTTTAGATTACTTTAATTCCAGTTATCATCAGACCTCACTCAGGGGAAAAAATGTACAAACAATAGAACAACAAGCTATTTAAATTTTTCATGTACTTTTCTTTGTATCACTGTAGTATTTGTTTATCACATTCATATCAGCAATGTAATGCGTTGTAAACAATACTATGCATACATGTGCAGTTATAGGTCATGATAGAAATCACAGCCTTTATCGTCTTCATATTATTTTTAATCCCTCAGGCAACCCGGCACATATTTTCACAGTGGCTTTAAGTAAGGTTCAAATTAGAATTTGGAGGGCTATACACAGTGGACTTGCACTCAGCAGGAAGACTGTTACTTGAGGTAAGGAGCCTAGGTATACAGGCGAGGGGCCAGGAAGAATTGTGCCAAGTTCTGGATTCTGTCAGTTTTCACTCCAAAGCACCAGATGCCAATTATTTCTCTGCCATTTTGCACTTGGAAAACATAAAGTATTTTTAATAAAATAGCTCTGAAAAAAATAAATGAAGTGTCATTTAAACATTGACACATATCATCATCATCCAGAATATCGGTTCTGAGTTAAGGGATTAAAACCTGAAAGCCAGATAAGCTTTATCTGAAGGCTATCCTGGGACTAAAGACCAACTGTTCCACATTTGTTGTGCTGATTCCCATGGCTGCCAGACTGTGAGTGCCAAGACTCTATTATGCAGGGATTGGCTGCAGGAAAAAGTCAGTGAAGAGAAGCAACAACAGAGGATCTCTTCCTATCTCTGTTGACTGGGCTACAGTCTGAACTCTGGTCTCCCTCCAAACTGTTTGGATCTCATGACAACTGAGCATTTAAAAATGTTGCTTAGAACTGTCAAGGCAATTTCACCAAGTTTTTGATTCTTCAGGCACATCGTGAAGTTTTCTTATTCTCAAACCCAATACTGCTTCTCAAATTACAAATCTCATTGCATATTTCTTTTTTTCTTTATTTGGTTGTTGCTTTTTTGGGGCCACACACAGTCATACTCAGGGTTTATTCCTGGTTCTGATTTCTGAGATTATTACTAGTAGGCTCAGGGGACCATAAGAGATGCCAAGGATCAAACTCAGGTCAGCACATGCAAAGTAAGTACTCTATTTTCAGTGCTATTCCCTGATCCCTGAGTACCTGAATCTTTTATTTTTTTTTTCACTTTTAAACAAAGTCTATGTGTCCCCTGCATTTTTTACTTTCCTCATGATCCTGTAAGGCTCATGCTAGTCTTCCTTGGCAGCTTTGACCAAGAAAGGGCACTTTTTCCATGTTGCATAATCTTCTAAGTATTATTTTATTAGCCTGCTACTGCCACCTTTCTTCGGGAGACACCTCTGAAGCAATATTCAGGAGACTTGGAGACCATTTCTAAGGAAACTGGACTAACTGAGTTATTTGTTCAGTCCCAGTTCTATAATCTCAGGCCCAGAAGTGTTAGAGTGATAAGGACCATCTTGGTAATACTCTAATCCCAGTGGTATTGTTGGGCCATGCAATATGAGATTTAATTTTGAAGACTTGAAGGCCAGAGTGGTGGCACAAAGGGTAAGGCGTCTGCCTTGCACACACTAGCCTAGGACCCACAGTGGTTTGATCCCCTGGCGTCCCATATGATTCCCAAGCCAGGGGTGATTTCTGAGCACACACCCAGGAGTAACCCCTGAGTATCACTGAAGGGGTCCCAAAACCAATAAATAAATAAATAAATAAATAAATAAATAAATAAATAAATAAATAAAAATAAATTTGAAGACTTACAAAACATGTTGTCTAGTCCACTGGATGATGGAGGCATTGTCATCACTTCATTATTCAGCAGGTATGTTAGCAAATACTGAGAAAATACTTACAACATATACTTACTGAAGCCTATCATGACCTGTGCCCATTACTGTTTACTCCATCACAGGCAGGAATTATCAGGACACAAAACCATATGATGACTGAAATCACTAGGGAAAAATACACCCTATTTTTTCACATTTCTTATTTACTTATTGAAGGTGGGTGCCTTTCAATCTTTGTTCTGTTGCATCAGAGGGGTGGAGTAATAAGAATATAACAACAGATGTTTGGGTAAGAGCAAAGCGAAGTCATTAAAAAATTACACTGGTTAGATGGTAATACACAGAGGAAACATCCAAAGAGAAAAACCTCCTTAGCATAGTTAGAATCTTGTAGTAGAATCTTGCCTCTGAGCTGCTAAGGTAGGATGTGTTTGCTTTCTAACCTCTATAAATTAGCCAATTTGGGGAAATCACTAATTCCTAATGGCTAGAGATATGTCTAATTCCAGGCTGGAAATGAGTTAGATATAAAACTTTCAGAACTAGTCAGAAGAGGGAATGTTATGTCTACATTTGGGGCAAATCCCAGGAAAAGCAAACCTGCGCTAGTTCTAGAAACTAGTTTTAGGAAGATGCAGATAATATCTTTGCTGAGCTAACCAATTCTAGGAACAAGTGACAACAGAACTGAGTAACAATGAAGCATAGAGATTTTCAATAACAGCTGATGGTTTTAGCAGGGATATAGCATGTCAGGCATTACAAGCTTGGCATCTCCTCACAGGGCTTCTTGTTGACCCCTGGGGCTTTGTTTACTATTATTGCAAGAACTGTTCCTGTACACCAGGGGTCTCAAACTCAATTTACCTGGGGGCTGCAGGAGGCAAAATCGGGGTGAGACAGGAACACATAAGTAATCTCACACAAAAAAGTCTGCAAACAAAATAATTAACAGTTTTAATTATTTCTTCTGAACATGAATAAAACATTGAGTGAAGATCATGAACAGTTCTTCTGAACATGGCATCTTTTGCCTATTCCTTGCTGCCAAAGACTTGACAGTGCTTCTTCTCACAAATTTTAACCACTCTTGGCTTTAGAGAAGAAGCAGTTGAGACCCTCAGTATGGCTTGAAGATGATCATCATTAAGTCTAGACCTGTACTTAGACTTATTGAAGTTTAATGTGGAGAATACTTTTCACACAAATATGTGCTCCCAAAAAGGCACCTGGTGTGCTTGAACATTCTGGAAAGCTCAGGGAAGCTGGGGGCAATTCTCTTAAAAATTGCCCATGCATGTCTGCTTTTCCACTAATCTCCATGAACTTGGTTTTGAGATCAGAGTTGCATTGCAGGCCAATGAGCTCCATTTGAAGCACAGAAGGGGCATCTTGCACATCAAAGGAAAGGGGGTCCACAAAAATTTGGAAAGTGGCTTTGTGCTTTTTGAAGTCTGCAAATCTGTGATCAAATTCTTTCCCTAGCTTAAAAATAGCATCAACATATTTCTCAACACTGAATGGTATGCCTGCATTCACAAGTTCCTTGCATGCTGGGAAACAGCAAAGGTTTGTCTGAGAGAGCTGGGATTTCCATAACACAAGTTTTGTGGAGAATGCTCTCACGTTGTCATAGGCAGCACTGATAAGGTGCCCCAGGCCTTGTAACATCTTGTTTAGTACATTCAGCTTATGTGTGATGTCAACAAGAAAACCTAAGTCCATGAGCCATTTGTGATCACTCAACTCAGAAACAGCATTCCCATCCTTCTCCATAAAGGCTTTCACTTCTTCTCTCAACTCAAAACATCTTTTCAGGACATTTCCCCTTCTGAGTCAATGTACCTCAGTGAAATAGAGCACATCTCCATATTCTGACCCCAATTCCTCTAAAAAAGCACAGAAGCTCCTGTGCTTTAAGCCCCTGGATCTGATTTGGTTTATGCATTTCACAACAGATATCACATTGTCACACGGCAGGGATTTACTGCAAAGGGCCTGCTGATGGATAATGCAGTGAAGAGCAATGGCCTTCTCTACACCCTCCTCTTCAAGGTTTTTTTGAACAAGGCCACCAGTCCATTTTTCCTCCCTGTCATTGATGGTGCTCCATGGGTTATTATTGTAACAAACCTCTTCCATGGCAAATCTGCATTCTCAATGGCATCACACAGATGCCGAAATATCTCATTAGTGGTGGTCTGGCCATGCATTGGAATTATTGTGAGCAGCTCCTCTGTCAATTCAAAATTGCAATCAACACCACGGACATAAATTGTGAGCTGTGCAGTGTCTGTTATATCTGTGCCCTCGTCAAGAGCAACTGAGTATGCATCAGAACTTTTGGCTTTCTCACACAGTTGATGATAAATGTCACTTGATATGTAAGAAATGCACTCTGCCACAGTGTTGGCAGAAAGGCTAATTTTGCTAAACTGACCTTTCTTTTTTCTGACAGTTAATACTTGCACCCTGTAACATGCATTTTTTTTTTAACAAACTCTCCTTCTGTGAATCGCTTCCCTGCCTTAGCAATCATCTCACTAACCATGTAACTAGCTTCAACTGATGCAACATTCTCTTTGGTTGCTTTCTTGAAGAAATCTTGTTGCCTCATTAGACACGCTTTAAGACTGACAACCCGCTTGGCTCTCTCTTTTCCTTGATATTTTGCACTTTCCTCAGCATGTTTAGTTGAATAATGGCCTTTCAAGTTGTATTCCTTGTGCACTGCAACTTTCTCTGAGCAAATAAGACATGTGGGGATGCCCCTGTACTCAACAAAGAAATACTGCGTCTCCCACTTTTCCTGAAATTGTCTGTGCTCATCATCAATCTTTCTCTTCACTGCAGGCTTTGATAAGTCATGATGAAGGTATGGCAAAATCTAATTATGTAATAAACTTCTCTCCCTTCTCTCCTATAGGCCTCCGATAATGCAAGGGACAGCGGGCGGGAGCAGCGGAAATGACGTCTGCGCTAGGCGCAAAGTATTCGTAATTATTCGCTTACCGAATATTTGCAGTAAAAATCGCATTAGTAAGAAAAATCGCATTAAACATTTGCATACCCTGAATGGAACTGCTCAGGGTATGCGAATGTTTAATGCGATTTTTCTTACTAATGTGATTTTTTTTTGCAATTATTCGGTAAGTGAATAATCGTGAATGATGTAATATTTAAAGGCTGGACGCCGGCCACAAAATGGACGGAGGGCCGCAAATGGCCCGCGGGCCATGAGTTTGAGACCCCTGCTGTACACTGTTAAGAGCTTCTATTCATAAACATCCCACATTTCTTACTAACCATTATTTTTCTCCTGTTTTCACTCCTTTTTCCACCTAGTTCAGAATAATTGTGCATGACTCTAATGTTCTCTCATAGTAAAACTTTGAGATACTTTCACTGATGCTATTCTTGTATTCATGTTAGAAAATTGTATCCTCTATTTACATTCAATGTTTTTGGCTGAAAGCTGGAGGCCAGTCTCATTACACTTTTTACTTTATATGACACATTTAATTCACAACCCATTTTCATTGGCTCTTCCTTCATTCTTGTTACCAGGTTTGAGGCTACTTTTTTAATTCACTGAATTATTTATCATATGTGAAGTTGGACTATTGTTCATCTCACTAAAGAGCGATTTGCTGCTATTACTTAGTAATAAAGTGGTTGTACCATTTTGCCTTCTCATTGAACATAAAAGAGAATTCTTGATCCACTTCCATGCCAACAGTTATAAGTATTCTAGATTTGGGTCATTCTATAGGTAATTTGGATTATTATATTCTAGTATCTGCAATATTTCTTCTCTCAGTGTATCAATCTTTGTAGTTTAAGAGCTCTAGAGCACATGTTTTTTGGATGTATATATTTCTCTTTAATGAAAATAAAAATATTTCATTTGTAAATATGACGGCAAACAATGATAATATTAGTTCCTTTCTAGAAGAAGTAAAAGATTAGCTTATTTATTTTAAAATTTTTTCTTCAAAGTAGAAGACAAACTAACTTTGTTTATAATCTCCAGTGAACGGTAAAAGACAAGTTTTTCTTAGTAAAATATACTAAAAAAGTAAAAATAAGTCTTGAAATAAAAAATGCAAACTATATTATAACAGTTAAAAACTGGGAGCAGGGGACAATAAATCAGTAAAATATTTAGATTTGATTTATGGTAGGAGTCAAAAAGAATTATTTTAAATCATGTAATATTTGTCACCTGTTTTATTTAATTTTTTTGGCCAGATAACTTTTGACATGATAGTGTTTCTTCTATCCTTGGTATTTTCCAAACTAGGCACACAATTACTTTGAATTCCTCAACCCAAGGACTTTGCAAAATATGATGGTAGTGTCTCTCTAATGTCTTTGTAATAGCTAAGGCTTTGGGACTAGGAAGAAAGAAGTTTTATCTAGAAGAGAAAGGGAAAAGGGCATCTCTGATCACAGCTAGAGGGAAAGAGAACAGAGTTCCACAAGATAAAGTAGAGGTCAGTGCTTGGCATGTCCTGTGTTTATCAGCAACATGACAGTGCTCAAAATGTGAAGGCAGAGTTAACTTACAGGGGTTCCCTGAAGAAGTAAGGGCTTTCCATAATACCAAATTGCTCTGTAAATTAGCACTGTAGGGAATCATTTGAGTTTGGTGTGTTTGAGAAGTGTAAAATATCCTGTTGGTTTGAATCATGGACATAACCATAAAGAGCAGAAATAACAGAACAGAGGGTCTTTCTAAGTATTTGATTTTGTATAATTCATGCAATTTCTCCTTTTAATCCTTTAGTGGAGAAGATTATAACTGAGTTGGATTTTCCTAGTCCCCTGATGGTATGCAGACTAGGTATCAATATCTTCTTTTTTTTTTTTGGTTTTTGGGCCATTTGGTGACACTCAGGGGTTCCTCCTGCCTCTGTGCTCAGAGGGGGATAGAACCGAGGTCAATCCTGGATCAGCTGTGCGCAAGGCAAATGCTCTATCACTGTGCTATCACTCTGGCCCCATCAGTATATTTTTAACAAGATGTTTTTATATATTTTCCACTTAAAATATTTTTCAGCTCTTGGTACATTTATCAAGTTTATTATACATAAATTCAGAAAGTAGGATAGCTTTTTAAATTCTATTTTATATCTGTCAGAGTCACAACTATTTTGATGAAAATGTTAAAGATCCCCTGCCTTCACCAACATGAGATAAAGTTACTGTCAAATTTTTTACTTTCTGCCTTAATTACTTAAAAAATATTGATGTCATTACAGAATAATACATTTAATACAGTGAACTCAAACTATTTTATATTATTCATAGAAGTTACAATATAGAGCATCCATTTCATTTAAAAATCCCAGAAGATAAATATTGACAATAAAGAAATTAAGTATTATAAAGTTTATCATCAATTATAAACATAAAAATAAATATTTTAATATTTATTGTTGAAAACTCAATCACATAATGAGGTATATATGATATACATCCATATGTTTTTCATTAATTTAATATGTAAATAAATGACAAGAGAAAAAGTCAAGATGAAAAGAACATGATAACTAAAATTACAATTGTAATTTTACATAATTAATGTTGTAATTCTTTTGAAAGTGATTAATACATTGAAAAGTAATAATATTTAAATAACTGAATTAGGTAAAATGCTAATGTTCTGTGATAAATAGAAGCTGTAATCCAAAACAGTGAAATGTATTTCTTCATAACTATTTATAATAAGCTTTCATTAAAAATCTAATATCATATTTACTCATATTTTATTGTTAATATAATTACCATTAAAATGTTACCATGTCCATATATGGCACACATAGTTTATAGGAAGCAAAATATACTTAAAAATATAATGTATTGATTTGTACTACCTGCTACAATTGTTTAAATTCTTAAAGTTTAATCCATTTGTTAGAAAGATCTGGTAATAACTAACTCACTTTATTTAAAATAAAAACCAATGCAAGTTGTTTACTACCAGTATTATACAAGTTTTATTTGCTCTTACATTTCTACCTTTGTCTATACTTTCTGTTGAGATGAGTTACTAATTGAAATAAATCTGGGTTGTTTTTACCATTTTTTTTTCCAGAAAAGTACAAAGAAGTGAAATTCCTGTCTTTCCATTCTTAGAAGTGTCAATTTTAGAAAAATCCTGAATTAAGTATTTACACCTTGCTTCCCTTTGACATTCCCTCTTATCAAATCTAAGCATGCATTAAGAAAAAATACTCATCATCACTCTAGTATTATAGAAGTACAAATCAGAACAAGAATTCTTGCCTTACACAGGTAAAAATGGCACGTAGATAAAAGACTGAAAACAACCAATGCTGGTAGGAATGTGCTGAAAAGGGACCTCTCTTTCACTGTGTCTGAGAATAACATCTGGATCAGTCTCTACAAAAAACTATATGCAGTTGACCAAACAAATTAAAAAAGTACTTCCATATGATATACAAATTTCACTTTCTTCTATGTATCTCAGTAACCTTAACTTGGATAGAACTGTTACCATATTTTTAATTTATTTTTTGTTTTTTTGGGGCCACATACAGTGACACTCAGGCGTTACTCCTGACTATGCACTCAGAAATCACTCCTGGTTCAGGAGATCGTATGGGGCAAATGCTCTACTGCTATGCCACTGAGTCGGCCCCCCAAAATGCATATTTTTTAAAATTATAAAGGATGCCTTTTGTTTTTTGTGATATTTCTTTGTGCAATGAATTCATCACTCTGTGACAACATATTATATGTGTATTTCACTTTACACAAAATAAAATTTATCAACACAATAATTACTCAGTAATACATAAATATCACAAAATATTTCAATCAAGTGTTTAGTAAATGTACATTTTTAAGGTAAAATGTATTATATAAATATTTATACTTGGTTTTGGGGTTATACCCAGCAGCACTCAGGGGTTACTCCTGGCTCTATGCTCAGAAATCGCTCCTGGCAGGCTACAAAATACTTTTGTCTCCTGCAACCAACCCATACAACCATAAAATTAGAGACTAGATGCTTTCTATGTATATGTATTTTTAAAAAAGGAAAAGGAAAGTTCCAAAACTTATTTCACATGTTGAGAGTAACAGAAAAACACCACTGATAGAACCTAAGAACTCTCACTTTTATAAAATGAGGGAAAACTTCCCATCAGTAGCTGATTCTATCCAAAGACAAACTCCTCCAAATGCCTCTCTCTGTGATGCTCCTCACTCCAAAGTAGTGGATCTTCTTAAATCTATTTCTCCTCATGCTTATAACTAGAATAATCTTGAGAGGTTTTCTCTCTTTCCCTTTATCTACTCAGCACCTAGTAAGTGAGCAATTCTAGAAATTAACCAAACTAAATCCTACTGACTTCATTACACAAGCAATATAAGTAATTAAAAAAATAAGAAACTGTGGTACATATACACAATGGAATATTATGCAGCTGTCAGGAGAGATGAAGTCATGAAATTTTCCTATACATGGATGTACATGGAATCTATTATGCTGAGTGAAATAAGTCAGAGAGAGAGAGAAAAACGCAGAATGGTCTCACTCATCTATGGGTTTTAAGAAAAATGAAAGACACCCTTGTAATAATAATTTTCAGACACAAAAGAGAAAAGAGCTGGAAGTTCCAGCTCACCTCAGGAAGCTCACCACAAAGAGTGATGAGTTTAGTTAGAGAAATAACTACATTTTGAACTGTCCTAATATTGAGAATGTATGAGGGAAATGTAGAGCCTGTTTAGGGTACAGGCGGGGGTTGGGTGGGGAGGAGGGTGATTTGGGACTTGGGTGATGGGAATGTTGCACTGGTGATGGGTGGTGTTCCTTTTATGACTGAAACCCAAACACAATCATGTATGTAATCAAGGTGTTTAAATAAAAAAAAAATTAAAAAAAAAAATAAGAATGATTCTAATCTATTTCCTTCTCTCTGTGCCTATCTTTTCTAACTTTTTATACATGGTTCTCAAGTTCAATTACTAATTGTTTTATCTATAAGCTTCTTTTAACCCAGCAGTGACCACTCTGGTATTATCTGAAAATAGAAGTCCATAGATTAAATTATATCCTTCAATGTACATAAATCACTCTGCTTAACTGAGAGTATTTAATGAACATTTGCCCTTTAATAATTTTTTTTTAGTCATACTTCTAAGTTTTATTCTAGAGTAGCCTTTCCACATTCACACATATCACATTTATTTGGAATCTCTCTTCTCTCTTGCATTTTTATTTGCAAATGAATAAAAAGGTACTTAAGCTCAGTTCCTGTCAAAGAAAATAGAAGTCAACAATTAAAATTTATTTTTTAATTTTTTTTCAGAAAAGAAACCTTGATGCACAAGACACAGTAGGTGGTATTATATTGGGTAGACTTCTTTTATAGTACTCACTACTATATTGCTTAGTATTCTAGATGTAAAAATTATGTTTATCCAAAAATGCTCCATTCACAATAATGAAAGCTTCATTTAGCAAAATTCACCCCTGCCATAGATGAAGTGCCTAGAAATTGGAAAATCTTTTCCCTCGGAAGTATGGCTCAATTTATATTTATTTATTTATTTATGTTTAGTACTTATTTTTCCCTAATATATTTATTTATTCTTCATTCAATTATTTCTTAAGCAATCTGACCCATCCCATAAAGGTCAGGCCTCCAACTACAATCTATGAATAGATCTCTAACGTCTGTCTATAAGTGGGCTTGTATTTGTATGCAGTAAACCCATCTATGTTTGCCTAGTATATACTGTAAACAATCCATGCCTATATTGTATATAGCCACTCTCATATATTAACCTTAACCTCCCCCCTCTCCTGTTCAGAACTCCTTCTATCCTCTCACCCCTTCAATCCTAATCTGTTGCGCCCCATTCAGAAAGGGCACACATCAAAAAAGTGTTGCACTCCTGAAAGAGAATTATTTGCCAAAAAGGCCCGCTTAGAGCAGTCAAAATCAGTTGACCCTTTGCATTGAGTGTTTGGCCATAATTCTAAAGTGGCTGTAACTATCTCTCTATTTTTAACCATTATTAAAAATCAGGCCTTAGCAATTCTTTCTAACAAAGAAGGACAGTACAAATCCCGCCAAAAGTTTACCACTGATCAAGCTCTTGTGATCTTTGCTACTTTGGCGCCAAGATCATGTTTTTTCCAAAACTTAGCTCATAGTAAACCAATTTTCAGTTTTCCCCCAAAACTCTAAAATATTTCTCTCTTCCCACTTCCCTGAAAATTACCTGGTTTTCCCCTGCTTACCCAAAACAAAGCTAACCCAAAACAAAACTTCTTTTCAACTTCAGTATTGGTTCTTTAATGTGAAAATTTTATCCATGGTCTTTCATTCTGTTTCCCACCTTCTTTGATGTCAAAAATTACACCCTGCATTCCAAACCTCAACCTTAAAAGCTACACAGCTCAAAAAATAAATTTGTCTTCTTCTTTCTAGACGCAAGTCCCCATGCATTCTGTGTGGTCTCATTCATTTCATATTTCATAATTCATATTTCATATTAGCCTCTTCGTTCTCCCGTTTGACTTCCAGTGGGAAAATGAACTCCCTTATGTTATTGCTTAGGAACTTTTTATCTCATCAGAATAAAACAGTCCGCAGCACTAATCTATTATCTCTCCCTATTTAGCTTTCTTTACTCTCAGTTCTTAACTCATTAGGAACTGAGACCAACCCCCTTCTCCAATAAGCTACCACCCAGATCCCAAAGTGAAAGAACACTCTCTCAGTCCTCCTTCTGGTGTCCCGACAAGAAGCTGCCACCATCACTCATTCTATGCGGACCTTTTTCTCACACACATCCCACTAAATATGGACTGTTGTATTCTAGCTACCACAGTCAGCACCAGAAGGACTCAATAAGACCACAGTGTGGGATGAAAATGTGCCCTGAATCTCATCTTCTCACCCAAGACTATCTCAAAAGACTTAATGGGGATATTTATATTTTCTATCTACATTCAATTCCTTAATAGTTGTACCTCTTAGTGTTTTTATTCCATATGTAAAGGTAGCCTCCCCATCCCCTTTGTAAAAATTTGTTGTTATTATTATTATTATTATTATTAATTTTGCTTGTTCTGGTTCTGCTTAGTATGAAATAATCAAAGAAAAATCTTGCTTGGAATAAAAGTTCAGGTCAGATTGTATAACCTGCCATTTTTACCCTCTAATGCATTAACAATATAATATGGCAACATTCCTTTTTGCATAGGCACACTAAATGGGAAAATACTATATATAAAAACAAGCTCCTATCTACTAGGGATAAGAACCCAGGACTTTTTGCAATACAGGGACACCTTCCACGGTGAACATTTGTCATGGGGACTTGACTTAGACATCATGTGATCAGACATCAACTGTCCTAACCCATACCCAGATCCCAACCTTAGAACTGACACACAGTTCCCTATAACAGTTCCCTAATGGTGAGATAAAATCAGAAGACTCCATCCTTTGATCTGTGCCAAAACCAACATCACAATTACAGAAGACTGACTGCAACACTGTGACAGAATAGAACTTCTGGAACCATAAAGGAAGACGCTATCCTAGACTTCATCCTAAGAGCTGTGCAAAAACCATTATCTTTAATTATAGAAGACTGACTTTGACAACCACAACTGAGCAGAACATTTCCTGGCACCATAAAAAGACTTGAGGGTTTGACATTGAACATGACTGGAGCATGTAGTTGATTCCATGATAGTATGCTTCAAGGGTGGAGAAACTCTGTATCTCTTAGGCCAAGGAAATTTTCTTTCTAATATTCCCAATATATAATGTGCTTATGCAAAAATAAATAAATAAATAAACTTGCCACACCAGCCCCTCCTTCCTTTTTTGTTTTGTATTTTTTTGTTTTTATTTTTTTCTTCTTTTAAATTTATATTTCTAGCTTCTAGACAAGGAATCTATCTGCTTTTTTTTCCCCAACAGAACCATAGACCATGAGTAATCTGTTCTGCCTCATAAACTGAGAAAAAAAGTGGATATTACTAGGGGCAAGCAGTCTCACAAACATTGAGTGAAAATAAAAATGATCAGCCCTAAATATCTGAACCAAAGTCAATGATAATAGAATCAAGAGACCCAAACTACAACAAGCTATACACAAAAGGGACCTGTTACACTTAGAAGTACAGGGAGCTAAGGGTGGAGGTATGGGATGTATGCTGGGAACAATGGTAGAGGGAGGTCAACATTGATGATGAGAATTGCTCTAATTCACTATCACTATGTACCTTAAATATAACTGAAAAAGACTTGTAATTCACATTGGTCTCAACAAAAATTAAAAAAAGGACCTTGGAAGTAACTAACAATTAAATAACTCATAAAAATACCATTGGTGAGCTTTGTTTCCTGTAGTGTTAATGTGTTTCCATAGTAGATAATAAGACCCAGGATTTATTATAAAAATCGACATCTACCCTCTATTGAAGTTCTTTTATTTTTCTTGAAGTTCTCCTATCTTCCATTAAAGTGCATATGGAATGAAAGTGGGAATCAATAGTACATTTGCTTCTCTTTTGCCTCTGGGTCTGGTACAATTTTTCTGATGGAATCTGAACAGTACCTCTGTAGACAAGAGTGTCTCTAAAATACAGATTTTAGAATTTCAGCCTCAATGTTGGGAAGATTTCAAAAAAGGCATACATGGGGCTGAGATCAAATTTGAGGCTTCAAAGGACAGGAACCTGAGTCCCTTTGAGTATTATTTAAAGTAACTCTAGGAGTAAAAGATAATATCAAAGTTGATGATAGATAACATTTCAATATAATGGCTTAAAAGTCAGATCTATGTCAATCTTGTTCGAACTCATTAAGCTAAGGCTTATTTCCAGACTTTATTTACATTAGAATATTAATAGTAAAAAAATAAGTGTAATGGAAAATTGACCAATTGCGCATTTCAATAGGGTAAAGACTTAAACCCAACCTCTGGAGAATTTTATTCATTAGTTTTGTATTATTTTGGGCAGAACTATTAGTGGTTCTGCACTTAGAGATTACTCTGGACAGGGCTGGGGTGGGGATGTAAGGAGTGCCAGGGACAAATACTAGTCAAGTGCAAGGCAAGTGCCCTACCTACTGCACTATCGCTAATGCTCCTCTCAAGCATTTTTTTTTAAGTCTGGTATAAATTAAACTATCTTCTATATTCCATGTTTTCATCTCACCCCAGATTCTGGTGACAAACATTCTGATTTTAAAATTTTAACTAGGGACAGGAGTGATATGACAGTGGATAGGACATTTTCCTTGCATGTAACCAACACAGGCTCAATCCCTGACATCCCATATGGGTCCCTGATTCAGCCAGGAGTGAGTTCTGAGCACAGAGCTAGTAATAACTTCTGAGCATCACTGGGTGTCCCTCACAAATAAAAAACAAAACCAAAATAACCTGATAAAAATAAAAAAATTAACTACTAAAGATATTTTATACTAGTAGAATCATACTATCTTGTGTTTTTTGATTACTCTACATCTGCAGTAGTTCTGAGAGGACCATAAACTATTTATTCATTTCCTTTCTTTAGACATTTACATACTTTTTTTGTTTGTTTGTTGTTGGTTTTTGGTTTTGGGGTCATACCCAGTGATGCTCAGAGGTTATTCCTGGCTATGCACTCCGAAATCACTTTTGGGACCATATGGGATGCAGTGGGATCAAACCATGGTCCAACCTAGTTCAGCCATATGCAAGGCAAATGCCTTACTGCTGAGCCACTGCTCCAGCCTCGACATTTACATATTACTTTTAACTCTAAGCTACCGTGAAGAAAATGTTTATAAACATGGACATACACAAATATTACTTCTAAGGCCTGCTCTCAGTTCTTTTGACTATTGACCCAGGGGTGAAACTGCGGTTCTTATAGCATAATTTTAATTTAATTTTGTAAATGTTAGTCATATTTTTACATAGTAAAGCTCCATTTTGCATTCTCTCCATGATTAGAATTTTAGTTTAGCCTCACCCTTACTAGTATTTATTTTGTTCTCTGTGTGCACATATTTTATAGTTATCATCCTAATATATGTGAGAAATAACTTATCATGATTTGGTTTTTGAGCACCTGTCAGTAATTTAAATTATATATTCAGAAAGATTATTACTTTATTATTTTATTATTTATTACACCTTTATTACTTCAGGCAGTTTCTTATCAAAATATAGTTTTTATATATGCAATATAATTTTTCAAAATTATTTAAATTTTTCTATGATTCTATGAAGTTGATTTTCCCTTTCTTGATTAAGTTATTTGATGCTCAGTCATTTTTAAATTTGACATAACCTAACATATCTATTTTTATTTTTATTTTCCTGAGATTTTGGTGTTCTATCTAAGAAGTAATTGCCAAACCAGTGTCATAAATCATGATCCTAAAACTTGAATAATTTTAGGTTTTGCAATGAATCTCTGCTGTATTTCAAGGTAATTTATTTGGATGTCAAGGTTCCACTATTGTTTTTATGTGTGAGTTCTGTAAAGTATTTGTTAAATTTCTCTATTATAAAATATTGGCACCTTTATAAAAATCATTTCATGATTTTTACAAATACTTATTTCTGGGATCTCTTGTTACATTGTTTTGACCTTTATTTTCTATTTATGGTAATAGCATTATTATTTGATCAGTGTAATTTTGTGTGATTAGTTTTTGTGGCACAATCAAGCATGCTCAGAATTTACTTGGCACTATTCAAGGAACTATATAAGTTACAGGAATCAAACCAGAGACTGCCACATGCAAGACAAGTATCTAAAGTCCTACATTATCTCTATCCTATTACCATAATTTTTATTTTACTAAATTTTTATAAGTGTGACTTGGAACTTTGTTTTTATATTCAGCTTTTTAGATCAGCACTCTGAATATATAATTCTTTTGGGGGGAATTTGGATTTTTGGGCCACGCCCAGTTGTGCTCAGGTGTTACTCCTGGCTTTGCACTCAGAAATCACTCTTGGCAGGCTCTGGGCACCACAAGTTTGACTTCTATTACAATCAGCAAATTAGGAAGTGGAAAAATGATAGAGGTGACAGAAGATATTATTTTCTCACTTGCAGTATTAGGTTAATAAATTAAATTGTTATAGCTAAGAAAATAAACAATAAAATTGTTTCTATGGAAAGTTAATATACATAAATCAATGAATCACATTACATAGATCAATGAATCCAGAGATAAGAATACTCCCTGTTTACTGTTAAAATGCAAAGATAAACTTGTTGAAAGATAATCTAGGTTAGAGTTCTGCCTCTGGAAAACTGAGAAAGGGCAAAGGTGACATGAAGTTAAATTCTCTTGAATTTTTGACATCATCCATAGTACTCAAAGGCGACTCCTGGCTCTGGCCTCAAGGGTCACTCCTGGAAGTGCTCAGGAGTTATTCCTGGAAACTCCTGGCTCTATGCTGAGTTCAATATTTAGGAGTACCTGATAGACCATCTGTGGTGCCAGACAGGAGTTAGCTACATATATGGAAAATGACTTAATCCATGTACTCTGGCCCTAAATTCTATTTTGATGTTATAAATTTATTAGCCTATTGTATTAATTATAGAAATGACTTCATTTACAGTTTTGTTTCTATATTTACATATATGGAAATGTAAAAACACACAGAAGAGCAACTTGTGCAAAGAAGGCTTAAACATCTGCTACAGCCAAGGACAGAATTCTATTTTTCAGCATTCAGAAGCTAAGACCTTTTACCAAAGAAATAAACCAAGCACCATACTGACTTTGCTCTAGGCAGGTGCAGTCATACATAGCAAACATTAACATTTGTCAGGGTGGAAAATTATGCAAAAGAGACTAGGCTGAATTAGTTGTTGGTAATGTTATTATAGGCCAAGAGAAAAACAATTCTCAATGTTTGGCATTCCATTTTCCCTGCAAGGCTGAATTATGCGAGTGGGTGAAAAACAGTGAGGTTTATTTGTTGTATACAGATTATTCCATTGTTAATGTTTTCTACTCATTGATTGTTTCTTTTATTTTATTTTTTCCTGCCAATGTTCAGGGGGAAAAAAAAGTCAAGTGAAACCATTCTTGGGACTGCCAACTGTTACTAGGATTGAACTTGCTTCCATAGCAACAGACCCATTATCAGGACAGCTCTTAGGCACATACAACAGCTTCAACCCATTAACTGGGATCCTGCAGGCAGGATTTCACATAAACTTTCGCTGCTGCAGAAAATATGTGTTTCTTTTGCCATGCTTTATTTTCAAGTCTGAATTTCTTTTCTTCCACTATTTACATGTATCTCAAGAAGATTTTTTTATTTATTTAAAGAAAATATATCACATAGTTGACACAATTGATCATAATATATTTGTTGCAGGAAGAACAAAGGCAAAGTTATTTAGTAAAATAGAAAGACTAATGAGATGGAAGAGAAAGAAATGGTTCAGTAGCAAGTATATTGTTGAAAATCATTGAATGACCAGTTAACTCATTAAAGGCCCAGCAGAAGGTTTAATAAACTTTCTTCTTCTTCTCTCTCTTTTTTTAAGGATAAAAGTTAATTTTTTATTTTTAATTCCCTAAAGATTAAGTTAAGCAATCAATACAGTACAAAGAAAGCCATGAAAACACCATACCCATACATTCTTCTATATCCATCGTTTGGTAATCTTAATGATATGACTAGTGTTTAGTATTGTAGTCCAGTTGCTCTACATAAAAAAGCCCATATTAAATGTGTTTGTCCATGTTAAGGGAAAGGGAATTTTACATGCAGCAACTATTTTAGCTCAAAAATGAATAAAATAAAATATCTTTAAGACTTGAGGAAGTGGGACATGTGAATTCCTATAGAATGAAACAAGTAATTGTAGCTAAGTACATGAAACACATATCCTGTTTAAACACACAGAGCATATACCCTGCTTTCCCTAATTCCCTAAACACAGAGCACTTTTTTTAGGGGTAAAGACACAGTGCTAACAGCCTTCTTTAACCTAAGCTGATTGGCTGAGACATATTATAAAATATCCAATTCTCACCTAAAATAGAGATTTCCCCTCTCCTCGACCCTGAAGTGGGTCATGGATAGTTTTTTGTAATCTACTCACCTGGGATCTGACCTCACCATTGACATTTACATAATATCTCTATTAATTTAAAGTTACTTTGGGACTTAAGATATTAACTAATCATTTTTAATATTCAAGATACATATATATTATTTTCACATTTTAAGAGACAAGTTTAAACATAAAGCAAAACAACTTTTTAGTTCAGCTATCAACTGCACTGAAATCTGAGCCCCATTCCTTATTAATTCAGAGTTGTCTTTAGTTATCTTTTATTTATTTATTTTTTGTTTTTGGGGTCACACCCAGCAGCTCTCAGGGGTGACTCCTGGTTCTACACTCAGAAATTGCTCCTGGCAGGCTCAGGATGCCGGGATTTATACCACCATCCTTCTGCATGCAAGGCAAATACCTTACCTCCATGCTATCTCTCTGTCCCCCTTTAGTTATCTTTTATATCAGAAATTTCTCATGCTCCTCTGTTTCAAGCCCTAATAAAATTATTGTTCTCATAGAAGGACTCCTCAAAGTGTATCTCACTCAAGTCCTCAATGAGTGTGAGATTCAGGTTTAATCTGATCAGCTCATGTTCATCTGAGAGCTGCTTGGAGTGTGTCTTTTGAGCACAGAAATGAGAGAAGCTTCAGAACTCTACTGAATTTTCCAAAACAAAATTAAATATTTAAAATAAAAATAATTCCAAGAATAAGAGATGTTCTGTTGTAGTTGCAGGGAAGAGAGAGCATGCCAGATAAAGCAAAGACAAAATACAGAGACAATGAGTAGAATAAACTCTTTGAGGGCATTTTTCTAAAATATGAGAAAATTTGTGCAGAAGTTAGAAAAAGTGGGAGTTAAGCACGCTTAATTGGGAAAACAGTAGAGACATACAAGAGAAAATGCAAACCTGTGATCTGGGAGAATTTTGGATCTATGTCTTTCAGTGATGGAAAATGCTGGGTTTTACTGAACAAGGAAACATAATTGCCTTGATTCAAATATAGGGCCTAAAGCAAAGCTGAGTGAATAGGATGGACAAGTATAGGTTTGGATAAGTTTAGATAAATAAGTCTATGAAAGTTCATAATCAATGTAAAAACTTCAATAGCTGTGGTAATAAAATATTTCAGAAAATTTTTTGCGCATTTCTGTTGTTTTATCTGTTACTTAGTTTCTAGTAAAATTTGTGAAAAGACTAAGATTCAGAATTTAAAATTTCATGGGAGTTGACTAAAAAGAAATATATTTTAAAGATAAGTGGTAAAACAAATGAATTAAGTATATGACTGAACTTCATTTTCTGGGAAACTAACAAATCATATTACTCAATGTTCAGCTAGGAAATAGAATTTAAAAGAAAGATCAAAGGAATTGTATTTTCTCCTTGAACTATATACAAACACACAGTTGCAGTACTATGCAAAAGGAAGAAGTCCAGCACTGGTAGTTTCTAAATAGTGCAACAGAAAGGAAGGTGCAAGTAATACAAGATCTAAGTAATTTTAATTGGGTCTGAGAATTTTAATAGAATAATAAGAGGGGCCAAAGGGATAGCACGAAGGTAGGGCATTTGCCTTGTATGCGGAAGGATGATGGTTTTAAACCTGGCATCCCATATGGTCCCCCTGAGCCTGCCAGAAGCAATTTCTGAGCCTGAGTGCTGCTGGGTGTGATAAAAAATAAGAATGATAAGAATAATAAGAATGATAAGAGAAGAAAAAAGATAGTGGCTAGTTAAAGGTATGAATTGTTAGCAATAATTATACTGTGAATAGTTTGACTAAATGAAAAAAATGAAAAAGTTAGTCTCTAAATTGGAAAATGTGGGAGACTGAAGCACTGTTCATAAATGTTCTAAACTAGAGCTCTTCCTAGACCTTTTTTTGACAGTTATTACTGCCAAATTATTTTCCTTCTAGGATGTTTTTCCCTATAATTTGGCCACTTAGTCTCAGACTATAGGTTGCTATTTGCACAGTTTTGACCAGAGTCTCCCTTGGAATAGACTGGAATCCTGGGGAATCATGTGAGCCCTACTTGAGAAATATTGTTCTAGAGCATATTGAGGAGAATGAGTGGCTAATATAAGTTGGAATTGTGGGCATATTAAGGAAGAGAAGATAAAAAACATGAAAGGTCAAAATACTTAAGATAATCAAGACTGGAGCCATAGTATACCAGGTACAGTGTTGGCTTTGTAAGCGGCCAAATTGGCTTTGATTTGGCATCCCATATAGTCCCCAGAGCCTGGTAGTAAAGCCTAAACACAGCCAGGTGTGGGCCCAAAACATAAAACAAAAACAAAACAAACAAAATATGTAAGAGAATCTATCAAGTAATAAAGTCACTTTGAGCTATATTAAATATGGTTGATAATCTTACTATGTAGAGTTTCTATATTTTACTACACATTCCCCAACAAAGGTTTCAGTTTTATTTCTGTTCCTAAAGCCTATTAATTGATAAAAGTTTAATAAATAAAGAACATGTTAGATGTTATTTCTAAACCTTTGATCTTACATGCAATCCTGTAATACTTCTGATTAGCTTATGTAGCTCATGTTTATTCTTGAGATGGAGTGGGTCACACGCAGCAGTGTTCAAAGCTATTCTTGGCTATTTACTTATTAGAAGTGAACCTTGAAAATGTATTTAGCATTGAACTGGGGTTCAATAATGAGGAGTCAAGGCACTCGTACATTATGAAAAGTTCAATAATGAATGAGTGACTTATTCCCTATACTATGTCTCTACAATGCCACTAGTTTAATTTTTTTCTTTTTTCTTTTTTTTTTTTTTTTTTTTGGGCCACACCCAGAGGTGCTCAGGGATTACTCCTGACTGCCTGCTCAGAAATAGCTCCTGGCAGGCTCGGGGGACCATATGTGACACCGAGATTCGAACCAACCACCTTTGGTCCTGGATCGGCTTCTTGCAAGGCAAATGCCGCTGTGCTATCTCTCTCCCCCCCCCAGTTTAATTCTTAAGAGTCACTGTATGAGTTATAAAAATTCTTACGGAATTTCTCATGAAAATTCCTAACACATTCAAAATATAGTAAGTACAAATGAGACTAAACAATTCTATATGAATTTATAGCTACCCCCTTTAAAATATTCAGTCTCTGGAACAAACTTTTCCTAGTCACATGCTCTCTTTTGAGATTCCGTTAATCATTTAGTTATTTATGATGTGTTAGGGTAAAACATTAAAGTAGCAAGGAGAATAGGTGTAATCAACTTTTAAATATGTTGTCAGATATATTATGGGTGTTGAATTTGTAGAGGAAATTTCCAATATATATCCCGTCACCTTTAACATATAGGAGATAGAGATGAATAAAAGATAAAATATGATATTTTGAGTCAGGGTTTCCATAAATATGAAATCCAATGAATACAATAAGTTTACATAGTTTGCCAATAAATAAAAATATATTTGTTTATAATAGAAAAATTAATTCTTGAAAATTTTATATAAAAATAATACAGTATTTTATATGGTTGTTTAAGGTAATACAAGATTATATTTAATAAAGAGATTAATTTAATTCTATAGGCCAAACAGTAAGATGTTTAGAGAAACTTAAGATTGTGCAAAAAGGGAGAGAAATGTCAAATATCATTCATTCCTCAACTTCTTTTTTATTACAATAATCATTATGCTTCTTTGGCATTTCTTAGTAGCTGGTTCTGGTGTTCATAAAATTGAGCAAATAAACTGATGTCTGCCTAACTTTTAAGTTAGCTATGGCAGTTTACTTCAATATTCTAAGCTCTCACATTTTTTAAGGTCAGATGAAAATAGAAGTAACTACCTTGGAAACTTGTTGTAAAGTATAGAATAGTGCTTGAAATAAAGTAACATCTTAAGACAAAAGCCATTCTTGGTTTTAATGCCTTGTCCACTGTCTCAAAGTTTTAGGGCTTCACAGTTCCTTTTACAAAGTAAAACAGTTTTATTTTCTTCAGATTTTCGAAATCGAATTCAGTGCAATGAAGTTAATTAAGAACCAATCCCAGGGTAAGTGAGGGACATAACCCATAATATATATTGATATGCTTAACATTAATCATAATTTCCCATATTTTTTCTTTTTTTGTTTCGGGGTCACACCCGGCAGCTCTCAGGGGTTACATCTGGTTCTGCACTCAGAAGTCGCTCCTGGCTGGCTCGAGGGAGCATATGGGATGCCTGGAATCGAACAGCGGTCCTTTATGGGTAAGCTGCGTGCAAGGCAAAAAAAAAATTACCCATTTACCTGTCATCAAAACATAATTTTTCTTTTAAATGGCAAAAGTAAAGGTACATTTATATAAAAATAAGTTAGAGCCATTTTAACATTAGAATTGTGGCTAAGATAAAGTAAATTTGTGCATTTTACTCATGACGACAGCATCTTCACTGTTCTCATAGATTCAATGATATCTTCAAATTGCAAATTAATCGTGTTAGTGGAATGAAAAGGCACCTGGTCTTCTCTTACCCACAGGGGTCGTACCTGTGCTCTGCCCTTCACATCTCTCATGTGAGCTTTTTCTTCTAAGTCATAAACACACCCGTAGTTCAAACTGCTGCCTTCTCTCCTGATCCACACTGTTTCCTATCTTTGATGACTCTGCTTTATGATTATTTCTCTAACATGAATTCACTTTCCCCTTCCCTACCTCAGTCTATCCGTTCTTTTAGTTAACTCTTCGTAGTTTTTAATGGTCTCATTATGATCCTACAGGAAGCAGATCTGATTTCACCACCTTATTTTGCTTTTATCTTTTTACTGTATCAAGTGCTTCATTTCTCAGCATCATTCTCAACAGCAGCCCATGCTCTCCATTTTTGTTTTCCCCTCTAACCACCCTTACATAAGAATGGTTAATAGATAGAAGGATAATACATGTTTATGAAATGCACATCTATTCATGCACTGAATGAGTAAGATCTTTGCTACGTGCTTTGGCTTACTTGGTGGTGATACTGCTCCCAATGAGAATGGATACATGGTACACACAGATAATACTTGGGTTCTAGAATGCCTCTGAAATTGTGGTTTATTCTGAAACTTCTATAATATATTAAATTTTAAAAATAGGGGCCAGTGCTAAAGCACAGCAGTAGGGCATTTACCTTCCATGTGGCCGACCTGGGAAAGACCGGGGTTTGATCCCCGGCATCCCATATTGTTGGGGACTGTGACTTGTTTGAGGCCATTTTGCTGTTCTTTCTGCCATAGTCCAGCCTTTCACCTAAAGGCTACATGCAGTCTTGCTGTAAGTTCTTGGGCCAAAGAGAAAGGAATGTGCAGCTGCAAAGTATAATTAATCTTGTAGCCCGGAGGAGAGCAACACGGCCCGGTACCATTCCCAGAAATGAGGTCTTACTCCCTCAACTACATTCCGGAGTCAACAAGGCAGTTATTATGTGTATATGTTACATTGTCTGTACAAAATTATTTCTGTAAGAACATTGCCCCCACCTTATATCTGTTAAAAGTTTAGATATGCAGCTAGAAGGTCACAAGAAATTTCCATGAAAACAGCACGTTCATCATGACTTGCAGGTAATCCTGCCTCCTAGCCCACTGCCCATTTCCTTATTTGGAGAATGATTTACTTTCTTTGTTCCTTGTAACCTGATATGTATTCTTGCCTTGTATGGAGCTTCGCGCCAAAAAGTATGACTGACATCACCTTTGTACTGCCCCCTTCTCCTTCACTATATAAGAAGGAGCTGTAGTCAAATAAAGTTGCCCTTGAGCAGTGAGACATTGCCTTGGGTCTTTATTATTAACCTCTCTCAGATTTCTTACAGGTGTGGTGCGGTTGTCTGAGAAGGCTTCCCAGCTAATTCCTGCTGGCCGGGCCCCCCTGGGGGGCTTCAGGACCCCGCACCATATGGTCCGCGGATCCTGTCAGGGGTGATTTCTGAGAACAGAGCAAGGAATAACCTCTGTGTACTTCTGGGTGTGGACCCCAAACCTTAAAAAATTAGCTAAAAATGGTGGAAGGTATGTCCTTTTTATAATATAAGATGTGCAATGTAATGACACATTTCTATTTCTTTTCTCTATGTAGATTATTTCATAATAGTTTATTATGCTTTATAACTTTTAAGGTAAGGTATATTTTAATAGTATCTTAAAAATAACAAAATGTTACTAAAATATTTAAAATAAAAATAATCAAAAATATTCTTAATTTTCTTTTTGTTCCTACAGTTTTATAATTCTGATTTTTAGTGAACTAGATTAAATGTCCACTAGAACTTTTGTTTCTTTATTTCAATGCCAGTGGAACTCAGGGCTTAATTCTGCATTTAGAGTTCATTCCTTTGGTATTTTGCGGGGACTAGATGTGATGCTTGGGATCAAACTTATGTCCCCATGTACAAGGTAATCACCCTATCTGCTGTGCTATTCCTCTACAGATTTTTGTTTGTTTGTTTGTTTGTTTGTTTTTTGTACCACATCTGGTGACTCTTAGAGGTTACTCCTTGTTATATGCTCAGAAATTGTCCCTGGTGAGGGAAACCATAAGGGAAGCCTGGGATTGAACTGGGTCCTTCCTGAATGTGCTGCGTGCAAAGCAAACACCCTACCACTGTGCTATCATTCTGGCTCTCTACAGCTTATTTTTTTTATGAGCAGATGATTCTCTTTTGTTTGCACTTCTCTCTTTTTTATTTCCCATCTATCTCACTGTAACTTCTATTTGTTCCTTATATCACAGAGGGTGAAAGCAAATTCTTTATTGGGTTAGGAGGATGAAAACACTACTATAAAATAGACTTTTGAGCTCTGGTTTAATTCTGAATATAGCATGCTTTCTGAGTACCACCTAGTGTGATTCCTGAGTATAGAGCCAGGAGCAGTCTCCAAACATGCTGGGTTCTGCTTCCAAACAAAAAAACAATAAATAAATCCTTAAAAAAAAAAGCCCACAACCAATATATGTTATTTTGTTCTAAAAATACAAATGAATTAAGAGAGATAGACAAAGGTAAAGATATAGTAATAAAGATGCAACGAGAGATTTATTAATGTAAGATAGGCTTCATAGGTTATTTAAGCATTTCAGCATGACTCCAAGAAATATAGAAGTAATCATTCTTTTCCAATTTCCACAGTTCTGGGTCTAGAAATGTGTTAAGTCTAGACTTTGCAAGTACAAAGAAACTGTGGGTGATAAATGAGGAATGGACACAGCATGAATACAATATGATACAGTCTAAGTGTTCTTATATATCTAACACCCCCAAGATTGATTTAAAAAGCCCCCCTCTCAAATGTGCATTTATCTAGCATACCTCCATAACTCCATATATGAAATATTTCCGAACCATTTGAATATAAGATGGGTTTTCAAAGGGACTACTGAGCATTTAAAAATCTCATTTGTGAGCCTCTGTCAGTCATATATCTCTTATATAAAACCATATCTAGGGAGGATACTTAGTGCTCAATTCTAAATCCTTGCTGGTCGATCCTATTTCTGCATTCCACTGACTTTTCTCTTATCCAAAGACTAGCAAAGTGCATTTAACCCAAGTGATATCTATTTGATCTTTCAATCTACACCTTCTAATGACACCTGCAAAAGTTATTATTGAAAGTGGTTCTTGGAATAAGGGCACTAAATATTTCAGATAGATATGATTTAGGGAGAAAATGAAAATAGATAGTAAGCATAAGTAAAATAATATAATTATATATATGTTTTAATATAGCTATAACATTTCTGGGCAATACAAAATATAGGCTAAGTTGAAAAATGGATTTTGTTTTGGGAAAAACTGAAAGATAATTATTTTCTGTGATTTTTTTTTTTGTTTCTTTGTTTTAGTTTGGCTTGGGGGTCATATGTAGGAATGCTCAGAGATTATTTGTAACTTGGTTATTAGAGATCATTACTTGTTAGGGATTAATTATTCTCTAGTCCTTCACATCAATTCACTAGGTCCAGAGCTTATAAAGTTTTAATGCAGAAATAAAAAAAATGAAAATATAAAATCTGTGAAGCAATTTGGAGATACTTCACAACCGGGATGCACTAGAGTCTAGAGTTGTGATACACATACAACAGAGGGGAAAAGAAGGGTGGTGAGTAAGTACAGAGATGATCAGTGGGAGACAACCCCCATAAAAAGATAAGGGTAGAATAGTAAGGCAATTTGTTCTTTCTAGTTAGAAGTCAGATTCAATACTTAATCAGCAGGCAGTGGGAAGCAATGGCCAGTTTTCATTGGATGAATCAACATATGTCAAGCAAAACCCCCTTTAGAACTAGAATACATTGTTCCCCTAATGATTGGAACTGTTGGCTGCATAAATTCCTAAGGACTAACCCTAGTTAGGAATTGCCTTTGCTAAAAAGAAATTGGCTCAACCAAGTTGCATACTCAATGTTAAAGCAAGTTGCTTCTGGTCCATGATAAAAATTCTAGTTCAATTATTTTGTCCACAAATGAGAAGGCACTTAAGGACTTTTCTCGATTCAGATGGTTTCGGAGTCCTTCACAATTATTCATTTCCCTTCTATCAGTTCTCAAGCCTGCTTCCCTCTACTTTTGTCTACTTTTTAAGTGCTTTTCCAAAATAGTTCTGAAGGCCAATCTGTCTCAGAATCATTTTCCCTGTTAGTCAAAACTTTGACAGTTAAATCGAATGTAGCATAAGTAGTATTTAGTTATAACCTAAGAATTTTATTACATGCTATAATTTGAAATTTAATAATAAAAACTTATAACACAATAATATTTTCTCAAGCAGAAATCACTGAGGCAAAAAACTTTAGAATTGTGTATTCAGAGACATTGGTGCTGATATTTTATAAACCCTAAGAAGAGGTTAAATATTATAAAGTTATATGATTCATAAATACTGAGAAACTATATGTGCTTATAGAACACTCTGAAGAAAATGAAAGAAAGGAAGGAAGACTTTTACTTTGCTTTCCTCATATTCTGAAATAATTTTCGTTTTAAATGATTTTGTATTTTGAAAAATTCTTTTTGTTACTTTGTTCATAGGCTATTCATTATTCTTGGGAACACTTTCAGACAATAGGGAATAAGTGCTTAATGCTCCTCAGACATAATTCTTATTAGACAAATGGAAATGACACAAGTACTAAGTTGTCATTCTGAATGTCTCAAGATAAAGAATCTTTCAAGGAAAACATGAGAAATCCAGTTTGAGAGGATTGTTTTTGTTTGTAATCTTGCTCCGTGTGGTAGAAGGGAAACTGGTCTGGCTCCTGTGGTGTTATAGAAACCAAATGTATCAATAAGTGCTTTCATGATTCTCTGAGAAAACACTGGATTTAATCTTCTTTTTAGTTACTCCATAGTCTTGAAGAAGTCCCTGAAAGATGACTAGTTGTAGGCATTGTTGGCATGGGTATCACATGCTGTTCAAATAGGCCTAAGCTTTGCTGACAATACAAACCCTGGGCATTCTTATGCTTGCATCTTTTATTCTGCTGCTCCAATTACCTACAATGTTCTCCCCCAATGTGACTTCTAGAAAAATAACTTGCTAACCTCATTAAATTCCCTTATAAATACATAAATAGCTTTCTCTGGTATTTGTAAATTCATTATTAAATTATGTTTAATAACTAGGCACTATTGATGGGTGGTGTTGACTGAAACCCAAATACAATCATGTATGTAATAAAGTTGGTTAAATAAAAAAAAATTGAGTGTGCTTAGATTAAAAAAAAATACTTGCACACATGCATAATTGAGTCTATTGAACTTATAGATAAACATTAGATACATTGGACTTGGATATATTCAAATTTATTTTCCTGATCCCAATTTGTTAAGAAAATAAAGTTATCTGTTATTGGGGGGGGAACTAGATTTAATAACTAGGTTATTAACCTAGTTAAGTAAAGGTAGGATGCAGTATAGATTTTGGCTCAAAGCACATCATATACAACTCAGGGTATTAAAAAGTGTTTATTGAATGAATGAGTGGATATCATATTGTATGATTTTTATTGCTATATAAGGACCAATTAAATTATGACAACTGTGGGCCCGGAGAGATAGCACAGCGGAGTTTGAAAAAGCAGCCGATCCAGGACCAAAAGTGGTTGGTTCAAATTCCGGTGTCCCATATGGTCCCCCGTGCCTGCCAGGAGCTATTTCTGAGCAGACAGCCAGGAGTAACCCCTGAGCACTGCCGGTTGTGGCCCAAAAACCAAAAAAAAAAAAAAATTATGACAACTGGAATATTCTATTAAAAAGTCTCAAGATATATTTATATCCATTCAAAAATATATGGAACTAAGCTTCATGAAGCTGCATGGTAACAAGCACCTCTACCAATATATTTTTTATTTGGAAATGCCTGACTATTTAGGTGAGAAAGGAACACAAAAAGGTATGGAGGATAAAATAAGATTGTAAAAATATCTCTCTGGGTCTAGATTCAGATTACCAAAATTACAAAAAAAGATATACATTTTAAATTTTCATACAATTTGTGGCAGCTAATTAAGTTAACAATTAACCTAAAATATCCTGTACATGGAGATTTCAAAATTACCATATTTTTCCGGTGTATAAGATTACTGGGCATAGAAGACAATCCCCTATTTTTCTGTTAAATATATAGGATTTGAGCTATATCTGCCATATGACTACCTTTTTTTTAATGTACACCAAATAGAAATTAAAAAACATGAGAAAAAGAGTAGAACTCTCGAAGGTTAATAGAATATGTGTAATAAAGCTAGACTGGAGTGTCAGAAATCATTTTACATTTGTCTTTTGTAGTGAGTGACTTATTTTTTTAATTGGGATATTTACATTGAGAGCAGGGAGAGGGGTTTCTCCAAGAGCAGCTGGCCGGGGAGTAGTAATTAATAGGACAGCTAGAGGGAGAAGAGTGCCTCCTCTGTGTCCCATAAAAGCTAATAAAAGAGGACTGAGCACCAGAAAGCCACATACCAGTGATGACACTCGGCGGCTGGATGGGATGCAGTGCTCAGTAACTCAGTTCCTTTGTGTGCCCTTAAAGATGAATCAAGACAAATAGAGGCCTGGCAATTGGATGAATTGCAGCACTAAGAGGGGGGTGGATCATTCATCCCTGAAACTAGAGCAAGTTTCAGCATGCCGTATATTGACATGTAAAAAGACCCCCGACTTTTAAAAAGTTTTTCATGGGTTAAAACGTCGTCTTATATGCCAGAAAATATAGTAATCTCTGTGGGTGACATCAGGCAAAAAAGGCTATATCTTTATCCTCTAGCACTAGTTCAAGAAAATTTTACCCAATGATAAACTAGTTTTTCCTAAATAATCCTTCATCTGTGAATCAGAATATTTTCAGTTGTGGTCTATGAAATGGGAGAATGAGGTAATAAAAAGGGATTGTTGCCATGTCAACATGGTATTTATTCTGTTGTTACTTGAACTGTGAATACATACTATAGAGACATACAATAATGACATCCATTGGCGTACAGATGGGCATAGAAGGCTGCCAGTGCTTGCAGAGACTGAGGTCTGGGACCAGATGTCAGTCATGGGTGAATAAAAATGCTGGTATCATAGGTGTATGAGACTTTCCCAACGATTGAAGTATGGAATAATAAGAATAATAAGAATGGACTAGAGCTGAAAAATGAAAAAAGATACCTTTTTTTGGAGGGAGGGTTTGGGGGCCACTCAAACCCGGTGGCACTCAGAGTAACTCTTGTCTTTGCGTTCAGACTTCATTTCTGGCAGTGCTAGAGGGACCATATTGGATGCTGTGTATCAAACCAGAGTCAGCTGCATTCAAATGCTCTCCCCATTGTGCTATTGCTCAGACTGCCCCCCCACCCAGATACCCAGATACCCAGATACCTTTTATACTCATTAAAACCTGGTCAAGCCATGAAGATAAAGTGGCAGTATGTACCTCTGCCTGCTGGTTGGCCCTATCTACCAGCCAATGGTGGAGTTTATTGCTCTCTTTATCCCTTTCTTCCTGTCTACCATTGCCATAAAAATAAGGAAATTCCTAAACTAATATCATAGAGCCAAATTTTGTAAGATAAATAAGGTAGAAAAGGTGAAAAACTTTAAAAACTTCAGAGGTCTTCCTTAAATATAGTACAATGGTGTAAGGCATTTGTCTTGCATCTGAATGACTTTATTTTGATTCCAGGCAAGATGTTTGGTCCCATGAGCAGTATAAGGAGTTATGTCTGAATAGAAAAGCCCTGACTATTTCAAGGCGTGACTAAAATATACATATACAAAGACATACATTATAAGAGAGTATCACTTTAACAATGCTGAATTTTGGGGCCAGAGAGATATCATGAAGATAGGGCATTTGCCTTGCAAGCAAAAGAAGGGTGGTTTGAATCAGGCATCCCAAATGGTACCCCAAGCCGGCCAGGAGCGATTTCTGAACTTAGAACCAGGAGTAACCCTTGAGTACTGCTAGGTGTGACACCTCCCCGCCCCCCCCCAAAAAAAACACAACAATGTTGAATTTTATAAGAACTATAAACAAAATATCTCAACATATTTTAAAGTTTGAAGAGGAGGCCCAAATTATAGACGACTTGATCTACAATCTCTTCAAATGTCATTGAAATCATTTATGCCTCAACTGAGTGACACACTTCTTGAAATAAAGTAGTATAATGTTATTATCCATTTTTGTTCGGATTTTATATTTTTGGGCTACATTTTATCATGCTCATGACTTACTCCTGTAGGGCTCTGGGATCTTTCTGGAGTACCAGGGATCCAACTCTGGTCAGCTCCTTGCAATATGAGCATGCTACTCACTATAATTTCAAGCTGGCCCCTATAATATAATTTATTTTAACTTAGGACATCATGCATTGGTTACACTTTAATTTGAAGACTTTATATGACCAGTGAAAATATTAACCTCCTGTAAGAAAACTTTGAGAAAACGGATGAAAATTTATTATGCTTAACATTTTTTTATTTTCTTATCACACACTATCTCTTTTTAAAAAAGAACATGTAAAAGAGTTGCAGTGTAACAGAATAAACTGTTGCTGGAAATTTAATTGTTTAACCTCAGTCTGTAAACTGCTACTTTACCATTAGGAATATCGAAAAAAAAAAAACAGAACAAATCATGAACTATTTTCTCATGCTTGCATTCTATTTTGGGTAAAGGAACAATCAATTCATTGATTCAATCTAACAACACCTACTAGAACAAGTATCTGGTAGGAACAAGTGCTCTGCAGAGAATTAATGTGGTCTTGATCATTTGGCTGCAAGCTGAATGACAACATGAGAAGATTAGTGAACATATTAAAATAGAAAAAACTTCATCTGAAAGACAAAAAAATTATGATAGAACATGGAGACTTTTAAAAATTCACGGGTTTGGGCCAGAGTGATAGTATTGCAGTAGGTTCTTTGTTGACACGTGACTAATCCAGTTGCAATCCCAGCACCTCATATGGTCTCTGGATCACTGCCAGAGTGATCCTTTTTCTCAGAGCTACTAGTAAGCCCTGACAGTATGACCTGTCTTTTCTACCCACCCACCCCCAAATAATTTACAGGTCCTTGCAACTAGAATTTAGAATCATGGTTTTGAAAGGAATATAAAAGAAAGATCAGAAATATCCATATTGTGGCCAGAGCAATAGTATAGTAGATAGATAGGTCATGTGTCTTGCATGTCGCTGACCTTAAATCAGTTTTCAGAACTCATATAGTCCCCTTGAACCAGTGTAAAGTAACTCCTGAGCAACACGAGGACCCAAAAGGGTCTCAATTTAAAAATAAGATAAAAACTTGGTTTTTACACCCATTTATATGAAAGATATAACATATTGTTTTAAAGTATGTTTCTGGTTACCTAATTATTACAGATAAGAGATATGGGTAGTAAGAGTTAAATATATGACACAAATTTTAGAAAGTTATTATATAAATTCAGATGCAAAATAAAGATTTAGATTATGAAAAAACTTTGAAATAGTAAAGAGGAGAGAATTTGATTTATAAGTAGAGATAAAGGCAGATATAATTAATGGCCTAAATTTCAGGAGAAAAAGTATATATGTAATTGATTTATTCAGTAGATTAAAGATCCAAGTTATAGTCTATTTGGAATATAATACTGCTCTAATTAAAATAGAACATGCTTTTTTAAATATTTATTTTTTATGTTACTATATTAGCAAATCTCTATTATCTCTAACTCTTCCAAATAAGTGAACAGGCTCCACAATGATTTTCCATGTAGATGGCAGAACAATGTTTTAAAAAAGAGTGGTGATGATTCCATTTCCATGCACCTATATAATAAATTGTGATAAAATCAATGACATGAACCACTTGGATGCTGTCAAATCAGTGGAGACTAAATTAAGCAATATTCTCAGCACTTTATTCAGAGTATAATTGTATATTTGCAGAAATTTTATGTTCAAATACAAATAATCTGGAAAAACTAAATATTAGTTTGTTTTGATATTAGAAAGCTTTATAAAATGTAAAATTCCTCTTAAGGTATGAGACCCAATATTGTAGACATCTCATATAAACAAATGAATCATATTTCAATTATATTAGAATATATGTTAATAATTTTAACCAGAACTTATTTTTATAAAACCTATTAGCTGCTATTAAGACTTTGAACACATAAATATAAACAGGATTAATAAAAATTTGATCTAACCTGATGAAAAGGCAGAGTATAAATGATGTAAAATACCTTCATTGCTAATAAGTTGAATCAGTTACTATGCAAGAGAATCCAATTATGTGAATTTAGTAGTAGTATATTTCATGCTAGAAATATTAAGTTATATAGTTTGAAATAAATAATAGTCTTCTTAAATATTAAGAAAATTGTAGAGCTAATAATTTTAAATTCCTGTATGCCATAGCTATTCCTATCTGAATTCATTACAATTATTTTTAATATTTAAACATTATTTAAACTTTTGTGATTCATTCATCATATTTCTACATGAAAATATTTTTGGGGGACCACACCCGGTGATGCTCAGGGGTTATTCCTGGCTATGCACTCAGAAATTGCTCCTGGTATGGGGGACTTTATGGACCCCGGGGGATCAAACCACTGTCCTAAGTTAACACGTGTAAGGCAGATGCCCCTGCGCTGCTCCAGACCTTGAAAATATTAATCATATGAAACATTATTGTATGTTTTATAAAAAATAAAAGTACTAAGGAGATGAATAGAAATATAACATTTTAGGTTGTGTGTGGCCATATACCTATATATATTTAAAGCCTGAAAGGATAAAAATTATATTTTCAAGAGGACTGAAATTGTACCACTAGAATATATACAATCTTGTAAACCAATATTGCTTTAAAAAAAAAGAGCAAAGAAAGTGACTATATATTGGAAAGAGCAGGAAAAAGAAACAGACAAAATAAAACTACTTTTGTTACATTATATTTGCCAAGGCAGGGTTGAGTTTCAGTATTTCCTGTATTTTTGGATTTCCATTCGATACTTTCTGGGTTCACATATTTAGCATCAATGCAGGTGTTTGTTATACAATCAAGATCCTGTATAAATAACATTGTATTTTAGAAGAACGATGAGTTTCATCATAAAGAAGCATGAGAGTTTTTAATAATTATAAGTGTCTTGATTAACCTCTGTTCCATTATTGTAATCATTTTTGATTGATAGGTTATTTAAAAGCTTCAGTTAGAGAAAACAGAGTTAAATCTATTTCAAAGTAGTCACCAGTATTTTTTTTTCTGGGTTCTTGTTAGATACATTTAAATAATCAAAATTTTCCTTACTAATAACACATCTTCATTTTAATATCTATAGAAATGATCAATAACCACTCTAAACTTTTTCTGAAAGAAGCCAACAAATAATATATGCTGAATGACATGTATTTTATCAGTAACAAGGCTTCTAGAAAATGCCATATCTGAAACAGATGTGCTCGTTGTATTATATTTTCAGTCTCTGAGAAAGTGAATTGATGTGAACATCTATTATGATCACAATGTGACCTCCCAGTCACATGCAAGCTTACAGAATGACACGGATGTCTCACTTTCGAAAGCAATGCCACCCATGGCACCAATTGAAATTCAGTATTATCTTAGCGCTCTGAAAGAATGGCATAGCTGGAGCATTACTGTCATTTCCCCCTTTTAGACAGCCTAAGTGCTTGTCACTGTGAAATGGACTAGCTCAATTTAAACCAGATTTTCATATGCTAATCACATATCTCACTAGTCTATGACAGTCATCTGTCTTCACAATGGTCATAACACTTCTAGAAAATTCCACTCCAACATGAAAAACAGTTTTTTTTTTCCTTTCGTTTGCTGATGAACTGTTCCTCCACCCCCAATCACAGAATATCTTCTAAGCATCCTTCAAAGTCCAATTGAATTTCTACCCTTCTCTCTGATGCTTTCAATATCCATCTAATTCACACTAATTTCTTTATTTTTCCAATTTCTTTTTTGTTTGTTTGATTTGGTTTATTTTTGGGGGGGCACACTGGTGATGCTCAAAGGTTATTCCAGACTCTGTGCTCAGAAATTGCTCCTGGTAAGCTCTTGGGGACCATAAGGGATGATGCAGAGAATTGAATGTGCTTTTATCCTGGATCAGCCACGTGCAGGGCAAATGCCCTATCGCTGTGCTATCACACTAGTCCCTATTTTTCCAACTTTTATAACTCATCTAATAGGGTCAATTACTTTGCATTACTTTGTACTTAAACTGTAAAATAAAATACCTTTATATTAATTTCTATTTTATTATCTCACTTATTTTATTTTTAAGTTTCCACAAAATTAATGTCTACACAAGCACAAAGTTGAACTTTAGAATATTATTTCTATAAATCAAAATATCTAGGTATGATAAACTTCAAAGGGTTTGTAAATAGTATCTCTTTACCATTTATTAATATAATTTATTTCCTATAAATCAAAAGTTCACAAATTGATATTATTAGTTATTAAATTTAACATTTTTGCTTTAAGTTTTTGTTCTTCACCATCCTTTTTTTTTGCCATAGTGGTTATGATGTTGTGATGTCATGGACTTGCTTATGGTGGTCTTTGAGGTTTTTTTATTTAGGCTATGTGCTCAGACCTACTCAGTTATGGGGTAGTAGTAGAGTTCCCACACTTTGTTGTAATTCAGGGGATCAAAAAATTATATTACTGGGAGCACACTGAGCATATGGGGCTTCTGAGGACCTAAGTCACCATCTCTCTCACCTGTAAGATAGAAGCTCTATCATTAAGTTGTTCCTGTGTGACTTTTTCATTGTTAATCATGTGTTACTTGTGATTATACTACAACTTCCTTACTATTTTTTTAATATGATTTTTATTTTGATCATCGTGGCTTACATATTGTTGTCAATATACAGCCGGAATTCTCACTGGATATTTGACACTTCTTTTGGTACTGGGGGAGTGTTTCACCTTCTTTATCTCCTTCATCTCTTAAAGCGTTGATGAGAGCCCCTAGAAGGATTCCGCCCATTTTCGACATATTAGTCTCTTACCCCAGCTTATTTCTTTTCTCTTTTTCAAACAAAACCATGCATCTTGAACTAACTAGTCCTACCTCCAGTTAGAGGGGGAAATAAGGGAGACATCAAGACCAAACAGGTGCAAGACTACTAAGTAGTAGGTCAGATACAGAGGGGACCACATATTCTAGCGTTCCTTACTATTAAATGCATATATGATACCAAATATTCACCTACCACCTCTCTGATTCTAATTCAAAGACATTTAGCACTCTTGTACTTCACAGTTACCACTTCCCCTGAAGTATCCTAAGGACATTATTATATGAAAATCTTTTCATTCTTAGGAAGAAAGCACGGCATTTTAAGATTTCAAGACTATTTCTTAAATGTCACTTAAAACTGCATATTTAGAGAAAATGTGAAAGCTATGTCATCTTGTCTATGTCAAGATCTTTTAAATGAAATTCACTTGTGATTAGATATGACAACAAAATTTTCTATTTCCTCTTATTCTTATGCTGAAAATTATGTTCTCAGTTATTGTCCATCGGTTTGAATTCTTTACTCAATATGTATATGAAGGGAATGTATTCACTCAACCTTTTATGTACTAAGTGATGAAATTATGTCTCCTTTGTTCTAATTTTAAAGAGCTATAAATGAATATTCCTTCATAATCCCCACTCCTGTCTGAATCCACTTCAAGTTAATGAGGTCAGTTTCATTGGCCTGTTGCCTTTAGCTTGTTGTTACCTGACTGTTTCTCTATAACCATATATGAAAGAAATTTTGAATCTGTTCCTCTCCTTTGGATGACTTCACTCAATCATGATATTCTAGATTTGTTCACCTAACAAGTGCTTCTTTTATCATAAACTTGACACACTTTTAATTTTTGCACCAAAATATTTTTAGAAACCAATGCAAGTCTCTTCTGTCTTCTTTGATTCTAACATTTTTACTTGCTTAAATTTGTGCAGCCATTCACTTTTAATATTCCTCCTATAATTTCTTTTAAATTATAATCTGAGTCAAATTATTTATATTTAATCTCCTTATCATATAATTTGTGTCTCAAAAGTCATCCCATCAACTCTGTCTACTCTTGAATTAATTATTTTTTGTTTTTGGGCCACACCCAATGATGCTCAGGGGTTACTCCTGGTTATGCACTCAGAAATCGCTCCTGGCTTGGGGAATTCTGGAGATAGAACTGAGGTCCGTCCTGTGTCACTCACATGCAAAGCAAACACCCTACCACTGCACTGTCACGCTGGCCCCTTGAATTAAATATTTTTATTTTAAGATCATAAAATGTTTTTTCAGAAAGTCCCTTTCATGGTTTTCTTGATCCTTTGGTAATGTCATGTTGAAGCAAGACTGTCTTCTCTTTATATTCTTTTCCCATGGATTTCTTTTCTTCTGCTGATATAGTTTCATGTTCCTTTCTATGATATTTGTTCCCATTAGATGATTAGTAGGCTTACTTTTACTCTTGATTTGCTTTATACTAAACTCCAGATCTACAATAATATATGCAGTAATCCTGAATTGGTGTGGTCATTTAGGCACAGTCCCCTTATTGAGGCAACACATTAACTTTATCCTGAGGATTTTTTTATTCTCTATACTTCTAAAACTATAAATAATAAATGATTAAAATAATGTCTACCTATAGACATATGTACCATATTCACACATATACACAATATTGCTTCTATTTCTCCAATGATTCCTGACAAATACAATCTTGACCACATCATCCTTTTCCAACATCTTTCTGTTTTAGGAGAGAAACTTATTATTAAGAACAACTAGAGCCACTGAAAGTCACCCAGTAAATCCCAGTCAGAGATGCAATCTCTGTAACCTTTTTGGGATGGGTAGGTGAAATATCTGCCTCCCAATAGGCCCAGTGTCTGACCTTAACCTGTCCTCCTTGGCATATAAATAGCCTTTCTTCAAAACTGCATTATAAATCTCAGAGATGCCAAGATCTTGAATTGTCTTAGTCTCACAGTTCATGTAGCATGCAGCCACATACGCAACTATGTAACACCTCCAAATTTTACAATACTTATTACTCAAAAGTAGTATGTTAAAGCAGATTGGAAGGTTGAATAGATGCACATTGAGCTCACTGAAGGAAACAAACAAACAAAAAACATGAAAGCTTGACTAGCTCCAAAAAGTTCAGTTAATCCTCAGAGAATAATGCTAGCAATAAACACATTGTAAGATACATGTTATAACAAGGAATATAAGTAAGTTGTTTTTTGCCTAGTGAGGAGACAGTTTGGGGTATGGAAAACTAGTTACATTGATGAAAGGAATATCAAACTGATGGTAGGGTTGAGTTGGAACTTTGAATATATGAAATGACTGAATTATAAGCATTGTTATTTAAATTTTTTTTTTTTTTGGTTTTTGGATCACACCTGGTGGAGCTCAGGGGTTACTCCTGGCTATGCACTCAGAAACCACTCCTGGCTTGAGGGACCCATATGGGACACAGGGGGATCGCACCACAATCCGTTCAGGGTCAGCTGCATGCAAGGCAAGTGCCCTACCGCTGTGCTACCACTCCAGCCCCTATTGTTTAATTTTTAAAAAGTGAGGCAATCAAAGGAACATCAGACTTGGCTCGTTTTTATTTTTTCCCAAGTATTCTTCTATGTTTATTTATTTTGTCTCATTGTTTACCTTTCTTTTATAACATTTATTTATATATTTTTGAATTACAAGTCTTTCATAATTATATTTAAGGTACACAGTGACAGTGAATTAGGACAATTCCTACCACCAGTGTTGACTTCCCTCAACCACTGTTCCCAGCATGCATCCCATACCTCCACCCTTCATCCTCTGGACTGCTAGTGTTAACAGATTCCTTTTGTGTACAGTTTGTTGTAGTTTGTATCTGTTGATTCTATTGTTGTTAAATTTGGGTTGAATATTTAAGTCTGGTCATTTTTTATTTTCACTCAATGCTCATAAGACTGCTTTGTCCCTGGTATCATCCATTTTTTTAATGAGTAGGACGACAGAAATATGAAGCAGAACAAGATGATTAATGTTCTATGGTTCTGTTATAAAATTAAAAACAAAAAGAAAGAAGAAAAAGATGAAAGAAGGCAGATGAGAAAAAGAAAAAAGGGGAAGGCTGTTGTGGCAAGGTGCTTTTGTTGTTGTTATTTTTTTCCCCCTGGCATTCCATATGGTCCCCTGAGCCTAACAGGAGTGACGTCTGAACACAGAGCCAGGAGTCATCTCTGAGTACCGCTGGGTATGAACCCCCACCCCCGCCAAATACCCAAAACATATGACTTGTTGAACAGATTGTTTTCATCTAAAGGCCAGTTGTCCTACCGCATGACCTAATGGTGAGATGAAATCAGAAGACACTCCATCCTTTGATATGTGCAAAAACCAAAACCACTAACTACAGAAAACTGACTACAACAACAGTAACTGAGCAGAACTTTGGAAACATTTAAGAGACTCTATCTTAGACTTCATTCTAGGATCTGTGTAAGGACCAAGATCTCCAATTACAGAGGACTGACTTTTACAACCATGACTAAGCAGGACATTTCCTGACACCATAAAGAAAGACCTTGGGGTTCAACAATGAACATTTCCAGAGCCTGTAGTTGGTTTCATGACAGTATGCTTCAAAGTTGGAGACACCCTGTATCTCTTAGGCCAAGGAAATTTCCTTTAAAATTTCCCTGATACTTACTGTACCTATGCAAGAAAAAAAAGAATCCGCCATATTTATTAATTACTTCTTGATAATATCCAGCAATGATTCACAAAACAAGAACTGCTTTGTTTTATATAAAGTTCAATGTTTCTCTAGACATTGTTTTTCAACTAGGGCTCAGTGTCTAAATCAAACAAAATCATCTGATGCCAGATGTCCTACTGTGTTTAAGAAAGCAATATAGAAGGGATTTTCATCAATGCTGATCTATAGGGACTGACAGCTGTACTAATCAGTCTCATCTCAATGAAAACACTTCTACCTGGAGATACAGTGAAGGAGTTAGTCACTAGAGAAAGGGAGAACATAAGCAGAAGATACAGAGACACAAAAGAGGTAACTCCATGCATGACAGGGATAAAGAGCTATTATAAGAGGCTAAACGTGGCTATACAAAACTTCTGGGAAATTATAGAAATTAAAGCTACTTAGCTCTTATTACTCTGAAAACTTATGGAGGCTGATTATGAAAATATTTTTATGTTTATTGTTAAGGCTAATTTTTATTAACTAAAATAATCTATTAATAATGCATTATTTTAATATAAAAAGATTAACATATTATTATATTTAAGAAAATATATAAAGAGAGTTTTAAGAAGTTTCAAAGCAATAGAGGAATGTACATTTTGCATTGTCTTTGTAAAATGTATTTTGTTTATTATTTTAAAAATACTATGTAACTTTCATAAAAGAGAAAACATAGAATTTTTCTAGAACCATTTTCATACATTAGTTTATAATTTTGAAATATGATTCCATTAATAATTAACAATAGTAAAAATTTCCCTGAAAATAAGGTAAATACATTTAAGAATGGCTTAGAGTTCTTACTATGAAGTCTGCTTAATTTTGTCAGACTGTTCTGGAAAACGAAAAATGAAATGATCACTTACATCTATTATAATCATTACAACTATATGGGAACTTCCAGAAGATATTTGATATGAAGCAACCTAAAAGAAGCTATTGTTTAAATGTGTTTTACTGAGGCTTTTAAAGGTGTGTACTCTCCCATTAGAGAAAGTGAAGGGGTAGAAAATCAATTAGTATCTGATATCAGTTTTAAGTCTGATTTTAGAAGTGAATAGCTGGGTACATTTGGGAAAATTGTTTGAAGGAAATGATTTAAAAGAGTGTTTCTGAGAGTGACTTGCTAGCTTCATTGTATTGTAACTTAAAATAAAAATGTTTTACAGGTAGTAGTGAGAGATATTCTCTTTACTCAACTATCCAATGGCTTATCAGATACAAGACTCAAAATTAAGAACTTATCATCCTCTCTGGGACATCTGGGATACAGCTTGATAAACATAGAAGACAGGGTCCCAATGCCAATCCCAGTGTTTGTAAGAGAGATACTTTTATTAAATTTCTGTCAATCATCACTTGTTAATGCAGGAGCCAGACAAAAAAATAAGGGAATGTGGTAGAGTGGGGTAAATTTGTATGCCATGCAGATTATAGAAAGATTGTGAAATTTTATAGTGAGGATATTGAAAAATGAAAAAGAGAGAAGAGGCCAGAGATATTCAATTGGTAACTTTGGTAAGAGGTCCATTGCAGAAATATTCTTGAAGAATGAGAAAAACCAGATTGCATGTACTACAGAATGGCAAGTAATAAAAGACAGAAGATGTTATTAAGATAAATAAAATGCTTGGCAGTTTGATAAAGGGTTCATTGAAGTTATGCATTAAGTGGAAAGTGTACGGGATATTTCTCCATGTGCACAGATATATTAATTTGATTTATAATATATATAAAGCTTACATTACATACTTGTGCCAAATTCATGTATGAAACCACATATGTATACTCTTCTACATTTGTGACTTGTTTTGTAAAGCAGCTATACTATATCTACTAAAAAGTAAGTGATATGAAAAAAATCTATTTTTTAAAATGTTGATGTAAGAAACTTACTCTCTTGGGCTGTAAAGCTTCTGTTGCAAATGTAAAGGGTACTTGCTTGCACACATTCACTCTGTTTTGAAACCTGGTACTACATATGGTCTCCTGAGCCCTGCTAAGATTTACCCCTGAGTACACAGCCAGTAGTAAGCCATGAACTCATTCTGCAGTAGCTCCAAAACAAAGACTTACTCTCTAAATTTGGTTAATGTACTTAATTTTCTATTGCCCAAAGTGTTAGCTTTGTTATTAGTATTTATAAAAATTATTCATTCAGGAACTGACATAAAATATTTTCATTATTTGTAGACAAAGTGGTGGTGCAAGTGGTAAGACATCTGCCTTGCTGAGCTAGCCTAGGATGGACCATGGTTTGATCACCCTGTGTCCCATATGGTCCCACAAGCCAGGAGCAATTTCTGAGTGCATAGCCAGGAGTAACCCCTGAGCATCACCGGGTGTAGCCCAAAAACCAGTATATATATACATATATATTTCCATTTTAAGATCACAATATCAATATATTGAATCTAAATCCAATAATTTTTATAATGTTGGCTTTTAAAAGTATGTCTTAATTATTTTAATTTTAATATAAAAGTTTGTTTTACTTTATATATGTATCCAAACTTATATGTTATTTTAAGTTTCATTAAATTGTTATCTAGGTCAATGTATCTTAAGTTAATTTAATCATTCTGACTCAATAATACATTTAACTCCCCAAGGCTATTAGTCACCATGAAAATACAAATCATTATTAAATGCCTACTAATACTAATTCCCCCATGCTCTAATCTTTTCACATAGTATATCATGCACTGAATTAGTGAAATCCACTTTCTGTTAGACATTACTTTTCTATTTAATATTTTTGATAAATAGTGAAAAATATTAGATGTTGGGGATCAGGCCCAGTGAACATGCCTGAAGCAGGGGCTGCTGTGAAGTTTAAGAAAACAGAGACAGAGGCCAGAACAATTACTCAGTGTATTATGAGTTTGCCTTTTATGCAGTCCAATAGAATTCAACCCTTGGCATCCCATATGGTTCTCTGAATCTGCCAGGGGTAATTTCTAAATGCAGAGTCAGGAGTATCTCCTATGTATCATCAGGTGTGGCCCCAAAGAAATCAAAACAAAAAAAGACAGTGACCAGAGTGATAGAATAGATAGTATGGCATTTATCTTGTATGTGGTTGACTCAGGTTTGATCCCAGCATTCACCATGATCCGCTGAGTCTGCCAAGAAAATTTCTGAACCTAGAGACCAGAGTAACTCCTGAGTGCCACTGAGTGTGGCCCAAAAATCAAAAAGGAGGAAAAAGATAGATATGTAAAACAACAACAACAACATGGGGTTGGGGCCTCCCAACCACATTAATGGAGAGTTCTCACTATCCTCCTCATATAATATTTATTGTATAAGACCAGTCAGCATGGGAGGAAGATCAGACATGAACAGGCAAATACTTATCAAATGCTAATTGTACTTAAGTCAGTCTTTATATATCAAAAAGGGGTGTGTGTAAAAGAGGAAGCCAATGCAAATTTTCTGTGGATAGTCTTCCTTTGGGAAATGTGGCAGGATAAAAGACTGAATGCAGGATCCCCACTGCTAGGGTGCAGGCATTCTGGTAATTTAAAAATTAAGAGTTCTTAGATCACCTTTTTCTACATTTCTTCTTGAAATACCTCTAAACTAATTCATTTTTTGGATGTGTTTCATATGTAAAACAGTATGAGCTGTTTTCTTTTAAATGAACAAACAAAAATATCAGTACCAAATTCCTACTTTCCCAAGGACCACTTTTCTGATATTTCTTTGAACAAAATGTCATTTGTTATCATTTGGCATCATGGCTTCTCAAGACCACTCACTCAAAGAGCATTAAGTCAAACTGGAATTTATGATTGTTTTGTCAGTGTCTGGGAAGTGTTGCTTTAAGTTTCCCAAGTTGGTGCATCTCCATCCCACTGGGTGAACACAGTACTCTCTTACTTTCTTTAGTTACTGAGGTCATAAGGGCCAGAATTCATTACTGACAAATGTGTACCAGAACTTGGATTTGAATTTTAGAGGATGTTCTAAAAGTCACTTCAATCTATGAATTTTGCCTAGAATACAATTTCTGAATGATCATTTACAATTAAATGAATGATAAACCCTTCATCATAGAAAGCTCTCAGGAATCACTGTATTCACATGCTGAAACAACTTTGATAATGTCTTAAAACTCACTACCAAATAATCAAGGTGTATTTATAGTCAGATATTAGGTTTCTTATTTGTCTTTCTCAAACTTAAAAAAGTGCTACAAAAGGACACTGGGTAACACTAAATATAAGGCTACCCTTAATTCCACCCCCTATAAAATAAAGTCACAACAATAATAGTAAATATAACTGTAGAATTTCAAGATCAGAACCATTAGTAACAGAAATATTATCACCAGTATATAATGATATAAATGATTATTTGTAGTAGATATATAAATAATAAATAGAGTTTTCTGGATGGTATGCTGCTATAAATGCAGAAAATGAATAAAGTTGTGAAGAAAAATTGTATCAAATAAATACAACTTGTATTTTGTATATAATCAAATAATTGACTCCAAATAAATGGTGTCAATTTATCTTTAAATCTACTTTGTCCATTGAAATGCAAATGCTTGACTATACTAAATGTTTCTAATATTTCAATTTTGACTCATGCCTAACATCATCTTACTTCAGTAGAATATCTTTTCTTTCATTATCAAAAATTATGCTCTATGAGTTTTCCTAAATATGGAATATTTATAGCCAGAAAAAAGTATAATACGGGGCCTGAGTAGAAGTCACTTGTTTTGTATACAGTCCTCTTAGTGCTATTCATGGCAAGTATATCTGGGACCCAAGTACCACCAGAAGTAATCAGTCAGGAGTACATCATCAAAACCACTAAGTGTATTTTTGTATACACAGAAAAATGAATAATACTCATAACTACTATGGTACAAAAACTGTAGACAAATCATAAATATAATTTTTAAAAGAAAACAGGTTCAGGGTAAGTGCAGACTAATAGTCATCAATATAATTGTAAGTCCTAAATTTAAGTGACGTAACCCTGTTAGAAAATATTAATATAAAACTCTCAGTGAAGTTTTTGAAAAATCTTTTATTGATTAGCTAACTATGACATTATTATGAAAAATACTAAAAATTAAATTATAATACTAAAGACTTAAGGGAGCATGCTATGTAAATCTAAAAATAATCACTCATTAAGATTACCTACTACAGATAGTTTAATTATATGACACAAATTATATGACATAAATAATATTTTAAACAATTCTATGGCATTAACTTTTATAGTATAGTCAAGAATTCAATTACAATAATAAGGGAACAAGATTAAAATTAAACAAATTTATGAAGCTAAAATATTTTTATTGGAACTTGAAAGATATTTGAGCAAGTGAGGTATTTGCCTTGCATGCGCCTGAACTTGGTTCATTCATGTACCCCAAACTAATCCTGAAGAACACCAAGAGTTATTTCTGAGTGTACATCTAGGAAAATCCTTAAACACTATCAGATATATCACAATGTTATATAGACGATATATAATATTTATGATATTATAATATAACATATATTTTATACATGGAGTATCATGAAAGAAATAATCAATGACAAGAAAATAAACACCCTATCAATGGTAGAATGGGACAAAATAACCAAATAAGATATATGACAAACAAGCTAATAACCAAGATAAAGAACTCACAAAAATTAAATAAAAAGGAGGGATGAAAAACCACGTAAGAATAAGAAGTTACCCTTCCCTAACCAAGACAAGAATGCAAATGGGCAACAAATATATGTATAAATGGTCATTATAATTTATTATAAAGAAAAATAAATCAAAACAACAAAAAATAAATCAGAAAACCATAAGTTCACAAGCAACATATGTTTCTTGGTAGGATGTGAATACAGTTTGGTTCAGCCTTTATTGGAAAAATACGGATAACTCTCAAAATATAAAAACAAACTGATCTATTATATGATTCAGCAATACTTTTCTTAGGAATTTGCTAAAATAATCCAAAAACATGCATCCAAAAAGATATATGCATTTCTATATTCATTGTGTGGCTGTTTGCAATAGACACAATCTGGAATCAACTCATATCCAGTGATTAATAGTGATAAAATATTGTGGTATAAAGACACAACAGAATAGTTCTTAGTCATAAGAAAAGATGAAACCTGCCTTTTGCTATAACATGGGAAAGACCTGGTGAAGAGCAAGTCATGTTAAATAAATCAGTAGGAGAGAGAAAATAATCAGATGATTTTACTCAGAGCCAAGATAATAGATAAACAAAACAAAGGAAACATAAAGTTGACAGTAAAGATTTTGTAAACTCTGATGACAGATTGGTATTACGAAAGGGGAAAGGGAAAAGGTAGTAGGAAAAGAGAAGCAAAGTGTGGAGTGACCCCAGTGGTGGCAACATAGATTTGAAGAGACCAAAAATTGTACTCCTAACACATACACAGTTGTGTAAATTAGTGTTTTTCAATTAAAATTTTATACAAATATATGACAGGTGATATTTATCATTAAAGCACATTTTTTCATTAGAAATATATTAATCTCATGCCCAATAGTTTATAGGTGGCTGATATCACATTTATTTATTTTACAATGTAGGATCCTTGAGTCAGTGTTAAGCTGAATGTTTAGTGATTTGGGGCTACCAGAGTTTTATTGTTTTTGAACTCTGGGATCATAAGTTATCAGAGATTTAAGTATTATCCTCACACTGGCCAGCCCTGTTCTTCACCATTTTCAAGGTGATGAATGCCACCTTGAATGCCAGTCTAAAACTGGCATTTCTAAACAAAATTATCACAAGCCCTGCATCAATTATCTTCATTGACTTATTTTTAAAGGCTAATTTTGACTTAGTTTAAATATACACTAATTGAAGTTTAATAAATATCTTGAGCTATTCCTATAATACTATTTTCATATTGTGCTACTGACAGTACTTTTCCCTAGGTAACTGCTACTCAATGCTATTTCAGCTAAATTTTATTTTATTATTAGACATATTAATGATATATATTAACAAAATGCTAAAGATATTTTCATATTCATTTTACTTTTTCATGATTACACAATGACTGTCAAAGGTAAAATTTCATAAAAAGTTAATCTTAATATAATGAATAATAATGCATGTTATTTTTGCATTATTTCCCAATGCTGATTACCTCAATTTATTGAGAGCACATTTTAGATTTCAAAATTACCTGAACTCTGACAATAAGCAGCGTTCATTGTGGATAGTAATAAAAAAAATATGTCAGATACTGTTTTTAAGAAGCAAAAGATATCAATAAAAGAAGACATGGTGCCACTTGTATTTCTAAAAAAGAATAGTAGTTATAGATCTCCCAAGTGAAGCACATTTCTGTTTTTCATTTGTTTGGTGGGCAATCTTGTTCAATTATGTACAATAAAGATATTTAATAGCAGCATAGGTCCCTGATCAGTACTAAAGGGAGTTTTTGTTTAAAGGAACTTAAGAAAGCCACAGTTAATCATTATAAAGCATGATTTATTCTCACCATTCAAATAATCTTTTAATGCATACCCTTTAGATGTTTTGCTATGGGAATTGGCAGCAATTAGTATGAATCCTTATTAGTTTAGATCATGGGGTTTAAGGGGAATTGAGATGCAATCTCCAAAAGGGAAAAGGAACAATCAAATTATGTGAAGCTTACATGATTGTTTCTCAATGCTTATAAGCATATTATTGTTTTAAAAATTGAATGATTTAATATTATGTAACAAGGATACTTTGGGCAATTTTTATAATTTAGGTAATCATATTTTATTTAAGCAGTTATATGTATATGCATAAAATATAAATAAAAACACTGCTATCAAAAATAAGTAAAGTGAAAGGACCACATATAGACATAATAAGATGATGATAGATAGACTTGCCTACGTGCTTGTGAGACTAAATGCAGACCTTATTGGAGGGTTCATTTGGCTATAGAAATATTAATTATAAACATTCTAGGTGACAACGGTTTCAGTTGAAAGCTCCGAAACATATTTAACATGCTCTGGCATACAATGAGACGAGAGAGGCCAGTTGAGAAACTAAAAGATAAGCATTAAAATAATGATATGTTTCTGAGAGATTATATTGCTTTTTCTATTAATTTAATAGAGTTGGACTTAATTGAAATATAATATCAAGATTGTGGGTTTGGTAGCATAACATGTAAGGTATTTGCCTTGCATGTGAACCTGGGTTTAAGTCTCGGCATTGAATATGGTCTCTGAGTTGGCCAAGAGTAATTTCAGAGTGCAGTACCAGTAATAACTCCTGAGCATTGACAGACGGGGTTCAAAAACAAAACAAACACAATAAAAAACAAAAAAGATTTGTGGATTTTTAAGAGGAATTACAGGGGCTTTATTATTTTGTTTATTGTTGTCTAAAGAGCAATTTATGGGGGAAAGAGATAAACTAGGATATCATTAATAATTAATGATTATATTATGGGATTAATGGTTGTATTATGAATGTTCATAGTAGCAATAGCAGTGGACAATGAGCTAAAGAGATAGTACTGAAGGTAAGATGCTTAGTGCAGTCATGACTGAATACTGAGCAGAAGGGTGTACCCCCCCAAAACAAACAAACAAAATATACAATAGAAAGAAAGATAAAAAAAAACAAAACAGGGGCCGGGAAGGTGGCGCTAGAGGTAAGGTGTCTGCCTTACAAGCGCTAGCCAAGGAACGGACAGCGGTTCGATCCCCAGGCGTCCCATATGGTCCCCCCAAGCCAGGGGCGATTTCTGAGCACATAGCCAGGAGTAACCCCTGAGTGTCAAACGGGTGTGGCCCAAAAACCAAAAAAAAAACAAAAACAAAAACAAAAAAAAAAACCAGTTAAATACTATGCTACCTTGGGGCCAAAGCAGTGGAGCAAGCGTTAAGGCCTCTGTATGCCATGCTCGCACTACCCTAGGACGGATCGAGGCTCAATCCCCCCGAGTCCTGGAGTCCCATATGTTCCCCCAAGCCAAGAGAGATTTCTGAGCGAATACAAAACAAACTAAGTTACCTATCTACACTTCTTGCTTTTTAAGTGCCAGTGTATATCATTTTTCTGTTTTTCTTTCAGAGTTTAGAATACTAGAAAAATTAGAACATTTGAAGGTTTTTTGTTAAAAAGTAAATGTAGTGTATTGGATCCCTGAGGCTTAAGGAGCTAATGTATGAGTAAATTATGATTATAAAAGATAATTTAATTCAAATGTAATCATTGAATACAACTAATAAATTCAATTTTTATAGTTAGCTAATGCATTCTGACATCCTAAAACCAATTATTAATTGTTTATAAATATTTAATCTGATTTAAATTAAAAATATGACTTGACAAGATAAGTTTTTAATATTTATAACAGCAGATCTCAAGAAAAGACAAAATTTGGCCTTAATGAAAATTATATATGGACATTTACACACAAGTGGACAAGCAGAAAAACAACCATTTACATGCTAACTGGGATTTGAAAACATGTTTTTGAATTTTTAGAAAAGAAAACTATAAGAAACACACTATACGAAACAAGCTATATAAGAAAACTAAAGGAAACATTGTGTAATAATTAACAACTGATAACCTATTTTTAATATTCAGTACAATATTCATTATGGTTAAGGGAAATGTCATATGAAGTGTTGTTTTTTTAGCTTAGAAATTTATTAGTAGTATTTTGAAAATTTTTATTGATGAATATCCAAGAACTACCATTTTCAATTTTAGAACATCCATATTAAATAATGACTGTAAACAGCACATATTGAATAAAGGATCTCTATCATTTTATACATTTCATTTCCTGTTATATCAAAGGCATCCATGCTTCAGTTATTCTAATGCAACTTAATAAATTATTCAGATGTTGCTTTACAAAATATGCTTTCCAATTTTGGGATAAAGGAATATAATTCAAAAATAATGTAAATTAATAAAAGATAAAGATCCAAGTCAAAAATATTTCAAATAAAGAAATTGGAGCTATAGGTCAATGACCAAACATATTTGTGTGGTGTATGAGACACTGGGTGCAATACGAAGTGCTATACACTTGCAAAAACCTCAAATGCTAGATGCTATACAAAATGTAATGGGATTATAGATAAGAAATGCTGTTAGAAAAAATAGATCCCAAGCTATGTCTAGGCTAAGTTGCAATTCATGAAAAAAAGAAATCTAAGTGTGAATTGAATGTAAGAGCAACACTATATGGTAAGATATATCTTTACCCTTTAAATTTTGATTTCTTCTTCCAGAAAATATTCCTTACTCAAATACTATACTAGATATACATCTTGTACAGGTAAATTGTTATTAATGCTTATTAAAAATAACAAATAAGTATGTGATAATAAAATAGTGAAAACACTGGCTCACTTGAGAACTTGTTACAATTCTAAGGCATGATTTTAATGTACTGTAACGCCAAGGGAACAGAAGGGAAAAGGCCCTAATGCTACATTTAAGGTGTTTGAGTATATCAAACACTTGACTCTTTCAGCTTTTTTTTTTTTTTTTTGGGTGGGGACACATCCGGTGACGCTCAGGGTTTACTCCTGGCTGTGCACTCAGAAATCGCTCCTTGCTTGGGAGACCATATGGGATGCCAGAGGATTGAACTGCAGTTCGTCCTTGGTCAGCCACATACAAAGCAAATGCCCTACCTCTGTGCCGTCACTCTGGCCCTTACTCTTTCAGTTTTTGTATTGGAATGCAAGGTCCTCATTTCCTTAGAGTTGAAAATTTAACACCATATTTATTTCTAACTTATGATGTTTAATTATTACTAACATATTATTTAAGTAAATATTAAAAATAATTAAAATATAATAAACTCAAATATAGACCAATATAAAATGCTGTACACAGAATAGAATCTAGCTACCTAGTACCTTAAATGCTGTATGTTGCAAGTCAGCCCCTTAGAAGAACTATTTGAACAAAAATTTTAAACATTTAGGAGTAAGAGGAAATATGCTTGAAAATATATTATTATTTCCAAGAAAGTGATACTCAAGTAACATTACAACTGTATAAAACTTAATCCAGTTATTGAAGTTTTTTGCTTCAAGAAAGTTTGTCCAAATTGTTACTTTACACACAGATTAAATAATAATATACATATATATACACAATATAGAAAAGAAATAAATTTTTCAATCATTTATGAAACTATAACTACATTTCAAATTTTGGCAAAGATTGGGTTGGTGTGGTGGCGCAGTTGTTAGGGTGTTTGCCTTGCACACGCTAACCAAGGATGGACCATTGTTCAATCCCTGGCTTCCCAAATGGTCCCTCAAGCAAGGGTGATTTCTGAGCGCATAGCCAGGAATAACCCCTGAGCGTCACCGGGTGTGACCCAAAAACCAAAAAACAGAAAAACAAAACAAAACAAAAATTGGCAAGGATTCTATGAGAATGAAAAATTCATGGTCATTATTGACTCATGAATAAAAAAGGAAAATGTGAACAAAATATTAGAACCAATACAGAAACAAATATAAAGAAATTAAGATTAGAATTACAAGTTTGATTTTGACTCAAAAATTAATTATTTATCCAAATAACATAAAAGGAGAAAATGTTATATTATTTATTTCAAAAAATGCAAGGGAACAAACAACCACAACAAATACTTTGGTAAAATCAATAGTCAAGCTTAAAATAATATAATTCACAAACTCACTTCCAAAACATCAAAAAGATTTACTTTTATTATATATTATATTATATTATATATTTTATATTATATTAATTATTATATTATTATTATATTATTATTATATATTTATATTATATTATATTATATTATTATATTTTATTTATTATATTAATTATATTATATTATTATATTATATTATATTATATTAATTATATTATATTATATTATATTTATATTATATATTTATATATATTATATTATATTAATTATATTATATTAATATATTATTATATTATATTTATATTTGTTGGTATCTTGGAATTTGTTAAAAATTCATCTTTGAGAATTTGTATAGATTATATTATATTATATTTGTTGGTATCTTGGAATTATGTTAAAAATATCATCTTTGAGAATTTGTATAGAATTTAGAATTTGTATAGAATTTCTATAGAATAAAGAACAATGCAGTCTATTAACTAAAAAATGTCTCATATCAAACACTAATTCATCAGCACAGCATGTTCAGTGAAAATGTAAAAGACAGAATCATTTTGGTAGATTATTATCTAAAAGGGTTAATAAACTTGATAAAGTATATTTAATAAATTTATAAAAAAAGGTAAATTTCTAATAGAGATATTCAATTTTCTATTAACCAAATCATACAAAATCAATAGTTATCCACAGTGTATCAGCTTAGCAACAATTGTAATTTAATTATGGCAATTCAGTAGCTATGTAAAAAAATGCTTTCTAAGGTATGTAACTTTTAAAATTTAAAACATTGATATTACTGACAAGTATTATTAGTATCTACATTAAAATTTAAAATAACTTTTAATCAAGTGGATGTCACAGTGAAGTTTGAAAAGTTCTCTAAATTTGTATCACAATTAAATGTCATTAGCATTTTAATTTAGTTTCAAACATAATAGAATTTCAATAAAAGCAATAGAAATATCAGAGAAAATCATAAGTGTAAATGTGCTTTTCATATACACAGCTGACCCAGGCTTGGCATGGCACTACAAATGGTCTACCTGAGTGCCACCAGAGAGATCATTGAACACAAAAATCAGGATTAAGGCCTGAGCAACGATTACTGTTTAAGTGTTCTTTAATATGTTCTTTAGACATATGAAAATATGTCTAAATATAATTAATATAGTAATGTATCATGAAATGATCTATTTATTATGAATTTAAGAGATAAGACATTTATCTCTTAATTATAAACAGACTTTGTATATTACAAAATTTCAATAACTTTAATTTTTGTGAATATGTAATTTGACATGTATCAATTTTGATGAAAAATATGTTTTGAATGCAATATATATATCTAACGAAGAGAAATAATTTTGATGAGCTTCATCAGATATTGATGCAAAGGAAAATTGAGAACTCTCTAAATGAGCGCAAATAAGTTAATTTGGCAGACAAATAAAATTAATTTTAAATAAAAATAAATTGGCTTGAGATGGATAGGTCGTATAGAAATATTGATATATCTCAAAAAGTCAAAAAGTGTAATTCAATTGTTTAAAAACAAAATACGATTATGTTTGTCAGTCATGCTATGAGCAAAGATGACTTAGAGCCCTTCACTTTGTCCTAGTATTGTTTACCAAATGATGAGACATGGAAGGAAACATGTCAGAGCTGCTCAGTATCTTCAGTAAAAAGTGACTCTTCAAATTTTTTTCCCTTGAGTTTACTTACATTTTTTACTTAAATTTTATTTCTTGTCTTGGTAAGAATTTCCAACAGGTATCTAGTTCCTGTGATCTACCAAACTGCTGTAGCCTGTCCCTAATTCTAGGTTCACGGTATCATTTAAAAACTTTCTATAGCTTAGAATTTAGAAACATTTGGTAAATGACTGAATCTGATAGAAGAGACACATCTTTTCAAGTCAAATCTCTCAGACCAATTCCAGGATACTCCAGAATTATTATGATAATTTGGAATATAAAGTACTCTAGATTGATAAAAATTTAATCTTTTAAAGTCTTATGAGCCTTCCTTATGAGACATATCTTATGATGTACAGAAAACAATACAGATTAAGGTTTCTTTAAGTGGTAAATGATGGGATATAGTAAGGAAAGTAGTGCATTGGCTTATACTGAACTTCATACCTGAGCGCATAGCCTCTTTCTGAATGCTTTCATAGTCATGCCAGTCCTTTCTTCTCAAACCATCTGTCCATGAATAGAACTGTCCATCTCCCAGGCCCAGTGGAAATGTCTGTGAAAAGGAGAACATTCAAAGTATAAAAAAGAGGTATTTCCTTTTGCATGCAGGTAAGAACAGCTGGACATATATTGACTAATCACAGAATGTTTGTTAAATAAACTTTCAATATATTTCTAAAGATACCACAAAGTTATAGGAAGTCACCATACTAAAATTTAGCTTTAAACTCAGAATCACATATTGTCCACATTTCTCCCATTTCCTATTTTACTATATCCAGTTAATTATTTTACATAATAAATTAATAGTTATTATTTAGTGTATAAGAAATATATCTCTTTGCATTGATATTATTTTATTTGGCTTGACTAAAGTGCACATTCTGATAATATAATCAGTTTTAATGTTAAAAAGAATTACCTTATTGTGATTAGAACAACTGTATTTATTTAATTATTTATTATATTATACAGTTGTTTATTTATTTTGGGAAGGATCATACTCAGCAGTGCTCAGAAATTACTCCTGGCTCTGTGATTAGTAATCACATCTTGCCAGCTGACCAGATCATCTAAGTTGCCAGGGATCAACTGGATTGAAACATAAAAGGCAAATACACTATACCACTGTACTTTTACTTTTGGCTCACAACTGTATTCATTTATATCAACTATATTTAAGTATCCTGATAATGATAGTAAAAAAACAATTAGTGACTGGTCACCAGTTAAATTTTTAAATATAGATTTCACATGGCACCTGAAAATGGAGCATGTATAGAAAATTTCACTAAGAAACTGACTAGGAAAAGTGAACAACAACTATACATAAGATATTGAGGCTGGATCCATATCTGATATCTCAAACATCAGTAAACTCAGAGTGGATCAAAGAGCATGGCATCCAACTATAAATTACATTGAAGAAAATATATGCAGAACACTCCAAAATTCGGCCACAAATGTTTTTTCAATGATATAATGGAAAAGACAGCATAATAAAAATAAACAAAGAGGACATCAAATTAAAGAGTTTCAGAATGGCAAATAAATCCAGGATGAAACCCAGATACAGCTAATTAAATGGTAAAAGATATTCACGTTAAATGCATCCTATAAAGCACTGTTAGCCAGGATATATAGAGTACATATAAAGATTAACAAGAAAAATCCTATCAAAAAATTGTGAGGGGAAATGAACTGACATGTCTCAGTAAAACACAGGCAGATGCAAAATAGGCAAAAAAAAATGCTCATCATCACTTATTACTAGGGGAGTCCAAATAAAGATGACAATAAAGCATCATTGCACACCACTGAAAATGAAACATATAAAAATAGTGGAACACTCTATGTTGGTGGGGATATGATGAAAACAAAATTCTCATTTACTGCTGGTGGGAATGTTTTCTGGTTCATCCTGTGGAAAACAGTATGGAAAGTTCTCAGTAAATTAAAAAGAACTGAGTCACCATATGACCTCATCACAGGACATTTGGATATCTACCCCAAGAACAAAATAAATTCATTCAAAAAGACATATTCATGCCATTATTTATTGTATTACTTAGAACCCTTCAATAGCTAAGTATGGAATCACTCAGATATCTGACTACTGATAAATGATCATGAAGATGTGGTATATCTATGTAATTTAATACTATACATCTGCATGAAATGATGAAATCGTAACAGTTTTTGCAACCTGATTGGAGTTAGAAGATATCATACTGAGTAAAGTAAGCCAGCAGAAGCACACACATAGGCTTATTTGTGGTATGTGGAATAACTGGATGAAAAAAAAATGTAATGAAGTAAAGGGGAGATGCCTATTTACCCTTGATCCAAGAGAAAAGTGTGGAGGTCAGAAAAGGAAAAGAATTGAGTGGAAAAGAAAATTATAAAGGTAAGTAAAAAGAAACAGGAATCAGAGGCCTTGAGTATACTGGTCATGTGAGGTAGTGATTTAACTAGATATTCCAAGCACAGAAGCAAGAACTGAACACACAGATCCAAATTATAACTACCAAACTTTATAAAGTGTCTGTCATGGTGGCAGGCTAGGAGAATAGAGTGGAAAGAAACCCAGATGTTGCGATTAGTTCTAGAACATTATATACCTAAAGGTCAACTACCAGTAGCTTTGTAAAACATAGCTCTTTAATTACATTTGTAAACATTTAAATAAAATAAAAAACTAAAATAATGTGAGAAAATAATAACCACTAAATTTATGGAAAAAAACTAACCAAACAATATCACAAGAATCAGTATAATGTAAAATAAAAGTTGGAATGAACTGATGGATGAATTGACTATATATAAAATAAATCTCAAGGATCTTGGTGGTAATCTTCTATTCAGGGTGCATACTATTCTGGTAAAGTGTTGTTATAAATTCAGCAATTAATGTTATTTTTATGTTCATTTCTAGTAACAGAAGAAAGATTCATTGGATTTCTTAAATAAAGTTAGAAAATTCAGGATATAATATAAGTCATTTCTAAAAGTGAAGTCATTTCTAAAAGTCATTTCAAACGTGAAGAGGAAAATACAAATTTTCAAAATATAGAGGGTACCTAATTAGGTAAGTGAGAATATGAGTAAATTCAGTTTATCATTCAAAGTTTTAGAAAAGATGTCAAAAAAACGATCTCTTATTTTCTTAGTTTGTGACAATGATGCTACTATACATATAAATACTGTATATACATAATATATACACTGAGTCACATTTGTATTCCACAAATAACCCTTATGTTTTCAAATAATTAAAATATTCTAAATAATACAAAACAGAGAAAGAAGATATATATCTAAGGATAGTAATCAGCTTGTATAAATGCAATACACAATCAATAAAATTTGAGAGACAGTTACAATGTTTACAGAAAAAGAAGTATATATAAATAGAAGAAAATTAGGAAATAAATCATGGGAATATAATACCAAACATTATATCAAACTAATATGTTTCTTCTATTAAATTTTTTGTAATAAAACTTTACTAATACTCAGCTATAAAAGAAAAACTATATCAAAGAATTTGAAAATGTATAACTCATTTTATCTCATCCATACACTTGAAAATGACACATAATTAAAATCTCCCACACTGATGTAGATAATACCAAACTCTAAATATAACTTCCAGATAAAACAGAATATTTTCAATATAAAATTTAACATAAAATAAAGGATTTTTGTTATGTAATAAACTTCAAATATTCAAATGTCTCTAGTTTTCAGGTACATCCTCCTTTTGCTTATATTAACTTATTGTAGAAAATTGTTAACAAATGTTAATACATGACAGATCACATACAAGGATTGATCTTTACTTTCAACAGACTATAAAATTAGAGCAAAGTGTCAGTTAAATCTACAAAGCAGGCATTTGAATTGACATTAAACTTTAGTGAATTATTGAGACTTAATGGGAAGGACTCAGCTTTTTTATGGCATTGAACTCTGAAGATACCTAAAAGTGAAATTATATGGTATTTCTGAGAATGAGTTAAAGGTCAAACAAAAGGAAGTCATTTTTATTACACGAAAGCTATAGTTCCTTAGATTTTTCTCCTCAATCCCCAAAACTAGTTAGTTCTAAATAATAACTACTTTTGGAAAACTGAAAAGTATATTTTGGTGCTAAATTAAGTTAGTTGAAAATAAAAATGAATTCCATATGATCCTCAGGATTAACCAAATCTGTACTTTCTCAAGATCTGACCACATTTTTTTAACTGCTTAGAAATGCTTAGAATTCCCTTTCTTCTATTTGGAGAAGTGGAATCATGATATAGGAACACTGGCTTCCAGGAATCCAGCCAGTAAATATCTGGGGACATCTTCACACAGCTGAGACTTCATGAAAGAATTGTTACTACTTCATTCACATATAAGGACTATTAACCAAGGACACTGACATTTGAAAGATCCTTGACATAAAACGGAAAGAACAGAATAAACCTAAGAGAATACATTGAAGAAAATAGCTGATGTAAGATGCCAAATAAAATTCCCAGAAAAGACAAAATTGAATTTGTTGTCTCAAAGAAAAGTTACTTCAGAGAAACCCAAAATTTATTTTAATAATGATAGAGAGGTTTAGAAAAAAAAAAAAGGAAAGCATTCTTGAAAAGTAAAATTAGAATAGTAGCCATAGAATTTGGCAAGGGAAGGCTGACAAAAACAAATAGCAAATGAAGAGGAAAAGGAAATGAAAACAGTAAGAAGAGAGAAAATATGAGAAAAAGCAGGGATGGCTGAAACAACTATCAGAGACAAAAATATATATACAACATGAAGGCTAGTAAAAAAATATCAGAAAAAATACTCTTAAAGCACCAGAAGGGTTGGAAGCAGCGTCAGAGAGCATGTTTTTGGGGGTTGGGGAACCAAAAAGCAAATACATGTATTTCTATCTATTTAAAATATAATAGAAAGGAAAGGCACAATTCTTCTAGTGACACTGATATTAATTATAATTTTTGTATAAATACTTCAACTAGTAAAAATGGATTTATAAATTAGATTAGAAGAAGCAGAGTTAGAAGAAAGTGTACTACACACTTTGATTTTGACATGAAAACACATGTCTGCATATGAACTGAGCTAAAATGGGTAAGAAAACTCATATGGATATTGAAGAAAGACTGAAATAAGATAGTTTCATAACACATTTGATGTCATAGGAAAATGAAAAAATAAAAAGTAACTCAAAGTATAGTACTACATTCTTGCTGTATCTAAACATGAAAATGTAAAACAAAATAAAATAAATGATTGAACTTCTTGCCCTGGATGTCATAATGTGTTAATCAGGAGAAGTTGACCATTATAGTTACTTGATTACATAACTGGCCTGGTAATCATTATAACCTGTATATAAAAATACATTTTTATAAATTATTAAAAAATTAATTTTAGATAAAATGCATAGTAAATTGAATATATTCAATTTTGAGGGTAGACATTGGAGCTATCTCAAAGTATCAAGATAGAGTGGCAATTATTTTATGACCATATAAAATTCTGTTAGAGAAGGTCATCTGAACTGTGTTACTCACAAAACAACAGTAGCAGCATCAGAAGGGATAGTCAGAAACAGAATTTCACCCTCCTATCTTATGCCTGTGAAACCAGAAACTTTACAATCAGAGAGACAGAGCGATATTATAAATCTATTTTTTAACAAGCCCTCCAGCTGGTAGGGAAGCATTCTTTTTTCTTGTTGTTGTTGTTGTTTGTTTGTTTCTTTGTTTTTGTTTTTTGAGCCACACCCAGTGATGCTCAGGGGTTACTCCTGGCTATGCACTCATAAATCGCCTCTGGTTTGGGGGACCATATGGGACACCTGGGGATCAAACTGCGGTCTGTCCTAGGCTAGGCTAGGCAAGGCAGATGCCTTACTGCTTGTGCCACCGCTCCAGTCCCTGGTTGGGCCACCGCTCCAGTCCCTGGTTGGGAAGCATTCTTAAGTTCACTAAGCCATCTGAAGAGTAAAGGAACACAATTCCTACATTCAGAAACATGCCAGTATAATTTGACAAACATGTGTCACAATTACTGTAGTTATCCTCAGAACTGATGACCAATATGAAAGATTAGTGTATAAACTTTCTTTTTATCTGCCAGAAAAGTAGGTGAACAAACTGAAACAAATACCAGTACATTTGTATAGAACTACCTTGGTTCTGAAAGCTTAACCATCTAGTTGACCCTTCAGTATTCTGACCTTTCTTTTTCACATAAGCAATTTCCAGTGCCCAAATCCATTTGCTTCTCTTGGGTTGTATCATATTTCCTCTATATAGTTATAGCAGCTTAGATCCATTATCTACGACCTTGTAATATAAATATAAAGAATATTGTGCCTTCATGAGGCATCAATGCATCTATTTTAGACCATCATTAGGTTGGCCATTTATTCATGAATATCCTTTCTATTTGTCACCTCCTAGACATTTTGTTCATTGTAATGTCACCACCAATAATTAACTTGAAAAAATTCAGGGATAGAGGAAGCAGAATATATTAAGTAGAAACCATAAGTATTAGAATTCAGTCCCAGAACCTATCAAATAATAATATACTCGAACAAGGGCATGAGAAAGTTTTCAAGGATAAAATTCATCTTATAAACAATGCATGCAACAGAGGAAGCAAACTCAAATTCCTTCTAGAATCAAAGATGATAACATATTTCTAAAAAAAACTCTGATGTCTCACTCTAGACAGTGTTCGATTATATAACATTTGTTGCTATCTCTTATGATCTTAAAACTTTTCATAGGGTTGTTAGTTTAGAAACTCCAAAAAAATAAATAAGAACACCAGAAGCACAAAAACACAAAACTTCTCATTTACTGTTAAAATAAAGTAACTTTATTTGCCATAAATATAGGTGGCTACAGCAATAAAAAGGCAAATTTGTGAATTTCTTTTTTTTTTTTTTTTTTTTTTTGGTTTTGGGGCCATACCCAGTGATGCTCAGGGGTTACTCCTGGCTATGTGCTCAGAAATTGCTCCTGGCTTGGGGGACCATATGGATGCCAGGGACTGAACCGTGATCTGTCCTAGGTTAATACGGCAAGGCAGATGCCTTACCGCTTGCACCACCACTCCAGCCTAATTTTGTGAATTTCTATGTAGATTCTGTTTGTAAAATCGTTGATTTTATAAATGAACAGGACTATTAGTTTTATATCATGTACTTTCCTATCACTATACTTATTCTTTGTGGGAGAGTATATGTAATAAAATACAGTAGAAATGGGGCCAAATATAGATAAGTGAGGATTTGAAAACATAGGCAGAACATTTATATTTATCCAAAGGCCATATAATAATGACCTATATATATATATATATATATATATATATAATCATATATATATAAATGGTCAATAAAATGATTTTTCCCTTACCTACTTAATAAGGTTTCTGGAGTTGAAGATCAGATAAAGTATATTAAATGTTTTGGCTTTCCTTTACTTTTTTCCTTTATTTTGTTTTTGTTTTTAAGACACCCTGATGTGCTCAGGGGTTACTCCTGACTTTGTGCTCAGAAATCACTCCTGGCAGACTTGGGTGTGAGTCAAATACCCTACTGCTGTCCTATATCTCTGGCCCCAAGACATTGGCTTTTCATGCGATGATATGAAAACATCTGTAGTTTTCACCATATATGCTATTTTCAGTAATGTTTTTAAACCATATCTATTGGTGCCCTGACTTTACGGGATCACTCCTGGCAGGACTTGGGGAACCATGTAAGGTGCCAAAAATAGAACCTGAATTGGCCACATGTAATGTACATATCCTACCCACTCTATTATTTTTAAGCCACTTTAATTTTTTATTTTTACTTTTGGGCACACCCGGTGACACACAGTGGTTACTCCTGGCTATATGCTCAGAAATCGCTCCTGGTTTGTGGGACCATATGGGACACCCTGGAATCGAACCGAGGTCTGTCCTGGGTCAGCAGCATGCAAGGCAATTGCTGTACCTCTGCACCATTGCTCCAGCACCCTCTTTAATATTTTAATTGGTATTTGGTGATTTTAATTGTCCTTGAAGTTATAACATAATTGTAGAGACAGATATGCTAATCAAGTAAGCAAAAACTGTGGTGGCCAAAAATACAGTAGTTGTTAATAGGATAGAATTATGAATATAATTTTGATTTTTTGGTTTTAGGGTCTAAATTGTCTGTGCAAAGGCCTTACTCTTGACAGTGCATTGAGAGTTTATTCCTGGCAGACTCAAGGTATCATGTGATCTATACAAGGCAAATGCCATGCTCTCTGTATTTTCACCCTTACCCCAAGAATAGATATATTTTTATTGGTTATGACTAAGTTTAGTATATCTGAAAATATTACAAGCAAATAAAACTATTTTAAAATTATAATATAATTAATGTGCACAAAGAAAAAAAACTAATATTTATTTTAATCATCTTATACTTAGTATGCCATGTGCTGAATTAGAGTTTTGAAGCACTATAATATCTTATAAACATCATATAGCTAATAAATGGTGAATAGAATATGAATTTCCTGTCAATTGCCTCATGTAATATTATTATGTAATATTATGTAATACCAAAGACAAGCAAACATAGGTTCTTATGTTTCTATTGTTATTTATTCAAAATTTGTTATTATAAAGTCATTTATAAATGTGAGTAAATAAAATAATAACATATGTTATTAAGTCAAATAGAATACATGTTTTTAAACTCTGTATACTGATGACCAAAACAATAGTTATTAAAACTTCCAGAATAGTAATATAAAAAAACCTGCAAAACATGTTCTTTTTTCTCAACTTTTTATCTCAGGCAAAAAGCATGCAATCATCATACATATAATCTACAGAGAAGGTTCTGAATTTTCATATACTCACATATATACTGCTTAGTGTTCAACATAAAGATTTCATTTTTATTTATAATCTATCATTGTTCTATACATATTGTATAAGATTCTAAGATATGACATTATTAACATAATTCAAAGATACCAACAAGATGAAATCAAATAAACCCTGAGCTAGTATTGATTGTTGAATTCTCTAGAGGCTAGCATATCCATTGGGCTTCTAAAACATACTATCTAAAACAATGTTAAGAACTCAAGATGTATTTCATAAAGCAGGCAGGAGGGCATACTAAGGACTTCAGATCTTATTTTTGTTAATAAAATTCAAAGTACTCTTTATATAGCAGTATTAAATAGTACTTACTATATATACACATGCATATTTTTATATTTTATAGTTGCACACCTGCAACTTATACAATATTATAATGCAATTATGCTTCAGTGAAAATTAAATTTTCAACTGAATATGGAAACTTAGTTGCAGCATATGTATCTCTTTTTACCTTCAAATAAATATTTATACTACATATTTCAGAGCACCATGTTTTTTGAGACATGAAAACTGTCAGCCACCAGTATAATGACCATGAAGAAGCCACCATCTTAATCATGATCCCATCTTATTGCAACAGGATGTCATGACACTGTCTGCTGTTGGCAGAAATTTGTGAAAGGTTTCTGAGCCCACATGTTTATTCTATGTATCTGTTAGGTTCACAAATCTTTAGAACACAAAATAATTTTTAATGTATCATTTCAATGATACTCATATGTTATATTTCTGCAATGGCTTTGAAGATCATCCTAACTAGTGAAGAAATAAGTCAAGACGAGTGAGATCTACCAGACAAAGTCACATGATGAGTTTGTTCTGATAATTGGCAACTTCATGTTCTATTGTGAGAATAAATAAAAGAATATCATAGAGTAATTGAAGGCTCAGAATCTCTGATGAGTTCATTAATTTCTTACGGTGCCTAATTCCACTAATACACTTGAAGGATGAAATTGTTTGCAATAGAGTCATGGTTATTTTAAAAGTTGAATTTCTCTATAAAGGTCGTTTACCAAAAAAAAAGGCTTCAAACATACTCAAAACAAATTTATTGTAAATGATCCATATGCATGAAATACAAGTAAAACAGTTTGGAATGCATTTGCTTTCTCCTCAATTATACTCTAATGTCTCTGTAACTTAGCTTAATGAAATATTCAGTCTTTATTCAGTATTATTTTGTTTGTATCTGTGAAAGTCTGATGACTCTCATTTTATAGTTTCTTTGGGTAGTGGTGAATAATGTCTGAAGAAGCCACTCTTTTTGGACAGGACATATTCCTGGATAGCTGAAATAGAAAAGAAATATGTTTTCACTATTTTTCTACCTTACACAGTTTTATTAACATTTTTAACAAAATGTATTCTAAATAAGTACAAATTCTGTCTAACCCACTATCAGTGAGGTCAGGAGCAGACTATTCTGCAAATAAAAGGCATTATTAAGCATGATATTTTTATTGAAAAAAATGAAATGAAAGTACTGAGTAAAATCCTCTCTGATATTAACTAGGGTTAAGAACTCAGCAGTTGTCATAATCCAACTGACACACTCTATTTTCATTTAAGCATATGATGTGCTATTGTTGTGCTACTGACCCTCACAATTACTATAATTTTTACTTTTCCCATCATAACAAGAACACAATATCTCAGCAGGCAAACCCTTCAATATTCCTGATTGTTTTACAGCAACTTACCTTGGAGAAATATTCAGGAGATCAGCATCTTACAAAAATGAACATTTTTCTGACATTTTTTTCTCACCTCAAAGTATTCTATTTGTGATTCCTAAAGGGGAAAGATAAGAAACAATAAAGAAAACTTAGTGTTGAAGTGGACAGTATTTCTGTGAAAATGTTAAAGCAATGAAAGATCATGTCAAAAAAAGCATATTATATTAACCTTCAAGAATCACCTGGCCCCCTGGTGATGGAGAATCCATACACTTGCAGATTCCTGGGGAGTATTAAGCCTGGTTTTCATGAACCCCTGAACTTTTCTTCAGAAGGACATCAAATGGTGCCTCTAGAATTCCACCCTCTCAATTCTTCAAGGAAAAAACATAGCATTCTCAGTTGTTCTCCAGAATCAATATTATCTTAAAATGTGACTATTGTTTTTATTAATCTTAACTCACTGCTGAGGTCCAAATATAAAGGGATGAAGTATTAGAGAGAAAATAAAACAATGACTTTTGTAACCACATGTATGACAGTAGCAAAGAAAGAAAAATAGAATGTCAATACTCCCCCAAATTACAAGTCACATATATACTTGTAAATATTAACTATTCAAGTAATGTGTCTATCAGGACTAGATTCAGAATTACCTTTGAGGATATAGGATTAGTTTGTAATTAGGAAATGGTTAGATTATAAAATGACTCAATCATCTCTTAGTATTGCATAAGCTATCACTGTGAAAAATGGACTCAATTCAGCTATCACTGTCATGGTTTTCCCAATTTTTAAATCATCATTGCATAAACTATGGCAATACAGATATAGATAAGACTTCAACTTCAATTTCAGTGAGGTCTCTCTTAGGTTGTTTTTAAAATTTAAAATGGCCTTTAGACAGTTCACTTCTATTTTTTATCTGAAAGAGACAAAGGAGATACAAACCTTATACTCTAAAGGATCAAATAAGTATGCTTTTAGCCCATTTTAATAGCTAAATTGGAGTTTAAAGTAAATTTGAGGAAATCTAAATGTAATGAGTTCCTGTAAGTAAAAGTAAATTTAAATAGCATAACCAACAAACAAATCAATGTAAAGTTAATTATTGTAAGATTGGAGATACATAGGTAAGATGTTATATCATATCTCATGCACTTGCAACATTTTAACAATCACCATTCACTAGCCTCTCTAAAGAGTCAAAACTGCTCTCATATGTACTTTACACATATAATTCATATATAACATATGTTTATATAACATGTCATACTAATTATAAGAGTAATAATTCAAGATTATTTTATATTTTAGCATATATATTTCTCATTATTGTATAAAATCTTCTTTATTAATACTTTTTAAAATGGAGATGAGTAGAATATATTGCATTGTGCAGTTGACACCCTTAACATAAAAGTTACAAATACTATATAGATCTTTGCTTTTATTTCATTAACAAATGAGCTGAATCTTTATCAGCACTCAATCATAAGCCAGTAAATCTTAAATCTTAAAATAAAAACTATGTTACATTCAGTTCTAATTAAAAATGACTGCTGTCCATGATTATAATAATCAAAGTTGCTTTCTCGTAATATTGTTTTCAGTATAGAGAGTGGATACCAGGAAAACAAAATGATCTACTGTCATTCATGTCTATAATGAGTTGAAAAAAAGGCCTTTAAAATAGGAACTTAGAAAACATCTTTGCTGGTATTTGAAATAATTAGCTGTGAAAGTCATGGTCTAAGACCCTTTTAAGATTTAAATTTTAAGTGCATTCTCCTCTTCTTGTCAAATCATGACATTTTATCATTTTGTATTTAAAGAAATGGAAATGGCCTTCTTCCCCCTCCCTCTACTCTGTAGACAAATTATATTTATGTCAGAATAATCAATAGCTTTTAAAGCAGCCTAATTTAGGTATTCAAAAGCATTGGCACTTCTCCCTGAAAATATGTTGACTAACTACTTAACAAGAGATCATTAGATTTGGATAGAAACTTGGTTAAACTCTTTTGAGTACAATTTTATAGTTAGATACAGCTTATTATTAACTCATGAATATAATTACTTATTAGAAATCTCTGCTGGTTCTTAAATTCAATGTGTCACAAAATTTCACCATACTTAAAGTATAAATGAGTTAAATGAATGTAATATTATGTATAATGAACTCAATTATTTTATACTTTTAAAAGAATGCTCTAGTAAAATGTAAGGTTCTTTTCTTTTCTTTTTTTTTGGGGGGGGGGGGGCACACCCAGTGAAACTCAGTGGTTACTCCTGGCTATTTGCTTAGAAATTGCTCCTGGCTTGGGGTACCAGATGGGATGCTGGGGATCAAATCGAGATTCGTCCTGTATCAGCTGCAGGCAAGGCAAACTCCCTACTACCAGGCCATCACTCCGGCCCCAGAATGCAAGGTTCTTAAGATTATGAATATTCATGTTGTTAAGTCAATGATAAATTCCAAAAATCTAGAAAAGTGTCAGATACAGAATGGATGTAGATGGTCAATGCAGACTGAATGAGGATTTCCGATTTATTGAGGCAAGTCTAACTGACAGTGGATTAGATAAAAATATATATTATAGCAATACTCTTTTCATATATAGTTTTGACAAAGAACATGTACTGATCAATTAACAATACAAAACTTAATATGGTACATAACATGTACAAGTATGTTAAATTTAACAATCTACTTTTATTTTTATTGTTAATATAACATAATCAGAAAATTCTAAGCTGATACTTTGTCAAGTACAAACAATTACTGAATGGCTAAGAAAATTTAGTAATTACATAAGTAGGAAATAGATAACTTCATTCAATTTTTCCACGTTTTCATCTTTCTCATATTTATAAATACTCAGATATTTAATATTTTTTCCTATGTAACAATTCTAGAAATCATGTGTAAACATTGACAGTAGGGGTCCAGAAATAGTAGTACATTTTCTGTGGTGCTTGCCTTTCTGAAGCATACCCCAGGTTCTTTATTTATGGGTGATATGGGGTCATATGGTTGATTGAATCCCATCAACAGTGATCTCTAAGATTTAAGCTGGGAGAAAATAAAGTAGTTAGGGTGCATTTCTAGCATGAGTCTGACCCAAGTATTTCTGGGCACATTCCTGGAGGCTTTACATATTACTAGAGTGGCTTCAGGATCTTAATAATTTAGGGACCAAGCTGTTCAACATCACATCCTCAGGCTGCAACCTTCCAAGGGCTTCCTGAGTACCTCTTGAGGCTGGCACATCTTACCTCCCCCAGATACTCAAAACATTGCATTACCTTTCATTTTAATCAAATCAAAGACAGTGCCATTAGAGTGAAACAGCCAAACTAGCTAGAAGCTTATTATTTGGACATTATGCAAATCTCCTATCTGGAAACATGGCATTACTACTTTCTTTGGGTTCCAACCAAACTAAGGCATGTGATTTGTCTAAGAAATACCTAGGCCTATGGCCAGAAAACCTGAGACTACTTTCTAGAGACCACTTTACCTTATCATCATTCTTTCCACAATACCATACTAAAAAGAGACACCCTCTTTATGACATTTGTTGTTATCTCTACTTGATAATATGACCATGTTTGTTACCCAATTGCACATGCTGACTGTTTCTTCTCAAATGTATGCAGAATTTTTCTGGAAAACATAAAGATATAAATAAACTGTGGGCACCCTGACATGATTTTTTTATGCAATAATAGCCTCCCTTTCCCTTTTCTGAACTTGTTTTACAGTTTGTAGACTTGTTATCCATCTTGCAAGTTGTGTTCATGCCAATGATGCCTTTCTTTTCTATTCATTAGAGGCTGTGATTTTTTTTAAATTTTATTTAATTCTATTAAAGCCATTATAATTTAAAAAGTCCTTCATTATTGTATTTCAGACATACAACTAATCAGGGCAAATCTCACCATCACTGTTGTCCTCCCTCCACTAATTTTCTCAGAGTGTATCCCATACACTACCCTTTGCCCCCAACCTACCAGTGTAACAAGAAATTTAATATGTAGATTGTTATAGTTTGGATCACTTGATTCCATTGTTGTTGACTTTGGCTTAGATGTTTAGTTCCATATTTTTTTTACTTTTTCTTTTTCTTTTCTTTTTGTGCCACACCCGGTGACACTCAGGGGTTACTCCTGGATATGCACTCAAAATTGCTTCTTGCTTGGGGAACCATATAGGACGTCACGGGATCAAACTGCAGTCCATCATAGGCTAGGGTGGGCAAGGCAGACGTCTTACTGCTTGTGCCACTGCTCCAGCACCAGTTCTATCTTTTCTTTTTAATATCTTTTTAACTTACCTGAGACTGCTTAGTGCCTACTCCCCTCCCTATTTTTATATTTGTGCTTTTTCTCCTGCAGTTATTCTAAATACTACAAATAAATGATATTATTCTACATTTATCCTTCTGGCTTCCTTCAGTTCATATAATATCTTTTAGTTCCACCTTTGTTATGGGAAATTGCATAATTGTATTATTCCTTATGTAGCATTCCATTGTATATATGTACCACATACATTGTAATTTTTGATGATGATATTTTATGACATTTTCCAAAACTCTTAACTATAGAAAAATCGATAAAATATCATAAATAGGTAATATCACAAGATATTGGAGAAAAATGGTTAAATTGCACTTGTAATCAGAAACTTCAGACATTTAAATTCAAATTAATTCTCACTCATTTCTTAGGTTTTCACCTCCTACAACTAAGCAAGACTATCTTGCTTTAGATTCAGGAAAATTTTTTGAAATTCCGATAGAGGAACAAAAATGTAGCTTTGTAAGTGTTCCACAAAACAGCTCCTATCCTGTAAAGGATAATATTTCATCAAAGATTTTTATACAACAGAAAAGGGGGATTTCCATGAAGATTCTATTCTACTTTGATCTTTCTATTTCATATAAAGGATAAGGGTGGGATATGAAGGTCACATTCCACTAAAGGAATAGGACATAAGCATAAAGCTCTGGACATCTTCTTTCCTACAGACCTTAACATTATATTAGCAGTGCAAATAACATTGAACTCTGGGGTCAAAGAAATGGTATAGTTGGCAGGGTTCATGGCCAACCTATAGCAACCTATCTGATCCCCCATGTATGACCAGGAATAATCACTAAGTTTAGAACCAGGAGTAAATCCTAAGAACTGTCAACTGTGCTCCCAAACCAATAAAATGAATTAGCACTATATGACATAAATGATCTAAAAAGAAATATTTAGACAAACCCAAATATGATTTTTTCAATGGAAACCAGAGAAAGGACTCTTGAATATTCCTTTTTTTTTTTTTTTTTTGGTTTTTGGGCCACACCAGGCAGCCAACATTCAGAACTTACTTCTGACTTTGCACTCAGAAATTGCTCCTGGAAGGCTCAAGGACCATATGGGATGCTGGGAATTGAACTCAGGTCCTTCCTGGCTCCTGAAAGGCTCAGGAACCATATGGGATGTTGGGAATCAAACCCAGATCCTTCCTGGGTCAGCTGCTTGCAAAGCAAATGCCCTACCACTATGCTATCTCTCCAATCTCTCTTGAATACTCTTCATGTATATACAATTGTAATAATTTACAAACATGGCTCATGGAATTCAGACAAACCATATATTCATCAACAATCCATTTATATACAAAATATAAGTATATACAAAAATATAAGCTAGTTAGATAGACATGTTCACATTACACAAGTTACCTTAATTCCTCTTAGATGAGATTTGTGGTCCATTTTAACATATGAAATATTTTTACCAACCTGAACAACCCTGAAGATCTCTTTATTGGGTTTATCATACATTAAATTATGAACTGTTGCAAGTCAGCCCCTGAAGAGGTTGACTGATGGAGGGATGGAGGATGAAGCATTTCTCCTCCAGCTCAGACCATACATCTGTTACCCTGTGCAGTCAGCGGTTCTGAGGTGAATGCAGTGGGAAGAAAGCCAACAGGCAGTCAGGCTTCCAAAGAAAACAGCTCTTTATTCCATGAAGAGGCCAAAGCCAAAAGGCCTAAGAATAGGTCCAGGACAAAAGGCTCCTCACCTTCCACAGACCCTTGTTTTTATGCCCCAGAATCAGGTACCACCCAATGGTGGGATCAGGTACCACCCAATGGTGGGAGCAGAATCAGGTACTACCCTAGGGTGGGAGCAGAATGCCAGGTCACACCCTAGGGTAGGGCACAATCACCAATCAGGGTAGGGTCAGTAACATAATAATCCCATTAAAATGTTTACATACACAACAATGAACCACAGGTATAGATTCAGGAAATCAGGAAGTGAAAGTTCTAATCTTTAAGAAACCAGCTTAGGTTTTTAGAGTTCCAAAATCACTTCCTTAATACATATCCATGTCATCTTCATTTCTCTTAAGCGATTTCAGGAACTGAGCACAGGAACTTAAAGGCTAATCCTACTGGGAGTAGCTACGGGGTTTGAAGCTGTGAGTCAAGGATGTTGAATAAAGAACAAATAGATTATGGTCTGGAATAACTAATAAATACAAAAAAAACCCTCAAAATATAACAGGGGTGGTTGAAATTATCTCATTTCTAGCGCAAGCCTCCTCAAACTATGTCCTGCAGGCCACACGCTTCCCATTGAGGACATTTATCTGGCTGTCTTTCTTAGCAGCTGACTGGTCCTGCACCAACAATGTGCATGTGTGGGATGTGCTCAGCCCTCTCCAACTTCCTCCTTCTCTTTGTCTCTTTATTCTTTCCCTCATTCTCAGGCAGGGGCCCTGTCAAAAGCATGCCCATTGTTCCCATTGAAATACTAGTAAGTTGGTTGATTAACATTACTTGTTCATCATTTTAAATATTGTATTTGCTCCCATATTTTTCATTTAATATAAGATATGTGCAGTGTACATAAGAATTTGTTCATAGTTGTTTTTTTTAAACTAAAGTCCAGCCCTCCAATAATCTGAGAGACAGGGAACTGGTCCCCTGTTTAAAATGTTTGAGGATTTCTGCTCTAGAGTAACAATGACAAAAGTTTTGAGACCTCTCATCTGGAACCAAGGTAGCAAAAAGAGAGTAGATAAAGTATAAGTGTTGGAAGAATACTACCAGCATAGAACTGGCTATCCATTTAAACTAATTTTTAAATAAAGAAAACATTATGTTTTCTGATAAAAACTGATGCAATTCCTTTCCAACAGGTCTGTTCAGCAGGACTTGTAAAATAAGTTCTTTAGAGAAAAAAAATAATGTAGTGTAGAATATTTGGTTAACAAAAAGGAAGAGCATCAGAGGAGAAGTAAATCATTGTGAAGCATTATTCATTATTGGTGATTATTAACGTACCTAAGATAAGAGTTTAGTTTAATGTAATAATGTCAATATAGGGAAGGAGTGTACAGTGGGTATTCTCAAATTTTGTAAAATATTGTGAGTACAGTGAATTCTCTAAATTTTTGAGATTTTGTTTGTGTAAAGTGGGTACTCTCAAATTTTTTAAATTTTGTGAAAAACAAAAGACACCGAACCAACATAAGGAAATTTTATAAAATCATAAGCCATTAATCTTCAAAACTGTCCAGAAACAATGAGTAAGGCATGAGAAACTATTATGATGATTAAAGATAGGAAGTATTATACAAAATATAGTAGAATACAAAATATCTGTACAGAGAGAGAGTGAGAGATACAGATAGATAGAGAAAGACAGAGACAGAGAAAAAGAAAAGATAATAAGGCATTTACCTTGAATGTTGCTAACCTGGGTTCAATCTCTAGAATTGCATATGGCCCTAAGCTAGCCAAGACAGTAAAGAATTAGGCAAGCCTTGAGCACAGCCAGGCATGACTCAAATGCTCTCTCTCTCACACAGGAAAGTATTAAAAGGAAACCTGAAGAAAATTGATATTTTGTTGAAATTGAAGTTATTAATATAGTATAATTTTAGCTAATTATTATGGAGCAGTACTACTTTATTAATTATGCCAAAGTCCTCTGTGTCAGATATTAATGATAAAATAAACTACTTGGATTTATGAAAATATATGCTCTCTTTTAAACATACCTATAAATCTAAAATGGTTATAAGATAAATTATTTTCAAAATGACTCATTTCTTCAGCAATAGTTTTGGGATACTAACAGTATTTACAGTTCTCTAATCATTAGGTGCTTCTATGGAAAGACTTCAGACTTGTCTTTTCAATGCACATCTCTATTGCCAAAATTTCTCATTTTTCACTATTATATATCTTGACATATTTAATAACTGTTGAGCCAATAATAGGGGAAGATGATATTGGCTCTCCCTGGATTGTATTAGTTTGCATTTGCATGATGATACGCTATTTATTTTAATTATTTTTGTTTTCTTACTTGTCATGATGCCATTTATAAATCCATTGCAATAAGGAAAGTTTTTGTCAGCTTGACTGGAAAATAAAAACCCATTCTGCACATTAATTTCTTGGAAAGGCAAATATAAATTTGAATGAAATAAAAATTAAACAAGGAAGCTCTTGCCACTACTTATTTAAATTATGAATCAGTAAACGAGACTGTATTCCTGATAGTTTCTTATTATATATTATTAAACCTAAGCAAACCCCAGAGAACCAAGTTTATTTTCTTTAACAAATTGCAATTTTAATTTCTATAAAATAATTAGAGATTGACATGAAGTTTTTGTTTTCCTTTGTGAAGATTAAACAAAATGTAGCACCTTTCTTCTCATAATGTCGCAATTAAGTAAAATGAATTAAGCCATATTGTTTAGCATTTTTCACTGCCTTATCTGACATTGAGAATAATATTATTTGGTTTTCCATAGGACTATTATCCTAGACTCTATTACTTATAGAGATTCAAAATTGGATTTTCAATACAGAAATAAGATCCTGATCTTTTTCTGTTTTCTCCATTGAACTAACATTGGTCTACATCACTGTTTATATCTAAGGGATACAAATTCATATAACTCCAAATACCCCTATTTAAAGTACCAAACCCACCATTAAAGGGCTTAAATCCCTCTACCATAGCAAGTCCACTTTCCTGCCAATCTCTAGTCCGTGTCTTAAGCTCAGTTCTAAAGTTTGAGTTCAGGGCATTGATTACCCTGTTGTATAAAATTATTTGCTGAGTATATTCATCATGATTAAAGTGAGATCCAAAAAGCTTACCATATCCTAGGAGATCTCACATGTTATGACTCATTTTTATTTTTGACCATATTTTTAATTTTCATTCATAAAATATGTTCTAATTGGTTTGGCTTGCATTTTTCACAAACATCTCATTACTGGGAAATTCTGTACCTGCTATTCCTTTTTTTCTGGAATATTTTTCTCCTAACTATTTAGAACTATTTTTAAAATGAACTTTTTCAAAAGTGTCTGTCTGAAAACACTCCTAGAATTATACTGAAAGGACCCCAAAATAATGCAGAAAAGCCCCGTCCATTCCTATTTTATTGCAACACTACTCACAATAGCCAGACTCTGGAAACAACCCAAGTGCCAGATAACAGATGAATTGCTATAGAAACTAATAAATACATCTTCACAGTAGAATACTTATGTGGCTGTTCGTAAGAACAAAATCATGAAATTTGTTTATATATAGATGTACTTGAAGAGTATTATGCTGAGGTAAGTGAATCAGAGGAAGAACAATACATAGAATGGTCACACTCATTTGTGGGATATAAAAAAAAAGGGATAGTACTATAATAATGTCCAAAGACAATAGAGATGAGGGCCAGGAAGAAAATCCATGGTAGGAATATACCACAGATAGTGGGAGAATAGAGTTAGGATAGAGAAGGGACCACTACAAAAATGATAGCTTAAAATTATCACTCTGTACTAGAACTGGCTGCTGAAAGGAGATAAAAAGTGTTATGCATGGCACCCCCACATTGACAATAGTGCAAATCACACTGACAGAAAAGAAAGAGAAGTATGCCTGTTCCAGAGACAGGCGAGGGGTAGGTGTGGGAGGGAAATGGGGACACAGAAATCCTTAAATAACAATATTGCAAATCACACTGTCTAAAAAGAAAACAACAGTGGGTGGGAGAAAAAGAGACAGACAGACAGACAAGAAAATGTCTGCAATAGGGCAGGGAAGAGGTAGAAGGGAAACTGGGGACATTAGTCATTGGTAGTTGGAAATATGACGTGGTGAAGGGTGTTGTATATTCTAAAACTCAATCATGAACAATTGTGTCATTGTGTATCTCACAGTGATTCAATTAAAGTATTCATTTATTAAAAAAAGAGAGAAACAAAACAAAACATAATTGTCTGTCTGCGCCAACCTTATCCCAAATAGTCTCTTGCCATCAATGTTTCTGGTATCATTTCTCTCATCTATCACTGTTGGAGAGAGCCTGCCTTGCTCTTACTCAGAGTTGATACAAATTTTCTAGTATTTACAGTCAATACAAATTATTAATATAATTGTAAGAAAAATAAATATATACATTTGTAGTCATTACTTATTAGGACTACTGACTTTAAGCAAATAAGCTCCTGAGAGTGTTAAGCACCTTGAAAAACACCAACTTTTATTTTTTTCTCACTAAGCCTTTCTTTTGCTAATCTCTGTGATCCCATATTGACCTATAATGGTATCAGTGGATGTTTTTTTTTCTCTCAGATCTCTACGGTTAACCTAAAGAACATCCATGGCTATTATGGGGCTAAGATATATTTAAAGGGTTGTCCCAGCAGATTTAAAAAATAGTTCAGTTAAAACTAAACAGGAACAATAAAGGATGCTTAAGTATTCTCTCATTACAAATTCAGATCTAAGGTGCTGGAGTGATAGCATAGCGGTAGGGCATTTACTTTGCACACAGACAACACAGCCTATGGATCCTCAGGATCCATATGGTCCCCGGAACTTGCTAGGAGTGATTTCTGAACACAGAGCTAGGAGTAAATTACTGAATACTATTGGGTGTGGCCCTAAAACAATGAGTCAAAAAACCCCACAAATTTAGATCCAATTTTTCTTTGTATGTAAAACATTTTATTATCATTTCTTGCCCTGATTCCAAAGTTAATAGTTATAGTCCTTTAAAGATGGAAGCAAAAATTTAATTTTCTGACCAGAGCTATAGCATACCGGTAAGGCATTTGCCTTGCACACAGCCAACACGAGACAGACCCTGGTTCGAATCCAAGCATCCCATATGGTTCCCCAAGACTGCCAGGAGCGACTTCTGAGCACAGAGCCAGGAGTAACTCCTGAGTACAGACAGGTGTGACACCCCCTTCCATTAAATTGAATTTTCATCCACTCCACCTTTTTAGGTCATTAATGGTAAGAAGTGTTGGAAATTCAAAGGGAGCAAGAAGTGGAGCTACTGAGCATTTCCAAACAAAGGATGTGAAGGTAGAACAACGGACACCCTAGCCAATAACAAAGGCGACCTGGGGAGTCCCATTTTTCTGACAACATGAACTAAATAGTTTAGAATATAATTCCAAATATGAGAGTCAGGGAAATATAAGGAACAAAATAAATTCTTTATATCTGAAAATCCTGTTGACTAGATTCAAAACCATCGATTTCCCAGTGTTTTCTTGGATAAACAAGATCTCCATTAGTAAAATAGTAACCCTTTTTATTTTTAAATTATTATTTTTTATTTTTTTTATTTTAAATTATGAAAACAAAAGATGCAAAGAAAGAGGACAAGGTAAAGTTACAGTGGAAGGACAATCACCCATAACATAATTCTCAGAAGAAGTCCCCTTGCTGATATCTTAACTTTGAGCTTTCAGCCAAAGAACGTTAAGATAAATAAAACAGAATCCATGTACAATTACTTTGTCCCTCAAGTCCCCAGATTGCAACACATTATAATATTTCTTAACAGCGCACAAGGCAATCTAAAGCCATAAAACTTACGTAACTCCTTAAACATTAGAGGCATAGTATTTTTTACATTTCTATGTACATGCATATAAGCTTAAGTTAACCTCAAATTTTAAGTGGGCTTTTTTTAAGGATTAGAGTCAAAGGAGCACAGTAAAAACAGTGTTAAGAGTGGCAACTGTTGTTTGCATAGGCCCACCAAAATATGAGAGGCATGGAAAGGAATAACCTTGGCCTAAATACAAAGAGATCCTACCCCTGAAGTTTCCTGGCATAAGACCAACTCTAGGCTTTAGGCAAGTTATCGTCCAATCCAAGACATTGTCCATAGTGCCAACACACTTTTGACACAGTCTCTTTTGTTGGTATCATATTATTGTATTAAAGATCCTGGAATCTGCATATCCTCCATTGAAGTCATGATGTGGAGAGTCTTCTCATTTCACCTCACCATGAAAGGGCAATGCAGAAAGCCCTGTCCTGTAAGCAGGTCATTGTTGTTAAGTCTTCTCAGTGTTAAGGGAAGTCTCTTTTGAGCAGGTCGATGTCTGAACAGTGGTAGGGTCTTCAGTGGTAGAGGATTGCTTCCAGGTGATGTTATAGACAGACTTCACAATTAAGGGGCAATACAGCAAGCCCTGTCCAGTAAGCAGGTTATTGTTCTTGTTAAGTCTTCTCAGTGTTTAGGGAAGTCTCTTTTGAGTAGATCAAGGTCAGAGCAGCTGTAGGGTCTTCCCTGGTAGAGGAATGCCTCCAGGTGATGTTATATACAACCTTGGATGTTTTGTAGATGTCTTCTCTAGATCAGGGGTGAATGGAGAGTGCCCATTCTTCTGAGGCCTGTGCCAGGTCTTTATGTCAATGTTCAGGGTGTAAGGTCCCATTGCACTACAAGATTTGTGTGTTCCCATCTCTATTAGATAAGAACTTATTGGTATGTATAGTATTTCCCCATTTTAGTGTGCCTAAGCAAACAAGAAATAAAGCCACGTGGCGCTATCAGAGTATATGGGGGCGGAAGAACATTTCCAACAATACCCATGACTTGGTTCAAACATAAGCATTAAACTGAGGGATTCTTTCACACCAAATTCCATATTAAGCAGTTCACAAAGAGAAGATAAAAAAAATGGGGAGAGGGAATCGTCACTGTATAAGAAAATATTCAGCAAAAGTTATAGTCGTCAAAGAAAACACCCATAAAATGTTGAAAAGACATAAGTGTCCTTTTTATGTCTTTTAAAATAGTTGGGTGGGTGTTAACTCCAGGGCACCACTTTGGTCTGTGACTTAGGACTCTACAGTACTTAAGTTAGAAAGGGTAAAGGAGGAGTAATGATGATAGGAGTTAAGGAAGTTAAAGAGAAATATGATCTTTTGAAGGGGTATGCAAAAGGGAAGAAAACAAAATGGACATTCTGCATACATAAAAACATAATTCAATGATAGTGAGTACTATTAATGTTTCTTGTTCTGATGGGGGCAGTAACCCCCACACGATTTTTAAAATATAGACTGGAAAGAGATTACCAGTGACTTAAAGGAGCTGGGAGGCCAGAAGTTCAGAGTCCCACCCAGACCCTCCCTAAGGAGCTGAATGGATAATGGGGGAAAGCCTAGGGTACCTTCAATCTCCACCAAGGGACCCAACTCACAGGCTTGCCCAGGCACATGGCCCGGGGAAGCCCTGGAGATCTGGAGCAAGGCAGTAGAGGGGTGCTGGGGTTACTAACCCAAGTCCCGCACTCCCTCCCCAGGCCTGGTTAAGAGGGCCTCCAGCATGGTGGGGGCCTGCCGAACCCCATACTGCTAGACTTCCGGCTCCAAGAAAGGAGAGAGATCCTTCAAGGAGCTGGGAGGCCAGAAGTTCAGAGCCCCACCCAGACCCTCCCTAAGGAGCTGAATGGATAATGGGGGAAAGCCTAGGGTACCTTCAAGCTCCACCAAGGGACCCAACTCACCAGCTTGCCCAGGCACAGGGCTAAATTATCTTTTAATGTCAACATTCCAAAAAAGTGAATTTCATTTCAAACCTAAGCTTCTGTAAACCTATCATCATCCTTCATTATATAATTATATAATAATTATATATAAAATTATATTATTATATAATTATATAATATATTATAAATCATACATCACTGACAAAACCTATATCAAGTTATATATATATATAAAATATATAGTTTCTATACTTTTCTATACTTTGCTACTTAAAATGCTCATAATTTTTACACATTCTTCTTTTTTAAATAATGTTTTGTTATCTTTTACTTTTTCTTTAAATTGTTGGTTTTTTTTGGAGGGGGTCACACCCGGCAGTGCTCAGGGGTTGCTCCTGGATCTGTGCTCAGAAATCCCTCCTGGCAGGCTTGGGAACTATATAGGATGTAGGAGATTGTACCCTGGTCTGTCACAGAATGTATACATACGAGGTAAACACCGTACCACTGTGTTATCGCTAGGCCTCTACACATTCTTACTTTGAATTCATTCTTTCTGTGTTCAATTGTTCACTAGTTAAAGAAAATGTAATTGTGTCTTTACAGTTTTACTAAAGATGTATATAGTTGGGGATGGTATATAAACTAGCAATATAGTGTATTTAAGAATTTTTACATCAAGCCAGGAGCGACTTCTGAGCGCATAGCCAGGAGTAACCCCTGAGCGTCACCGGATGTGGCCAAAAAAAAAAAAAAAAAAAAAAGAATTTTTACATAATTGAATATGTGAATTGAGGTTTTAGTAATTTCCTCAAAAATATAAATTGGCATTTTTAATCAATTTAATTCTCAAATACAATTTATCTCACATTGTAGTTGATATAGTAATGTTGAAATATTGTGTTATCATTTTAATCATCATAATTTTCTTATGCATCACTAGATCTTGATATTTAATAAGTTATTTAATGAAAGAACACAATTATTATTACATAATAAAACTGATTTTAAAGATATTCTAATAAATTTATCACGTTTGCTTACTTTTTTAATTTTATGTATATAAAAACATTATTTTAATAAGGGAACTTAAGTTTTATGAGATTATTTTTCTATATAAATAACTTGATATAATACAAAATTATAAATTCTTGTATTAACTAGAATCTTTGGAAAATGAAAATATGATAATAATTATATCCTTAAAATTATTAAGCATGTCTTTATATTTCCTGAAATTTAAAGCTTTATTACTTAATTTCCTTACATCCCCACCTCTTTATTTAGTTCTTCCTGTTTAAAAAACTTTTCTTCATTGAGTTCATTTAATTTATTTACTTTAAATGCTTCTAAATTTCTTTTTTAATTTATTTTATCCCAGGAATTAAAAAATATGTGCTAATAACACCATAAGCTACTACAAAGAAATCACCAATTTATTTACTCCCTTAAGAACATATCTAAAATACATTCTTACATTTATCTTCATATAATAACATTATCTTAACTTCAAATTTCAATAACAATGCTACTTATATCTCATCTAAATAAAAAACGAACAAACTTAATATTGGAAACCATATTGCCAAACTGCACAAGATTTTTATATTTATCTATGTTACATTCACTAGAATTTAATTCCACTAAAACTTTATATATACTTCTCAACCCTATTTTGATTTTGGTACCAAGTTTGATTGAAACCTTGTTCAATTGACCACATTCAGATAAATATATGTTAAAAGTTTTAGGACTTTGTAAAAATAATTTTATGTGGCATCTGGTGTTTATAAATGTGATATATGAATCAAGTAAATGGGTTGAACTGGCAAACTCACTTAGATTCTCTATCACCGAACTTTTGCAATTCAAGGACATTACCACTAGATGGTAATCACAGATCACACTGTTTTCATCAGTAACTACTATTTTACAGATATAGTCCATCTAGTCCACTTTTAAATCTTCACCCCAATTCATTATGTATTGAATGCTACCTATGCTAAATATCACTTGTACATTTTGTATACTATAAGTATATGAAATTATTTTGATACTAAATGATTACTATATCATATTAGATAAAGGGACAATAAATGCATTGATATATTCTTATCTTTGGCACATCTATTTTACTTTGTATTTCTTCACTTGGTCCAAAATAGAATTCAAAAGACAGTTAAGAATAACTATGCTAATTTCTGTCTTTTAGATTAGAAAAATTATTGACCTCAACCTTAGTGTATAACCTCAAATCAATCAGTTTATAATATCTGCAGATTCAGCAAACTTTACATAAATATGAATAATGGCAAATTTTTAATCACAGGTCTTGCTGGCAATCATGCTTCTAGGATTAAGTATAAGAAACCTGAAAGTTTTCATTAACAAATATTTATCTTCTGTGATTGCAGATCTCCCTAATTCCTCACTTTGGGGAGGTTCAAACTAAATTCAGGGATTCATTCCTCCTTGACATTTGCCAAGATTTGTCTATTCTTGAAGGGAAGCAAGGTCCCGGGAGTAATTCATTACCTCTTCATTAACTTTTTTGTTATAATTCTTTCCATATCTATCCTTTGCCAGCCTAAATGGAAGAGGCACCACTGGAACTGGCCATATAGCCTTCACTTGTGTGGAGATAATCAAAAAGTGCATCTGAAAGAGGCTGTGACTGTGGCCATTTATAGCAATGACAATTGTTTCCTTTTTATTATAAGACTTCATGAGCAGTCAGTCACTCTTCATTTAGTTTGTAAAACATAGAATGTGACCAGGGCCCTTTACATCAGTTACACACTTGTTTCTTTTATTATAATAGTCTTTTCAGAAGCATTAGGAACATTATGTCACTCATCACCTAGTTTGTAAGACATACAATAGAATAATTTTTGTTGCTCATGTAGCAACTAATTTTGCTTTTCCAGAATCCATCTTTACCTTGCTTAGTAGAGACAGTTTCTTTTCTTCTTCTTTTCTAATTTTGGGTTTTCTTTCGAGCCTGGGTGTCATATTCTTGGTTCTAGATTACTCTTGGTTCTGTGCTCAGAGATCATTTCTGGTGGGGCTCAGGGGACCTCATGTAAGGATGCCAATCAAATCTATATAGGCCACATACAAATCAAGCACCTTTACTGCATACTATCTTTCCAGTCTGTCAGCAGACTCCTAGCAAGCTGCAACTGACTATGCTCAAAAAGTTTTTAAATAAATTCTAGAACGTATTTTTTCTATCAAATTTTAAAAAAGATAAACAACTGTAGGTTCTCATAATTTTCTGTAATTGACAAATATTTTTGTTTTCATACATTTGAGAATAAGAGGATAATGCAATAAAATTAATAGTATTTTTTAGTTGTTCTGTTATACAGCACAGTATAGTAATGAGTAACATCACTACAGGTTTCTTTTTTGCCAGTGCTTATTTATTTGGTGACCACACTTAATAGCACTCAAAGGCTACCACCAGTTGTGTGCTGGAGGATCATACAGTGTATGATGTAGGAGATGGAACATAGGCTTCCTGCATGCAAAGCATGTTCTCAGTGTGTTGAGTTCTCTCTCCAAACCAAAGATGGATTTTCTTTGCTTAAAAATTACCATTTTGAGCTCAAGTCATAGTATTTTGCAAGTAGAGTGCTTGCCCTGCAAGTGGCCTCTTTGTATTCTGTCAACAGCAATTCTTCATATAAGCATTAAGTAGTAATTTCTGAGCACAAATTCAGACAATACCCCCTGAGCATTCCTGATGTGGTCTAAAACAAAAAGAAAATCAAAACAGAAACAAAACTCATTTTAGAAGTGCACAATATGTATCCAGTGCTGTGTCACACCCTTTATATATATAGATCATATTCAATATAAAACACTTGTAAACTCTGCACAATAATCATCAGAGGACTGATGCATATACATCCCTCCCAGATAAACAATTTCTTTTTTTAGATAATTGATTTCTAATAATAACAACAAGGTACTGTTTGATTTGAGATGATATTGTCCTTTTTCTAAAAGTATATGTGATGGGAAAACATACTGACTTTAGAAAGGTCAGTTTGTGATTACATAAGCTTTGGACAGTTTTTCTGTATATCTAAGCAGAGCAAACAAACACTGAATTCCCCAGGAATCTATCATTTCAAGATGTTTGATCTTATTTAAAATTTTTTCACAAACGCTTCTCAATGATTCTGGAGTTTTACTATTGTTTTTTTGTTTTGTTTTGTTTTAGTAGTTGTATCCCCTCTCCGAGTCTCAGTAGAATTTTATCATATTACTCACATGATAAAAATTTAACTTAGGGACCCACCATAGGCAACAACCACATCAAAAATATGGATAGAACTCTCTAATTGAACTAATTTAAAAACTGAGAGACAGATATAATGAAATAGTTGAACTGTTTAACTTCTAATCCTAAAAAATTTTTTAGAAAGATTGAAAGGGAACAAAATAAAAAGGAAGACATAAAGGAGGTTAATTTAATGATGAATTGATATCAATATCCGAACTTAGAAATTTTGGTCTTCTCCTGCTGTTGATCTAATTAGTAAAGAATGCAGAATTGAAATGATTTTATTGTAGATTTTGGGTAATCTTCCCAACTGAACCTCCATTTCTTGTTCCCTGAATTCATGGCATGATTTTAGCTATTTTAAGATGGTATCAAACAATGTGCTTAGTTACTCAGTTTATGCATCTGTTTCATGCATGTAGGAGGCTTTATTAAATATATCATAACTCTTCCTTCTAAAATATTATATATGGAACCCCCTTCTCTAATTCCCTTTCATTGTTGTACCCACTAGGCTTCACACACTTGTGCTTACACACTTAGCATCAATGTCTTCAATGGGCACAGACTTTTATGTGTAGTTCTCACACGCACTGGATTATGCTGGATACAAAATATTCCAATGTGGCTTTAAGGATTCTAAGCACCCAATGCCATTTTCAGGATCACACTATGTATGTAGAGTTGTTCATTGACTGAAATCAGACTCAATATAGGCAAGGCATTTGCTCTAAAATTCTACTCTCAGATTTAGGGATAAACTATATATCAGGATTTTATCCCATTCATAGTCAATTTGTTTTGGTACTATCCTACTAAAATCAAGATGAAAAATATAAGATGATTTAAATAAGGTGGATGCATAGCAAAAGGCAAGTGTAGGATGTCACTGTACATTTGCTTTGGCAATTATGTATCTATTCATATGTGGTGTTCTGAAATAAAGTGAAGCAACAATAAAATTAAAATACAGAGTGAGAAATGCCAAAAACTCACTATATGGCCATCTGCACCAAAGCACAATTCAAATGACTATTTTGATGGATCTTGCAGCAATGATAAACTATTTTTTAGTCCCAATTGTTTGTTCCATTCCACAACTTGCTCTTCATATTGTAGATATTTGTATCCATTAAAATAATTCATCTCTAACAAAAGAATCCCCATTTGTGATTTATTCAAGGTAATCAGTTTTCCTTAATGCCAGAAAAATCAATGTGTAGTTAAGAGCAGTGGTTCTAAACTCTAAATTAAAGGTAATTAAACTAAAGTCTTTTTTTAACAACCTCAGAAACAAATTCATGTTTGGGAAGATTTTGTTATGTTCATTGCATCACATATTAGTGAAACATCAATATAATTTAATATAATTCAAACAGACATTCAATTAAACCAGAACTGCATTTAAAATATATGGAATTGACAGTTTCATCTAAATTGCTGATATTTTAAAGACATTAACTATTTGGATAAATGGAATGTTATTACGTTTCTCCAATTTTACTGCCTGTTAGAATTTCAAAGTTACTGAAGTTCTTGTGGATTTTTGATTTCTCATAAGTTATATGAAATGAATTGCACAGGCACTTTTTTTTCAGGCCTTTCAGAGTTCTAAAAAACAACTCTGAATTATTGGAAGCAGATAGAGTTTGGCAGCAGATGGCTAGTTGCACCAGGACTAAGGAGGAGCCAGTCATTCTAGATTATGTCAATATAGTCTAAACATATGACTTAATTTCAAATGCTTTAGGACTTTTTTTTATTACCTAAAACAAACAAACAAAATTTCTTTAAAAACAAGTCTGACCTATTTGCCAAGAGTTTATATTTTTTAAAATTATTCTGTCAACTCTTCTTGGGAGAGCCCTCTAAATTATTTTTCTCCAGACTAATTTTCTCTACATAAGACTTCTATGGATCCTTGACTCAGTATCCGCACTGGACTCACATCTAGATAGTCACAATGAATAAGACAATTCTCATATTGAGGGACTTATCATTGTCTGGGAGTAAGAATTATTTATAACTAATTTTCAGGCAGAAGTCTTCACAAATATAGTACAAGTGAAATTAAAAGAGAATTAACAAGTATAAAACCTTACGGGGGCTGGGCGGTGGCGCTAAAGGTAAGGTGCCTGCCTTGCCTGCGCTAACCTTGGACGGACCGCGGTTCGATCCCCCGGTGTCCCATATGGTCCCCCAAGCCAGGAGCAACTTCTGAGCACATAGTCAGGAGTAACCCCTGAGCGTTACTGGGTGTGGCCCAAAAACCAAAAAAAAAAAAAACCTTACAAATGAGTCAGGGCAAAGAATTTTCATTAACTTACATAAGTAAAAACTTTCATAAGATCTGAAATTATGCAATTGGTCTTAACATGGAAAATTACATAGTAAGCATTAAGACTGTCTTTATGCTAAATAATACCTAAGCATTATATTGTACTGCATCTATTGGTTATTTTATAATTAATTTAATTTATATTAGATACAATCCTTATTTTTCCCAAATTAATATGAAGAAACATGAAAGGATTGTGGAAACATATATCACCAAAATTGATTTTTATTACTTACATGTGATAAATAGCTCCTATTTTAAGCATCAGGACACAAAAATAGTAACTGTTTTATAGTCTCAAAGATGAATTGTTTAAAAATAATTTAGCTTATATTATAATGATATTGACTTCTACAAAATATAAACCAAATATTTTCTAGAACAATGCGTAAGGATGTGAAATATGATTAGATGATAGAAGATATGAGTAGCCTATAGACAGAAGTAAGAAGGATTAGAAGTGCCAAAGTCAGAGACTAATACATTTGGGGAGTTAATGTAGTAAAATTCAAGTGATAATTAATAAAATAATAAAGTAAATAATAAAGCAGGAATTGAATATGCAATTAAAGGGGACAAATAGGCAATGATTCTGAAACATCATATAAGAGTGTGTTGACCACAATGAGAAATCTCAGTGGCTTATAGAATTTTTGTCCTACTTAATGTATATCCCCTCAACATTTTGTAATTCCATTAACTGTGCAAGATTTTATCTTCTGTGGGACAAAAGGCGTCATGTAAGATTTTAAACATGTAATTGGCACACTCAGAATAAAACTGTAGGGTAATCACAAACAGCAAATTATAATCTAACTTGGAAAAAACACAAGTCAATTGGAAAGCTGGTGTCCATGACTTTATGCTCATTTCCTTTAGGAAGAGAAGGGACAAGGGATTCAGATTTTTAGCAAATAGACATGACTCATCTTGTTTCAATGACAAGATCCAGGGTATACATTATGTAACACACACGTAATTCTTGTTTGAGAAATGCTGCTAAACACAATCTCCAGTTCTCATTCATTGTAGCCTTTAACAATAATGGAATTATTGGAATCGTTATGAATTGATTCTTTATGATTCTGGGTCCTGTGACATAGCATTTTCTTATATAGGTGTTTCTTTCTAACTCTTCAATACAATAGTTTGTTGCTCTTGAGATAAAAGATCGAGAATATACGTGCTATTGGAAGTATTTGCATAGTGATTAGATGCTGAGCAGGAACTTGAATTTTCTATTTTCATCTGCATCATCTCAGTAAGTGTAAAAAGTAGTATTATTATTATCATCATTATTATCATTGAATTATCTGAGTTCCAAATTAGAAAATAGACAATCTGCATATAATCTTTAGATGGCTAAAATAACTTTGCTAAAAGGAATAGTTCCTTATAGAGTAATGTCTTGGATTTAATTCCCTTCTTTATTTCAAGAGGGCAAGTTTATTCAAGTGTAAATAATATGCTCATGTCTGTGACTAATGAAATCATTTGAAAATAATAAATTAGTCTGCAAAGCAGCAGCATGTATTCTTTTTAACATTTGCCCTTCAGTCTCCTTGAACAATGAAGGCAACCTAATGTCTCCTTATAATCACCATTTATTTCTAAGAATAGCAATAACTCCCTAGACTAAATGAAATTCCTCAATTGTTATGGAGTTAGAATGCAAGCCACTGAGAATCCAAAAAATGAGGAAAGAAGATTCAAGCAACTGGGCTCTTAGATTTACAAAGCTTCTTGATTTTTCCTGAGTTCTAAGTTTGTTTAAATTCTCTATTAGTATTCATAGTCAGTGCCTATGTTTCATTACATTTCAGGGGATCTACAGAGAGATTTGAGGTTATTGTTGATCTGTGGCTTAAATTTAGTTCAAGGATGTTTACTTCAAATAGCACAGTTATAGTCAGACACAGATGGAGGTTGTTAGGTAATGAACGAAGAGACACAGTCTTCCAAAAAGACTGACCCCATGAGGGAAAATGCCCCACAAAACACATTGGATGTGACACTCCAAGTCTAAGAAAGCCAAAGTGCAGAATAGCACTTCCTGAGAGCCAGAGCTGTTGTTTCACCTGAGTGTTTTATCTGCTAGGAATGAAATACTTGATGCCCTAGAATTCCTGCTTAAGAAGCACTATAGCAACAGGCAATGAATGAAAACTGCCAAAAGTGTAACAAAAAAAAGTGGTCATATAATAAATTGTGTAGTACATCTGATATGTCCCTTTGTGGGGGTTGGCAGAACCCAAGAATCTATATTATGCAGAAGCTGTACCCACTGTTTGAAAAGGTGGAGAGAAATTTCCAAATGGTGGATGACAATTCGCAGTACTCAGACACATTATCAGTCCAGTATGTGGTTCAATCTTCTGGCCAGGGATAAAGTATTTCTTGGCCCCTATAGGGCTGGGACCACCAAGGTCACTCTAGAGATGCTTGGTGGACCACCATAGTAACACCTAATGATGTTCAGAGACTTTGATCCTTGAGAAACCATGTGGTGCTGGGGTTTGAACTAAGGTAGGCCACATACAAGATTGCCACCCTCAGCCTCCCTCACCCAATACTATCTGCATTCCTTCCCTGTCTCAGCTTTTAGAACTCTTGAGTACAAGGGAAGATTCATCAACAAAGTTGTGGTAACTGAGGATGTGGCTGGAGAATTGTATCATGCATTTGGGGCTCACAAGTAATTTGTTCTCACAAGTAATAAAGTGGCACCCTATTTTTTTCCTCCCTAGAGCACCAGGTCTGCTGCCTTCTCTTCTCACAGGAGTGTTGGACCACATTCTCCACTAAATTCGTCCCATTTTTTTCACTTCACTCTGATAGCATTATGTGCTCAGTGAGCAGAGACCATCCTAGGTTCTAGAAACTAAGTTTTAGTTCTAGAAATTAAACATTGTTAAAAATTTACCTTCAGAACAACTCAAATTTTTTGTTGTGTGTTTTTGCTTTTTGTTTTAATTTATTTTGCCACAAGGCTAACTGCTAATTTTGTACTCAGGGATTAATCCTGATGAGACTCAAGGGGCCATTTGGGGTTCTGGGGATTTAACCTGAGTCAGCCAGTCCTCTGCAAGATAAACACATATTACACTCTACTCTCTCTCCAGCCCTTAACTTAAATAGCTTATATTATGAATCAATTAAATGTATATTAAAAGATGTTAACATAGTCTAATAAAAGTTTCTAGTATTTCTTCTCACTTCAGCTTAAGCTCAAAAAGAATAGGAGTTTTGGCTCTGGCTTTCCACTATTTCCTTGTGGCTTTGGACTTTCCTTGCTTCCTGGCATTTGCTCAACAAATATTCTCAGAATAGACAAATGCTAAAGTACTTGCCTTTCATGATGAAAATTCTCAATGCAAGATGGAAAATATAAAACACATGACTTTTGAATATATTTCCCTTTATTCTATATTTTTAAACCATTATGGGATTTCTATCATGGTCATTATGCAATTATTTATACAGATTAAGCTTCATTATATATCACATCCAGCAATCTATAACCTTTACTTCTGATATCTACAATACATACATGCAATCAGGACATATAAGCACTTCCTCTATGAATGATGGATAATTTTAGATATATCAACATGAAGTTAGTATTTGAATCCAAGCACTTATCTCACTGATTATGAAGAATAAAATAGGACTTTTATTGTCTGATGATCAAAATCACTGGTCTCTATCTAATTATATAAAAAGAAACATATAATTAAATGATTTATTTTAAGTAGTCATAAAAATGCATGAAGTATATTATCTTGATGCTAATAAATACATAAACTTAACATTAAATAATCTTTAACACCAAGAAAACCTTCACAGTTAAATGGCATAGAAGTACTCAATATTTCTTTATATTCTTTAGTGAATATGTCTAAAATGAACTTTTCATGCTTAACAAGAAAGAGAAAAAATATTTTCTGCATTTGGAAATGTCATTGAAAATATTACCAGGAACGGACTCTGGAAACCTCTCATAGAAACTCTTTTGTCAAATAAGCAGGGATTCTTATGACTGCATTGAATATTCTCTAATAGAGAATTTAAAACTTTTCAAATATAACTGGTATCTATTGGAAAAAATGTCATCAATACAAATGAGTTCAAATAATTTTTATACTTGCTTTGAAAGAGCAGTTGGATAATCAAATCATTCAATTTTCAAGAAATATTAGTTTTTCAGAACAGACTAAGTAGATCTGGAACCGGAAAAGTGTTCCAATATAATTTTGAAATATAGGTCCTATTATACATGTTAAGTGATGAATACCCAAGGCACATTTGATAACAAGCATCTGCCTGAAAAATATTGAAATACTTCTATATTGAATTTTTTTCCTGTAGTGGTACTTATAAACATAGGAATATATAATAGCATTAATTTTTATATTGTGCTAAACAGTTATAAATTGAGTCTAAATATATATAATTGAATATGTATATACATATATGTTCTGAATTAGTTTCTAAGCATTTTATACAACTAAGATATCAAACTGGATTTGATTTTTAAAATGTGTTCGATGCCATATATATTTGTGACTGTTCGAATTGGTGCCCCTGCCTCATAAGAAAAACAAACATGATCAAACTTTTAGCTTTTTTAAGAATTTAAATTTCACAAAATATAAAATTAACCTCTTGTAATAATTGGTATTTTATGTGTCTTTGATGTTATAGAATCATTTCCATTAAGTTTAAATACATTTCTCTAACCTCAAATGGAAATCTGAGCACATGAAAGATGTATTCAACACTCCTATTTCCTTACTTTACTAAACTGGACACCTTCAATCTGCATACCATCTCATTGGATTTATCTATTGCGGATATTATATCAATGGAATAATGAACTATGTGCTTTCTTACCTTTTATTTCTGTCATAGATTTAATTTCCCAGAGCTTTACATACATTGCATCATAGATCAGTACATTACTTTCTTGTTCATTGAAAGTATAGAGAATAATTTGTTTATAATATTCATCTAATGATAACAACTTGGATATCTATATACTGAGGTTATAATGAAGTTGTGATTAATACTTATATGGGTATGACTTACAACTGCATCTGTTTAAATACCCATTCTCAGTTATTTTGGGTACTCTCAAAAAGATAAATGCAGCATCATCTGGTAAGCATAAGTCTAGCGTTATGAGGTACAGCTGAATTATATTCAATAGTTATTTAATATTATATCTGTTGCAAAATTGTAGGAAAGTCCATCTTTCTCCATATCTTTGCTAATATGGACCATTTTAAATTTAATTAATGCTATCCTGCCAAGTAAAATGGTATTTTACCATATTATATTTTAGATAAAAATTCCCCAATCTCAAATGATACAGAATGTTTTTCCATATATTCTGGAGAAGTGTACCAATATTTAATTGCTATAAAAATCTAACTTCGGGGCCAGAGAGATAGATTGAGGTAAGGCATTTGCCTTGCGTCCAGAAGGGCTGAGGTTCGAATCCCGGCATCCCATATGGTTCCCCATGTCTGCCAGGGCAATTTCTGAACGAAGAGCCAGGAGTGATCCCAGAGCGCTGCCAGGTGTGACCCCCCAAAAAACAAACAAAAAAAATAACTTCATCAATTTCTGCCAAATAAAGCAGTGATTTTAGTTTTTCAATAGGTGTTCATGTAAAATATTTTATTCAATTGAACAAAATTGTCATCAAGTTCAGTGAGAGTACAGTGGTTAGAGAGTTTGTCTTGCAAGTGATGGTCTGGGTTTCATCCAGGAAGTATCCCTGAGTGATGAGTAAGTCCTAAGCAGCATTGTGTGACTTCCAAACAAACAAAAAATAAAGACAAAAGGTTAATGCTTTATGTCTTTGCTTCATCTCATTGAAATTCATTGCATCATTATTTATTAAAGTCAAGAGAATAAAAGGAAAGTAATGAAAATTTGTTCATCAAAGGATATGAGATATAGGAGATGCTATCTATATATTCAATGAAATGATGGGGGCCAGAGAGGTAGCAAAGTGGTAGGGCATTTGCCTTGCAGGTTGCAGATTCAGGTTGAAGAGTGGTTCAAGTTATGGCATCACATTTGGTTCCCTATGCTTGCCAGGAGTAATTTCTGAGTGCAGAGCCAGGTGTAACCCTGATCACCTCCAGGTGAGATCCAAAAACCAAAAATAAATAAATAAAATAAAGAAATAAAGAAATGTTACCCAATTTTTAGAAAATAAATTTCTGCTATTTTATTTGTGTTAAAAATACATAAGTACGTGTTATTGTGATAACATTTAACTCATGGATTTTATGTTAAATTAAAGAGGTCAGAAGGAAAATTACTGATGAGTTTATCATAATTGGAATATAAAAAAACAAATGTAATGAACAGACAAAACAAAACAAAAACATGTCCTTGAATTATGACAACCAATGTCATCAAAAGGGTAAAAAGTAGTAAGATTCCCATGTGACTCTGAGGACTTCAAGGGAAACTTCTCATGCGCCTGTCTGCCTGTGTTTCTGAATCCCTGAAGTTCTCCTCAGAGGCTTAGGGAGCGCACCCCCAAAAAACTGCATATTGAAGGGGCCCAGTGAGTAAATTCTGGCTTTGAGGGTCACCGTCAATAAGATGAGCTTTCTGGCCTGCGGAGGCTCCGCCCTGCTGTGCCTTTGTTCACTCTGAGGACTTCAAGGGAAACTTCTCCTGCGCCTGTCTGCCTGTGTTTCTGAATCACTGAAGGTCTCCTCAGAGGCTGAGGGAGCACACCCCTCAAAAACTGTCAACTAGAGGCAGCGGAAGAGAGTGACGGCTTCGCTTTGCAGCCTTGCACTCTTTCTAACCAATAAACCCCACCACAACATGCAGGAAAAACCACACTACAAGAGTGACAATGGAGAAACCTTGCAGGCAAACACCATGCACAGAGAATGAAGACAAAAGCTCAGATGACCTAATAAATTCCAACCACCTGATTAACCTCTCAGAAAAGGAACTTAAAATAGCAATATGGAAGATGTTTGAAGAACTCTAAGAAAGCATAGATCGATCTGAACAGAATACAAAGACAGAAATCAGAAAACTACAAACTGAAATAACAGATCTGAAAAATACGGTAGCTCAACTAAAAAACTCGATGGATGGCCTAGCCAGCAGAATATCAGCAGCTGAGGAGAGAATCGGAGTACTGGAAGATATGATGCATGAAAAACTCAACACAACAGAAGAAATTGGAAAAGAACCTTAAGACAAACGAATAGGCAATGGAAAAAGTACTCAAGGAATGTGAACAGATAAAAATAGAAGTCTTTAATAAACTCGACAGAAACAACATAAGAATCATTGGAGTCCCAGAGACCCAGGTAGGAGATCTTCAGGAAGAATCAACTGTCAAAGACATCATCAAAGAGATACTACCAGAGTTAAAGACTACATGCAATCAAATCCTGCATGCCCGGAGAGTACCAGCTAAAAGAGACCCAAAGAAAAACACCCCAAGACACATCCTCGTTGCAATGACAAATTCCACAGAGAGAGATAGAATATTGAAAGCAGCAAGATCAGAAAGGGAAATTGCATTCAAAGGAGCATCTCTAAGACTTACAAAAGACATGTCACAAGAAACTCTCAAGGCCAGAAGACAGTGGTGGGATATTGTGACAAGAGTGAATGAAATGAATGCCTCACTGAGAATACTGCACTCAGCCTGACTCATGTTCAGGTTTGAAGGAAGAATACATAGCTGCATGGATAAACAACAGCTCAGAATCTTCATAGATGATAAACTAACCTTAAAGGATAAACTGACAGGTATATTCTAAGACAAGAGAGACCAACAAACACAGCAAACTTATCTAGAAATATGACATTAAATCCTATGACAATAATCTCCCTCAATGTCAATGGTGTAAAGTCACCAACTAGAAGACACAGAATGGTAAAATGGGTCAAAAAGTAGAATCCAACCTTCTGCTGTCTACAAGAAACACATCTGAATAGTCCGAACAAACATAGACTCAAAATCAAAGGTTGGAGGAAAATCATCCAAGCAAACAACACCCTCAAAAAAACTGGGGTGGCCATATTAATATCTGATGACACCAACTTTATATTCAGAAAAGTGGTAAAGGTCAAAGATGGACACTATATACTAATCAAGGGATATGTGCAACAGAAAGAAGTCAGACTACTAAACATATATGCACCCAATGAGAGACCAGCCAATTATCTAATACAATTACTGACAAATCTGAAAGAAGAAATAATAACACAATAATTGTGGGAGACCTCGACATGGCCCTATCAACACTTGATAGGTCAATAAGACTGAAACCCAACAAAAACATTCTAGGCCTGAAAAGAGTAATGGAAGAAAGAGGACTAGTAGATATATACAGGACACTCCATCCCAAAAAAAACTGGATACACATTTTTCTTCAATGTACATGGGTCATTCTCCAGGATAGACTACATGCTGACACATAAAACATACCTCCATAAAATCAAAAGGAAAGAAATCTTGCAGCTACCTTTGCTGACCACAAGGCTCTGAAATTAGATGTGAGCTACAAAGCCACACAGAAGAAAAACTTTAACAATTGGAAATTAAACACCCTGCTACTGAACAACCAGTGGGTCTAAGATGAAATAAAAAAGGAAATAAAAACTTTCCGGGAGACAAATGATAATGAAGACAAAAACTGCCAGAATATATGGGACAGGAAAAGCAGTCCTGAGAGGAAAATTTATAGCTCTACAAGCACACATCAGGAAGGAAGAAGGGACATACCTGAATAACTTAATGACGCAGCTCAAAAAATTAGAAAATGACCAACAAAAGGAACCAAAAATAGGGAGACAGAAGGAAATAACAAAGCTGAACACAGAACTCAATGAAGTGGAAAACCAAAAAATAATCCGAAAGATTAACGAAAGCAGAAGTTGGTTCTTTGAAAAAATAAACAAGATTGATAGACCATTGGCAAAACTCACAAAAAAGAGAGAGAGCGAGAAATCTGATATCCCGTATTAGAAATAAATAGGGGGAGATCAGGACAGATATTGCAGAGATCCAAAGGGTAATCAGAGACTACTTTGAGAAACTTTATGCTACTAAACATGAGAACCTAGAAGAAATGGATAAATTCTTGGACAGTTATAACCTTCCACATTTAAGTAAGGAGGATGTAGCATATCTAAACACCCCCATCTCTACTGAGGAAATTGAGACTGTAAACAAACATCTGCCCAAAAAGAAAAGCCCAGGCCCAGATGGATTTCTAATGAATTTTTTCAAATCTTTCAAGAGAACCTACTACCAATCCTAGCTAGGCTCTTCCATGAAATTGAAAAAACTGGAATACTCCCAAACAACTTTTATGAAGCAAACATCACCCTGATACCAAAACCAGACAGAGATGCTACCAAAAAAGAAAATTACAGACCAATATCTATGATGAATGCTGATGCAACTATCTTTAACAAAATCCTGGCAAATAGGATCCAATGCATCATCAAGAAGATCATACACTATGACCAAGTAGGTTTCATCCCAGGAATGCAAGGATGGTTTAACATCTGTAAGTCTATCAACACCATACACAACATCAACAAGAAGAAAAATAAAAATCACATGATCATATCAATAGACGCAGAGAAAGCATTTGATAAGGTTCAACACCCATTCTTGATCAAAACTCTCAGCAAGATGGGAATGGAAGGAACCTTTCTCAATCTAGTTGAAGCCATCTACCACAAGCCAATGGCAAATATTTTTCTCAATGGAGAAAAACTAAAAGCCTTTCCTCTAAATTCTGGTACCAGACAAGGCTGTCCACTCCTCTTCAACATAGTACTGGAAGTTCTTGTTATAGCGACCAGGCAAGAAAAAGATATCAAGGGAATTCAGATAGGAAAGGAAAAGTCAAGCTCTCATTGTTTGCAGATGACATGATACTCTACTTAGAAAACCCTAAAGACTCTACCAAAAACAATAGACTCATATAGCAAGGTGGCACGCTACAAAATTAACACACAGAAATTAATGGCCTTTTTATACACCAATAATGATAGAGAAGAGTCCTATTCACAATAGTGCCACACAAACTCAAATATCTTGGAGCCAACTTGACCAAAGATGTGAAGGACCTACACAAAGAAAACTACAAAGTCCTGCTCCAAGAAATAAGAGAGGACACACAGAAATGAAAACACATACAATGCTCATGGATTGGTAGGATTAACATCATTAAAATGGCAATATTCCCCAAAGCATTATAGAGATTTAATGGCATCCCCTTAAAAATACCCATGGCATTCTTCAATGAAGTGGATCAAACACTTATAAAGTTCATCTGGAACAATAAACATCCACGAATAGCTAAAGCACTCCTAGGGAAAAGGAAAATGGGAGCCATTATTTCCCCAACTTTAAACTGTACTACAAAGCAACAGTTATCAAAACAGCATGGTATTGGAATAAAGACAGACCCTCAGATCAGTGAATAGGCTTGAGTTCTCAGACATTGTCCCCCAGACATACAATTACCTAATTTTTGACAAAGGAGCAAGAAATCCTAAGTGGAGCAGGGAAAACCTCTTCAACAAGTGGTGCTGGCAGAACTGCTTAGCCACTTGCAAAAAAAGCAAACATAGATCCTCAGTTAATTTCATGTACCAAGGTAAAATCCAAATGTATTAAAGACCTTGATATCAGACCTGATACCATAAGGTATATAGAACAACACATCGGTAAAACACTCCATGACATTGAGACTAAAGGCATTTTCAAGGAGGAAACTGCACTTTCCAAACAAGTGGAAGCAGAAATCAACAGATGGAAATACATAATACTGAGAAGCTTATGCACCTCAAAAGAAATAATGCCCGGATTCAAGAGTCACCCACCGAGTGGGAGAACCTATTCACCCAACACCCATCAGATAAGGGGCTAATATCCAAAATATAAAGGGCACTGACAGAACTTTACAAGAACAAAACATGTAATCCTATCAAAAATGTGGAGAAGAAATGAACAAATGCTTTAATAAAAAAGAAATACAAATGGCTAAAAGGAACATGAAAAAATTGCTCCTCGTCAGTAATCATCAGGGGGATGCAAATCAAAACAATGATGAGATACCACCTCACACCACAGAGATTGGTGCACATCATAAAGAATGAGAACAAGCAGTGCTGGCGGGGATGTGGAGAAAACGAACTATTATCTACTGCTGGTGGGAATGCCATCTAGTCCAACCTCTATGGAAAGCCATATGGAGATTCCTCCAAAATCTGGAACTCGAGCTCCCATTCAACCCAGCTATTCCACTCCTAGGGATATACCCTAAGAACACAAGAACACAATACAAAAACCCCTTCCTCACACCTATATGTATTGCAGCACTATTTAAAATAGCAAGGCTCTGAAACAACCAAGATGCCCTTCAAAAGACGAATGTCTAAAGAGACTATAGTACATATACACAATGGAATATTATGCAGCCATCAGGAGAGATGAAGTCATGAACTTTTCCTATACATGGATGTACATGGAATTTATCATGCTCAGTGAAAATAAGTCAAAGGGAGAGAGAGATGCAGAATAGCCTCACTCATCTATGGCTTTTAAGAAAAATAAAAAGTCATTTTTGTAACAATCCTCAGAGACAATGAGAGGAGCGCTGGAACTTCCAGGTCACTTCAAGAAGCTCACCACAAAGAGTGGTGAGTGCAGTTACAGAAATAACTACACAGAAAACTACCATAATCATGTGAATGAATGAGGGAACTGGAAAGCCTGTCTAGAGTACAGGTGGAGGTGGGGTGTGATGGAGGGAGATTTGGGACATTGGTGGTGGGAATGTTGCACCAGTGAAAGGGGTGTTCTTTACATGACTGAAACCTAATCACAATCATATATGTAATCAAGATGTTTCAATAAAGAAAAAAAATTTTCAAATAAAAAAGAAAATCAGAAAAAAAGATTCCCATATAGTTTGGTGTGGATTAATGCTACTCTATTGTTGAATATTGTATACCATCATACATTTTGAAAACATTTAAATTTGCACTCTTAAAACATATGCTTAATCAAAATATTTAGACAAAATCCCTTATTCTTTATGGACAATTAAACTTCCATATCTTAATTCACATTGGTTTAGCTGGGCTCTGAATATCTCTGTTACCAGCATGTAAACGGTTTTCAAAAATGCTCTATTAGTTTGTTCAACTAGTGATTTTATGTCGATATTTGAAATTTCATTTTGGGACCTCTCTTCTGGGCTGACAGGCAGAAAGGAAATTTAAAGCTCTTACATGGACCAGAGTCAGAATTAAGCTTGCCCTGTTCTGGGAGGAAGTCATGCAGAAAAATCCATAAGCCTGTGCAGAAATGAAATCAACAGCTTCTGAACCTTAGAGGAGACCAGAAGTTGCTGTGAGACAGATCAAACAAGGAATGCCCAACCAAGAATTTGTTAAGCAGAGTGAGAACAAAGTTGAACCACTCTGGTGTTATGCCTTCCTTAATGTATTGGGTCCTGTGGGTCTGAGCAAATTGGAATGTTAATATTTCAAAACCAAGGATCAAAAAATTAATTTCAAACCTATTGTACTTTTCTAAAACATTGTGTTTAATGAAAGCAATTATTCATTCTCTTGGTCTTCTATTGTATATAATCTTAACTCAACTGTCTAACTAATAGTGTAGTACTTAGTTCTAGTTTTAATCCTTAGTTATATTGTCTATTAAACTCATTTAATTCTTTGACACTGGCAAGCACCATCTTCATTTTCAACACTTTCAGGAAGAATTTTTTTGTGTGTTAAAGTAACTTGGTAGTGTCAAAAAGAAATGAAGATAATTAGTAGTAGCTTGGATTTGCTAAAATTGTGAAGGCTATATATAGTTTAAATAGAAATAATTAATATTACTAAAATGGTACAAAATGAACATCTGTATTTAGATTTGTAAATTTGGTTGTTAAAATTGAATTTATAAGAAATGTGAGAACTGATGTAGCTTGTTAGGAAAGAAGACCTCAGCCTTTGAGAATAAATTTCCAGAAGTAATAAAACCAACATATCTGAATTTAAAGTACTCTGATATCATCCCAAATTAAAAAGTTGTACCCCTGTAGACATGATTTTATAGACAATTAGACCTATTAAAACTATCTAGTCTACTAGAAGGCTGAATCACTTAGAAAGAGAACTCAGGATAAATAGAAGGCCATGAAGATTAGTGGTAGAGTTGGTGCTGAAAAATTACATGCCTAAAACTCAACTATCAATATCTTTGTAAATCATGGTTATTTAATTAGATAATACTTTAAAAAATACCACCAAAATTTCAAAGTCTTTTTATCTTGATAATCTCCTAGCATTTGACTTGATTTGAATTTTGAACCTAAAGTATGGATAATTTGAAAAAGGATTTACTAAAACCAGCTCTGCAAAATCAAGTGGTATACACTCAATTTCTAGGGTCTCCAGCATTTACACCCTAAGGTATATAAATCCTTCATTCTGCTTTATGATTCCCTCCCCACTGTGTAGAAATGAATGTTTTCTCTTAAATATGTTACTTGTCCTGTTTCTCCAGATAAAATGTCTTTGCTTTTTCATGTGTCTTTCCTGAAATGTCTTTGTGCCAAGCAACTAAACTGGGAAGTCTGAAATTAGTTCAGGATTGCTTTTTCTTTTTTTTCTCTAAATTTGAGATCATGGCCCCTGAATATCCAGGTGGTAGGGATCAGTTCCCATGCTGTGAATATCAAATGAGTTCCCAGTTTCTTAGTGTACACACCTTTGAGGAACTGATAAACTTTAGGGGTCCAAAAGTCCTTCAGGACCCACAATAGCAAAGTCAAATAGGTCAAACAGGAGAAAAGTGGTATTTTTGTATGTTACTTCTTCCAAGATATCAGGCTTTCTACATTTCCACTAGCAACAGGAGCATTTTATGTGTTTTATACCAATTCTCAGAATTTGAGATAATTTTACTGTTTCCTCTCTTTCTATAAATATCTAAAAATAAATACCTCAACAAAATGAGATATGTATCAATCATGTATGTTATATGTACTGCATATAAGTAACAGACTTCAGCATTAAAATATAAAAATCAACATATTTCTTTAAATTAGTTATTACTGTCTTTGGTTTATAATATACAGGGAATAATTAAGTTTGTTCCATTAATCATTTTCCAACCATATTAATTAAAACACTTTAATTTTTGTGAGATTTTTACACAAAAATATTTCCAGATGCAACTACCATTTGGATATAAAACTCTTGTCTGATATTTTGCTTAAGGCTTTAAGTTCTCTCTCATTACTCTGTCTATTGAATAGTAAAATTATAGTCTTAGAATTTTCCTAAGCTTAGGAAAATAGGGCTGTTACTTAACACTATACTATGTTCTGATGGCTAAAATTTATAGATTTCAAACAACATGACACAGTTTTATCTAATTTTATGGAAAAGATCCTGGTTATATAAGTTTCCAGAAACTGAAAAAATTTCAAGTCCTAAAATGTTACTAATAAAAGTTTTGCTAAAATAGCTTTGTTTTGTTTTATTGAATGTTATTTATTTATTTCCTATGATTTGAACATAAGTGTGCTAATTTCTTCACTATAAATTGATTTCATTTATATCTCAAGATAATGATATATAGTTACTATATAATTTGTTGGAAAATCTACAAGGTAAGAATATAAGTATAGCATTAGCTTAGAAACTACTGAGCATAGGTTTACAAAGCAGTAGAAATTGCTTTGGCATTTGGACTCTGAAAATTCCATTGCAAAGTTAAATTTTGGGATTTGGGGCAATACTACTCTAAATGGAGAGTCAGGCAGCCCCCCCCAAATGCTTTGAATACCAAGTAGCTTAAGTACAGAGGAATTTTAGATTGGCTTGATCCAGTACTATTAATCAAATGTTTTCAAAGCTTATATACCAGGGATACTTGTTAGATATCATTTGACCTTGATGTCTCCATGCAGCTAGTATATATCTGGCTTTGTTATTTACTCATCTGTTTGTCAATGGTCTTGTAAATAAGTAGGTATTTAATTACTACTTTAAGTCTCTTGATTTCAGTCATACCATTTTCACATACATTTGGATCATTATACTATCAATAGATGTAGTTACACAGAACCCTAACTCAGACACAAAGAAATATATTATTCATGATAAAATTGACAATGTAAGAAATATTTTTGCATTTGCTTTCTATGTGGAATATATGAAGGCAGGTTCAGGTCAAAGCTGCCCACCTGGGCCCATATCATAGCAGAAAAATGCTTATATTAGTAAATCTCTATAAAAAGAATTATTGCAATTCTTTCTGTACCATCTTTGCACTGGTTAGAAATAGCTTTGCTTTCCAGGGCAGGAGACAGGTCAGCCTCTTCTTAGAGAGAGATACAATCACTATTCATCAAGTCTGCTTGTTATCCAAAGGACATTGGAAAAATAATCTTCAGATACTAAATAAGTGTTAATGCCTTTCCTAAAAAATGTGAGACTCTCCGGGAACTGTATTTTAACAGATAATTACTTGTCATAATTAAGTGAGAGAAAGAAGCTAGTACAGATTACTCTGGGATTTAAACAGGCCTTATTCAGTCTAAAGGTTCCTAGAAATCACCTCAGGGCAGTGAGGAAAATCAGCATGAAGCAGATGCTATTGACCATAGATGGATGGCAAGGCTTGGTATCTTGTTTACTGTGTAGCCACTAGATCCAAGTCCCTTCATTTGAACTTCTGCTCTTAAAATGATAAATTATATATTATCTAAACCTGTTTGAGTTTGCTACAGAGCACCATCTCTGATAAATTGTGACAGCAGAATTTACTGTTTCTTCTCAAATCTTTCCCTAGGGTTAACTCTATTTCAAACAACAAGATAAAGAACTCAAATAGCAAGTATTTATTTAAGGTCTATGATGTGTTCTAAAGTACTATTCAAAGAACTATTAAAACAATTTATAGTCTCAGTCCTGCTTTTATCATTAATAGAAGAGGAAAGCAAGACACAGAGCCAAATGTCATAGAGCTAATATGTGCCCAGTTAAGCTTTTTTGTTTCAAAACTCATTCATTTTCCATTACACCAACTAAAAGCTTAATAGAAATCAATATTTTAAAAGATCAGCATCAACTTATATGGCACTTAATGACATATTTATTATAATTACAAAGGGAAACTTTTAAGGCCTTCAAATGAATAATATATATCATATGGCATAACATTTTCTTCATGATTGGTATGTAGCCTACTAGTGGTAATATGTATACCTAAAAATCATATGTATATATATATATAACATGAACATATATGCTACCTTTGGGACAATATATCATTATAAAGTTTGTTCAATTAAAATATGAAATACTCAGTGGAACTAAGTGGAACTTGTAGATAATATAAGTGACTTGTAATTACTGTATTATTTAACAGAAAATGGAAAAATACAGTTCTCATTTTGTTTGGATAATGTGTTGTCTGAGTACTAAAGAAGATAGTAAAATTCTTGTGAACATATGCCTTAAAACTTACTGTGCCTATGCAAAAAAAGGGGGGGGGAGCACAAAACTTTGCCACATCAGAACTCTTCCCTTTTATTTTGTTTATTTTTCTTTTTATTTATTTTTCTCTTTTTCCTTTCTTTTATATTTCGTTTCTTCCTTTTTTACTCTTGTGATTATTATTTGGTGATTTGTTTTTTGTTGTAGTTGCTGGGTGCTTTTTATATTTTTGGTAGTACTGTCTTTTTTTTACTGTTGTTTGTTGGTTTTTATGTTTTTCTTTTTCTTTTTTTCTTTTCTTTCTTTCTTTTTTCTTTTTCTTTTTTTCTTTTTTTTTGTCTTCTCAGAGCAGAACCACACAACTTGAATCATCTTGTTTTGCCTCATGAACTGAGGGGGAAAATAAAAATGTATGGTACCAGGACCAAATAGCCATATTATCATAGAGTGGAAATAAAAAATGATCAGACTTAAACACCAAACCCAAAGTCAACAACAACAGAATCAAAACACCATCTACAAAAAGCTATACACAGAGGGAAATAGTTACACTTGCGCTCCAGATATATATGGGATACATGCTGGGAAAAGGGGTGGTGGGAGGACAATCCTGGTGGTTGGAATGGCCCTGATGAATTGTCACTATGTACTCAAATATTACTGAGAAAGATTTGTTATTTTGGTCATAATAAAAAAAATTTAAAAAATAGTCATGTAAAATGGTGCAGGGAGATCACTCAAATGCAGAACACAGAGCTATTATATAAAGATCATGAGTTGTTTGTTCTTTTTTCAAATGGATTTAGAGACCCCTTCCATCAATATGCCAGGGGTTCATCTCAGCACTATGCATGGGTGTTACTTTCAGAGTCTGGCTTGAGACCAACCAGGGTTCATCCTCTGGTACTTCTATATAGGCCCACAAGGTTGCAAAGACTAATCCCTATGTATAAAGCAAGAAATCAAGCCTGAGCAGAGCTAGATGTGATCACAAAACAAAACAAAACAAAAAAACAAAAATATTTCATCTAGGACTCTTAGATTGATATTATACATAAAAATTCAATCAATAGCACACAAAGATGTTTAGAAAAAATGAAATATTTATGATTAATATTCATATGGAGAAAATTTCATTACATGCAGGTAGTAAAATTGAATGTATCTAGCTGGTCTTATGAGTAACACAAATATTATTGTATTTCTTTGGAAATATTTTATGTACTTTTCTATTTTAGAAATATTAATAAATACATTCTTTATATTTTATCTAAATAATATCTCCCCCACATTAGCTTTATATATGGGTGTCATTTTTATTTTTAGTTAATTCAAAATACATTAAATGCACTTCCATGTATTTTTATAACTTGTCACACAATATATTAACTAACTTAAAATATTGATAGCATCTAGTTTAAAAATAAAAATCAATTCACCATTCATCTATGTTGATTTTGTATTATCTATAATTATTCAGCTCTACTGAGTTTTAACTCATCTATTATTTTGTATCCTAAAGTGTACGTGAGCGAAACAAACACTGAGAAATAAAATGAAACAGGACATAAAGAATATTAAAATAGGGCCCGGGAGATAGCACAACGGTGTTTGCCTTGCAAGCAGCCGATCCAGGACCTAAGGTGGTTGGTTCGAATCCCGGTGTCCCATATGGTCCCTCGTGCCTGCCAGGAGCTATTTCTGAGCAGAGAGCCAGGAGTAACCCCTGAGCACCGCCGGGTATGGCCCAAAAACCAAAAAAAAAAAAAGAATATTAAAATAATAGAGTATATAATAAAATTATGGCTAGAACAATATAAAGTGAAAGATAAAATATATGTGCAAATATCTACTTACAATCTATAACCATTGAAAACAATTTGGAAAATGTTTGGTATTGCATCAAAACATCCAAAGGTCTTTACTCCACATAGAATACTATCAAATTTTTAACATTGTGTTAAAGTCTAACATCTAATCAAATTTCTCCTCTAAAATGACTTCTCCCTTGCTACAAAGTAAATATATATATATTTATTATATATTCTCAATTTATGTTAATTATTTAATATATATCAATCATAAGTCAATAGAATTATATCACAATATATAAAATAATATAAATTAATCATATATAATCAATATATATTGATTATTTAATATATTATATATTATATATTATATAACCTAAACGCAATGTTCACTTTTTACAAAAGGGATTTTTGGTGTTTTTTGGTTTTGGGATCACATCTGGTGGCTGTCAGGACTTACTCTTTTACTCTCCACAGAACTCAGGGATCTATGTTGAAGAGTGAAGCCAAGTAACGCTTCTTGGAAGGCAAGTGCTCATGCTTCTACATCATCACACGGTACCTTGATATTTTTTAGCCTACACTCATTTTAGACATCCCTTCCTCATTTTTCCAATAGCTTTATATAACTCATCATCACTTACTTTAAGTGTGCTTAACAGTTAATGACTCAATAAAGTAGTTACTCTCTTTCTCTCTGTGTCTCTCTTGTGTTCTCTCCTATGTTCTCTTTGTCTTTCTGCCTCTCTCTTTCTGTCTCTGTCTCTCTCCCACTGTCTCCCACTGGGCCGCTCTCTCATTTTTACTCTCCCACCCAAATCTAATTTCTTTTTCCATTGAAGCCAGTTTGCACTTCCTTTAGGTATGCCAGCTTTTTCTAAGTTACATGTTCTTCATGTGTGTGCAACGCTCTTTAGCTATTTCTAGTGTAAGAATTCTCCTTCCTTAGATTCAGACCTAAGCACAAGTAACTTGGAATCCGTGATAGCTTTGAAATGCTGCTAATTTTTGCTCATACACATCTGTAAAAGTACATATGCAATTCCTTCAAATAAGTTATGAATTACTATCTTTTGAGTAATACTCTGCCGTTCTTTCATGATTTATTAAATTGACAGAGCACCCCATCAATAATGTCATTTTCCTATTTCTATGGTTGATGCCACAGATATATGTAATTCTGTGTGTTTTTAGTCACTATCTTTGGAAAGTGAGTGAAACACAAAGAACAGATTGTTCAGTAAAGATTTAGCCACGCTGTGTTTATAATTCCACAACTTCTAAAGTAGTAGCAATAACAATAATGAGAGTTGTATTTCAGTAGATTTGGTCTGTTTGGGGAAATTATGCTATTCATTTGTTGTTCAAACAAGAAAATTGGGAATAAAAGCATAGTCCTCTTTTTTTCTAATCTTAAACTTTCATTACAAAAATTTATAGTAATTCTTCAGTTTTCTAATTTCAAATATATCTTGAATTCATCCACTTTTCTCTATCTTCACCACTGCTTTTATTACCTCTCAATGTATTACTAAATAGTCTCTTAACAGGTCTCTCAATTGTCATCCATATAAAATTTTCCATGCAATTTCATGTATTAGTTTGATATTTGAGAAAAAAAAACATTATTTTCTTTCCTTTCTAAAAAGCCTTCAATGGCTTGCACTTGAAATAAATTCCAAATGTAGGCTTTTCCCATCTTTCCATCCACTTCATCTCTTCACCTTGTTTCTTATGCTCTGACCTTAGAAGCTGTTTTTTGTAGCTAAGACACAAGTTTTTCTTTTCATTTTTCTCCTTATGCCTCAAACATTCCTTGATATTTCTTTCTATTCATTCCTAAAAAGGGTATTCTATATAATGGCTACATACAACATTTATTTATATATATATAAGTTGATAAAGGCAAGTATTTTAAATTTTTTTCAAAATATTTCCTATATTTGTTTGGCACAGTAGCTTTTTTTAATGATCCCACAAATTAGTCAGTGAATTATTATACATATTAACACAGGATATTATTACTTTTTCATTTTGTATTATTTTGTTGCCGTGAAGCTCAAGCTCTCATATATGCTCTCACATGTATTTTCTCTACCCATGTGCTACATGTCCACTCCTAAAAAATACTCCTTTCATCTGATGTATGAAAATGTAAACTTCTATTCATTTTTTAGCTCTTTTCTTTGGAATGGAGACAAAAATTAGACAGTTGTATATATCAATAACAACAGTGCTTAGTTTATTTTGGGGGAGAGATACATATCCATGGCTCTGTATCCAGGGCTTAGTTTTGGATCTGTGCTTAGGGCTCATTTATGTTTGAGCTTGGAAAAACAAATAAGGTGCTAGGGAATCATACCTTAGTCACATGCAAGGCAAACACACTACCTGCTGTACTAGCTCTCCAGATCCATAATCCTTAGTTTAAAACAGTGTTTCAAAAAATCCTAGTATTGAGAAACAATAAGGGAGCTACAAACATTAGGCAATAATTATAGGTCTCACTTAGGCAATAGATGTTGATAAATGCAGGAACAGGAGGTATATAAAATATCCCCTAGCTAGCTCTTATACTGTCTTTGAACCTCAACCACTATCAATTTTTTTTAATGTAAAAGCTTTTAAAACTCAGGTAAATAAATTCTATTGGGATTTGGATGCAACAACAAATGGATAGTTGGTTGATTTGGGCCTGCCTGAGTGCTGTGTCCATGGTAACGTGTATGTCCTTGTCTGGATGTTGCAAATGGGAAGTATATGTTTGCTCTAATTGCCATAACAAAGTCCCAGGGACAGGTGGACTCAAAGCACAAACATCGTTTGGAAGGTTAAAAAAGTTTTAGAATTAGGCCTGAGCAATAGCACATTGGCCTTTCATGTGGTCAACCAGAATTTGATTAAGGCATCCCATTTGGTAGCCTGAGCATCGCAAAGTGTGGTCCATAAACCAAAGGACCAAGAATGACTAATCTTTAGATGTCTTAAGGGTAGATTATTTCCTGAAACTTCTCTCTAACTTGTGCTATGAAAAGTTACTTTTCTGTATCACAACATAGGAATTCGTGAATCTCTCTGTTTCCTAAAATCCTCATTCTCATCTGTATTATGTCATTTTTATTTCAATGGCCACTGGAAACATCAAATCCACAAAAATATTCACATCTCTGATACACTAAAATATCGATTTCAAGTTTGACATTTTGATAGCAGGTGCATTTCCTTGGCAGGCATCTCAGCTCAGAGCATAATACCTAGAAGGAAACTAGCTCCTTTGAAATATCTGTTATAAGATAGGAAATTAGATAACACAAAGGGATGTTATGCATAAACTATGCCATGCCACACAGATGTCTCAGAGCTCTTAAAACTGAGTAAGAATTCGAATATACACATGTTTGGGAACATTTATCTTTGACTTCAATCTTTTTTTTTTTTTTTTTTGGCTTTTGGGTCACACCCAGCAGCACTCAGGAGTTACTCCTGGCTCTACACTCAGAAATAGCTTCTGGCAGGCATGGGGAACCATATGTGATGCTGGGATTCAAATGACAGTCCTTCTGCATGCAAGGCAAATGCCTTACCTCCATGCTATCTCTCCGGCTCCTGACATCTATCTTTTATATTGACTGATACAGCGTAGTTTCAATTGTCTATAAAGTATTTTACAAATGAACATTATTATTTTATATAAATAAAATAGAAGTGAACAACTTATATTTAAGCATTATTGAGAATTATTGAGAATAATATTCCTCTTTAAAAAAAAGAGCTTACTAACTAAACCTTCTGCTATTGTATTCATGATTGTTTTGGAGATACAATAATTTTCACCAATATACTAGCTACTGAAATTTTTCTTCTGTATTTTTCTTCCATTTTATTTTTTTAGTTTTTCTTTGTACTTTTATAAAAATATTTGCTTTCTGTCATCTTGAAATAAATGTATTATGATCAATCATGCCAACTATGTGATGTATTTTTAAATAAAAGTATTTTAAAAGAGAAAATAATCTTTCTATCATTTTATGCTACATGAACTTATATCTTCAAATATGAACATATTATTTATCACCTACAATAACTGTAATTTTTCTATAGCTATTACATCTTATGCTGTTCTGGATAAAGAATTTAAAAGTAAACTAATTTGAATGTTCAGTCATAACCTACACTAGGAAAATTTAAGGCTATCCCACTTTATTGAGGTGAAATCTAAAATTTTCAAAGGCCTGAATTAATTTTAATCAAATAAAGATGTGAGGTTTTGTTGTTATAACTATTCCATTTAATAAATATATCTTTGCACATGAACAACAGATTAATAGTTCTTTGCTTTGGCAAATGATCAGAAATGCAATGACCATCCAAAGAACTGGCAATGGTGTTGTTGTGCATGCCATTAGATGTTTGTAATTTTGCTGTTATTTGGTGATAGAGAAAAGTTAAAAATGCAAAATATAAAAAAATGGGAGGACTTATTAATATTCACTACATACACATAGAGAACACAGTGAGACCAATTATCACTCTCAGGGCAGTGATTTTCAGAAGTTAAAGCAAAATGTGGAGTACAGCTTGTCAGTATGGATGAAGATGTTCTAAATGGGAGAACTGCAGACAAAGAGGTAAATTGCCTGGACTCACACTTCTGTTTCCTCACTCAGAGTATGGTGCTTCTGGTTAAAATGGATTAGATAGATTTCCTGGCCTATGTATTAGAAGCAAGTACCCAAAGACAAATACCAGTTCTAAGGTTAACTAATTTTCATTAAGGGAGCTGTATTCATGATATGAAATGAAAATAGCCTCTTCAGCAAATTATATTAGAACATTGGTTAACCACATATAAATAAAAATGAAGTTAGGTCCATATCTCATACCTTACACCAAAGTCAATTCAAAGTGAATTAGTGACCTTGAGAGCAGACCAAAATCCCTAAATTAAAATATTGCAGGACATTGCAAGATTTGAACCTCTATGTTGTTTTCAATGGTAAGATTCCATAGGCAATAGAAATGAGGATAAATGAACAAATGGGACTACATCAAGTTAAAGAGTTTCTGTAAGGGAAAGAAACGTATGTAAAAGTTAAAATATATTCAACTGAATGAGAGAAAATATTTGTACTCAGTAAATCAGATGAAAGGTCTGAACCTTTCTGTGTATCCAAGATACACAGAGAACTCACAAAGAGAAACAACAATAATAAAGAAAACAAAATCCCAACCTAAAAATTGAAGAGGAAATAAAACAAAACATCTCTGAAAATGAAAGAGGAACATTAGACACAGAAAAAATGCTTATTATTATTATTATTATTATTATTAGAAAAATTCAAACTAAGACAACAATTAGATACTATCTCACACTGGAGAGAATAGAATATGTCAAAAATAATGGGAATCATCTGTGTTGGTGGAAATGTGGCAATAAAGAAATTCTCATCCATTGCCAGTGGGAATGTTATCTTATATAAGCCTTAAGAAAATGAATGTAAATTTCTCAGAAAAAGAATGATAGAGTTGCCCTTATACCCAGCAGTTAAATTTATTAGTACTTAACCCCAGGACAAAAAATTACTTAAAGGAATATATGAACACCATTATTCCTTGCAGTATTTAATACAATAGTTTAAATATGGAATAAACCTATATGTCCAATGACAGATGATTAGCTCATGAAGACATGGTATATATGTATATATACATACATATGTATATATATGAAATATTATGAATCTCTAAGAAGGGATAAAATCATGTAATTCCCTACAATCCAGGTGAAACTGGAGAGAATAATGTTATGTGAAGTATATCAAAAGAAGTAAGTAGGGGCCACAGCAGTGGTGCAGCAGTAGAGCATTTGCCTTGCATGCAGCTAACGTAGAACAAACCGTGGTTTGATCAACCGACGTCCCATATGGTCCCCCAAGCCAGGAGCGATTACTGAGCACAGAGCCAGGAGTCACCCCAGAACATCACCGGGTATGGCCCCAAACCAAACCAAATCAAACCAAACAAACAAAAAAAAAAAACCCCAAATGAGAAAAGTAAAATAGCAGATAAATAGCAGATGATCTCATTTATCAGTGGTGTTTAAATTAATAGGACAAATAGGAACACCTAGATTACTCTGGTTTCTGTATTTACTAGAACTGAGCAATATAGAGAAAGAAAATGAAAACTGAGAGGATGGAGGAGTAAAAAGAGGAAAATAAGAAGTAACAATAGCAGGAGACAGAACTTGGACAGATCGGCAGTATTGGTTTATATAAGCTATAAAATCAACAAAGATGAAAGCAAGGTATCAAAAAGAGAGAACTAAAATAAAAAATGTGCCTCTCAAAGATGCAGGCTGTGAAATGTGAGGAAAAGTGGTACATTGAGGGAAAATTGATAATGTTGACAGAACTATTGTTAGAATATTATAAAGCCTGAAATCCAGTTATGAATAACTTGGTAAATGATAATGCCTTAATGAGACAATTTTTTTAATTTTTATTTTCCCTTGATTTCTAAACCAATAATTATAAAGTGCTGTGATGAACAAATAATATAATGTCAATGAATTCACATATTTATTATTTAACAATGGTTATATTATCAATATTAATAATTTGAGAGAAGCTGATAATAATTCCAGAAAAGGTCTTATAGTTCTATATTTCATCACCCTATCTCTTGGTATTGCCCAAGTTTGTCTTTTATAAATCAATATTAATTTCTTCCTTAGATATTTAGTAATATCACAGTAAATAAAATCCCATTTTACTGTTTGGATATAGTTTTTCTATCAGTAGCATAATTAATAATAAAATACCAACTTTTAAATTCATGTTTAGAAATAAAATGTAGAAGTAAATTTTTTGTAATTGCCATATTATGTAAGAATGACATACCAATTTTTAATATTTAGTTATTTACTGTTTTTGTTTTTGGAAAGTGGAAAATATGACAATGCACAAGGATTATTCCTGGTTCTTCATTCAGGAATTACTTCTCGTGTTGCACATAGGACTATGTGGGATACTGAGGATCAAACCCTGCTCAGTTGCCAAATGCAAGGCAAAAGCCTTATCTACTGTACTAACTCTAGCCAAAAACTCATTTTTACATTTTATATGTTTACATCTTCTACAAACTGTCTTTAATCATGATATTCTATATATAAAATATCCTTTCAAAACTGTTTAAAACAACTGTATTGTTTGTTTTTTTTTTTGTTTTGGGGCCATACTCAGCTATGCTCAGTGCTAACTCATAACTCTGCTCTCAAGAATCACTCATGGCAGGCTTAGAGGACCAGATAGGGTGCTGGGATATAACCTAGGTTGGCAGTTTGCAGTACAAGTGAACTCACCACTTGTAGTACTATAGCCAGTCAGAAAACAGCCTTTCTACTATGACATGGATCTTTTTAAGAATCCCAAGTAAGTAATGTCTTGGTAATAAAGATCTTCAAACACAATTAACTTAATTGATATCACTTCCATTTTTAACTGAGAACCTTTTTTCTGTGATCAATCAATTGTCTTTTTTATATTCAATCTCAGTTTTGAAATTTTTATTGTTACTATCACCATTATTTAAGTAATGTAGTTTATAATAGTGTTTATACTTCAGGAGCACAAATGTTTGTACATTGATGTACAAAAGTGTTGTTCTACTAACACCATCAACATGACCAAATTCATCCTATATACCTAAATTCTGTATGCTCCATCTCTTCTCTCCCCATATTTTCTCTATTTCTGCATGACAGTTCTGACTTCAAATCCAACAGTTTTATTTCACTAGACATTGTCCATTTTTCATTTTGTTTCTTTATTTCCTCATAGGTGTGTGATCGTGTGATATACCCCCCCCCCCCGGCCAGCTTTCTCCATTTAGCAGGATGCCTCCACTCCAGTTCCAGCTAACTTATAGACAAGTCAATTACATTTTATCATTGACTGTACTTCCAAGCCTTAAGCTCAGATTAGGACAAGAAATAAGGTAACAAAATTAACACTGATATAATGATTTTAAAGAGAACTTATTCACTGATTTGCTTATTTATCTTTAGCTTAAGGGAACTCCCAAGTGGTTTCTACAGTTCTGGTAGTTACTCATGTTGAGACTCCAATGAGATTGGTTAAATCTAGTACCAAAGGACATGATACTGTTTGGGCCCTGTGATGCTGAGAATTACTCTGAACATCTACCTGTGCTTGAGGGCCACCAGGGTCACATATGTTGATGCTCATGGTCAGTCCTCAGGTGGCACACTCAGCATTGCTCTGGATAGGGACATGGCCTCTGAAAACTAGCATGTGTCTTAACCACTGTAACATCTCCTAGCCCCAATAATGTTTTTGAGGCTTTAACCAGTATGTTGCATGCGAAACTATTATCTTTAAAAGACAATTTTAAAAGAAATTTCCAAAGATTCTTATAACATCATACATTCTCATATAAAATGTAGTTTCCTATACTTCTAAAAACATTTTTAATTTTCACACAATAGAAAAATTATAATAATCATTGCCAAGTTTGGCTTTATCTGATAAAATGTCACCTATTTGTGTATTCCTGTAATTGTCCAGGTATTTCTGGGAAAATTGAGAGGCAAAAGAGTTATCTTAAACTTGACTATTATTTTTCTTATTAGTAGAACTACACAGGCTTTTTACCCACCTCCTCTCCCTCCATTTACATCACATGGCATAGCGAGCAAACCCAAGAATTTTATGTTTGACTTAGAGATATATTATAGGGGGTAAGGCATTTTCTTGCATGTACTGACCCAGGTTTGATCTCCAGCACCCCATATGGTCAACCTCTGCCAAAAGTAACTCCTGAGTGTTCAGCCAAAAATAAGTGACTAGCACTGCCAAGTTTGGTACCAAAACCAAAACTCAAACTAATCACGACAAAAATAAGTCTATAACAAAGTAATTGTACATGGGTACTGCTTTATTTTTCTCGATGTTCTATTGCTGAAAGTTCAAAGTTAAGATATCAGCAATGGGACTACTGAGAATTCTGTTTATGGGTGATTGTCCTTCCACTGTAACTTTACCTTGTCCTCTTTGCATCCTTGTTCTTATAATTAAAAATAAAAAAATAATGAAATAAAAAATAAGTCTATGAGTCTATGTTGATCATAGTAAAGATAACAGATAGAAACTTAAGATGCTTTAAAAAATTCTTTATATCTTAAAATTGTGTTTTCTTTAGTATTTGTGGTTTCTCAAAAGATTACATGAATCTCTGATTTCACTAAATTAAAAATCAGATACAGAAGCTAATAGTCAATAATGATTGGCCTGTGATTTCCATAGAATGCTAGCAAAATTCTCATCAGTTCAGGAAAATCTATATTTCAAAAAGTGGAGTATGGCATTTGCAGGAAGTAATCCAATTGAAACGAAGTATCATTATATTATAGCTCAAAATTATTTCTTATATTTCATAGTTGATCATCACAGCATGTGGTTAGACAGCCAAAAGTAAAATGTGATCCTTGAATCATCCAAATGTTTTATATGTTCATAACGAAGTCACAATTTTATATTTAGTAATAATTGATCATAAAATTAAATTAATATGTGATATATATGTAGAAAGATTAATCAGGATGATTTTTTTTTATTTTCTGGCCACACCCGTTTGATGCTCAGGGGTTACTCCTGCCTAAGCGCTCAGAAATTGCCCCTGGCTTGGGGGGATTATATGGGACCCCAGGGGATCGAACCACGGTCGCTATCTTTCCTTGGCTAGCGCTTTGCAAGGCAGACACCTTACCTCTAGCACCACCTCGCCGGCCCCCAGAATGATTTCTTGTTTATTAACGTTATCTTAAAATTTGTTAGTAACAGCTTCTCTTTTGTCTTTGATGGGGAGATAGTTTGATTTAAATAATTTTTATTCTGACCAAAAGTGAATAACAAATCTTTCACAGTAATATTTAAGGTACATAGTGACAATGAATCAGGGCCATCCCCTCTACCAGGTAACATACTCAGCCACACTCAGTAAAATCTATCGCCTCAAAGTTTAAAAATTACATTGAATGTTGAAAGAGGGCCATGTAATATTGGGGATCAAACTTGTGCATCAGGGAACTAGATAGGGTGATGAGAATTGAATCCAGGCTGACTGTGTGCAAGATGGGGCATTTAGCTATCATACAGTCAATCTGGGTTCAATCCTTATCACCCAATCTAGTCCCAAGTAATCTACCAGGAGTGATCACTGAATGCAAAGTGTAAAATCAGAGCACCACTAGAGGTTGCCTAAAGAAAAAAAAAATCAAAACAAACCTGGACCTGCATGTAAAGTACATGTACCAGCCATATGTTCTATCTCCCTTGCACAACAGGGTTTTTTTTTACTTTGTTTGCTGTGTATGATGAGATAATATTCTTATCAATATTTATAGCATCTTTAAAACTATTTTTATGCCTATGGACATGCAAAAAATCATAGCCTTGAGTTTTTTTTTTTTCCAATCAGGAATACAGTCACTAATAGGACCCTTAGTTGAAAAAACTGGAATTCTTATTTAGATTCTTATTTAATCACTTAAGTGTATTTAAATAAAAAGTTGCTGCACTTATCTCTAAAATTAGAAATTGATATAACTGGAGTGTGCTAAGCACTAGAGTTTTAAAGTCTCTTCGATAATTATAACAGTTAGGATTGAGAACAAATGTTATTCTCCTTTGCAAGTTTAATCTGAGTAACAGAATGGAAAGAATGTGGTTGTAGGGTTAGCCCAGAGGGCTGAGCATATTACAAGTCAGTGTGCCTAGACTTGATCTGCATGTTGTCTTGAGCACAGCATGGTCCCCAAAGTATTGCCAGGAGCTTCTCTCTAACTTAGAACCTATAAGCACTCCTAAATATAGGTATAAGTCCCCCCCACACACACAAACAAAACAGAAGCACTATAAAATGAACTTTCTTTTCTTAGGAGAGATAATTCTTATTCTTGGCAGAAACCCAAAAAGACTGATTCCCATATCGTTTGTACCCTTACATCCCTCTCTCAATCTTGGGGAAGCAAGGAGATCATTGCAATGAAGCTAAGTGCTAAGCCTGGAAAAAATCATAAATATAATATAAGAAAGGACAAAAAATTATTTATAAAACTCCACAGATGATAGGAAGATCAGAAAGAAGAGTTGTCATGTAGGATAGTGAAGACACTAGTAAGAAGCATTAGGTTTCTAAAAAAATAGATATAGGTCTTTAAATTGGGACATTAACAGGAAATTAACCTGTTCTTTTTACTCATTCTCACATTTCAGCTGCTTAATTTTACTGTTTGATAGAATAAATAAATTATAAATGCCATTAATGACTATGCAACAATTTCATCAAAATTTATACTGTCATGATGAAACTAGTAAACTGATGATTTGTGTTCACAATGAAAGCGATTTTAGATCATTTATGATGACATAAAACTGCTTATTTAATTTTGCATTTTTAAATCCAGTTGATTTTTTAATTTTAATAACATGTTTTATGCAGTGGCACATTATTTGAGTATATACCATATTTTTAATTCTATTTCCTTATTCAGTACAGAGATCACAATAATATACCTACAGATGTGACTGTGTATGCATATAATTTAACACACATTTAATGTTTATAAGATACATATTTTATTAGAAAATTATAGTAGAATTTGTTTATGTTGACATTTTTCTTAACATACAAATTTCACAAAATTAATATTAACAGATAATATAGTTTCAGGGAATACTTGTGCTTTAATGCAAGCATATTTAAATTTTTTACTGTGAGGGATGAAAGTCACAGTTTATAACTCTGACTATATCCAGGCAATAGATTTTAATTTACTATCCTTAGCAATAGAAACACAGAAGTATTACTCTACTTACATTATGCTTGTCTGGAAAATATTTTTTAGATTTACATTTGGGTTTGCTCCTCAAATCACAAAGTTAATGTTTTCATTCCCAATACATAAGAATCATTTTAAATGAGTGAGTCTGGGGCTAGAGATATAGCATGGAGGTAGGGCGTTAGCCTTGCATGCAGAAGGACAGTGGTTCAAATCCTGGCATCCCTATGGTCCTCTGGAGCCTGCCAGGAGTTATTTCTGAGCGCAGAGTCAGGAGTAACCCCTGAGCACTGTAGGGTGTGACCCAAAAACAAAAAAAAAAAAAATGAGTGAGTCTACCAGTAAGGACAGGAAAGGTTGAGGGAATGATGAAAGTAACCCAGAAGTATCAGAAAAACAGGGATGAGTATTGGAAATTTTGGTGTAGGTGAGGTGAGTTAACTGTATATATAATGTCATAAGCATTAGCACTATTGCATATATATGACACAATTACAATGATACAATTTTAATTTAGATATTTTAAAAATTCCATTATTTTATTGAGTAATTTGTGAAGGTTATATATTCTACTTTTGAAAAACTGGGCAATCAATTATGATATGAAGTGCTTTCATGAGTTGCAAAATTTTTCTTTCTTTTGAAAAATAAAAAATACAGCTTAACTCTGTCCAACAGTACAGATTTCTCTTAACCTTATTCAAATTCTCTTCGGACCAAGCTTGAGTCCCAGACTGCATTGGGAAAGATGAGGATGTGAGATTTAATGAGCTCCCTTTCATGTAGTATGATATACACCATATTTCCTGCTGAACCGAAATATATGCTGGAACATATGCATTTTATTTTTTTTTCTTAGAAGATGCCTTTTGGAAGAACCTAACTAATAATAGTAGCTAATATTAGCATAATACTTTGCAGTTTACAGAATACTTACACAGTAATTATAAGAAGACTGAAAAATTCAAACTCAATCATTTGGAAAATCTATAAATATTCCAGCAATTTCTTCACGTAGTTGAACAGAGTATAATTTGGGGGGCGTGTAACTCAAGAGAGAAATTCCAAAATTTATATTAGATCTAATTTTGGGTGACAAACTTAAAAAATAGGTAAGAGACATATATAAGTTGAACATACTCAAAGATGGTATGTAAAGAAGAAAATAAAGAGACAATGTCCAAATAAAACAACCATTACACCTTGGGCATAAAATTGAGGCTACTTGGACTCGGAGTGATAGAATAATTGGTATGTCATTTGCCATTCACAGAGCTGTCCTGGTTCAATCACTGGCATACCATATGGTCCCTGGAGCCTGCCATGAGTGGTTTCCAAGAGCAGAATCATAAATAACACTGAGGCACCAACTGATGTGTCCAAAAACCAAAACAAAAATATTTTAAAAATAATATAATTAAGGCTTCTAACTCAAGATGTGTGGGGAATACATTGAAAGGCTCCAAAATCATGAGAAAGATATTAGCACCAAGTGTGAAGGCATGGTTACAGTCTTAAAGCCTAAACATCTATATTCTTGCAAAACCATGCTACTGCAATAACATATATGTTTTTGGTGATGGTTCCAAGAATCTCGCTCCAACAATGCTCAGTGTTCATTACCATGACACTGGGCTATGTAGGACAGACTTTCATTGTGGTTGTAGTCACTGGGGGGCCTTTGCGCCAAGTGGTGTTCAGGAGTCAACAGGATTAACCTTAAAAGTACAAGGAGACAGGAGGATATAATTGGTACCTAAAAATCAAAATTAAAGTCTTTTTTTTTTTTTTTTTGGTTTTTGGGCCACACCCGGTAACGCTCAGGGGTTATTCCTGGCTATGTGCTCAGAAGTTGCTCCTGGCTTGGGGGACCATATGGGACACCGGGGTATCGAACCGCGGTCCATCCAAGGCTAGCGCAGGCAAGGCTTACCTTTAGCGCCACCCCGCCGGGCCCCAAAATTGAAGTCTTGAACATGATCCCTTGAGCCCAGACTTTTTAAATTATCTCTGTGGCCCCCATATATTGATAAACTTAAATACAAGTAAATTTAGAAATAGAAAATTTAAAAATGAAATGACTAGATTACCTAACCACCTGATTCTTACCATTCATTGCATCTCATAGACTGAGGGGAGTGTGTTTTATTTGATACAGAAATTCAAATTCAAATGTGCAAATGACGATGATTTTATATTTATACAAGGCAATTTCTGGATTTATTGGAACAGTTGTTTCTGGCCAGATGCCTATCATTTTGTTTTATGTCTGATAATTTCTTGGCCATTTTTCATTATCACCAGATCTAGTAATACATTTATATTTCCTCAAGTTCCCTAAACTACAATGAGTAATGTTAAATTGAAGTGATTTCAAATGCCTAAAATTTTCTCTATTAACTGATATGAAATAGATATAAATTATATTTTAATAACAAAATGTTATAAATGTATTTTCTAATGTATAAACTAAGTTTTGATTTTAGAATCAAACCCAGCTTAGCTCAGGGCTGACTTTTGTTGTGCTCAGAGGTCACTCCTGGCAGGCTCAGGAGACCATATGCGATTCTGGGAATCAAACCTGATTTGGACATGTGCAAGTCAAGTGCTTACCTTCTGTACTATCTCTCTGGCCCAACTAAATTATATTTTTATATAATTAGTGTATTTATGTATGTGTGTGGATATATGGTTTACCACAAATCATAGGTCTAGATAATTTCAGAAAATGAACAATTTTGATTGAAGCTTACATTCTGAATTGCAGCTACAGATGGCTCTCAACAGATGCTTCTTAACCTGGAAGATTATGCTTGATTGGTTTCTAAAGTTTGATATAAAATAAACCTCCATTTTATCTGGTGTATATATAAGTGGATGTATATGTATTTCATAATTTATTGACAGTTTATTAAATAATAGTCTTGGATTATGTTGAGGAAAATAATTTCAAAAAATAAAAATTGCCTTTAAATTGTTAATAATCATGTTTATTTTACTAGAAATTAATATAGATAACATTAATTTCCCTCATATATACACAGCTAAATGTAAACAAATAAGTTAGTTATATATTTTAAGAGGTGTATCATAAAGATAGCTGGCAAAACTCAACATTAAAATACAACACAACTAGATTTGTAAATTTTTATATTCAGAATATAAAACTAGGACATTTTAATCACCTAAATTATATTTTAAAAAAAACTAAAATAATGTTTGATAAGATGCTCAAATCACTTTTCAAAATTAATGTTGTAAGCTTACCAACATAAACCTCTATATATTATTCTGCAATTTATATGAAAGCTTCGTGTTAGAAAAGTTTAATTCTCTGCATACAGGTCACCAGAACTGGGCCAGAGATAGAAATGCATTTCATCAGGCGAGAGCTCCACAGTACATGATTTATATGTCTCTGTGTTGATTGTCAGGCATATCTTCAAAATGAGTCAATGCATTATTCTCCATGGTCACCTGCTTCAGCCTGGCACAGACAACTGTATTCAATATTGATTACCTTTAATAAGTTCTCAGATACAGAACTTTGTCCATACCCAGCAGAAATGAAATGGTTATGTTTAATTATTCAGCAAAGCCTAACAATTTATTCTTGACATCTTAATATTTACTAATTCATTTTGAAGGATTTTGTTGGAGGTCTAAAAAAATGAACAGAGTGAGAATTTGTTGTTAGTCACTGTGTATAAATTTTAAAATAAAATGAGTAAAATATTCTTTTTTTTTTTTGTTTTATGGGTCACACCAGCAGTCCTTAGGGGTTATTCCTGGCTCTATGCTCAGAAATCATTCCCGGCAGGCTCGGGGGACCCTATGGGATGCTGGGATTCAAATCACCATCCTTTTGCATGTAAGGCAAATGGCTTACCGCTGTGCTATCTCTTCGGCCCCAGAGTAAAATAGTCTTACAATGTTAATGTTAATATTTAATTGATGGCACACCATATTGTTATACTATACAGCTTCATAATATATTTAATTTTATTGCCAATCATCAGGATTCATTGCTTTCAGAGTAACTGTGATTTACTTTATTCTAATCACTTGTTATTTTAATTCTTAATAAGTGCAACATTCTATTGCATATATGTATTTTCACATGCTATTCTATTTTCCTGAAATATCTTTGCCTCATTCTGAGAGAACCAGATGGCCATCACAAAAGCTTGATCATAATCTCATTTTCTTTCAGTTAACTATTTAATGATGTTATTTTCACCCTTTGGATTGAGATCACCCAAGTTACCATGGAGATTCAAACTTTAAAGGTTGCTTGTTTGAAGCATGTTTTTAAGTACATGTTTATAAGTACTCTTCAAATTCTATTATAACCCTTTCTTCATAAAACCTTAAATAACCCTCTTATATTTATCCTTAATAAATGTCAAATCATCAACACTGTACATCATTGTGCCAGTAAAATAATGTCTTATTATGATGTCTACCACTGAATTTTTAACATGGTTTTTAAATCCCTTTCTTCTTATTTCTTCTATCTGTTGAAATGGAATAAATTCTTCCCTTCATGACAAAAACTTAGGCTTCTAATAGTTTGTGGATTTTAATTATCAAAGTTTTAATATGTCATCTAAATATTTATTCATTCTTTCTCCTGAACTGGTGTATTCTGATTCATATAAAATATATAAAATGTGTTATGGCTTGTTAATTATATACATATATTTTTACTATAAGTAATCTTTTAATTTCAATCTCTAAATGTATTTAAACCACATTTCTCATAGTAGAATAATTATCCAAACCCCATTCTCTACTTACTTTTACTGAGCATTATTATTTTGTTTTTGATAATGCTAATGATATAAACTTAATTCACTTAGTGAGCAATTATTTTATATGCTCCTCAGTTATATTGTATTTAGCTTATGAGTTGAAGCCATTTTTGTTACGTGCCTTTGTGGTATCATTGTTTCCTTTCTTCTTCAAACTTTCAGTTGACTTTTTAAAAATTCTTTCTTGATAGTCTTCTGACAGAAAACTTTATCTACAGGAAAGTAAAGTCACTTTCATGCTTTTAAATTTTACCAAGTTATTTATAACAGCCTCTTCCATCTATTGTAAAATTCCTTTTCCAGGTTCAGACCTATCTTTACAACTATCTACTTGATATATTTTTAAGTCTATCTCAAAAATATCTCTATTTTGATGTACTTACCTCTCTCTACTCCAATAATATTTTTCTCTTAAGCAATTTAACTCATCCAGTTGCTAAGAAAGAACAACATATTTCACACATCTAATCTATCACAAAGTTCACCATGTCTATTTATCCATTACAAGTAAAGGCCAATTACTGAGTCTCAAGCCACAGACTTATACCTAATGTATAGTAAATAATCCCTTCATTCTGTTTCTTTCTTCCAAGTCATTTTGCATGCAAAATTCATAATTGTTTTATTTAATACATGACAGTAATATTGCATCCTCTCCTACCATAGTTTTACTATGATATTAAATTTAGTATAAACTATAATCTTGAATGCATACTGAAATAGTCTTCAATGGTGGATGTTGCTTAATAAACTAAATTCATGATCATTATAATCATAAATGGGAGTTCTATTTTTTTTACAAGAAGTTGTATTGTAATCACTGCAATATGGAAAAGCCTTTCTTTTCTATCTCAATATTATAAGATTTTTGTATTATAGGCTACTAAGGCATTACTTTCTATAGTAAACTTCTTAATTATTGCTCATACTTCATAGTTCTATACCTATTATCTCTTTTTTTTTTTTTTTGTTTTTTCAGCCACACCTGTTTGATGCCTCAGGGGTTACTCTGGCTAAGCGCTCAGAAATTGCCACTGCTTGGGGGGACCATATGGGATGCCTGGGGATCGAACCGCGGTCCTTTCCTTGGCTAGCGTTTGCAAGGCAAACACCTTACCTCTAGCGCCACCTCGCCGGCCCCTATTTTTGTTATTAGTAAAGGTTTACTCATTAATATCCTCAATAAATTTCATCTAATGATATAGAACAAACTTTGTTATTGAGTATTTATTTGTATGATTAATTAAGTAGTATCTGCTATTTTATAGCAGATATGTGAATATTTTGTTTAGACTAGCAAAATGTCTATTTTGTCTAACATTGACCTCCTAGTTCTGATGTGTAATTGATGCTGAATCATCTCATACATAGGGCACAGTTATATGAGTGCATTGGGGATAATTATTTTGCAATTCTGCCTATATACCACTCAATAGCATTGCTTCCTCGTACAGAACTGTGATCTCATAGGAAAGTGCAATTTTTAAGTTTGCCCAAAAATACCATGTGAAGCTGGCAGTGAATGATGCCCAGTAAAAATATGGCTATAATGAAGAATAAAGGTTTATATTAACTGTTCAAAAATAACTTATTCTAGGATAAATCATATTGGAAAGTCTTGTTCTTATTTATTTTGGTAGTAATTTTTCTAATTATTGACTGAATATGAATAAATGCCATCCATCACATTTACTCTGATTCATTTATGTGCTGAAAAGATTCTTCATTTTTTTGAACTGTGCCTTCCCAACCATATTCAGGAGACCCAGGGCTCTTCTCAGAATTCTAGGTCAACTCAGTGGTTTTGTGAGCCACCTTGGTGTTGCTTCAAGATTTCCAGGGCTATTCCTAGTGATATCCAGAAGACTGTGTGGTACAGAGGATTAAAGTGGACTTGGTCACATACAAGGTATCTTGAACCTCTCTATATTGTCTAGTACATAGTGTTCTTAGTTTTGGAGTGTTCATAGTAATATGAAAAGCTATAATGTCTTATTTAAAATTTTGTTTCATTACTTTTCTGAGAAACATTTACTTTTAAAATACATCTAAAATACTTATTTACCTATTTAGCATAACATATCTTCTACTCAATCTATCTCCTTGGCTCAAATTAGACTTCAGAAATTGTTATATAAATGGACCTTGTTTAATTTTGTCACTTGATTAGGATCTTTCTTATAAAACTCTGTTCATTGACCTAAGAATTTGAACAACTATAAATTTAAAATATAATTAATAATATTGCTAAATACAAAACATAGAGAACTGTAATACTTTAATACAACATCACCACTTAATATGGCTTAAATTATGGCATTGGAAGAAGAAACATTAGAGGAAGAATTTTGGTAGATTCAAAACATGTCAATAATGTTCAAATATGTAGAGAGCATATATGTTACAGAAAAACATTTGAGTATATCGACGATTTTGGTCAAACTCATTGTGTTCAGAGATTATTTATGGTTCCGTGTTCAGATACTATTTCTGTATGGCTCAGAAAATCATATTTTATGCTCAGAATAAAATCAGTATATGTCACACACCATTTAAGTGCCTTGCCCACTGTACTAATTCTCTAGCTTTAGATTAAGGCTGTTATAAGTTTAGCCTATTATATTTTAACTTTTATTGAAGCACCATGATATAAAATGTCATTAATATTTGGGTTTTGGAATATCATGTTCTAGCATCAATCCCACCACAGGTGTCTTCTGTCCTCCACCAGGGTATCTATGTTGCTCAGAACCTCTACCCCACATCCCACATCCTCCCAAACACAAGCATCCCACATACCACCATTTTTAACTAAGTGCCTTAACAGGCACATTTGGGGGAGAGTCAACCTGGCAGTGTTCATGGGTTACTCCTGGATCTGTATCCCAAATCGCTCCTAATTGGCACGCAGTACCATATGGGATGGTGGGGTTCAAACCACCGTCTGTCTTGAATCAGTTGCATGAAGGCAAATGCCCTACCACTGTTCTATCTCTCTGGCCTCCAACAGGCATATTTTTTTTGTTTTGTTTTGGGGTCACGCCCAGCAGTGCTCAGGAGTTACTCCTGGCTCTATGCTCAGAAATCACTCCTGCCAGCTCAGGGGACTATATGGAATGCTGAGATGGGTGGTGTTCTTTACATGACTAAAACCCAAACACAATCATGTATGTAATCAAGGTGTTTAAATAAAATATATATATAAAAAAAGAAAAACTGTCCTCTGTGCGCAAGGCTAGTGTCCTACCTCCGTGCTACCTGTCTGGCCCCAACAGGCACATTTTTAAAGAAGATTAATGGATGATTAATAGGCAATGACATAATGCTCATTATTATTTATTGTTAGGGTAATTCACATCAATGCAATAATGAGAAACCTCAGTCCAGTGAGAATGGCAGATAGCAAAAAAACTAAGAATAATCTGCGTTGGTGGAGAATGGGTGAAAAAGAATTGATGGGAATGTTGGTTGCAACCTTTACTGAAAATAATATAAAGACATATCATAAGCTAAAGATTGAGCTGCCATATGACCTTGCAATATCACTTCTGGGTATCTATCTTCAAGGCACAAAAACTTTCATTCAAAAAGATATGTACACACCGTTCTTTATTAAAGCACTTTTGTAAAATATGGACTTAGCCTAGGTTTCCAAATTATAAGTGGATTTAAAGATATGATATAAATGTATATGTATACACATATATGACATATATCATATATAAGAACATATACATGACATGTATGTGTCATATATGTCATATATACTACAGGGCTGTGAAGATTGATGGAATCATGTGATTTGCTGCAACATGGATGGTAGCGAAAGAGAAAATGTTAAATAAATTAAGTTTGAAGAAGAGGACAAACATAAAATAATGCCACTTATATGTGGTACACAGAATAAATAGGTAAGAGAATATAATGTTTGAAATGGAATATTTCCAGATCATCCTTGACCCCAGAGTATTAAGAGAAGGGTAGAGAAAGAAATAAATCAAGTAGGGAAGAAGAGCTATATGGGAAATAGAGATCAGGGGGATCTATAGCATAAAAGATACAATTAAATACTCAAATCAGAGTGAACATAGCCGAAAACAAAAGATTCAAATTTCAGCAACTTTAACCCTTAACATATATTAAAACTATATTTCATTCTTTATTTGATTTTTTAAATGAACATTACAAATAAATAACTAAAAGTGCTGTCTGGGTGCCTAGGTAGGAAGAATTAACCAGATACTTATTTTTAGAATCATAAATTTATGGAAAGTGCTGCCTCATACGCATAAAACTATAGTTATATGTCTCAGCATAAGAGTTTTCAAAGAAAGGAAAATCAAATCCAGAGAGGCCCATTTGCTTGTGCTGATTACATTCTATGAGAGAACTATGCACTCGAAGTGAACAAAATCTGCCCAACAGCATATTGAGGTCAATTTTCAAGGAACCTCACTTTTTCTTTTTTTTTTTTTTTTTTTTTTTTTTTTTTTTTTTTTTTTTATTTTTTATCTTTATTTAAACACCGTGATTACAAACATGATTATAGTTGTATGATTACAGTCATGTAAAGAGCACCCCCCCTTCACCGGTGTAACATTCCCACCACCAATTTCCCAGATCTCCCTCCTCCCCACCCCCCTACACCTGTACTCGAGACAGGCTTTCTACTTCCCTCATTCATTCACATTTTATGATAGTTTTCAGTGTAGTCATCTCTGCAACTGCACTCATCACTCTATGTGATGAGCTGCATGTCCTGAGCTGCACCTACCAGCCCTCATCTCTCTTGTCTCTGAGATATTGTTAAAAATGTCCTTCATTTTTCTTAAAGCCCATAGATGAGTGAAACCATTCTGCGTCTTTCTCTCTCCCTCTGACTTACTTCACTCAGCATAATAGATTCCATGTACATCCATGTATTGGAAAATTTCATGACTTCATCTCTCCTGATGGCTGCATAGTATTCCATTGTGTATATGTACCACAGTTTCTTCAGCCACTCATCTGTTGAAGGGCATCTTGGTTGTTTCCAGAGTCTGGCTATTGTAAATAGCGCTGCAATGAATATAGGAGTAAGGAAGGGTTTTTTGTATTGTATTTTTGTGTTTCTTGGGTATATTCCTAGGAGTGGTATAGCTGGATCGTATGGAAGCTCAATTTCCAGTTTGTGAAGGAATCTCCATATCGCTTTCCATAAAGGTTGTACTAGACGGCATTCCCACCAGCAGTGAAAAAGAGTTCCTTTCTCTCCACATCCCCGCCAGCACTGCTTGTTTTCCTTTCTTGTGATGTGTGCCAATCTCAGTGGCGTGAGGTGGTACCTCATAGTAGTTTTGATTTGCATCTCCCTGACGATTAGTGATGTTGAACATCTTTTCATGTGCCTTTTGGCCATTTGCCTTTCTTCTTTTTCAAAGTGTCTGTTCATTTCTTCTCCCCATTTTTTGATGGGGTTAGTTGTTTTTTTCTTGTATAGTTCTGTCAGTACCTTGTAAATTTTGGATATTAGCCCTTTATCTGATGTGTATTGGGTGAATAATTTCTCCCACTCAGTGGGTGGCCTTTGTATTCTGGGCGCTATTTCCTTTGAGATGCAGAAGCTTTTCAGCTTAATATAGTCCCATCTGTTTATCTCTGCTTCCACTTGCTTGGAAAGTGCTGTCTCCTCCTTAAAGATGCCTTTAGTCTCAATGTCCTGGAGTGTTTCACCTACATGTTGTTCTATATACCTTATAGTTTCAGTTCTGATATCAAGGTCTTTAATCCATTTGGATTTTACCTTTGTATATGGTGTTAGCTGGGGGTCTGAGTTCGCTTTTTTGCAAGTGGTTAACCAGTTGTGCCAACACCACTTGTTGAATAGGCTTTCCCTGCTCCATTTAGGATTTTTTGCTCCTTTATCAAAAACAAGGTGGTTATATGTCTGAGGAACCTTCTCTGAGTACTCAAGCCTATTCCACTGATCTGAGGGTCTGTTTTTATTCCAATACCATGCTGTTTTTATAACTGTTGCTTTGTAATACAACTTAAAATTGGGGAAAGTAATGCCTCCCATATTCCTTTTCCCAAGGAGTGCTTTAGCTATTCGAGGTTGTTTGTTGTTCCAGATGAATTTCAGAAGTATTTGATCCACTTCTTTGAAAAATGTCATGGGTATCTTTAGAGGAATCGCGTTAAATCTGTACAATGCTTTTGGAAGTATTGCCATTTTAATGATGTTGATCCTGCCAATCCATGAGCATGGTATGTGTTTCCATTTCCGCGTGTCCTCTCTTATTTCTTGGAGCAGTGTTTTGTAGTTTTCTTTGTATAGATCCTTCACATCTTTAGTCAGGTTGACTCCAAGATATTTGAGTTTGTGTGGAACTAATGTGAATGGGATTGTTCTCTTAATGTCCATTTCTTCCCTATCATTATTCGTGTATAAAAAGGCCATTGATTTTTGTGTGTTAATTTTGTATCCTGCCACTTTGCTATACAAATCTATTATTTCTAGAAGCTTTTTGGTAGAGTCTTTAGGGTTTTCTAAGTAGAGTATCATGTCATCTGCAAACAGTGAGAGCTTGACTTCTTCCTTTCCTATCTGAATTCCCTTGATATCTTTTTCTTGCCTAATCGCTATAGCAAGTACTTCCAGTGCTATGTTGAATAGGAGTGGTGAGAGAGGACAGCCTTGTCTTGTACCAGAATTTAGAGGAAAGGATTTTAGTTTTTCTCCATTGAGGATAATATTTGCCACTGGCTTCTGGTAGATGGCTTTGACTATATTGAGAAAGGTTCCTTTTATTCCTATCTTGCTGAGAGTTTTAATCAAGAATGGGTGTTGAACCTTATCAAATGCTTTTTCTGCATCTATTGATATGACCATGTGATTTTTATTTTTGTTGTTGTTTATGTTGTGTATTATATTAATAGATTTACGGATGTTAAACCATCCTTGCATTCCTGGGATGAAACCTACTTGATCAAAGTGAATGATCTTCTTGATGAGGCACTGGATCCTGTTCGCCAGGATTTTGTTGAGGATCTTTGCATCTGTGTTCATCAGGGATATTGGTCTGTAATTTTCTTTTTTGGCAGCATCTCTATCAGGTTTTGGTATTAAGGTGATGTTGGCTTCATAAAAGCTATTTGGAAGTATTCCTGTTTTTTCGATTTCATAAAAGAGCCTGGCCAGAATTGGTAGTAGTTCCTCTTGAAAGGTTTGAAAGAATTCATTCGTGAATCCATCAGGGCCTGGGCTTTTGTTTTTGGGTAAATTTTTGATTACAGTTTTAATTTCCTCAATAGTGATGGGGGTGTTTAGATATGCTACCTCTTCTTTATTCAACCGTGGAAGGTTATATGAGTTCAGAAATTTATCCATTTCTTCCAGGTTCTCATATTTAGTGGCATAGAGTTTCTCAAAGTATTCTCTGAATACCCTTTGAATCTCTGCAGTATCTGTAGTGATCTCCCCCTTCTCATTTCTAATACGCGTTATCAAGTTTCTCTCTTTCTTTTGCTTTGTGAGTTTTTGCCAATGGTCTATCAATCTTGTTTATTTTTTCAAAGAACCAACTTCTGCTTTCGTTGATCTTTCGGATTGTTTTTTGGGTTTCCACTTCGTTGATTTCTGCTCTCAGCTTTGTTATTTCCTTCTGTCTCCCTATTTTTGGGTCCTTTTGTTGAGCACTTTCTAGTTCTATTAGCTGTGTCATTAAGCTACTCAGGTAAGCTCCTTCTTCCTTCCTGATGTGTGCTTGCAAAGCTATAAATTTTCCTCTCAGTACTGCTTTTGCTGTGTCCCATAAGTTCTGATAGTTTGTGTCTTTATTGTCATTTGTTTCCAGGAACCTTTTGATTTCCTCCTTGATTTCATCTCGGACCCACTGGTTATTGAGTATGAGGCTGTTTAACTTCCAGGTGTTAAATTTTTTCTTCTGTGTCCCTTTGCAGTTCACATCTAACTTCAGAGCCTTGTGGTCAGCAAAGGCAGCCTGCAAAATGTCTATCTTTTTTATTTTATGGAGGTATGTTTTATGTGCCAGCACATGATCTATCCTGGAGAATGATCCATGTACATTGGAAAAGAATGTGTATCCAGGTTTCTGAGGATAGAGTGCCCTATATATATCTACTAGGCCTCTTTCATCCATTTCTTTTTGCAGGTCTAGTATATTTTTGTTGGGTTTCCATTTGGTTGACCTATCAAGTGTTGACAAGCCTGTGTTGAGGTCTCCCACAATTATTGTGTTATTATTGATATCCTTCTTCAGATTTGTCAACAATTGTATTAAATACTTTGCTGGACCCTCATTCGGTGCGTATATGTTTAGGAGAGTGATTTCTTCTTGCTGTACAAATCCCTTGATTAGTACATAATATCCATCTTTGTCCCTTACAATTTTTCTGAGTATAAAGTTTGTGTCATCTGATATTAGTATGGCCACCCCCGCTTTTTTAAGGGTGTTGTTTGCTTGAATGATTTTCCTCCAGCCTTTGATTTTGAGTCTATGTTTATTCTGACTATTCAGGTGTGTTTCTTGTAGACAGCAGAAGGTTGGCTTCAGTTTTTTGATCCATTTCGCCACTCTGTGCCTCTTAACTGGTGCATTTAGTCCATTGACATTGAGAGAAATAATTGTCATGGGATTTATTGCCATCTTTGTGTAGAAGTTTGGTGTGTTTTTTGTTCTGTCTTGTTTTTAGAGTAGATCTTTCAGTTTTTCTTTTAAGGCTGGTTTTGAGTCTGCAAAGATTTTGAGCTGTTGTTTATCTGTGAAGCCGTGTATACATCCGTCAAACCTGAAACTTAGTTTTGCTGGGTGCAATATTCTTGGCGAAGCATTTATTTCATTGAGTTTTGCCACTACGTCCCACCACTGCCTTCTGGCCTTGAGTGTTTCTGGTGACAGGTCTGCTGTAAATTTCAAGGATGCTCCGTGGAATGTAATTTCCCTTTTCGATCTTGCTGCTTGCAGTATTCTATCTCTATCGGTGGGTTTCATCATGGTGACTAGGATGTGTCTTGGGGTGTTTCTACTGGGGTCTTTTTTAGCTGGTACTCTTCGGGCATGCAGGATTTGGTCACATGTTTTCTTTAGCTCTGGTAGTTTCTCTGTGATGATGTTCTTAACCATTGATTCTTCCTGAAGATTTTCTTCTTGGGTCTCTGGAACTCCAATGATTCTGAAGTTGTTTCTGTTGAGCTTATCAAAGACTTCTATTTTCATCTTCTCATATTCTTTGAGTAAATTTTCCATTGTCTGATCATTTGATTTGAGGTTTTTTTCTAATCTCTTCTGCTGTGTAAAGTTGTTATGCATCTCATCTTCTAAAGCACTAATTCTATCCTCAGCTGCTGTTAACCTGTTGGAAAACTCATCCATTATGTTCTTCAATTCGTCTATTGAGTTTTTCAGACCTGTTATCTGATCTGATATTTCAGTTTGGAGTTTTCTGATTTCTGTCTTCATATTCTCTTGATTTTTATTAGTGCTCTGATTTATACTTTCTTTGATATCTGATAGCAACCTCCATATTTCGTCTCTAAACTCCATTTCTGAAAGACTGCTTAGGTAGTTGGTCGTTGTTGGGTCATCAGAGTTTCCATCTCATTCTCTATGGTTGAAGTTGGTCTGCGTAGTCTCCCCATTGTCTCGCTTACGCTGTGGGTTTTTCTACGTGTTGTGGTGGTACTCATTGGCGAGGTGGAGTGCGCGGCCGCGAAGCGCAGCGGAGCGGCCGCGCTCCCGGCCCCCAAACACTCACCTCAGCCGAGGCAAGCCGTCAGGGGATGCCTGGGGAGGCCCCCAAGTGTCTGCCAAGCAAAGAAACCAGCACAATCCACAACTCCAACAGAAAACTCACAGCCCCAGCGAGACACGCCTTGAAGAGATTAATGCTGAATCAGGTCAAAGTTCCCAGGTTGATGCAGGCTGGGGGAGGTCCCAAAATGTCTGCCGGGCCTAGGGGTCCAGCAGTCAGCCTGATCTGCAACTCCGGCCCCCAAACACTCACCTCAGCCGAGGCAAGCCGTCAGGGGATGCCTGGGGAGGCCCCCAAGTGTCTGCCAAGCAAAGAAACCAGCACAATCCACAACTCCAACAGAAAACTCACAGCCCCAGCGAGACACGCCTCAGCCGAGGCAAGCCGTCAGGGGATGCCTGGGGAGGCCCCCAAGTGTCTGCCAAGCAAAGAAACCAGCACAATCCACAACTCCAACAGAAAACTCACAGCCCCAGCGAGACACGCCTCAGCCGAGGCAAGCCGTCAGGGGATGCCTGGGGAGGCCCCCAAGTGTCTGCCAAGCAAAGAAACCAGCACAATCCACAACTCCAACAGAAAACTCACAGCCCCAGCGAGACACGCCTCAGCCGAGGCAAGCCGTCAGGGGATGCCTGGGGAGGCCCCCAAGTGTCTGCCAAGCAAAGAAACCAGCACAAATCCACAACTCCAACAGAAAACTCACAGCCCCAGCGAGACACGCCTCAGCCGAGGCAAGCCGTCAGGGGATGCCTGGGGAGGCCCCAAGTGTCTGCCAAGCAAAGAAACCAGCACAATCCACAACTCCAACAGAAAACTCACAGCCCCAGCGAGACACGCCTCAGCCGAGGCAAGCCGTCAGGGGATGCCTGGGGAGGCCCCCAAGTGTCTGCCAAGCAAAGAAACCAGCACAATCCACAACTCCAACAGAAAACTCACAGCCCCAGCGAGACACGCCTCAGCCGAGGCAAGCCGTCAGGGGATGCCTGGGGAGGCCCCCAAGTGTCTGCCAAGCAAAGAAACCAGCACAATCCACAACTCCAACAGAAAACTCACAGCCCCAGCGAGACACGCCTTGAAGAGATTAATGCTGAATCAGGTCAAAGTTCCCAGGTTGATGCAGGCTGGGGGAGGTCCCAAAATGTCTGCCGGGCCTAGGGGTCCAGCAGTCAGCCTGATCTGCAACTCCGGCCCCCAAACACTCACCTCAGCCGAGGCAAGCCGTCAGGGGATGCCTGGGGAGGCCCCCAAGTGTCTCGGAACCTCACTTTTTCCTGGATGAACCTGAGGTTACAACAAATGGCCAAGATCATTCTCCATCTGCTGCTGGTGAAAATTAGTTGTGCATTGAGATTAGGACGCAACACAAATCATTTACTAACAAAAGATCACTCAAAGGCCACAATATGCTCTTAATGTATCTGAAAAGAAGTGTTAGTCAACATATTCTTATCTATAATGTGTAAATACAATAATAATATTAAACATTTCAAATTTTAAGGGATATTAAAATTAAGTAATCAGTTTTGGAATCTATAGAGATCAATTTTTGCATATAGTAATATTATAGACAACACCAAAATACTATGTTAATAAAAGTACTTTTGTAAAAAAATCTATTTTATGATACAGACTTCAATTTTAGTTTTTAAACCATACAGCTGCTTTCAGAGTTTATTCCTGGCTCATATTCCAAGGATCATGCATGACAGTGCTGGGGATTTAACCTGGGTCAGCTCAAAGAATGATATTTCTTTACCTGCTAAACTTTATCTCTCTAGTCTCTTTGAAATGTAATTTATTTTGTGTGGTCATATGTTCAATTTTGAACTTATTATAGAAAGACAAGTATTGTGAGGTAAACTTACTCCTCTAACTTTAATAAATAGATTAAGATAATTTTAAAATTTTAGAATAAGAACGCCAAGACATTTACTAACACTTAATCACAATGTATGCTATCTACCAAAGATATTTATGTTCATAAAAGCAGATGAAAAGGGGCTGGCGAGGTGGCGCTAGAGGTAAGGTGTCTGACTTGCAAGCACTAGCCAAGGAAGGACCACGGTTCAATCCCCCGGCGTCCCATATTTTCCCCCCAAGTCAGGGGCAATTTCTGAGAGCTTAGCAAGGAGTAACCCCTGAGCATCAAATGGGTATGGCCTGTAAAACCGGAAAAAAAAAAGCAGATGAAAAGAAAAAGTGGAGGAAATAAACTACAATGTATGTGTGTGTGTGTGTGTGTGTATACATATATATTGAAAATATATATATATATATTGAAAGAAGGAAGGAATCATAGTTTAAAATCATTTTATTATACAGACATTGATAATATTTTGTAAGAACAGTCTTGTGGGCTGTGATCTTTGGCACTTTGGTGGTAGGTAGTATAGTACATTCACTGCATCCAACAGAGTATATATTTAAGTTGTGATAATTTAAAATTTAATAGACAGAAATCAGAATGATAGAACAGCTGGAAAGGTATTTGCCTTGCATGCAGCTTACTCAAATTCAATCCCCAGAATCCCACAAGTTCCCCTAAGTACCAACCACAGGAGTAAGCCTGAAACACCTGCAGGTGTGAACCAAAAATCAAGAAATTTATAAAATATTCAACAAATAATAAGTAATAAATATTAGATATTTATACTCATAACTTTTAGTTACTTACATAATTAAAATAAGTCCAGTTTTGCCATAATCCAACTAAGATATACTTGTATCTTTTGTTTCTGTGTTTTTGTTTTTGGGCCACACTTGAAAGTGCTCAAGGGTTACTCCTGGCTCTGCACTCAGAATTACTCCTGGCAGGCTCAGGGACAATATTGGATGGCAGAAATCAAACCCGGGTCTCTCCTGAGTCAGCAAATACCCTACCACTGTGCTATTGCTCCTCTAGCCCCTTATTTTTATAACACCACTGGACATATATGTTCTCTGCTAGTTTATATGTTTGTTTTATATGTACAGATATCAGTTATAGTGCAGATTATAAATGGAAGTGCTTTCATTTTAAGAGTGCTGTCTTTAAGAGAAAGCAAAATGTTCCTTATAAAATCATAAAACCTCCAGAAAATGAGCAGGTTAGCATTTTAAAAGATGATCTGAAAGTAGTTAGGGTTAATTCTCTTCCTTGTTTTCATACAGCCAAGGTGAATAAAAATATGATCTCAGTACTTTTCATGTAAAATTAATTATTTGTATTATTCACAGATGCAGTGAATACCCATTTCCTAATGATATTAAAGTGTACTAAAGATTAAAAAGAACATAGTGCTTAATTTCTCATAATAATAAAGAAATAACCTCTGAGCATTAGGTCAAATCTTTGGAAGGTCCATTTAAATACACTTGGCAAAGTCAGGTTCCTTTTGGCAATGCCTCCTTGAAAAATCAGGAACTCTAAGAAGGTTGCAAGCATTGTGTGATGACAATATTTAATTCCTAGGTCATACAATATTCTCAGAAGCTCTTCTGCCAGAATTTTTTACATCTGAATTGAGTCACTGTGAATCTAGGACCATATGCTTTCTACCCTACAAGAATATGAAATTCACAAAAAGTCACAATTACAACAATATCTACTGCGTGAGAACAATATCTTAAAGATAAACAGTCCTTAGTACCATAAGGAACTGACATGAAGTTTCATGTGAAATTTAGGTAAATATGTCATTGTGAATTAAAATTTAATGACTATTTTATGCAAAGTGCTTTGAAAATTAGCATTTCAGTAATGGTTGCACTTTGTGAGAGAACACAACTTCATTCTTCTTCGATAATTTAATTTTTATCAACTCAAGAAGTTATGAATATTGAGTAGAGGATGTCATAAACACATAAGCGCAGTATCTGCAATGCAAATTTAACTTTAAATTGCTAATACTTGGTCTATTGCTTAGTTGTATAATTGACTCTAAATATTCATTTGTGAAAGAAAAAGTTTTAACTCATTTCCAATAATTTTTGAGTACAGAAATGTGATATAATAGTTAATATAAATGCCCTTCTAGAAAAGATAATGTAATTTAATGAAGTATTTTTGTTTGATTTGTTTGTTTTGTCTTGTTTTAGGGGGCCATATCTAGCAGTGCTCAGGAGCTAATCCTGGCTCTGTGCATAGAAATCACTCCTGGTAGGCTCTGAAGACCAGATGAAATTCTGTTGATCAAACCCTGGGTTAGTTGGGTGCAAGGCAAATACGCTACCCACTGTTCTATCACTCTGGCACACAGCACTAGTAAAATATTTTGTCTTTGATTTTTATCTCTTTTTTTCTAAAACCTCTACAAACATTAAAGTTCTGAGTTGTTTGAAGTTTTAAAATAAAATTTCTATAGAATGATGTGTTTTTGACACATTCATAAGTGAATTGGGTCTGAAAAGATTCCATGACCTCAAATTCATAAAAACGAAACCATTAATATTCATAAATAATTTTGTAATCCAGTTCATCGTAGTCAAAACGTTCAGTTTAATAAAATCTTTCTCTGCGATGTGGTCACATTCTTTCGACCTCATTCTCTCAGTAATCCTATTCTGACTGTTTAGCCATTACACTTCCTTAAAGTGTTGTACTTTCTGGAATTTCTTTTTTGATGTATTTCTTTAGTTATTGTCTCATGTACAAATGAAACTGAGTGATCCCCAATGACTTACCATAAATCTGACAAGGGCTCTCAGTTACAGATATAAATTTTTTTAAGGCTGTCATATCTGTGTGTGTGAACACAAACGTAGTGAAACCAGAAAAAAAAAAACACCTAAAAATCCTAAATTATAAAAATGCTTACTTACAAAACAAATTTTTCAGAGCATATTTATGAACTCTATGGTGATGTTTTTTAAACATTTTAATACTAAATAAGTCTCTAGTTGTTGATTCCTGTTGAACAGTTATACTCTTATTAATAAAAAAATGAACTAAAAAGAAATTGGAATAATTTTTTAAACAACTTAATTGGGGTATATGTGGGGAGTAAATTGAATTGAAGCAGTAAACAAAAAAAGAACTATATTATAAGTGGAAAATTTAACGTTATATTTTGTACATAATATGTATATGCTACGGGTCTATGTATACAGACACACAAATACACTATAAATGGTATTGATGTATGCCTAAAGCTATATAATTCTATAAGTTAATATTCAATAATCTATCAGTAGTGAATAAGACATTTAGAAATAGTTACAATGTTAGGAAAAGATAGTACTTGTAAGCACAAAATTAGCCTTAGATCTCCCATTACATAATTGCTTTCGTACCATATATAGCTAGAATCAGCCACCTCGGTACACCTGGGAACCTGTCACAGACTCAGACTTCTCCAGACTAAGACATCATATTTGGCTTTTAATTAGAAATTAATGCAATTTATAAAGACTTGAAAATTGTTTCTAGAAGTATAAACCATACTTTAATGTTTTTGAACACTTTTAAGACTAAGTCCTTTCTTCAAACCTCCATTTACTTCATGAGAACTAATCCTAAAGGAATATAATTCAGACATCAATTACAGATTTATACATATACTTTGTTTTAATCTTGAATGAATATTAAAAATATTTTTATCTTTGATAACAACTATAAAACTTTTATATAAAAATGTTTTTAATATTCATCAAGAAATGAGAATTTTCCAGTATTAGTGGAGATTTATTTTGTACTCTTTTTTTTTTTTTGGCAACGCCCAGCTGTGCTCAGGTTAGCCTGGCTCTGAGCTCAGAAATAGCTCCTGACTCGGGGAACCATATGGGATGCTGGGGGATCGAACCCATGTCCATACTTGTTCAGCCACTTACAAGGCAAACACCTAGCATGGAGCTACCACTCTGGCTCCTTGTTTTGTACTTTTAAGGGCTTTTTTTAAAAACCAGTCAGTTGTAGCGCTTTAATAAAATTGATTAGGTACTTATATTTTCTCTTTTAAATTTGTGTTTCTCTTAGCTGTCCACCATAGCAAACTTAAATGTCATTCTTTTCTATGTATGCATATATATTTTTCAGTATATTATCTAGATGCAGAAACTCTTCTGTCATAATGAACAAGTCTAATTCTTATTTGAGAAACTAAAATGCAATAATAATTAGTGCAAATTGTTTAGTTTAAAAAGTTAATAGGTCACCTTAAGAATTAATACCATTACAAAATAGTCAACTACGAATACTAGACTAAACAATGAAATACAAGTTAAGAAGGAGAAATGTATTATTTATACAATTAAGTATATAATCTAAATATAGTAGCGACAAAGTATTTTATACATTACTTTTTATTAATTATAATATAGCTGTTTCTGTATTTGATTCTATTGTCTTTAAATTCTTATGTTAAATACTTAGAATGATCAATGCAATATTAAAACTGAAGCACAAGTTGGACAATTAAAACTCTGTGACTTCAATACTTAATTTAAACCTAAAGTCATCAACACTGTATGTGCCTGTTGAGAAAATTAGATGTTTTGGGGGCCAGAGTGGTAGCACAGTGGGTAGGGGCATTTGCCTTGCACGCAACTTACCCATGATGGACTAAGTTTCGATTCCACAGCATCACATATGGTCTTCAAAACCAGAAAAGATTTCTAAGTACAGAGACAGGAGAGACTCCTGAACATTGCCAGGGGTGCCCCCCAAATAGACATATAATTAATTTAAAAATAACATAACCCAGTCCAGAATAGATCTACATTAAAAGTCTTTTTTAATTTGACAAAGAAACAAAAGGCATGCCATTAGGAATACTATAAGGACAGTATTTTCAACAAATGGTTCTAGAATAACTGGATATGCATAATAACACAAAAAAATTGCAATGATGTTGTGTCATCAGATCAAATACATATAAATTAAAGCAAAATTATGTAGTATTGTTGTCCCATTATAATTCTCAAAATATGGCAAATAAACACCAACATCATGAAAAAACAAATGAATAAACGAGTATTTTTCTACTTGGTGATCATAAGAAACCAGTAAAACTAAAATGTTTCCTAGTGTATAATTAAATATTTATTTCTCTTGGTACTTACATAAAAGAGCTAAAAATTGTGTCTATGCAAATATCTTTATATAGATATTAAAGTAGATTTTTTCTATAACTACCAAAATTTGGAAGCAAAGATAAGCCATTCCACAGATGAATAGATGTCTAAGCCATGATATATTCAGATAATGGATTATTTAAAATGGATGATAAGATATGCAGATAATGTATTACTGAAATAGAAGGAACTATAAAATCTTGAATCTTAGAGAAAGCAAGTGTATATGCCAAAGTAATGTGAAGAATATGGGTCTTGTTTACATTGGGGGTCATGATTTTTAGTAACTGTGCATCAAAATTGCAAACAATTAACATTATTATAAAAATTATTTAAGCTGAATAAAAATAGTCATTAGAAAAAATAAAAAATCTGGTACAACTGTAAGATTTAATTTTAACTACATGCATTTTATGGGTGTGATGGATGTATTGACTATTTATGGGACATATTTACAAAAGCATTATATTAATAATCATATCATGGTCACATACAAAGTAAATATTTGTTATAACAACCGCTAGTAAAATAAAATTTATGTTAACTTTGAAATTTTAATAAATGGAAATTGAACAACAACTTTGAAAAGCCAGTGAATGTCCCAGTGAGTAAGGCATTTATTTTGTATGCACCCAAGCTAGGTTAAAACCCATCATCACATGTTTTCCTGAGTCCCTCTAGAAGTGATCTTTGAGCACAGACCCAGGAAGTATCCCTTACTATGGTTTAATAAGGCCACAAAAAATAAATAAATAGAAATTATAAAAATGCTATGATGGGATGAGGAAATTACTCATGTGGTTATAGTAATGTGAGAGAAGACTTAGGTGAATTGCAATAATGCATATATTGGCAGTTTTGAATCAGTAAAATGTCTATGACAGGTAATTTATATTATATATAAGAAATTTGGGCAAACACAAAAATAGTTAACAGACTAAGTAATAAAGCTATATATTCTAAGGAAACAAGATCTGGTATAAACAATGATTGCTTATACTCTCACTAACCTAAAACTATTTTCAAATTTCCAAACAAATTTTCAATAAATTAGTGTCTAAATTACACTTAATACTATATAATATCTACCGTAATTTATTGACAGTTCTCTTGATCAGAACATTCTCTCTGAGTAATATATATCAATTTAAGTAGTTTCTTAAAATAGATGAAGAAAACAATTACAAAGACATTCATGTGAAAATGAACAAAAAAAGCCAGAGAAAGAGAGAGAGTACAGCAGATAGAACACTTGATCCTTATGTGAATAATCCAGGCTTGATCTCTAGAAACCTTTAAGGTCTGAGTTTGATCATGAGTAATTCCAGAGCACAAATTAGCATTAAGACCTGACAATTGCCAGGTGTCACTCCAAAACTAAAACAAAAAAGCAAATAAAAAAATAAACTTCTCAACTTCAAATTATGCTTTTGAGGGAGATTTAATCATAATAACAACAAAGTCAATTAATATTCACATTTATATATTGTCATCCTAATACAGTAAATTTTAATTTTTTTCAAAATGTAGTTGATGACTGAGTCATATTATATCATGATTAATAGTGAATTATATTTCAGTAAATGTATTTATTGTGAGAAACATATGTTGATATATAAATCAATTTATGTTTTTTGATAACCTTACTTTTGATCTTAATTAATATCCAAATTTGACCTTCAGCACATAGTCGTTAGAAGTTAAAATGAGTTTCTATTTACAAAGTATGTAAGTTGCAAAAATACAAAGTAAAATTGCTGCTGATTCAGGTATTCAGGGATTGTTTTCATGGTTATTTTCTGGCTGTTCTGCAAAAACAGTTCTTATAGTTACTCTCAGTATCACCCAAGGGATCAGTATTATTTCTTAGACATCTATCCTGCACAATCCTTATGTGCTTTGCTTATAGGCACTTTTTTTTAAACTGTCTATTCTATTTTCAAACATGTTGGGAATGTTCCTTTTCTTCATAAATTATTCCTGAATGCTTGCATAGTACATCTTTTTAGGAGTCACAAAATGTTTATGAGTAAAGGCAGTGATAGAACCAACACTTCTCAGGGCAAAATAAAAACAGAAGTTTCTTTTAGAGAAATTTGGCTTCTACAAAAGGCAAAACACATAACAACTTCTAAAAATTTAGTATGCCTTTTAGAAATCATGGCTACTCATGTCCAACAAAGATGAGACAATAAATAAGTCAACTGGACACATTATCTTGAAAAATAAAACCCTTCAATTGAACTTACAGAACATTTGTTTTGCACATGGGTGTTTAATTTACTTTTTAAAAGACATTGTTAAATACTGGAATTGCCACATCATTACATATAGAACTAAAAGTAGAACTGTTCTAAGTATATTTTACTTATGCTATGCTAATATTAACACAGTCAAAATATGATCATTTAAAGCAATTTATGGAACTAGAAGAAAACTCCCTGAGATTGTAGATAACTTTCATATGCAGAACAGTGTCTTAACACTTAATGAAGTCAGTAATGACAAGTAATACTAAGGAAATAATCAAAATAAAATTATAGGACACATAAACTGATAATATTTCTGTAAATCATGACAACTTGAAAAGATATATTCTCTGTTAGAAACATTAAAATAGCTATTTATGTAGTATTGTTTTGACAGTTCAACAATCCTCATTGTCTGGTATATAGTTAATGTTGCATGTTATAAGTGTGTTCAGTCTTATTGTGGTTAAAATAAGAAATATATTTTATTGAGAGGTACTGAGGCTAATCTGCCTACATTTTTGAATTATAGTACCCATTTTTACTTCCTAAAATCTTGGTTGAATGATAAATTGTCTTAATAAGTCATATTAATTATATAAGTCAACAAATTAGAGAGATATATACCATTTTTAACAGCATGCATGAAAACATGAGGTCCCTATTCTTTTGAATTCGATACTTTTGTGAATGAAATAGAGAATAGAAATAGAAAATAGAGATTGTTAAGATTGTAATAGAATGTAACTAGAGGAATAATGAAATGATAAGAAAGTCTTTTAATATTTAATAATTACATTAATAATAATTAAATTTATTCAAAGCAGGGCTGGAGAGATAGCATGAAAGTAAGGGTGTTTGCCTTGCATGCAGAAGAATGGTGATTCAAATCCCAGCATCCTATATGATCTGCTGAACCTGCCATGAGTAACCCCTGAGTGCTGCCAGGTGTGACCCAAAAACCAAAAAAACAAACCAAACCAAACCAAAACAAAACAAAACAAAACAAAACAAACAAACAAAAAGTAGTACTTAGTAATTGAGTTTGCCATTTTCTTTCAGAAATAATTAGAAATAAAAAATGGTAATATATATTTTCATACCTCATCTATAAATACAAATACACAATTTTTCAAGAAATATTTGAATTGTAAACTTATATTTTAAGTGCAAATTGAATATAAAAAATTCCAAGAATATATATATTTTAAAACAAAGTATTGTGGGAATGAATACAGAGCTGTCTTGTTCATGACCACTCGCCTTTCATTCCAGCACATTATTTGGTCCTCCAAGCACCCATAAGAGTGAACTCTTTTTCACTGCTGGTGGGAATGCTATCTAGTACAACCTTTATGGAAAGCCATATGGAGATTCCTTCACAAACTGGAAATTGAGCTACCATACAAATCCAGCTATACCACTCCTAGGAATATACCTGAGGAACAACAAAAAATACAATACAAAAATCCTTTCCTTACTCCTATATTCATTGCAGCGCTATTTCCAATAGCCAGACTTTGGAAACAACCAAGATGCCCTCAACAGATGAGTGGCCAAAGAAACTGTGGGTACATATACACAATGGGATAACTATGCAGCCGTCAGGAGAGATGAAGTCATAAAATTTTCCTATACATGGATGTACATGGAATCTATTATGCTGAGTGAAGTAAGTGAGAGGGAGAGAGAAAGACGCAGAATAGTTTCACTCATCTATGGGCTTTAAGAAAAATGAAAGACATTTTTAACAGTATCTCAGAGACAAGAGAGATGAGGGCTGGTAGGTGCAGCTCATGACATGAAGCTCATCAAATAGAGTGATGAGTGCAGTTGGTGATGACTACACTGAAAACTATCATAACAATATGAATGAATGAGGGAAGTAGAAAGCCTGTCTCGAGTACAGGTATGGGGGGGTGGGGAGGAGGGAGATCTGGGAAATTGGTGGTGGGAATGTTGCACTGGTGAAGGGAGGTGTTCTTTACATGACTGTAATCATACAACTATAATCATTTTTGTAATCATGGTGTTTAAATAAAGATAATTATAAGAAAAAAAGAGTGATCCCTGAGCATAGAGCCAAGTGCGTCCCTGAGCATTGTGGATATAGACACAGATTCCCAAAACTAGAGTAACGTATTTCTTATATAAACATCAGACACATGCATTTTGTATAAAATATATTTAAATGGAAGTAATGTAAAATGAAAATATGTATGCTTGGGAAATATAAACAATATTCATTCAACAACTATCTATGAAAATGCAAGGCAATCATTAAATCATATTGGTGCCCAATTTTTTTTCTTGAACCTTATCCAATACCCAGCTAGCAATTAGGTTCCAATAAAATGCATTTGATTTTGCCTACCTAATTTGTGAAAACTTCTATCTATGATAATTCAGGATAATATAACAATAGAAAACAAAAGAAAACTCATATTCAAGGATGTTTTATATTAAGAAATGTCAAAATTCATCATGTAAGCCATACTAGGTCCTGTAAACTCAAATTATTTTCAACTATAATAGAATGTGAATTGAAAGTTATCTCCTTAGCTCAGTTTCAGAAACTAAATTTACAACATTCTAGAACTGTATATAGAATAAGATATTTAAAATTCATTTGCATGATTGATGCAATGGATACTTAGAAAATGATATCCCGAAAAATAGTTCACCAGATAAGTTATCTTCAAGGGAGTTTTAATTCTGGTATACTGTAGCATAAACCATGTAATTCAGTTTCAAATTGAACATAAAAAGAATTAAAATTTATGTTCAATGGGCCAGTGACCACAGATGCAGCACTGAGCTTACTGAGAAAAATGATGAAATATTTGATGTCTTGTAATTAGACTGCGGTTATAACATGCTGATTGCAATCAAGTTCAATATGGTGGTGGAAGTAGTGACTTTTATGTTTATTAAATCTTTTTTCATCTACTATGACGTGTATAAACACCACTACAAGACCAGAAAGTCTAAAAACATAAGCCCAGGCCTCAAATTCAACAGCATGAAAATATTTCAATGTTGCTCTGTGCTTAAATTGTTATTACCTATCAAGAGATATACTATTTTTCATTTCTTTTGGATCGGTTTGCGGCAGAGCAGTGTCACATAAAAGCAGTGCTTAAAGTGTTTTCCTGACTTCGTGCTTAGAGATTATTTTGGTGAACCATAAACAGTACAAGGATCTAACCTGGCCTGACCACATGCAATATTAGTGTTTTGTTCTGGCTTTATTAACTCTCCAGGCAAGATTTTGTATGTTGCATCTATAGATTGAACTAAAATAAAGTCACTCTTTTAGAAAAAATATTATTAAAATATCACATAATGTTCTTTCATTCATGCAGAATTCATACAGCAGATTGAAGAATTTATATTTGAACAGCTTTGCATATTCTGTCCTTATTTAAGGAGAGGTGTTGTATGAGATTCATGTGCTTGCATGGATTCCTTGATGTTCACTTCAATATCATATTAGTTGCAATAATAGTCTTAACCTGTCATCATTTATTCTCTACTATCAGATAAAAATGCTTCTTCTTCGCTGCTCTCTAACATCAAATCTTTGTCTTGCTTAATTTTCTGTTCTTTATTCGTAATAGCTTTAATATTCTATTGACATAATTGTTCAAATTGTGGTCACCATGGCTTCCTTTTAATATGGACAAACTTTTGTAGATGATTTTTAAATTTAAAACATACTTAAATACTAAAATTCAGAATAGTAGTTTTTTATCCATATGTATTTTCCTTATATTAATTACTTTAAAGCCAGTGATGTGTTCGATGCTTAAAATAATCAGCTGCAACAATAAAAATGTAGTAATTGAGGTAAATCATCCTCTTTCTAGATGACTATGTGACAAAAAATGAATTGGTTACATAGAACAGATGCTACACTGTAAATGCAAATGCTATTTTTGTATTGTGCTTGCCTCTCTTCCCAGACTGAGAAGAAACAGGTTGTATATAATTGATTTCTGTCTCCTCACAGCTTTCTCGAAGTGAATAACTCCAATATACTGCTTTATAAAGAGTTAATTGGCATCTGAGAATCCATATGTGTTTTTATTGACACTTAAAGGTTACCACGAGAAATATTCAATCACCTTTGTAGTCTTTCTAGTATTTCTATTCATATCTTGTCTTTAAAATAAGCTGTAAAAATTACATTATTTAATATAAGTTGATTTATTTGTGTGTCTGGTGTGTTTTTGTGTTTGTGTGTGTGTGTGTGTGTGTGTTGGGGGCACTTCCTTTGTGCACAGAGGTTACTCCTGACTGGCAGGCTCGAGGGAACAAATGGGATGCCTGGGATTCAAACCAGGCCAGCTGTGTGTAGGCAAATGACTATTAGTTACTATGGCTTTGGCCCCACATTCATTTTTATTGGAAATAAAGTTAATTTCCTTACATATACCCAATTATCAACCCCCAACAAAGGTTGTTCCCCTCAAATTCTTTTTTCCCTAAATCTCTTATTTTGATAATTGATAATATTTTGATATTATTTTGATAAAGGAGCAGGAAACCCTAAATGGAGCAGGGGAAAGCCCTCTTCAACAAGTGGTGTTGGCACAATTGGGATAGCCCGCTTTGCAAAAAATTGAACTTAGACCCCCAGCTAACATCATGTACGAAGGTAAAATCCAAATGGATTAAAGACCTCGATATCAGCCCCAAAACCATAAGATATATAGAACAGCACATAGGCAAGACACTCCAGGACATTACAGGCATCTTCAAGGAGGAAACTGCACTCTCCAAGCAAGTGAAAGCAGAGATTAACAGATGGGAATACATTAAGCTGAGAAGATTCTGCACCTTAAAGGAAATTGTGCCCAGGATACAAGAGCCACCCACTGAGTGGGAGAAACTATTCACCCAATACCCATCAGATAAGGGGCTAATCTCCAAAATATACAAGGCACTGACAGAACTTTACAAGAAAAAAACATCTAACCCCATCAAAAAATGGGGAGAAGAAATGAACAGACACTTTGACAAAGAAGAAATACAAATGGCCAAAAGACACATGAAAAAGTGCTCCACATCACTAATCATCAGGGAGATGCAAATCAAAACAAGGATGAGATACCACCTCACACCACAGAGAATGGCACACATCACAAAGAATGAGAATAAACAGTGTTGGCGGGGATGTGGAGAGAAAGGAACTCTTATCCACTGCTGGTGGGAATGCCATCTAGTTCAACCTTTATGGAAAGCGATATGGAGATTCCTCCAAAAACTGGAAATGGAGCTCCCATATGATCCAGCTATACCACTCCTAGGAATATACCATAGGAACACAAAAATACAATATAAAAACCCCTTCCTTACACCTATATTCATTGCAGCACTATTTACCATAGCAAGACTCTGGAAATAACCAAGATGCCCTTCAACAGACGAATGGCTAAAGAAACTGGGGTACATATACACAATGGAATATTATGCAGCTGTCAGAAGAGATGAAGTCATGAAATTTTCCTATACATGGATGTACACGGAATCTATTATGCTGAGTGAAATAAGTCAGAGAGAGAGAGAAAAACGCAGAATGGTCTCACTCATCTATGGGTTCTAAGAAAAATGAAAGACATTCTTGCAATAATAATTTTCAGACACAAAAGAGAAAAGAGCTGGAAGTTCCAGCTCACCTCAGGAAGCTCACCACAAAGAGTGATGAGTTTAGTTAGAGTAATAACTACATTTTGAACTATCCTAATAATGAGAATGTACAAGGGAAATAGAAAGCCTGTCTAGTGTACAGGCGGGGGTTGGGTGGGGAGGGGGGAGACTTGGGACATTGGTGATGGGAATGTTGCACTGGTGATGGGTGGTGTTCTTTACATGACTGAAACCCAAACACAATCATGTATGTAACCAAGGTGTTTAAATAAAAAAAAAAGAAAAGAAAAGAAAAAGAAAAATAAGGCAGAAAAAAAAAAGAAAGATCATGTAAAAAAAAAATAAATAAAAGCCTCCTGGATTACAGGTTCTGGAAAATAGTGAGTGGTCCTTCCTGGGAGGGAGCTCAGAGGCAGCATGGGGCAGAGAGAGCACATGGTAGAGAAAAGTCATGAAGTAAAAGAAAACTGATTCTGATAAACCTGATCCTAACTACTTGTTGTATTATTTTTCCACTGCTATTCTGCTTCATCAGACCTGTCCACCTAAGTAAGAAACACGATGCCTTGGGCAGTCTCACCCAACTCGTGGATTCTTATATTTTTATTTTACACTAACATAGAGAGCAGAGTTATCAACTTAAGGTTATGAATAAATTGGTAGTTAAAATAACTAAGGCATTTTTTAGTTTTCATAACTTAATTTGATAAGAGGAACTAAATGATTTTTACATTTTCAATAAAAACATAGAAATTTGGTTCCTTTTTTTGTTACCTTTATTAGTACTGAGTGATATTGATCTTGAACAGAAAACAAAATTTCAGCTCTATCTCTTTTGCAAAATAAGCTGTCACTTTAAAATGTTAATTTTGATAGTCTTTGCCCTTCATTCCACCTCTTACTTTGATATATAAATATAAAACTTAAGGACCGGCTCTCAATGCAGTATTAAAGAATAAATGAAACTAACACCACAGTTGATAGAATTTAACCTGGGGGCATTTTTGTGGATTTGAATTTTCTACCTGCTGTTTCCCAGTTGTGACCTCTAGAAATTTATTTGACCTCTCTTAGGTCAACATTCTTATAAAATAAAAACAAAAAAGCAACTCCTCTGTTGAAGAGTTTTATGAAGGTTAAATGATTTCATTTTCATGAAATTCTTTCAAGAATGATGGGGCAAAGAACAGATGCTGTATAGATGCTTGCTAGAGATAATAAATAAGACTTTTGTAGACTGGTAGTTCCCAATACTACCTGCAAGATTAATTTAATAGTATAATAAATTTCTGAATGTCTTTTAAAAATACCACACATATGTTCCCAGGAGTACTGTATTTTATACATTCATTTTGGCTGAATATAGCCTGAAGGTAAAACTTGACCTCATTCATGGCTTCTTTTCCAGCACCATGTAGCTATTGAAAGGCTAGGTAATTTGGGGGAATGAAAATATTCAGGAATGAAGAAATGTAATGAATTTCCTGAGGTTACTTTTACTGTAGTTTATCAAATTAGGACAGGCTTGCTGGGATTAAAAGTGTAGAAATCTGTGCTGAATTCCCACAAAATGCATACATAAAATAGTAGAGTTAACACTATTCTAAAGTTTATATTTTGGGTAGAAAGTTCGAATAATTAAAAAATACTGAATAAACTGTTTGGATAGTTACTTGTTGAATACCTAATAAGTATTTAGTACAATATGCACATTTTCAGAAATAAATATTTAAAAGGTCAGTATTATCATAATAAAGAAAAGCTATGTTTCTGAGTGATCAGAATAAAAACAAAATCATTTTTTTAAAAATGGACTCTTGGAAATGGAACTAAAAGGTGAAAATAAATTTGTGCAGGTTGCTGGCTAGCTGCTTTCAATAAAGAGAATTGTGAGTCTAAGAAAAACAGAAAGGAATCTTAGAAAGAAATATTGTTATTAAATTTTCCACAGATGCCAGCAAAATCAAATATAACCTTTTGTCCTTTGATTGTTAGAAGGGACTCTAACAATGATTCAAGATAAAAAATAATATGATCCTCGGATTGAGATTTTCTTTATGCCACATAATAATAGCTGAGAATAGGGCTAGTATAGATACCTTGCCAGATTAAATTGCATTCTCTTTATTCCTTTCTTTGTAAAGAGGTGGATATATCTTCACAAAGAGTGCTTCTAAACCTGATCTGGAAGTCCCAAGCAAGGAAATATTTCAAATGAAGAGTCCTGAACATGGAGCACTGCTCAGATGTTACCATACCAGAAACTCACCAGACCATATGCAGAAGCCTAGAAGCACTCTGGGCCTCCAAGGTTACACGTGTTGATGAACAGGAGGCCAGAAAACCAATCAGGATCATATTTAATGGACATAGTATCTCTAGCCCTTAAGATTAGCACTGTACACCCTTAATTCATCAGTGTTCAGACTGACAAAGACTGATATTTCAACAATTCTGTTGAAATTACAAAATTTTATAAATGGGCAAGTGTTTGCCACACTTAAGATTTTGTTTTACATTTTAAACATATATTTTGGTGACTGGTATGATAAAGTAATATATATTTAAACAAGTGTAACTTTTACTCTCAGACCATAAACAGTCTTGTGAACCAACACTATTTATATATTTGACTCAATAAATAAGATGGTTTTAATGAACAAGAGTAATCTGAATAATAAAGGCTAAAAATAAAGATAAATATATTTGTTGAAGATTATTTTGACCATATATAAACAGATACTGCAAAAATATCACAGTTTTGGATAGTCAACACTTCAAAGTCTTTCAGTAAACAGTCACTGACTAAGAATTAAATTCACATGATCAAATCTATGAGATTATATATAACCTAACTCTTATGTAACTATCCAAATTCATTATTTTTTCTCCAAATTCATTATTGATCTTCACCACTTATTTAAAAACTTCCTGTTAAGCAGGCTTGTATTGAATTTCTAGGTTGACACATCAAACACGTTCTCAGTAAAATCATATAATTTTTCTGAAATTTTGGTTATGATACTTACCTTCTAGCTAATTTTTATCTGATTTATTTTTTATGTGACAACTTCATGAGAAAAAATATCTTTAATTGTATTATACAGAACATGCAGGCAACTTAGAAATAAAGTACAGAATAACAGATGTAAGAAAGCTGAAAATTCAGAATATAGAATGTCAAAAAATGTAATAACTCAGATGTTATTTGAATATGACATATTTAGCAAAAAATAAAACTCAGAAAAGTGCAGGCCTACTAAAACCCAGAAAAACAAAATGCAAGCCAAGTAATATATAAGGAAAATAAATGATAATAGGTATAAAGAAGATATTAGATATTGAGGATATCAGAGAGAGAAGTAACCGTCCTTGCCAAAACGTGCAAAGTAGCAGTAAATGGTGTAGGCTGTACTTAAATTTCAGTTTACAGGTTAAACTTAAAGAGAACTAAGCTCCAAAAATCATAGCTTTTCAACCAATCACAATTCAGTTCATTTGAGTATTTTCATAATGGTTTGTGCTGATAAAGCAGATATTTTAAATGCCTTAAAAACCTATTTCATCAACATAATGTTGCAAAATATGTAATCATCTTTATCAGGGCCCTGCAGCAGCTCACAAATTCATGGCAAAACCCTCAATCATTGCAGGTTGACTTTCCCCCAGTTGCCAAGGCTTTCAATAATCATTACTCTGTAAGAATGCAGCTGGCTTGGTATATGGTAGACTGAATAAAATCAATCTGAGCCTTTGCACGATCATTGAGCTTCCTTTTCTATGGCTTTGTGTTTTCAAAGAGCAGATTCTTTCATAACTTGCACCTGCCTCTTTGCTCCTGCAAAGCACACATTTATAATTAACCTAAATTAGGAATAGATTATCCCAAACTAAAGGAAACCAAAATCAGAGCTAGAACTCACATTAGTGCACCAAATCTTTCTTTTTTTTTTTTATTTAAACACCTTGATTACATACATGATTGTGTTTGGGTTTCAGTCATAAAAGGAACACCACCCATCACCAGTGCAACATTCCCATCACCCAAGTCCCAAATCTCCCTCCTCCCCACCCAACCCCTGCCTGTACCCTAAACAGGCTCTACATTTCCCTCGTACATTCTCAATATTAGGACAGTTCAAAATGTAGTTATTTCTCTAACTAAACTCATCACTCTTTGTGGTGAGCTTCCTGAGGTAAGCTGGAACTTCCAGCTCTTTTCTCTTTTGTGTCTGAAAATTATTATTACAAGGGTGTCTTTCATTTTTCTTAAAACCCATAGATGAGTGAGACCATTCTGCGTTTTTCTCTCTCTCTCTGACTTATTTCACTCAGCATAATAGATTCCATGTACATCCATGTATAGGAAAATTTCATGACTTCATCTCTTCTGACAGCTGCATAATATTCCATTGTGTATATGTACCACAGTTTCTTTAGCCATTCGTCTGTTGAAGGGCATCTTGGTTGTTTCCAGAGTCTTGCTATGGTAAATAGAGCTGCAATGAATATAGGTGTAAGGAAGGGGTTTTTGTATTGTATTTTTGTGTTCCTAGGGTATATTCCTAGGAGTGGTATAGCTGGATCGTATGGGAGCTCGATTTCCAGTTTTTGGAGGAATCTCCATATCGCTTTCCATAAAGGTTGAACTAGACAGCATTCCCACCAGCAGTGGATAAGAGTTCCTTTCTCTCCACATCCCCGCCAACACTGTTTATTCTCATTCTTTGTGATGTGTGCCATTCTCTGGGGTGTGAGGTGGTATCTCATCGTTGTTTTGATTTGCATCTCCCTGATGATTAGTGATGTGGAACATTTTTTCATGTGTCTTTTGGCCATGTGTATTTCTTCTTTGTCAAAGTGTCTGTTCATTTCTTCTCCCCATTTTTTGATGGGGTTAGATGTTTTTTTCTTGTAGAGTTCTGTCAGTGCCTTGTATATTTTGGAGATTAGCCCCTTATCTGATGGGTATTGGGTGAATAGTTTCTCCCATTCAGTGGGTGGCTCTTGTATCCTGGGCACTATTTCCTTTGAGGTGCAGAAGCTTCTCAGCTTAATATATTCCCATCTGTTAATCTCTGCTTTCACTTGCTTGGAGAGTGCAGTTTCCTCCTTGAAGATGCCTGTAATGTCCTGGAGTGTTTTGCCTATGTGCTGTTCTATATATCTTATGGTTTTGGGGCTGATATCGAGGTCTTTAATCCATTTGGATTTTACCTTTGTACATGATGTTAGCTGGGGGTCTAAGTTTAATTTTTTGCAAGTGGCTATCCAATTGTGCCAACACCACTTGTTGAAGAGGCTTTCCCTGCTCCATTTAGGATTTCCTGCTCCTTTATCAAAAATTAGATGGTTGTATCTCTGGGGAACATTTTCTGAGTATTCAAGCCTATTCCACTGATCTGAGGACCTATCCTTATTCCAATACCATGCTGTTTTGATAACTGTTGCTTTGTAGTACAGTTTAAAGTTGGGAAAAGTAATTCCTCCCATATTCTTTTTTCCAATGATTGCTTTAGCTATTCGAGGGTGTTTATTGTTCCAAATGAATTTCAAAAGTGTCTGATCCACTTCTTTGAAGAATGTCATGGGTATCTTTAGAGGGATGGCATTAAATCTGTATAATGCCTTGGGGAGTATTGACATTTTGATGATGTTAATCCTGCCAATCCATGAGCAGGGTATGCATTTCCATTTCCATGTGTCCTCTCTTATTTCTTGGAGCAGAGTTTTATAGTTTTCTTTGTATAGGTCCTTCACATATTTAGTCAAGTTGATTCCAAGATATTTGAGTTTGTGTGGCACTATTGTGAATGGGGTTGTTTTCTTAATGTCCATTTCATCCTTATTACTATTGGTATATAGAAAGGCCATTGATTTTTGTGTGTTAATTTTGTAGCCTGCCACCTTGCTATATGAGTCTATTGTTTCTAGAAGCTTTTTGATAGAGTCTTTAGGGTTTTCTAAGTAGAGTATCATGTCATCTGCAAACAGTGAGAGCTTGACTTCTTCCTTTCCTATCTGGATTCCCTTGATATCCTTTTCTTGCCTAATCGCTATAGCAAGTACTTCCAGTGCTATGTTGAATAGGAGTGGTGAGAGAGGACAGCCTTGTCTTGTGCCAGAATTTAGAGGGAAGGCTTTCAGTTTTTCTCCATTGAGGATAATATTTGCCACTGGCTTGTGGTAGATGGCTTTCACTATATTGAGAAAGGTTCCCTCCATTCCCATCTTGCTGAGAGTTTTGATCAAGAATGGGTGTTGGACCTTATCAAATGCTTTCTCTTCATCTATTGATATGATCATGTGGTTTTTATTTTTCTTGTTATTGATGTTGTGTATTATGTTGATAGATTTACGGATGTTAAACCAGCCTTGCATTCCTGGGATGAAACCTACTTGATCGTAGTGGATGATCTTCTTAACGAGGCATTGAATCCTATTTGCCAGGATTTTGTTGAGGATCTTTGCATCTGCATTCATCAGTGATATTGGTCTGTAATTTTCTTTTTTGGTAGCGTCTCTGTCTGGTTTAGTTATCAAGGTGATGTTGGCTTCATAAAAGCTATTTGGAAGTGTTTCTGTTTGTTCAATTTCATGAAAGAGTCTTGCCAAGATTGGCAGTAGTTCCTCTTGGAAAGTTTGATAGAATTCATTAGTGAATCCATCTGGACCTGGGCTTTTGTTTTTCGGCAAACATTTGATTACTGTTTTAATTTCATCAATGGTGATGGGGGTGTTTAGATATGCTACATCCTCTTCCTTCAACCGTGGAAGATTATAAGAGTCCAAGAATTTATCCATTTCTTCCAGGTTCTCATTTTTAGTGGCGTAGAGTTTTTCAAAGTAGTTTCTGATTACCCTTTGAATCTCTGTCATATCAGTAGTGATCTCTCCTTTTTCATTCCTGATACGAGTTATCAAGTTTCTCTCTCTCTTTCTTTGTTAGGTTTGCCAGTGGTCTATCAATCTTGTTTATTTTTTCAAAGAACCAACTTCTGCTTTCGTTGATCTTTCGGATTGTTTTTTGAGTTTCCACTTCGTTGATTTCTGCTCTCAGCTTTGTTATTTCCTTCTGTCTTCCTATTCTTGGGTCCTTTTGTTGAGCATTTTCTAGTTCTATTAGCTGTGTCATTAAGCTACTCAGGTAAGCTCCTTCTTCCTTCCTGATGTGTGCTTGCAAAGCTATAAATTTTCCTCTCAGTACTGCTTTTGCTGTGTCCCATAAGTTCTGAGAGTTTGTGTCTTTATTGTCATTTGTTTCCAGGAACCTTTTTATTTCCTCCTTGATTTCATCTCGGACCCACTGGTTATTGAGCATGAGGCTGTTTAACTTCCAGGTGTTAAAGTGTTTCTTCTGAGTCCCTTTGGAGTTCACAAATAATTTCAGAGCCTTGTGGTCAGCGAAGGTAGTCTGCAAAATTTCTATCCTCTTGATCTTATGGAGGTATGTTTTATGTGCCAGCATGTAGTCTATCCTGGAGAATGTCCCATGTACATTGGAGAAGAATGTGTATCCAGGTTTCTGGGGATGGAGTGTCCTATATATATCCACTAGGCCTCTTTCTTCCATTTCTCTCCTCAGGTCTAGTATATTCTTGTTGGGTTTCAGTCTGGTTGACCTGTCCAGTGTTGACAAAGCCGTGTTAAGGTCCCCCACAATTATTGTGTTGTTGTTGATATTATTTTTCAGATTTGTCAACAGTTGTATTAAATATTTTGCTGGCCCCTCATTCGGTGCATATATGTTTAGGAGAGTGAATTCTTCCTGCTCTACGTACCCCTTGATTAATATAAAATGTCCGTCTTTGTCCCTTACAACCTTCCTGAGTATAAAGTTTGCATTATCTGATATTAGTATGGCCACTCCAGCTTTTTTATGGGTGTTGTTTGCTTGGATAATTTTTCTCCAGCCTTTTATTTTGAGTCTATGTTTGTTCTGACTATTCAGGTGCGTTTCTTGTAGGCAGCAGAAGGTTGGATTGAGTTTTTTGATCCATTTAGCCACTCTGTGTCTCTTAACTGGTGCATTTAGTCCATTGACGTTGAGAGAAAGAATTGTCCTGGGATTTAACGCCATCTTTATTTCAAAATTTGGTGTGTCTTTTGGGTAGTCTTGTCTTAGATTAGGTCTTTCAGTTTTTCTCTTAAGACTGGTTTTGTGTCTGTGAAGTTTCTGAGCTGTTTTTTGTCTGTGAAACCATGTATTCTTCCATCAAACCGGAAAGTGAGTTTTGCTGGGTATAGTATTCTGGGTGAAGCATTCATTTCATTCAGTCTTGTCACAATATTCCACCACTGCTTTCTGGCATTGAGTGTTTCTGGTGACAGGTCTGCTGTAAATCTCAGGGAAGCTTGCTTGAACATGATTTCCCCTTTTGATCTTGCTGTTTTCAGAATTCTGTCTCTATCTGTGGGATTTGTCATTGTGACTAGGATGTGTCTTGGGGTGGTTTTTCTGGGGTCTCTTTTGGTTGGTACTCTTCGGGCATGCAGGATTTGATCACATATATTCTTTAGCTCTGGAAGTTTCTCTTTAATGATGTTCTTGACCATTGATTCTTCCTGGAAATTTTCTTCCTGGGTCTCTGGGACTCCAATGATTCTTAAGTTGTTTCTGTTGATCTTTCATAGACTTCTATTTTCGTCTGTTCCCATTCTTTGACTAATTTTTCCATTGTCTGCTCATTTGCTTTAAGTTTTTTGTCCAATCTCTCCTGCTGTATGGAATTGTTATGTATCTCATCTTCCACAGCACCAAGTCTATTCTCAGCTTCTGATACCCTGTCCCAGAGCTTATCCATTTTGTCATTCACTTCGTTTACTGACTTTTTCAGTCCTGTTAGTTGACATGTTATTTCAGTTTGGAGTTTTGTCATTTCTGCCTTCATATTTTCTTGGTTCTTATTAGTGTTCTGTTCAACTTGATCCATGGTTTCTTGGAGTCTGTTGAGCACCTTCCATATTGCTAGTCTAAAGTCCTTATCTGAGAGGTTGATTAGTTGTTCAGTCATTATCTGGTCCTCAGAATTGTCATCTTCATTCTCTATGTCTGATGCTGGCCTGCGTTGTTTCCCCATTGTCACACTTGTATTGTGGGTTTTTCTACGTGTTGTGGTGGTATTCATTGTCTATATGATGTAGGCAGCACACTCCTCTGGCTCCTCCCTTTCTGGATGGGCTGACTTGCCTCTAAGGGAGGGGAGTCCTCCGTGGATGAAGCCTCACACTGGGTCAAATCTTAGGCCCGAGCATGCAACAGAGAAGACAGTCCAGAGAGAAATGTTTGCTTCTGTGATATAGCGCCGTTCTTAGTGTGATTTTTCCTTCTTGTTGCAATGGAGTTCTTTCCTTAGAAAGAGTGCACGGCCGCGTAGCGCAAGCGGAGCAGCCGTGCTCCTCTGAGCCTCTTTTTGCCCCACTTGCAAGAGTTTCACGCAAGAGGACAGTAGACAGACATAGACAGGTCACACTCACAGTCTTTCACAGTTGAGCCCCACTGGGCCGGTGTACTTTCGCGGATTTTCCCCGCCTTTTTCGCGGATTTTCCCCGCCTGGTGTCACACACAGGGAGCCGGCTTTTGCCCAGATAGCATTGTTATCTCTTCCCGAATGTAGTTTCTTTGGAGTTAGCTTCCCAGGGCTCTGAGGAGAGCTTCCAGAGTTCAGGAAAGACAGAGAAGGGTAGGACAGGGCTCCCTTCCGGTGCTCAGTTCCTCAGAAGAAGCCGCACCAAATCTTTCTAAACTGTCCTTCCTCTCATTGACTGTAGCTTTAATATTTAGTTATTTACTTATTTTTGCTTTTTAAGCCACACTCGGTGATGATCAGTGGTTGTTTTTGGCTCCTGATAGTACTCAAATAACCACATGGGATGCTGGAGATTGAACCTTGGTCCACCAAGTACAAGGCAAGTGTTCTACCTGATGTACTATTTCTCTGTTTCCTGGTAATAGCTGGGGCTGGAGAGATAGCATGGAGGTAAGGCATCTGCCTTGCATGCAGAAGAACAGTTGATTGAATCCTGGCATCCCATATGGTCCCCCGAGCCTGCCAGTAGCGATTTCTGAGTGTAGAGCCAAGAGTAACCCCTGAGCGCTGCCTTCTGTGACCCAAAAAAAAAAAAAAAAGTCTTGATAGCATTTTTTTAAATTTTTGTTAACTCTATTTTCCTTGCATTGTAGCTCCTGTTTCTAATTACTAAATAACTTTACTCATTTATTCCTTAATACAAATCACGGTATTCTCTGTAAGTAAGTTTAACTTTTCCTGTTAATCTGTGAGAAATAGAAGCTATCTTTTGTTTATATTTATAAACTTTTGTGGGGTTATTTTTAAAAATGTCTTTACTGCTGAATACCAAGATGAAAAATTTTTTATAAATTTATTACAATGCAAAGTATACTACTGAGATTCAATTTAACTTGGAAAATATTAAGACTAATTTTTTGTTATTTCAGAGTAAGAACCTTTTTATAAAATTGTAAAGGGGAAAATATAATTGTAGTCAAAGTTCTCTGAGGTGATATGAGATAATTGTTCTTGATATGTAGCAACAATACAAATAAAACCTTTCAATAATGACATATATAAATTATTTTTCTCACTCATTAAGATTGTCATGTTATTAGTGTATTTATTTCCCTAACTGTACTCAAGGCCCTTTGTGGTGAGCTTCATATTATGAGTTGGTCCTTGCGGTGCTCATCTCTATTGTCTTTGGGCATTATTGCAATAATGTCTTTAATTTTTCTTAAAACTGATAAATGAGTAAAACTATTCTGTGTCTATCTCTCTCCCTCTTACTTATTTCACTCAATACAGGCAGGGGTGTAGTGGGGGAGGTGGGAATATTGCACTGGTGAAAAGGGGGTGTTCTGTTTATGACTGAAAAACAACTAAAATCATGCTTGTAATAATGGTGCTTGAATTTTTTAATATAATTTTTATTTTGATCATAGTGGCTTACATATTGTTGACAATAATATTTTAGGTACATATTTACATAAAATCAGGGGGGATTCCCATCGCCAAATTGTCCTCCTATAAAAATAATGACATATATAAATTATCACTTCCAGTGAAATTATCTTGGTTTCTCAGCCTCTAGCTATAAAACCTCTGTAAAAAAGAGATAGAAAAGGATCAAATGAAGGCTCCTGCTAACACAACCTTCGTAAAATTTTATATTCAATTAAATTTGATGTGAAAATTATCCAACCCTAGAATGAAGTAATGCAATGGCAATTAGGAAAACCTTGAATAAATTGAAGTTAAATTTTCAAGAACTGATCATAGATAATTTTATGTTATTCATTGTTCTATAAATAAAAAAAAATCAAAGTTTGACTATATTTTCAAAGTGTATAGTTTTAAACAGTAAATTACTGAAATAATTTTAATCAATGTTTATATGCATAAAAATTGTTATTGTTGTTATTTTAATTATATAAATCCCTTCAAAATTAACATACAAAAGAAGATAAAGCAAACATTTCAAAATTTAAATTAACATATTAATACATTTCAAATAACTCACTGCTTCAAATTTTAGAGCATGTGTCTGAGAATAAAAGAAGCAAAGTCAGAGAGAAACAAATTATTATTACTATTTTTGGATTTGGGACCTCACCAGGTGATGCTCGGGGGTTACTCCTGGCTCTGTGCTCAGAAATCACTCCTACATTGGGGGACCATATGGGACGCAGGGATCGAACAGAGGTCCATCCTGGGTTAGCAGCATGTTGAGCAAATGCCCTACCCCTGTGCAATCGCTCCAGCCCCAGAGAGAAATAAATTATAAGAAACAAGAAATATTCCATTTTATGCTCGTTTCACATTAGGTAATTTTAATGTTTTTAATTAGTTTCTCATTTAAAAATAGCATATATATTTTATTTATTTATTTTTATTTATTTTTGGTTTTGGGGCCACATCTGGTGACTCTCAGGGGTTACTCCTGGCTATGCACTCAGAAATCTGAAACCTAACTACAATCATGCTTGTAATCATGGTGCTTAAATATTTTATATATTAAAAAAAAAAGAAATCACTCTTGGCTTGGGGTTCATATGGGATGCTGGGAATAGAACCAAGGTCAGTCTTGGGTCAGCCCCTACAGTTGCACTATAGCTCCAGCCCCATATTTCTATACTATAGACTCTTTTAAGAATAAACATTAAATTTCTGTGTTTTTTTGTTTGTTTGCTTGTTTTTGTTTGGGGGACACACCCGGCAGCACTCGGGGGTTACTCCTGGCTCTACACTCAGAAATCACTCTTGGTAGGCGTGGGGAACCATATGGGGTGCCAGGAATCGAACCCGGGTCTATCTCAGGTTGGCCCTGTGCAAGGCCTTAAGCTGTGCTATTGCCTGGGCTTCACTGTGATGTTTTTCATATAGTTTTAAAACCACAAAATCATTAAATTAGCTCTTGATTTATATTGATTTTTAGTGATTTTAGTTTGTTTTGTTTGTCATGCAACAGATTAATTTACCTACAGTCAATTACTACCCACCCATCTTATTTATATGTACTTTTCAATATTTTGAAACTATGCCAGAATTATGGAGATCTGAAAACACTGTTGATTTATTTTCAGGGCTGTTTATGCCAAGTTTAATTTTTCATTTTCACTTTAATGATAAAATTGACTTTTTTGCAATTAATATGTGCAGATGTATTAACTCCTACATTGTTCTCAATGAACCATAAGTTACTATTAACATCGCTTTTTAAAATAAAAAGATACCTAGAAAAGTTTTTTTCATCTTATGCTGTTATAAAGTAAATGCTAGAATTCAAAAACGTACCAGCCTATCTCTAGGGACCACCATTTTATTTTATTATTAAATTATATCACTGATCAGATTCATCAATTCCTCCAAAATATAACATTTGTACCCCCTTTTCATACATTTTCCAAACTTTTCCTTAAATATTTTCTCTTCTTCAATGATTAGAAATAATTGTTTATGTATTTTCCTTTTTCCAAAGAGGGTAGTTATCAATTTACTTTTAACAAATTAAATGCTATGAACTTTAAGCTTGTTTGTGTAAGAGGAATGTGGTAAAAAGACTACTATTTGGTAGGGAAAAAAAGTGTTTTAAGATACACTTATATTTGAGCTGACAGGACAATACAATGGGGAAAGCACTTGCCTTGCATGTGGCCAACCTGAGTTTGAACCCCAAATGAAAAGTAATGCATAAACAGAGTCAGGGTTATACCCTAATACAGATGGAAGAATTCCCTCAAAAATACAATTACATTTAATAGTCTTTCATACATCAACTTAAAAATAAACCGTATTATTATAGTATTATTTTCATGGTCTATATTAATAAAAATCTATACATTTCCTATGTATGGTTCAATGTGTTATTTGATAGTCTACTCAAAAATTTTGCAAATCATTAATTTAGATTTTCTCATCAATTTGACATTTTGTTTAAGCTTACAATTTGTATTAGATTACCTTGGTAATATATTATCTATGTGAATTTTTCTTTGCAAGTACTTTTTGATGTTATAAATAAAACTTCAAGCATATTTTGAGGGCAAGAGGTATAGCACATATGCCTGTTTAAGGCTCACTCATGTTTTATCCCACGATCTTATATAGACCCCAAACCCAGCCAGGAATGATCCCTGAACACAGAGCTAAGAGTAAATATTGCCAGATATACAACACCCCCAAAAACATTATTTTAAGATATATAAATATATATACACACATATACACACACATATATATGTATATATATGTATATATATATAATTAGAATGACCTTTCATGTGGACATGTGGAATGACCTTTCATGTGGACAACTCTTAGAGTTGTCCTTTACATCTGCAAATACATGCCTGAAAGCATTGGCATACATGCAGCCACAAAATAATTGCAAAATACAACTGAATTCCTGAAGGATGCTATTTCCATAGAAATGGGAATCTGCTTGCTTTAATTATGTGAAGAAACTTTTGTTATTATTATTGTTATCGTTATTTTTCTTTTTTGGACATAGTGATTCTCAGGGTTTACTTCTGGCTGTTTAATCAATGATCACTCCTTGGAAAGTTTGGGAAACCCTATAAGGTTCAAGCCGTGAAAGGCAAAAATCCTACCTGCTGTGCTATTGCTCAGGTCCAGGACTTCATTATTGATTTGATTTCAGTTTAAAAGCAAAGGTCACAAAGAAGTTCTTTTACTTTAATATAGACTTACTCTCTTAGCTACTGGATCTGTAATCAATCTTGATATTGAGTCAACATTAGTATCTTTGGTTGGATACTTGTTACTATTAGAGAAACTTGATGTTTTCTAGTTGTTCTTTTATACATTTTTTAAGAAGTATATTCTTTGGAAAGTTTTAATAATAAGAAAATTGGGTTACTTAAAATTAATATTAGCACAAAGTATTTCAATGATAATTGTTATCACATTCAAGCTCACCCATACCCCACTCTCTTTTCATGATAAGGTTCCTACTGAAGACCAGTTTTCCGTTTCTATAGTCTTTGGCCATTAGTTATTCCCCTACAATGATTATTTATATCACAAACATGAGTTTTATGCTGTCTTTCTAAATAACATTACTCAAGATGAAACTCTCCAGATACATCATCTGGAGCAATAAGCTACATTTTAATGTTGTGGCTATAACTCAGAAGATCATTATATTTTTTGGCAGAGAATTTCTGGTTTATATCAGGGGGGAAAATAAAAAAATACTGGATATCTAGAAGAAGAATAAATAATTCTTCTCTCCTTTTTATTTACAATTTTTTTAAATTTTTAATTAAAATATTTAAATTCCTAAGACTGGAGTACAGTGGTTTGTGCAGGAGAGTGGCATTTGCCTTGAAAGTGAACAACAAAGTTTCAATTCCAGGAACCACCTAGGTCTTTCAAGCCCATCAGAAATGATGCTTCAGCATAGAGATAGGAGTAAGTCCTGAGTGCAGCTATATGTGGCCATATATATATATATATATTTATTTATATATATATATATTTGTATTATATAGCAATAGAGATAGGATACAAATATTGTTGTTTTTCTTTCTACAAATATTTGGATTAAAATGAATGTCAAACTCTATCTCCAACTTAGAGAAAAGCCTAGGATTCCATGCACTGTCTTCTATTGCTGCTTTAACTAAAACCACTTTTCATCTTAACTAGCATTACAATATAAAAAATGAAAGTTTGATGTCATATTAGGAAAATATTTTGTTAATGGTCAACCCATATATTAGAGAGCTTAGATTTGCCTATACCCAAAACAAAAGAATCTGCCAGATATATAGGTTCATCAGGATAATATTAGATTAGATTTGGGAAAATTTTTCAAAAAGTAAATTGATTTATCTACTTTTCATGAGAAATTTAGAAGTTGGAACCTATAGCTTAGAAGAATTTTGGAATCTGTGACTTTTACTATAAAATGTTTCTTCAGGGAATCATTTCTCCTATGCTAACCTTGTGCATAAACATATGTCTGAAGCTAAATAATGGTTCTCAAAGCTGTCCTCGTTCCAGTCTGTCCAAAAACCTTAAAATATTTCCTTAAATAACATGAAAAGATCTTATATATAATCAAGTTAAAATGTAGAGAGGATAAAATTATCTTGGGCTATCAGTGGTGGCCCAAATTATGGCCCGGCATTATGTCACCATTTATCCTTCAGCTCTTATCTGTTATTCTTGGAGTACAAGAAGCTGGATGAGAAAAAAATAAAGAATAAAAGAGTCATAGGATGTGTAGTTCTGATTGAAAAGCTAAATCCAGCCTCTAAATTCTAGAAACTGTATGGAACAGGTCTTTTTCCACTAAGAGCCAGACTTGCTGGTTCTTAAAATCAAGTCACCTAGACTTTTAATACCATAGATTTGCTTCACACATCTGATCTCTAAAACAGTGTGACATAAGTTATTCAATGATATTCAATCCATCTGTAGGAAACTCATACATGTCCAAATATTTTTAATTAAAAATAATGATATTTAAAAAAGACATTAATATGGTCCTGCTATAACTAACATAATTAAAATTAGATTGCCAATGGCAAGAACTTTAGCATCAAACATAAACAAATGGGACTACACCAAACTAAAAAGCTTCTGCATGGCAAAAAAAACCATACTCAACACAAGAAGACAGTTAACTGAATGGGAAAAAATCTTTGTACTCAACATGTCTGATAAAGGGCTGAGATCCAGAATATACAAAGCACTCAGAAAGATGAGCTCCACAAAACCAAATAAAGCCATAGAAAAATGGGGAGATGAACTGAAAAGACACTTCACCAAAGAAGATCAAAAGATGGCCAACAAACACATGAAAACATGTTCACCTTCACTCATCATTAGGGAAATCCAAATCAAGACAACAATTACAACACCTTACACCAGTGAGGATGGCTCATATCAAAAATAATGGAAACAATCTCTGTTGGCAGGGTTGTGGTATGAAAGGCACTCTCATCCACTGCTGGTGGGAATGCCCCCTAGTCTAACCCCTATGAAGAACAGTCTGGAGAGTGCTCAAGGAACTCAGAATTAAGCTGCCATTTGACCCAGCAATTGCTCTCTTGGGTATCTACCCCCAAGTCAGAAGGACATTTATCCCAAAATATGTGTGCACCCCACTATATCGCAGCACTCAGTATAATAGCCAAGTCTTGGAACCAACCTCGATGACCAATAACAGGTGAGTGGATCATTAAGATGTGGTATCTGTACACAATGGAATACTACATGGCAGTAAGAAATGATTCAATCACAGACTTTGCAGCAACATGGATGGACCTAGAACATATTATGTTAAACGAAGTAAGCCAGAAGATGAAAGATAAACACAGAAAGATAGCACTATTCTGAAGCACCTAGAAAGTACACCATATATACTACTAATATTCAAAGATCAAATAACAGGACTTAACAGGGTAGAAACTCCAAACACTGTAACACTACACATATACTGGGCAGAAGTGCCCAAAACACATGAAAGAGGAACATCATAAACTCTCGACCACACATTAAACAATAAAGAAACCAGCAACTGCAGAAACAGCAGCATAGAGAGAACAGGTATGTAATCAGCTTGTTACTGCAGAGGCTCATAATAATCTCTTTGAGATCTTATGCAAGGTTACAGGTAAAGAAAACCATGGGACATCACTGACTCCAATGGAAGTATTTCAAAATAATAGGTGTTAATGCCTTAAGCTTAATATATTTAAAGTAACCTCTCAGCTTTTCTGTCCACAGGCATTCTTGGATACAAAGGAAGGACAACCTAAGATGGAATCTCAGAGCTAAGCCACACGAGATACCATACCCAGGTTGCCTTACAAAATTGTCTCGATAAAACTTTTTAACACACCCTTTATCTCTAGGGCAAATCTTCTTTTAGGACCTGAAGCAGGTGACCAGCCAGATCACCGAAGCAGCAACTGTGACCTGCAGACTTATACTCTGGGGTCTACTCATTGAACATATTCAAGTAAAATGACATGCCCCGCTCTTTTCACCTCTCTTCTCACTACTCCTTCTTCCTTTTTTTTCCTATTTAATCTTATTTTCTTCTTTATTCCTTTCTGCCCCTTCCAAATACTCTCCCTTATCCCCTACCCCTTCACCCCTCAATCCCACCCAGATTTTCCAATTTATTAAAACTCTTCACCCTCAGTTCTTAAACTATTAGGCATCAAGACTGACCTCCTACCCCAACGAACCAGTACCCAGGACCCAAGCGAAGGGACATCCACTCAAACCCACACCTCGTCCTCGGCAGGAAAAGACAACCAACACCCCTACTGACTCATGCAGTGTGGCACTCCCTACCAACGTATCATAACGTGGACTGTTGCTGAATACCGGACTTAGCCCTAAAAGGACTCCCAATGCAACAACTTTACACAAGATTCCCCCCCCCCCAATCTTTTACCAATCTCAGGAAGGGCAGGGTGTGTGAAGAAAAGTCTCCTGGGAACCCACACCCCACAAGAAAATCTCAAAAGGCCATGGGGAACCTATACTTTCACCATAAGACCTGTATAACACTACCTCTTTATTTTTTATTTCATTTTACTTAAAATCATTTTTCACTATACATATGTGAGCAAATATATATTTTTTATTTCTATTTTCATGTTTTTTGGGTTTGTGACTTGTTTCTCTGTTTTTTTCACCCCCAAATGCACCAGCAATATAATGAAGCACCATTTCTTCCTGCAAAGGCACACTAAAAAAGGGGAAATCCCACGTATATAAACAAGCTCTTATCTACTAGGGATAAGAACTCATACTTATTTACAATACAGGGGAATCTCCCACCTTGAAAATATGTAATGTGGATCCATCTTAGACTCCAGAAGATTAGACACCAACCGTCCAGGCTTGAATCCTGAATCCCAGACATAGAATTGACACAGTTCTTCACAACAGCTACAGGAACCAAAGCCCATCTGGGACATCCTGAATACTACTCAAACTTCAACATGTGCCAGTTCTAATATGACATCCTGACAACGAGGGAATTGGGAACAAATGGATATAAGAACAGGTTATCCTATCTTACCAACTAATGATAAAACAAAATCAGAAGACTTACCACACTATGAGCCGTGCAAAAGCCAAGAACGTGATCTATAGATGACAGGCTGATAGAACCATAACTGGGCAGTATGTATTCTGGGACCAACAAGAAAGCCCTAGTCTAGGGATTGGTCTACGTCCTGCACAACAATCATGACCTTTAATTCCAGAGTTCTGACTGAAGCAATTGCAACTGAACGGGTCTTCTGGAAACATAACGAAAGACGATATCCCAGGCTCCAATCTGAGTTCAGCGCAAGGGTCAAGACCACTAACCACAGAAGACAGATTAAAATGACATTGAGGAAACAGAACTTCTAAAATCACAAAGAAAGTCTTCATCATAAGTTTCACTCCGTGACCTGTGCACAGACTGAGACCTCTAGATTTAGAGGTCTGTTTTTGTCATCCAGATCAGAGCAGAAGTCTTCCATACTGCACAAAACACCAAGGGGAGAGTAAATGAACGTGAAAGGAGTCTATAGATAATCCCATGACAATATATTCCGAGGGTAAAGAAACCCTGTATCTCTTAGGCCAAGGGGATTCCTGTTTCGGATGACCCCAATATTTACTGTGCCTATGCAGGGAGGAAGAGACAAAAAAACACTAAATAATTCTTCCTTTATTTATTTTTTATTTTTTTTTATCTAGTTTTTGTCGATTTCTTTGTTTTGGGGTAGATATTGAAGTAGTTGTCCATTTATTTTATTTATATATTTACTTTTTTTTTTTTCTTTTTCCTCTTTGTGCCTTGTCATATTTCCTATCTCACAACCATGGCAACTATGTGGTGCATATTTTTATTGCTGCAGTGCTCACTGGATATTTTATTTGATTCTTCTTTTTGAACTGTTGTGGTGTTTCACCTTATTTTTTTCCCCTTCATCCCTCAAACCAAGGATGAAGGCCTCTAGAATGACTCTGCCCATAGTTGGTGTAGCGGATCTTTACCCCATTATATTGCTTTTCTCTTCCTCAAATAAAACCACATAACTTGAACTTTCTAGTCCCGCCTCCCAATTAGAGGGGGCAGTAATGGAGGCACCAAGACCAAACAGTTATAAGACCACTAAGTAATAAACTAGACACAGAAGAGGACCACACATTCTAGCAGCCCCTGGGGGAGAGTGGAGATATGGGAGGCAGGATGGGAGCGGATGTGGGAGGACAATTCGGTGGTGGGAATTCCCCTGATTCAATGTAAATATGTACCTGGAATATTACTGTGAACGATATGTAAGCCACTATAATTAAAATAAAAATTATATTAAAAAATTAAAGTACTCAGAATCAGAAAGCATTAATCAATAAATGATCAGACTCTTAGACATTGTTTTAATAAATCTTATCTATCTTTATATAAGTACTATATATCTAGATATAAGTACTAAGTTTAATATATTCTATTTTATTTCTATGTCATATACAAAAGTAGATGATAAAGATAATAAAGTTTAATTATGGCTATGAAGATGTACAGTATTTGATTCATATACATCTATCAGATAGAAGACCAGATCAAAATTAACATTTATGGGATCCACCTCAGATCTACTGAACTTATCTTTAACAGAAATTTGTATGCAAATTAAAATTTGTGAAGCATTAATCTAGGGAAGTGATTGGCAAATTCTAGTCTTTAGGTTGATTTTTATAAACATTTTTATTGGAAGACAGCCATAGCTTTTCATTCATATATAGTCTGTGAGAGCTTTTATTAAAATGATCGTTTGAGTAGTCACAACAGATTTATGATTTTCAAAGCATAAAATATTAATTCTCTGACCCTATGTAGCAAGGACAAGATGCTGACCTCTGACTTCAATAAAACATATTATTGAAGCATATTTTAAATGGATGACTGTATGATTTTCCAGATGTTATTACAATTGACAAAAAATTGCCATAAAAATACCACAGGAGCCTAGTACTTGTTTATACATATGCTCTCCCTCTTGCATTCCCTAGTAAACTGGAGCATATCACATTAAAGAAAATAGATTTCAGAATTAGAACCTGATAAAAATTAATGAGTTAATTTAGCTTTCTAAAATGTGTTAGGATAAAATCACATTTCTGCAACTATGATTAGTACACAGAAATTATTCTGAAATGTAATACCAGAATGAGATAAGCCCTTTTAATGGAGAAAAAAATAAACCCTTATAACATTAAACTAAAAGAATGACAAATAAGCCATAAAATTACTCCATGCATTATTCTAGTATTTATATTAATATACTGCAAGAAAAGTTATACTTTCTTGAAAATTATCAAGATATACTATAATTTAATTTTAAAATCAATTTCTGTATCTTATTCATACAACTGAAATTGTCTTTCTAATATAATTCTTAGGAACATGTAAATGATTTTATTTATTTTGATAAAATCCTTGTCTTCATATGTTTCATCTATGTATCTGATACATATAATGGTCTCACTCATCTATGGGTTTTAAGAGAAATGAAAGACATTCTTGCAATAATAATTTTCAGACACAAAAGAGAAAAGAGCTGGAAGTTCCAGCTCACCTCAGGAAGCTCACCACAAAGAGTGATGGGTTTAGTTAGAGAAATAACTACATTTTGAACTGTCCTAATAATGAGAATGTATGAGGGAAATGGTGAGCCTGTTTAGAGTACAGGCGGGGGTCGGGTGGGGAGGAGGGAGATTTGGGACATTGGTGATGGGAATGTTGCACTGGTGATGGGTGGTGTTCTTTACATGACTGAAACCCAAACACAATCATGTATGTAATCAAGGTGTTTAAATAAAAAAATAATAAAACAAAAGAAATGACTACTCAATTAATTTTTAAGATTTTTGACATATATTCAGAATATGTTTCTCACTTCAGAATTAAATACATTTTTTCTCTCTGATTCTGAAAAATTTTGAGCACATTTGAGAAAACAATGTTACAGCCTACTAAAAATTTGCATACAAAGAACCAACTTTTATTTTTCTTTACCTTTTGGATTGGTTTTTTCGATTTTCACTTTATTGATTTCTTCTCTAAGCTTTGTTATTTCCTCTCTCATCTATTTTTTTGGTTATTTTGTCTTTTTTCTAATTTGATAAGCTGTGCATTAAGCTACTTATGTAGGCTATTTCTTTCTTCCTAATGTGTGTTTGCAAAACTAAAAATTTTCCTCTTACTATTTTTCCTCTTAGACACTTTTGCTGTGTCTCACATATTCTGATAATTATAATTTGTGTTTTCATTCACATTTGTTTTCATGAAATTTTGTTTCTTTGTTTTAGGCCAAACGTGGTTACAATCGGGGGTTTCCTGATTTTGTGCTCAGAAATCGCCCTTGGCTTGAAGCACCATATGGGTTGTCAGGGGATCAAACCCCAGTCCATCCTAGGTTAGCCACATGCAAGGCAAATGCCCTACTGCTACACCACCACTCCGGTCCCATATTTCAAGAATTTTTTTTTTTAATTTGGAGCAATAACCACCCACAAATAGCTAAAGCAACCTTAAGGAAAAAAGAAGATGGGGGCATCACTTTCCCCAACTTTAAATTACATTACACAGCAATAGTCATTAACAGAACATGGTATTGAAATAAAGACAGACCCACAGATCAGTGGAATAGACAAGTATTTTGAGAATGTTCCTCAGACATACAATCTTTGACAAAGAAGCAAGAAATGCAAAACAGAGTAAGGAAAACCTCTTCAACAAGTGGTGCTGGGACAACTGATCAGTCAGATGCAAAAAGCAAACTTGTACCTATATGTAACACCACACACAAAAGTCAAATCCAAATGGGTTAAAGACCTTAATATAAGACCCAGAACCATAAGGTATATAGAAGAACATGTAGGTACAACACTTCATGACATTGAGACTAAAGGCATCTTCAAGGAGGAAACAGCATTGTCCAAACAAGTGGAAGCAGAGAAAAAAAAGATGTGACTATATTAAATTGAGAAGCTTCTGCACCTCAAAGGAAATAGTTACTGAGATACAAAGCCACACACAGAATAGAAGAAACTATTCACCCACTAACTATCAGAAAAGGGGCAAATATCTAAGATATGCAAGGATCTGACAGAATTTAACAAGAAAAAATCTAACTCCATCAAAAATTGGGGAGAAGAAATGAACAGACAATTACTCAAAGAAGAAATACAAATGGCCAAAAGGCAAATAAAAAAATTTTCCACATCACTAATCATAATGGAGATACAAATCAAAACAACAATGAGTACCAACTCACACCACAGAGACCAGAACACATCACAAAAAAACAAAAACAATAATTTCTGGTAGGGATGTGGAGAGAAAGAAATTCTCATTCACTGCTGGTTGGAATGCACTCTAGTTCAGCCTTTATAAAAGCAATATGAAGATTACTCAAAAACCTGGAAAATGAGCTTCCATATATCCAGCTATACCACTCTAGGAATATATATAATGTATTTTAATATAAATATGATATTATATTGTTTTAATATAAATTATAAAATATATATTATAGTACATATAATATATTATATATTCATATATCCTAGGAATATATATCCTATATACCCTAGGTACACAAAAACACAACACAAAAATGCCTTCTGCACACCTATGTTTATTGCAGCACTATTTACAATAGCCAGAATCGGAGGCAACCCAATTGCCCTTCAACAGATTAGTGGCTAAAGAAAATGTGGTGCATATATACAATGGGATACTATGCGGCTGTCAGAAAAATAAAGACATGAACTTTTCCTATTCATGGATGAACATGAAAACTATTATACTTAGTGGAATAAGTCAGAGGGAAAGAGATAGACAAGGAAGTCTCACTCATCTGTGGGATTTAAGAAAAATAAAAAAAACATTATTTTAATAATACTAGGGACAATACGGATAAGGGCTGGAAGGAAGGCTCATAATAAGAATCTTACCACGAAGATTGGTGAAATTAGAGAAATCAGAGAAATAATTACACTGACAACTATCATGACAATGGTAGTGAGTTAGGGAAATAGAATGCTTGTCTTGAATACAGGCCAGGGGTTGGGCAAAGGGAGTTGAGGCCATCATTGGAAGTTGCACTGGTGAATGGAAGTGTTTCTTTTTTATAGCTAAAATCCAACTACAGACGTGTTTGTAACAATGGGACTTAATATATATTAAAATTATCTGCTATATAGAAAAAAATTCCATACAGAATAATAACTGATCTAATTCTCACTTTTAAAATATTTCTTCTCAAGTTATTTTAACTAATACTCATTGGTTTGTCCATAATAAAACTTAAAATTTATACTTGTTATTACAATGACATTGTATTTCTCCTTATTTTTAAATGTTTGTTCATGTATTTTGGGAGGTGCACCTTGTGGTGCACAGGGTTTACTCCTGGCTCTGCACTCAGCGCTCACTTCTGGCTCTATTTTGAGAGATCACTCTTGCACTCAGAGATCATTACTGGCTGATTTAGGGGAACCATAGCTGTTGCCAGGATTAAACCAGGATCAATCATATACACAATACTCTCTGGATACTCATTTCTATTTTATTCAAGTTTATTAATAATGTTCTAAGTCTTTGAAAAGAACTTTATCTTTCTACTATTCTCTAGCTCTCAGAGGAATAATGAAATGAATAGAATTGTAGTTTAAAAATCTCTCTATAATACACCCTCCTAATTTTCAAACTCCAAGAGAACAAAGATCAAGGAGGAAAAAAATCTTAAGCAATAATAATAATCTCAAAAATTCTTGTAAATTCATAAAAAGTATCATTGTTAATAGATACAATAACTCTCCAGTAAGAATTCAATAGACATATACCCAGGGGATGACGACTTTGGAAATGTCAGGTTTCAAAAATGTTTCCAACATTACAGGGTATGTTCTTTGCCATATTTATTTGTATCCTGTTGAGGGCGCTACAGAGCTGGCTTACAGCAACACAGCAGAAAAGTCCCCAGAGGAGCTAAAAATTCTACCGCACAGGAAAGAACCCACTGCATCACTGTATGATAATTCCACAATTAGTATTTTCAATGTCACAATTAGTGATCATGTACAAAGATATTGAACCTAATACTGGACAAATATAAGATCCCCTGTCCATCTAAAAAATGGTTTAAAAAGTAACACAATTATGAGAAACAAAACGTAAAATAATCATGTATCCCTTATCCAATTCTAGAGTTACTGAGAAACTATGGTCTCCAACTAACACACTTCCATGTATTGAGGGTATTTGAAAACGTCATTTAACCAAGATCAATTAAAGAAAGCATTCCTGAAAATGAATCATTTTGAAAATCAGAAAAGAAATGTCTTTAAAATAGTTCTGTACAGTGGGAAGCAAGAAGGCAGCTATGGTGTTTAAAGGATTCCTTTTAGAAGTTGCTACAACCTCAATGGAACTAAAAGGACCCTGCTGAGTGAGCAGGTCAGAAGGAAAGAGATAGACACAAATTTATTTCTCATTTGAAAACCTAAAGATGCACAGCAAGGTGGGAAGAAAGACAAAACAAAGTCTTTGTGGTGCACAAATTTGTTGAATACAGTCTTTGTGAAGTGCACAACTGAGTTTATGAGGGAGGGGTTTACACAATAGAGATATTGGATTCTTTAGGAAACAAGAGTTGAGTACATTGGTTAGGGGTATGGTATTAGGATTATGTACATGAAAAACTGTATTCACAGTATTGAAAAATCATAGAACTTCAATCGATAAAAATAAGTTGAAAAATAAATATAAGTAATCATATAGTTTTTTCTCAATAATAAAAGTGATGTCATTTTTCATTTTGGTTCGTGGCCACACCCCATGACACTCAGGGTTACTTCTGGCTATGGGCTCAGAAATTGCTCCTGGCTTGGGGGGTCCATATGGGACTCCAGGGGATCAAACAGAGGTCCATCCTGGATCAGCAGCATGCAAGGCAAAAGACTTATCACTGTGTTACTGCATTATTCAACACAATAATCAAATTATAGCAGAAATTTTAAAATGTTTAAGAAGTAAAATACCATGCTTTAAAAGTCAGATTCAGTGTCTAACTCCCACACAATAAAACCATTAATCTGAAAGAATAAGAAAAAAATGCTCACTCTGCTCATCTCAGCACATAATATAATAGCCAAGATAAGGAAGCAATTCAAATTCCAAATACAGATAAATAGATCAATAAGTTTTGTGGAATCTATACACATGTACATATATATGTGTGTATATGTGTATGTATGTATACATGTTATATATACATGATGGAATACTATACATTGCAATTAAATAACAAGCTCATGAAATTTTGGCAACACAGATGAAATTTTATATATATATATATATATATATATATATATATATATATAAAGGATATAATGCTAAGTAAAAACTTAGATGTAGGGGCCAGAGCGATAGCACAGTGGTAGGTCATTTGCTTTGCACGCAGCTGACCCAGGACAGACCTGGGTTCGATACCTGGCATGCAATATGGTCCCCCAAGCTAGGAGTGATTTCTGAGAGCATAGCTAGGCATAGCCCCTCAGCATCACCTGGTGTGGCCCACAAAACAAACAAACAAATAATTAGAAATGATGAAATAGAGAATTATCTCTCACATATGTGGCACTTAAGATATACAGCAATGTAACAACGAAGTGCAAAGGCAACATAACAGAATTGTTCCTCTTATCTGTTTTTTTTAATGTGGTAAAGTGGGGTGGTAGGGTCCTTGGAGGAGACTATACTGATGATGAAAGTGTTATTAGAATTATATGCACAGAAAACCATCATTAACAGTTCAATAAATCACAGGCCTTAGTCAATAAAAAAGGTTAAAATCTAAAATAAAATTCAGATATATAGGCATATTTAGTCATCTATACAACAATTTTAAAAACAAAACTGGAGTCAGAAATACAATTATTCTAATCTACAATTAGAAATAATTTAGATTCAATTTACTTATATGGCTTGCATATGCCCAGTCTGAGTTCAATCTCCTGCATATGAGTCCACCAGGCATTGCCAACAGTGATCCCGGAGCCCACATCCAGGAGTAATCCCTGAACACCACAGTGCTGCAAATCCAAACACCAAATGAAAAAATAAAAAAGTCAAAAATTTAAAACTATATTTATCACTAAAGATAAATATTTTACTAAATTAAGCTAGAGCAATAACACAATGGGTACGGTGTTTGCCTTCCAAACACAAGACCTGGGTTCAATCCTTGATATCTCATATTGTCCACCAGGAGTAACACCCTGAGTATCGTTCTTTGTGACTCAAAAGCTAACATATAAAATAAAATAATTTACTAAATCATATGTTTAACAGGAATATAGGAATGGATCACTTGGCGTTAGACCTTTTTAACTCTTAGGTGTTTTAATACTTTTTGTTTTATCAACCAAAACTATGTAGAACATTTTCTTAAAAACTTTTTTTCAAGAAATAAAATAAAGTGACATTGCACAATTTACTTTACTTCAGAATTCTCCAAATCAGTTCCTTACTAATATTCATTGCCTTAAAAATACAATTCACGGGTCCGGAGCAGTAGCGCTTGAGGTAAGGCGTCTGCCTTGCAAGAGCTAGCCTAGGATGGACTGCAATTCGATCCCTGGCATCCCATATATCCCCCAAGCCAGGAGTGATTTCTGAGCACATAGCTAGGAGTAACCCCCGAGCATCAAACGGGAGTGCCCCCCCCAAAATGCAATTCTTTGTGAAATCTGATGAGACTAATTTATTCTTTATGAGGAAAGTCTTTAAACCTAGAAACATGATTCCAACCATAATGAGAGAAACGGTGTCTATTAATTTATTAGTATACAATGAACTGAAATTGTTACTATTAAAATCTTTTGAGTCCTTGAAAATAACAAATTTTGAAAAAACTTAACATTGAAAATAATTTCCTCTTGTTAAATTTTAACTGGAACATATTAGTTGTATTACAGTGAACAGTAACATTTTTGTTTTTCAAGAGTTGTAGATGTCAGTTTATTTATAGATTAAAGATTACTAGTTCAATTTGCAAAAGTTTTATGCAAAGTGATCATTTCTATAGGTCTGCAGCAATCAGCAAAAAGTCAGTATAATTTCTTTTATCTCACATGAAATTTTAGGTTAGAAAGCATTTGATGATCCAAATTTGATTTTGTACAATCAAAGGCACTCTTGAAATTCAAACTACTCTTTCATAAATAACTGGCAGGCCGGGTAGAGCTGGATTGCTGCTCAAACTCTCTAGACAGATTTTTGGCAGAAGTGCTTGTTGACTAAAGTAGCTCAAAACCTGAAATAGACATACTATTTTTCCTGATTTTTAAAATATCCTAGTGACTTACCAATATTGTGAATGGCTATCTCCAAACATTTTTCCACATTTCAACTTATCTTTTACGACAGTTAATGACACATGTATTATAAAGAACTTCAATCGTTCTTATAGCTATCTTTTTACTCATCTTAATCTGAACAATTTCTGAGTAGATCTCACTTTCTTAGGTTACAAAAAATAGAAAAGAAAATATAACCTTTTAAGTATTAATTTTTGGTGTATAACAGCAAACCCCTCAGAAAACGCTGCTCCAAAAAGGGTTACATTACTAGAACCCTTTCATTCCTGAAATACTCCCAAAGTGAAGATAAAGAAACCTGAAATTTCTATATTCTGTGAAACAAGCAAGCTATAAAAAAAGACAGGACAATCTTCCCTGTTGAGCAGCAAATCTATATTCTGAGTGTCATTTGTCTTTTCTGGTTATTTTCAGAATTATTTAATGAAGTAAAAGTCCACTTTTGAAAATTATCAAGCTAAAATATTTATGAGTTCATTTTTTGTCTTTCTAGACCTGCCACCAAGAGTAACTTAAGTGTTCTTAGTTAATAAAACCAATGAGGTAACTTAGCCCATGCTAACCCTTTTATCAACATTTCTGAGGTGTTATTTTTTATCTATTCAAGGACTCATTGTTTACTACTACTAAGTTGATGCCACTTTTGGGGTTGAGGTGGGAAGGGATGGGGAGTAGGGACACTCAGAGGGCTCAGTTCTGAGGCTGCAGTAAGCTTTGACTGCCTTTTGGCCAGGAGTATACAATTAGGATTATATTTGACAATCAGAGCCATCTGCAGGTCAACTTTCAGGTCTTCAAATTCATCTTCATTAAATTAGGTTAAGTGCCACTTTTTTAAACCTGCAGATTGGCTGGAAGCTCCAGAACTTGAACATGGCCTGATGCAGAGCCTCCTTGTTTGATGCGGAAGGATTTAATAAACTGCTAATGTGACCTTTGGTCACTCGTGCCCTGAGGCTTTCAAAAGGCAACACATCCTGTTTGGGAGTTTAGACTGGGGACAACAGGTAGCAGGTCTGAGTATCTGTTGTGGACACACTCTCCAGGGACCCTAGGACAACCATTAGAGGCAAGAGCTACAAAAATTCCCAAGGGGACTACTGTTTGGAGATTTTTGTTAATGATTGTGTTCAACCTTATTTTCCCTCTCTCAATGCTTAAACTTTTTTCATTCTTATTATTAATGCTGTAAATTTTTATTTTAGTGACTTTTTTATTTGTCCTTTTGGTACACAATACTTTTCATTTCTTCTTAGTTTCTCTAAACAGTTCTTCCTTTTTTATTTTTAACTAAGTCTTCATTAAATTTTTTTTTTCCTTCCTAGAACTTCTAGCTATATTTTTGGAGAGTTTTTTTTCCTTTTCTATTTTTCTTTATTTTATGTATTGGGGGCCACATTCAGTAGAGCTCATGGTTTACTTTTCATTCTGTTTCATGAGCTATTCTTAGCAGTACTGGGGGACCAAATTCAGTATGTGAGGGTGAACCTGAGTCAGCCATGTACAAGCCATGCCAAGGCTGACTTGCTCTACTGGCTGTACTATCTTTCCCATCTCTTATTTTAAAACATTATTTTATATTACCTTTGAATTTAGATTGTATATTTCTTTTTTGTTTGTATTTTTGTTGTTGTTGTAGTTTGTTTTGGGGCCACACCAGGCAGTGCTCAGGGATTACTCCTGGCTCTGCACTCAGAAATTGCTCCTGGCAGGCTCAGCAGATCATATGGAATGCTGGGGATCACACTCGAGTCCATCCTGGGTCAGTAGCATGCAAGACAAATGCCCTACCACTGTGCTATCACTACAGGCCTTGTATATTTCTTTATATCTGTTTTTAAATGTATTGTTACCCTACTATTTTCAGTTTAATGTTGAACTTTTCTAAGGTGCATTGTAATACAAAATCTTATTTTATTTGTAAAGTAATTGACTCAACTTATAAGTTGGTTAAAATCTTATTAGATTTTTCCCTTTGAACATTTAAATTTTATTTAATTAGCACTCTATGTGCTATTTTTCTATCATACGATGCATAGAGCAATGCACAGGTATGTCTTGGTAGTTACTTTGTTGAATCTTTCCAGAGAAATTTGATTTTTATGGGCCTTCCAATTTTAGAATATCAGTACGAGCTATTTTAAATGAAATTCAGTTCTCCTGGAGGTATTTCCAGGATACTTCAGCATGCATATAACAAGGCCTTTTTTTTTTCTTTAACTTTTTGGCTCTATTTATGAAACATTCATTAAAGGCTTTTGACACTACTAAGTATTGTTAGACTTGCTACTACAAGTTTGTAGTTACCAGTAAAAGCATTGTGATACCTTGTGCAGGCCTTTGTCTCTGACTAGCAATGCATTTCTGTGATTCCATTCATTTATGAGGGCCAGAGTCATAGCACAGTAGGACAGGGTTTGCCTTGTACATGACAGACCCAGGTTGAAGTCTAAGCATTCCATATGGTCACTAGAGTCTGCCAAAAGTAATTTCTGTGTACAGAAACAGAAGTAACCCCTGCAAACCACCAGTATGCCCCCCAAAATATAATTTATGTTACAGGAAAGTTTCAAACCACATTAGATCAGGTTAGAAATTGATGATATAAAAAACAAATATATTTGAAGTTCTAATAAGTTAAAAATATCAAATTTTGTCTTCTTCGAAATGCCTGAACAATATATATATGCGCATATATATGCATGACAAATGACTGGAATAGAACTTTCTGAGGGTCAGAGGAAATAGAACTAGAAAGTAAGCAATGAGTGACTTTACAACTCTAAAATATGTATAGTTTCATTATGATAGCATTAATCACACAGGCCCTATGATTTATGATGCCTTTTGACTCACACAGTAACATACAGTGGCCCATCTCCTTTGACACAGTCATAAATAAATTCAAATACAGCTTTTAGATGAACAAGATATATAATCTTCTACCTCAGCAAGTAAGTAACTTCTTCCTGAGTAGTCTAGTTTCTAGTTCAAAATGTAAGTGCAATTTTTTTAATCCTAATGATTGAGAAGTATAAGACATTTCCTGATAATCATGCCAGCTCTTTGCAGAATTCGATGTATTAGCAAAGCATGGTCAACTTTATAGGGAACTGCAGTTAAGACTCTGGCCCTCTGGGAAGTCCTTGCTTTTAAGACTAATACATTCCTGGCCAAGGGCCTCAATTCCTTTGTTTCTTTATCTGAGACTTTAGTCAGAATTATTGAAGGCTTCTGCTGTGATTTCCTTAGGAAGTAAAATTGCAAGCTCCCTACTCTGTTTTCATACCTGGTGTTTTCCCATCCTCTCCTTGCTTTCTTTCTCCCTGCAGTCCTTGAATACATCCATCTAGAATCATTTACTCAACGCTTTGCTCGCAGTGATGTTTGTTGTGATCCGTCTAAAACTTCCTTAAAATAGTTAAATTGGGAAAGAAAAGGCTTTGAAAGGAAAGAGTTTTCCACTGTAAAAAGTGACTAAGGTTCTCATTTTTTGTTTTGGATGCTGATGATTAAGGGACTCAGGCAGTTTAGTGTTTTACACATCAGCCCTTGATACGTCACTTGTGTTAAATGAACTTGGAATATAATCTTAGGAGTCACTGTCCATTCTGCTTATTAGCCAGCTGTTCTCAGTACAACACCCAACATTGTTCTCACTCCAACATAATAAGGGTATGTTTGCCTCAGAATAAAGATAATCAGAAAATTCCTCTCATGAGTTCAACAATCCTGGCCTAAGAATTCCCCAGACCTCCCTACATTATAAATATTATCATATGTAAGGTCCATATCAATAAAGTTTTTAGTGACCTTTCTATATATGACTTCATTCTGAAATTGTTATGGGGTGGAGGAGTATAAGATATTTAATATGCTTCTGTAGTATTGAGAATCTGCTATGAGAATTTTCTTTGCTGTTACATGGCAACCATAGTTCAATAAATCCCTACTAGAATAAAATTCCCCAAGAGATTTAGCAAATCTCCCTTAATTTTTTTTGAAAACTGGTATTTCTAGTCTAATTCCTTACAAAAATATAATCTCATTAGTAGTTTTTAGTCTGCATTTTCTGTTATTTTAATGTTATCTACTTCTGAGAACAGGTGTGCTTTCTTTAATAAAAAGTAAGACCATATCCAGGAGTGAGCACTGAGTGTCACCAGGTGTGCCCCCCCCAAAAAAAAAAAAAAACTAAAAAATTGAAGACCAGGGGCTGGAGTGATAGTACAGCAGCAGGGTGCTTGCTTTGTACACGGCTGACCCAGGAGAAATCTGGGTTCAATCCCCAGCATCCCATATGGTCCCCCAAGCCAGGAGTGATTTCTATTTCTGAGTGCATATCCAGGAGTAATTTCTGAGTGTCACTGGGTGTGTCCCCCAAAAAACTAAGTAAGAGGAGTAGACTTCATTATGCCTTCTCATTTAATATCATTTATAAGAAATTAGAGATAAATATTCATTAATAGTCTTTATATTTCCAAATTCATTAAGTCAGACTTAATTTTTGTTTCTTTCAAGTTTTGGTGGGTATTTTAATTAGTAGGCTATAAAATAATCAATGAAGTAAATCATAGAAATTTCGTCAATAATGTTGATTAGATCTAAAATTAGATTGTCAAAGAAGCCTGCAAATAACACAAATTTTTACTTCTAAATAATAGCAAGCCAATTATAGAAAAGAGAAAGGTTTTTATTAATTGGTGACTCTGTATTGATTTAATTCAACGTTATGTTCACTGTTGACCTTGGAACTATGCCGATGATTTTAGATACATGTAGAGAAGGATGCTAGAGAACATTCAGTTATTGAGCTTCCTAATACATTTTCTTTTTCTACTCAGTGAACAGTCTACATATCTGGGTGAAGTTAGAAAGTGTAAGGAATAAAGTCAGTACAAACTGCAAGGAAAGTACAGTAATATTTAATTTTAGTTTCTATAATACATATTTGGTTATAAAAATATAAACAAGGAGAAAAAATCTGTGTTCATCATGCACTTCATTGCTTTGATGGGGAAGTGCATTGAGATTAAAGTAAGATCATTTAGAATGAAAAGATTCCTGTAGCCCAGAATAAGGTTACCTGAGATAAATTTATAAGGCAGGAAAATAGAGACTTTTATTAGAGTAGAATGGGAAAAAAGCATAAAGGGATTTATAACTTGGAAGATCTATACTGAGGGGTTATGACCACTGATGTTTAAATTAGCTCCTGGAACAAGGTAGAGATTTGGAGGTCATCTCGTCTCTCTCTGATAATCATGACAAGACGTTGCCAGGATTAGGTCTACTTTGGTAGAAACACTGCTCATCTCAAGGACTATGCCATTTATGGAAACGACTTGACCACTGGTCTTTTCATGAATTCATATAAATTCTCAGATTTCTTTCCATCTTCTCAACTTTATATACTGTAAGTGTCAAAAGAATAGTGAAAATGGGAAGTCATCCTAGAACCACTGTACAGACTCCTATGGAAGTCCATTCTACTGGATGACTTGGAGATGCTATATCTCTACTTGAACATGACATTTAGCCTGCTCAAAATTTCTCATTTATAAAATTGAAATCGTAACAGTATCACTCTTCAAGTTATAGGATGTTTCAATAGGATAAATTATCTGAAACTATCTCAGACCAAAACAGATATTCAATTAATATAGCTAAAAATCATTTTGTCTAATAGAATTCATTTAGTTCCTTTCATTTTATTTATTTATCATGTTCTAATTTTAATTATCATTTAAATTATAATTCTATTAAGTTATATATGTACTCATCCATATTTTCTAATTCTAGTAGTTTTTCTTTGTTTTGAACATTTCTTTTAGTTTTTCAGCCACACCCAGTGATGCTCCTGCTTGGGGGATCATATGGGATGCCAGTGGATCCACCTATGGTCCGTCCTAGGTTAGCGCAAACATCCTAGGTTAGTCAAACACCCTACTGCTTATGCCACCAGTCTGGCCCCAAGGTTTTTCCTTTGTTTATGTAAATTGATTTCATCTTAAAATTAAACAGTTTGAGGAACTCACATTTTAAAGTTAAAGAAAAATAAATTTGTGTTCTCATTAACAACTGATTGTATTATTAAATTTAAAACCAGAAAGTTAGTATATTAAGAAAACCTTGTTTATACCAGAAAAATAAATAGATATACTTACAGTTAATGTAATAAACAATACTTAACTTATTTAAAATATGTATTCTAAAGTTTGAAGAAAATTGCAATAATTAGTAAATTATATTTTAATATAAAATAGACTAAAATATATGCTGATATATACTAAAATTAAATAGATCACAAATGAGGCTATATAAGTATTTACAATAATATAATTTTACCTATTATATAAAATTAAATTATTATTTTTATAATTATTATTTTTATAATAGTTATGCTACTTACTGAGCCACAATAATGTTAATTAATGGATTCTAATTTTTAAATTACATATCTGAGTTAATATAGAACATGTATAGAAAATTCACAAAACTTAAGAACAACAACAGCAACAAATAATAATCTGGTTAAAAAAAAGACAGAGAATCTAAGTACTTCTCCACAAAATATATACAAGGGTATGACAGAGAGAGAGAGAGAGAGAGAGAGAGAGAGAGAGAGAGAGAGAGAGAGAGAGAGAGAGAGAGAAGGATGGAGAGTGAGGGGGTATGGGGAAAGAGAGAGGGGATATAGGAAGAGAAGAGGTAAGGGAAGAGAGGGCAGGGAAAAAGAGAGAGGTAGGAAGAGAAAGAGAGTGGCAGAGAGAGAGGGGTGGAGAGAGAGAGTACAGTGAGTAGGACATTGGCCTTGCAAGTGACTAAGGTGAGTGTGATCCCTAATGTTCCAAAGGGTCTTCCAATCATTGCCAGAATTGATCCCTGTACAGAGCCAGGAACAGTCCCTGAGTACTGCTGGTTCATGCTCAAAACAAATAAGGAAGGCCTACAGAAAGATGGTAAATAAGCACATGAAAATGTTTTCATTGTTCCTTATTAATAGGCAAAGGCAAGTTGTACCTGGCACTTGTAACAATGGTTAAGGCAAAAACATCAGTAAACAAGCGTGGAGGATGAAGAGCGAAGGACACATCATAAATTGTTAATGGCAGTATAAGTTGGTGCAGTCATCATAGAATGAAAACACAATAAAGGTTCTTCCAAAGATGAAGGGAAATTACAAATACTAGAACTATTCAGTGAGAGTACTATTATCTGAACAATTTATGCTTCTACCTTTATGTTGATAGATTAAAAAATATCTACATGGCTTGGCAGACACTTGGGGGCCTCCCCAGGCATCCCCTGACGGCTTGCCTCGGCTGAGGCGTGTCTCGCTGGGGCTGTGAGTTTTCTGTTGGAGTTGTGGATTGTGCTGGTTTCTTTGCTTGGCAGACACTTGGGGGCCTCCCCAGGCATCCCTGACGGCTTGCCTCGGCTGAGGCGTGTCTCGCTGGGGCTGTGAGTTTTCTGTTGGAGTTGTGGATTGTGCTGGTTTCTTTGCTTGGCAGACACTTGGGGGCCTCCCCAGGCATCCCCTGACGGCTTGCCTCGGCTGAGGCGTGTCTCGCTGGGGCTGTGAGTTTTCTGTTGGAGTTGTGGATTGTGCTGGTTTCTTTGCTTGGCAGACACTTGGGGGCCTCCCCAGGCATCCCCTGACGGCTTGCCTCGGCTGAGGTGAGTGTTTGGGGGCCGGAGTTGCAGATCAGGCTGACTGCTGGACCCCTAGGCCCGGCAGACACTTGGGGGCCTCCCCAGCCTGCATCAACCTGGGAACTTTGACCTGATTCAGCATTAATCTCTTCAAGGCGTGTCTCGCTGGGGCTGTGAGTTTTCTGTTGGAGTTGTGGATTGTGCTGGTTTCTTTGCTTGGCAGACACTTGGGGGCCTCCCCAGGCATCCCCTGACGGCTTGCCTCGGCTGAGGTGAGTGTTTGGGGGCCGGAGCGCGGCCGCTCCGCTGCGCTTCGCGGCCGCGCACTCCACCTCGCCAATGAGTACCACCACAACACGTAGAAAAACCCACAGCGTAAGCGAGACAATGGGGAGACTACGCAGACCAACTTCAACCATAGAGAATGAAGATGGAAACTCTGATGACCCAACAACGACCAACTACCTAAGCAGTCTTTCAGAAATGGAGTTTAGAGACGAAATATGGAGGTTGCTATCAGATATCAAAGAAAGTATAAATCAGAGCACTAATAAAAATCAAGAGAATATGAAGACAGAAATCAGAAAACTCCAAACTGAAATATCAGATCAGATAACAGGTCTGAAAAACTCAATAGACGAATTGAAGAACATAATGGATGAGTTTTCCAACAGGTTAACAGCAGCTGAGGATAGAATTAGTGCTTTAGAAGATGAGATGCATAACAACTTTACACAGCAGAAGAGATTAGAAAAAAACCTCAAATCAAATGATCAGACAATGGAAAATTTACTCAAAGAATATGAGAAGATGAAAATAGAAGTCTTTGATAAGCTCAACAGAAACAACTTCAGAATCATTGGAGTTCCAGAGACCCAAGAAGAAAATCTTCAGGAAGAATCAATGGTTAAGAACATCATCACAGAGAAACTACCAGAGCTAAAGAAAACATGTGACCAAATCCTGCATGCCCGAAGAGTACCAGCTAAAAAAGACCCCAGTAGAAACACCCCAAGACACATCCTAGTCACCATGATGAAACCCACCGATAGAGATAGAATACTGCAAGCAGCAAGATCGAAAAGGGAAATTACATTCCACGGAGCATCCTTGAAATTTACAGCAGACCTGTCACCAGAAACACTCAAGGCCAGAAGGCAGTGGTGGGACGTAGTGGCAAAACTCAATGAAATAAATGCTTCGCCAAGAATATTGCACCCAGCAAAACTAAGTTTCAGGTTTGACGGATGTATACACGGCTTCACAGATAAACAACAGCTCAAAATCTTTGCAGACTCAAAACCAGCCTTAAAAGAAAAACTGAAAGATCTACTCTAAAAACAAGACAGAACAAAAAACACACCAAACTTCTACACAAAGATGGCAATAAATCCCATGACAATTATTTCTCTCAATGTCAATGGACTAAATGCACCAGTTAAGAGGCACAGAGTGGCGAAATGGATCAAAAAACTGAAGCCAACCTTCTGCTGTCTACAAGAAACACACCTGAATAGTCAGAATAAACATAGACTCAAAATCAAAGGCTGGAGGAAAATCATTCAAGCAAACAACACCCTTAAAAAAGCGGGGGTGGCCATACTAATATCAGATGACACAAACTTTATACTCAGAAAAATTGTAAGGGACAAAGATGGATATTATGTACTAATCAAGGGATTTGTACAGCAAGAAGAAATCACTCTCCTAAACATATACGCACCGAATGAGGGTCCAGCAAAGTATTTAATACAATTGTTGACAAATCTGAAGAAGGATATCAATAATAACACAATAATTGTGGGAGACCTCAACACAGGCTTGTCAACACTTGATAGGTCAACCAAATGGAAACCCAACAAAAATATACTAGACCTGCAAAAAGAAATGGATGAAAGAGGCCTAGTAGATATATATAGGGCACTCTATCCTCAGAAACCTGGATACACATTCTTTTCCAATGTACATGGATCATTCTCCAGGATAGATCATGTGCTGGCACATAAAACATACCTCCATAAAATAAAAAAGATAGACATTTTGCAGGCTGCCTTTGCTGACCACAAGGCTCTGAAGTTAGATGTGAACTGCAAAGGGACACAGAAGAAAAAATTTAACACCTGGAAGTTAAACAGCCTCATACTCAATAACCAGTGGGTCCGAGATGAAATCAAGGAGGAAATCAAAAGGTTCCTGGAAACAAATGACAATAAAGACACAAACTATCAGAACTTATGGGACACAGCAAAAGCAGTACTGAGAGGAAAATTTATAGCTTTGCAAGCACACATCAGGAAGGAAGAAGGAGCTTACCTGAGTAGCTTAATGACACAGCTAATAGAACTAGAAAGTGCTCAACAAAAGGACCCAAAAATAGGGAGACAGAAGGAAATAACAAAGCTGAGAGCAGAAATCAACGAAGTGGAAACCCAAAAAACAATCCGAAAGATCAACGAAAGCAGAAGTTGGTTCTTTGAAAAAATAAACAAGATTGATAGACCATTGGCAAAACTCACAAAGCAAAAGAAAGAGAGAAACTTGATAACGCGTATTAGAAATGAGAAGGGGGAGATCACTACAGATACTGCAGAGATTCAAAGGGTATTCAGAGAATACTTTGAGAAACTCTATGCCACTAAATATGAGAACCTGGAAGAAATGGATAAATTTCTGAACTCATATAACCTTCCACGGTTGAATAAAGAAGAGGTAGCATATCTAAACACCCCCATCACTATTGAGGAAATTAAAACTGTAATCAAAAATTTACCCAAAAAACAAAAGCCCAGGCCCTGATGGATTCACGAATGAATTCTTTCAAACCTTTCAAGAGGAACTACTACCAATTCTGGCCAGGCTCTTTTATGAAATCGAAAAAACAGGAATACTTCCAAATAGCTTTTATGAAGCCAACATCACCTTAATACCAAAACCTGATAGAGATGCTGCCAAAAAAGAAAATTACAGACCAATATCCCTGATGAACACAGATGCAAAGATCCTCAACAAAATCCTGGCGAACAGGATCCAGTGCCTCATCAAGAAGATCATTCACTTTGATCAAGTAGGTTTCATCCCAGGAATGCAAGGATGGTTTAACATCCGTAAATCTATTAATATAATACACAACATAAACAACAACAAAAATAAAAATCACATGGTCATATCAATAGATGCAGAAAAAGCATTTGATAAGGTTCAACACCCATTCTTGATTAAAACTCTCAGCAAGATAGGAATAAAAGGAACCTTTCTCAATATAGTCAAAGCCATCTACCAGAAGCCAGTGGCAAATATTATCCTCAATGGAGAAAAACTAAAATCCTTTCCTCTAAATTCTGGTACAAGACAAGGCTGTCCTCTCTCACCACTCCTATTCAACATAGCACTGGAAGTACTTGCTATAGCGATTAGGCAAGAAAAAGATATCAAGGGAATTCAGATAGGAAAGGAAGAAGTCAAGCTCTCACTGTTTGCAGATGACATGATACTCTACTTAGAAAACCCTAAAGACTCTACCAAAAAGCTTCTAGAAATAATAGATTTGTATAGCAAAGTGGCAGGATACAAAATTAACACACAAAAATCAATGGCCTTTTTATACACGAATAATGATAGGGAAGAAATGGACATTAAGAGAACAATCCCATTCACATTAGTTCCACACAAACTCAAATATCTTGGAGTCAACCTGACTAAAGATGTGAAGGATCTATACAAAGAAAACTACAAAACACTGCTCCAAGAAATAAGAGAGGACACGCGGAAATGGAAACACATACCATGCTCATGGATTGGCAGGATCAACATCATTAAAATGGCAATACTTCCAAAAGCATTGTACAGATTTAACGCGATTCCTCTAAAGATACCCATGACATTTTTCAAAGAAGTGGATCAAATACTTCTGAAATTCATCTGGAACAACAAACAACCTCGAATAGCTAAAGCACTCCTTGGGAAAAGGAATATGGGAGGCATTACTTACCCCAATTTTAAGTTGTATTACAAAGCAACAGTTATAAAAACAGCATGGTATTGGAATAAAAACAGACCCTCAGATCAGTGGAATAGGCTTGAGTACTCAGAGAAGGTTCCTCAGACATATAACCACCTTGTTTTTGATAAAGGAGCAAAAAATCCTAAATGGAGCAGGGAAAGCCTATTCAACAAGTGGTGTTGGCACAACTGGTTAACCACTTGCAAAAAAGCGAACTCAGACCCCCAGCTAACACCATATACAAAGGTAAAATCCAAATGGATTAAAGACCTTGATATCAGAACTGAAACTATAAGGTATATAGAACAACATGTAGGTGAAACACTCCAGGACATTGAGACTAAAGGCATCTTTAAGGAGGAGACAGCACTTTCCAAGCAAGTGGAAGCAGAGATAAACAGATGGGACTATATTAAGCTGAAAAGCTTCTGCATCTCAAAGGAAATAGCGCCCAGAATACAAAGGCCACCCACTGAGTGGGAGAAATTATTCACCCAATACACATCAGATAAAGGGCTAATATCCAAAATTTACAAGGTACTGACAGAACTATACAAGAAAAAAACAACTAACCCCATCAAAAAATGGGGAGAAGAAATGAACAGACACTTTGAAAAAGAAGAAAGGCAAATGGCCAAAAGGCACATGAAAAGATGTTCAACATCACTAATCGTCAGGGAGATGCAAATCAAAACTACTATGAGGTACCACCTCACGCCACTGAGATTGGCACACATCACAAGAAAGGAAAACAAGCAGTGCTGGCGGGGATGTGGAGAGAAAGGAACTCTTTTTCACTGCTGGTGGGAATGCCGTCTAGTACAACCTTTATGGAAAGCGATATGGAGATTCCTTCACAAACTGGAAATTGAGCTTCCATACGATCCAGCTATACCACTCCTAGGAATATACCCAAGAAACACAAAAATACAATACAAAAAACCCTTCCTTACTCCTATATTCATTGCAGCGCTATTTACAATAGCCAGACTCTGGAAACAACCAAGATGCCCTTCAACAGATGAGTGGCTGAAGAAACTGTGGTACATATACACAATGGAATACTATGCAGCCATCAGGAGAGATGAAGTCATGAAATTTTCCAATACATGGATGTACATGGAATCTATTATGCTGAGTGAAGTAAGTCAGAGGGAGAGAGAAAGACGCAGAATGGTTTCACTCATCTATGGGCTTTAAGAAAAATGAAGGACATTTTTAACAATATCTCAGAGACAAGAGAGATGAGGGCTGGTAGGTGCAGCTCAGGACATGCAGCTCATCACATAGAGTGATGAGTGCAGTTGCAGAGATGACTACACTGAAAACTATCATAAAATGTGAATGAATGAGGGAAGTAGAAAGCCTGTCTCGAGTACAGGTGTAGGGGGGTGGGGAGGAGGGAGATCTGGGAAATTGGTGGTGGGAATGTTACACCGGTGAAGGGGGGGTGCTCTTTACATGACTGTAATCATACAACTATAATCATGTTTGTAATCACGGTGTTTAAATAAAGATAAAAAAAAAAAAAAAAAAAAAAAAAATATCTACATGAAGAAAATGAAAGATTGGCAAATAAAGTTGCTGGAATCATGTGTACTTGGATGATAGAAATAATCCCTGGTACAGAGATCAGGAGGTAAGAGGCACAGATGCTGATTTATGGGGATGCATCCTTAGATTCTATAGATTGGTATGATTTAAATTATTTAAATAATAAAATAAATGATATCTAAAGTAAAACTACTGAAATTCTACTTTTGTCACTCATATATTTGTCGATTCTGTGTTAAATAGAATCCCTTCTTTTAGTTGCTATATCTATAAATAGCATAATAGATTCTACCTATCTTCTTACATAAGTTATGAGGGAAGTCTTTGACATAGAGTAATTTAATTAATAAATGTTATGGAATTTTTATTTTGTGCTTTTATTTATTGATCAACTACTCAGCACATGTTATGAAACAAGAACTGAGTTAGGAGGAAAGAGAAAAATGTTGTACTGCCTGGAACTTATTTCAAATGCAATTTACATTCTATAATATTATTATAATTAATGGCAACTTTGAAGCAGATACCACATTAAGTGCCTTGCCTATGATATCATAGTAAATGAATATCAATATTTATAATAAAATAAAATAAATGCGTAACAAAAATTCATAAATTTAGATGTATGCCAAAGAGCCAAGCTTAGTATAAACTTTTTAATAAATACTTTGGATATTTATAAAGCAATAAAAATATTTTGGACTGATTTGAGATATAGTATAGCACATAGAGTGCTTGTCTTAAACATGGCTGATCTGAGTATGCCTCCCCCCAGCAGAATAACACACACACTAACACACGAAATATAACAAAATGTTTATTACAATTGAATTTGAATATAAAAATCAAGTATTTCTTTAATCTAGTGTAATATTATTGAGTAAATAATGGTTTTTAATATTAATTACATGTTCTGAAGCAGCTGCACACAGGACTTACACAAAGTAGTGTGTTATGCCATTGTATATTTCAATTCCTAAGATAGCTCATGAGAATGAAGTCAATGTTGCAGCTGCCAAGAAATGATCCTTCATACACAGGGGTCCAGAGTTGAAACTAGGCATATTTATAACATGTTTTAATCAACACTACTATTAATGATAAATAAATAAGAGAGGTTAATTTTTAGGAATACTCAGATTACTGTAGATATTCACTTTTCTGTCATGAAATAATTTGGATTTCCTATCAAAAATATAAGAACAATGTTCAATTAAAATTCAGATCGATATTAAATGAGGTTAATACAGCAGATTTTGTCATCTATCAGTGTTATAAAACCTGTCTTTAAAGAAGTTTGTTTATTTTTTATTGTTTTTGTTTTTGTTTTTCGAGCCACACCCATTTGATACTCGGAGGTTACTCCTGGCTAAGCCCTCAGAAATTGCCCCAGGCTTGGGGGGACCATATGGGACGCTAGGGGATTAAACCGAGGTTCTTCCTTGGCTAGCGCTTGTTAGGCAGACATCTTACCTCTAGTGCCACCTCGCCGGCCCCTTGTTTATATATTTTTTTAATTTTCTCACATTCTTCTCCCCAAGATCTGGGCACTTCTGAATTTTATATTCTTCAAACAATGCATAATCCTGTCTACTCTCCATGACTCAATCCTGGCAGCATTTTCATAATCTTTGTGCTTTTTGTTCCATTTTTGTAACATCCTTTTCTATTACCAGCATATTTTCAATGCTAGTATTTGCAATATTACTATGATTGAAATTGAGACTAAACAATTCTGTCCTTAGATCATTAGTCTCTATTTTAGAGTGTGACATGGAAGTGGGTTTGGGGAAAGAAGCACATAGCCAAGATAATTCTTTTAGTTATATGATTTATATTTACTTAGATTTTTAGATCACACCCAGTGGCTCAAGAATTACTTTTGGCAATTCTTAGGAACCTTTAGTGAATGCCAGAATCAGGAAGCCTGGGTCAGCTGTATGAAAAACAAGTGCTTTATTTGCTCTATTATTATTCTAGTCCAGGGGTCTCAAACTCAATTTACCCGGTGGCCGCAGGAGGCAAAGTCGGGGTGATCCTTGAGTGCAAAGTCAGTAGTAAGCCTTCAACATTGGGGGGTATGACCCAAACAACTAAAACAAAACAAAACAAAAAAAGATTCCTCTGGGGCAAGGCCACAAAATGTTGTACGGAGGGCCCTCCATTGGTCATTTTGAATCATGGGGTGCAGCCAGTCGGATATTAGAAATATTTGTGGACACGATTAAGAAAGGGATAAATCTCAAAAAAAAAAAAAAGAAAGAAAGAAAGAAAGAAAGGGATAAATCTCTCTAGGTCCAGTTCTTTTTTGTCCCACAACTACATATAGAAGGATGGAAAAAAAAGAAAGAAATCAAGGGGACAAAAAAGCAACAAGAAGTGAGCACAAGAGAGGCCGGTATCAGGGGTCTGCAGATTATCAGTGGTTTTCAAACCTGATTTGCTGAGTGGACAGCATTAAGAACCCAACAAGGTACAATGGAGAGGCGGATCAAGAGCTGTTAAAGAACTATAAAATAAATAGCGACATCTAGTGGGCTGTGTGATAATTTTACACAGAGCCCCCAGGGACATTCTCGTCAGTCACCTCAGTGCCCCAACAAAGCCAGATGAACTCTCAGTAAACAAAAGAATACATTGAGATGTATCTAGGCACTTAATATTTTCCATTGCAATCTAGAGAACTGTCCCCAGACACTGTGAAATTGTTCTCTGGCTGAGAACTACTGGGTAAAGCTGTAACAAAAGTTCTTCATCCCTATAATGGACTTGGGTGGTTACTTATGCAGTCTTGTCAATTTCTAAAATACTATTTTTATGGCTGCTGAAGAAATCTATGGAAAGCACAAATAAACTTATTCCCTTTTGTAGAGTTTTTACCATTTTGAGTTTATCTTAAATCATAGATCATTTACAAGAAATATATATGTGCATACTTCTCCGCTTAAAGTGAAGAAAAATAAAGCTTTCTTCCTTTCTCCCATGCAACAATTACACTTCAGTTGACATTGAGTGTATATACATACACATATGTGTGTATATGTATGTTCAAATTTCGTAATGGCAAGCCTACTTGGTTGGCCACTTGAATTCTTAAGCTTCAAGTGTTGAGTGCACCCAACCATGCCTCAGTGTCACTGTATTCCTTCTTACAAAGGTTCTACTACACATCAAAAGGAAAGACTGAATTGAATGACTTTATAGCAAAAACAATGTTCTTCTTAAGCGGAGTTCTGGAGACAACTTAGCAATATCCCTGACATTTTATGTAATTAAAGAAGCCAAATTAACTGCAGTTCCATTTTGAAGGAGTTTTATTTCCTCCGAAACAAGACTGAGAGGAAGTAGTTGAAATTTAGAGCAGCTGCTCTAATGATGCTCCAATGATGGCCGACTCCCAGGTTTGTGCTCTCTGCCAGTCTCTAGATTTTGCCTTTAATTTGCATAGTGAGCGCCTGAGTGTTCAGGATATAATTCAAAAGGCTTGAACACATGCCGGGAATACACAGGTCCCTTGGTTCAATTACAGAACCTTTCTTTCGGTAAGTTCCCAATCAAAACCAAAACTCAATTGGCTTCAGTTTATCCAAACCCAATGAATGAATAATGGAAGGATGACAACAGGGTGCAAGCTGAAGATAAGATCCCATTTTCCCGCGCTGAATTTTTCTCAGAACCTTATTTCTAGCATTTGATTCATCTTATTTGGACAGCACTACACCATCAAGCCATACCTGTGTATGGTGCACAGAAAAAAGAGTTTGAGTGTGATCTAGTAATGCATTTTGATATATGAAAGTTAAAAAAAATTGGGAAGAAAATTTTGTGGACATTTTGAAACATGAAAATATCTATTCAGAATAAGGCTATTAATGTCATAAAGTATATATTTCTTTCAATATTACTCACCCCTCCTATTTTGGAGAATAGCACCAAAATCACAAAATCATATCAAAATTTTTCTAGAAAGTGATTTTACCAGTTGGGACCATTCTTATACATAATGCTCTCCCAAAGTCAGCTTTTCAAGTGATTGAAAACCTGTCCAATAAACAAACTGAAAAAGAAAAAATAAACCAAAGCATTACTCTAAGAAAAATGTGATGAATATGTCTTTAGAGAGCTGAAAATTTCTATTTTGATGTTGGCATGTTAGAAAACCAGACTCAAAAGCTGACATTTGGGGAGGACAAGCTTCTACTCTTATTTCTGCTCAGATATCAGTTCATAGAAAAAATGTTTTATGAGAGAAGACTATTTCACAAACCAAACTTCATCATAGCAGAGGATATTTATATTATTATTTTAATTTTTAAACTTTATATATATGAATTAATAATATAACAAAAAGATTAAGATAAATTAACAGAAAAAGTGACTAGAACAAATGTGCAAAACTTTGAAGAACAAGTAAAATTTATAATATCTAAACTCTCAACTTTTGGAGAAATCAAGAATCCAAAAATATACCCACAAAACTATGCGGCTTCTGGAGCTAAAAGATAGTACAAGGGCTGAACAGCTTCCTTGCATTTGGCTGATTCAAATTCAATTCTTTTTCTAAAGATATTCCTCTGCGTCAACCATGAGTAGTATCCCTGAGCACACTGACTATAGCCAGGAGTGTTCACCAAACAAATAAACAAACAAACACAAATGAAAATAAAGACAAACAGATGACAATAGTTTAATATATTGTATTAATAACATTAATATTAATATTAATTAATTATTTAATAGTTTAATATATTGTATTAATAATATTAATATTAAGTAATATATTTTGCGGATGAACTGAAGAATAAAGTCAAAAGAAAAGTTCAAATAATATCAAGTGTATAAGAAATTCAACAATTTTAAAAATAAAATATATATATAAATGTTTAAAGTATACCACCCTATTTACACTATTGATTTTAGAGTAGTGTATAGATATCAGTTTAAAAAGAAAAAAACAATGCGAGAAAAAAAAATGAATGTAAGCTCATAACCTAGACCTAGTGATGTAGCACATGGCTCAGATCCAAAGTCACCAATGCTACTTCTAGTTGTGTTTTATGGTCATTCAGTGTCAAGGAAAAATACTGGGTTCATGTGCATGCAACACATGTGCTCTGGCCTTCTACTACCTCCAATCTATGATGTTAAATTTTAATCAGTCAAGTTCCGACATGCTATTTTAAATTAAACTGTTAGTGATATAATTATCAAGCATTTTCATAATTACATTTTTTACATACATACGATATTTTATATACATAATTGTCAAACACTTCATAACTGACAGGAAAAAAAATAGTGATAGTATATGGGTGATATCATTAAATAGTTTCTGGTTTTCTTTAAGAATAAGTCCACAGAATGTCAGTGGCATAAGTAATGGAATGTATATTAAAATATCTCAAATAATTAATAAGAACATCTAATTATGCCTATTGTATATTATTATTTTTATATTATTAGAATCAAAATTGTGATTTCACTTGAAAAATTCTTACTGTCAAGGGCTCGGGAGGCAGCTCAAATGGTACGAAATATAGCCTGTGAGACTCTGAATTTAATCCCTTATATTGCTTAGTTCTGTGAGCTCTACAGATTATAGTCCTGGTGGCCTTTGAGTACTGCTGGATATGAGACTCAAGCCATCATAGTGAGATCCAAATCATCAACTTTGCACATAATAGAACCCTTTTTAATACCAACTGTTTCATGTATGTTAATGAAGAAACACATTTTATATAAATAATCAAAACTATATTAGAATTAATTTAGAGCACTTTTAATTAAATTAGTTCAACAAAGATGGAATATATGTCCATCAAACTGGTTCTTGGAGTGTAGACAAGTTAGCCTTCATGAAGTGACTAGAAAGCAAATGCTTTAGACTAGGTGTTTCTTTTGCCTTATTAAATATGAACATATTACTAACACATCTTCCAGTATAATTATATTACTCATGAAAAATATCATACTGTTCATTTCCACCAGTTCAATTATAGCTAATGTGTACACCTAATCAGAAAGGTTAATAAATTATTATCTCTACTATTTGACTTTACTAAATCCCTCAGGACAATTCATTCAGGCAAAAATGCCAGCAAAGAGAATATTAATGCTTTTCTCCATCAACACTGATAGAATTCTCATTGATGTAAACAAAGACAAACTCTCTGTGGCAGTGTGAGTAATAAGAAGTAGAGGGTAAGTGAGTTTGGGGACAGAGGCGGCAGTGTTTACAGAGTTTACATTATAGGAGTCTACAAGGATTTGTCAAGGGCTACAGAGTGCAAAACACTAATCTAGATATTTGAGTGTAAGGTCAGTCAGGCTGCAGAAGTCCTGAAATGAAAACTGTGACAAAGCACAATATTAAAGACTTATAAATCTGAAAGTGACTCTAGCAGGTGCATCTAGGGACACTTCCTAAAAAGAAGTATACTATACTCAAAAAGACAAATTTACATTCAAAATATCCATCGGTGTCTAGCCATTTAAATTAGATGTGGCTTGAAAAATAAAGATAAATACAGGATAATTCCACTTATTTGTGGTATATAGAATAGCCGGATGAGGAAATGTAAATGTGGTAAAATGATGCCTAGAATACTCTTGATCCCAGAGCAGGGGGATGCAGAGAGAGAATAAAAAAATCAAAGTGAGAAGGAAAGAGATGAGAAAGTGAAATCATGGGGGAAGAGATTTCTTTTTTGGGGGGATTTTATTTGTTTATTTATTTATATTTATTTAAGTACCATGATTATAAGCCTGATTGCAGTTGGGTTTCAGTCATAAAAAGAATATCGTTCTTTTATGTAACATTCCCATCATCTTTCTCCTGGGGGATGAGATTTCAATGCTGTGTTTATACTAGTAAGTGCGAGAGTTATACACCCTACTCACAGATTCAAAAGACATGAGATAAGATAAAACACTGTACTTTGTAATGTATCTGTGAAGATAGGAGGAAGAAGCTGGGAAGGGATAAGATTTAGTATGGAAATATGCATGTAGAAATGTTGGCACAGCTTGTAGAATCTGTGTTAAAATATTTTTTACCAAAAAAACAACTATTGATAATTTTGTAAATGAAGAATATTTACTTAAATAGAAACTTAAACAAAAAATAGGTTTAGCTTGAGAAAATATATTTAGAGACTAGACCATCTTAGAATGGACTTAAAATAGTTCATTTTCAAAGAACATAAGATATTTTGCTCATTAATATATTTGGGGCATAGAAATGATATTGGCAATGTTCACAGCCAAGTCTGTGCATGGGGGAGGCCATTCTCTGGTTCTTAAGAAATCCAGTAGCTGGGGCCGACGTGTTGGCGCTAGAGGTAAGGTGCCTGCCTTGCTTGCGCTAGCCTAGAATGGACCGCGGTTCTATCCCCCGTTATCCCATATAGTCCCCCAAGCCAGGAGCGATTTCTGAGCACATACCCAGGAGTAACCCCTGAGCATCACAAGGTGTGGCCCAAAAAACAACAACAACAACAACAACAAAAAATCCAGTGGTGCTGGGGATCAGAGGCCTCATACAATAATAAAATTATTGGTATATTTACCTATTAACTCAGAGCTATTTTACTCCTGATAATCTACTATAATTTATTTCTTATAATCAATATGCATAGGTCGTATGAATAAACCAGTACACTCTTCTACTCATTTTCCAAGTGGTAACTTTTCTCTTAATATTTAAACAGTTATTCATTGTGTCATTGTTTTATTTACATACAGCACACATGTTTATAATTATCTCTACCCTATTCATCTATCAACAAATATTTAAGCAGTTTCAGTATTTTTTCTGAATGAATAATATAGCAATAGTCAAGAGAGTATTAGTTATTTCTTTTATATTCCAGTTTATTTCAATGTATGTAATTTTGATCACCAAAACAATTTTATGATGTTCATATGAATTATTAACCATTTATATGGCTCTAGAATGTTTTGGTGTGAACATGTCATTATTCTAACTGTCCATTTCCTTTAAAGAAAAATAATTCTGATACAGAATAACAGATTAATATCTTTTATATATGTGATAAAGAAGTATCATAGGAAAATAGCAATGGCTCAGGCACAGAATCCAAGAACACCGTATTTTCTGGTGTATAAGATGACTGGGCATATAAGATGACCCCCTATATTTCCTGATAAAATATAGGGTTTGGGCTATATTCACTGTATAAGACTACCTCTTTTTTAATGCACACCAAATGGAAATTTTAAAAAAGTAAGATTTTATTTTAAGATGGAAGTTTTAATTCAAATGCTTATGTCATGCATGTACTTAGCTGGAAAACTGTCACTTATAAACATAAGGCTATTTGTCATCAAACATGTAAATATAAAACAGTTATCTACATCGAGAACAGGGAGATGAGGCTCCTCTAAGAGTAGCTGGCTGGGGTGCAGTGATTATTAGAACAGCTAGAGGGAAACAGAATGTCTTTTTCTGTGTCCCATAAAAGCTGAACAGAGGGATGTAGCAGTAAGGGGAACAGACTATTGTTCCTGAAACTGGAGTAAGTTTTAGCATGCCATATACTGTCGTATAAAACGACCCCTGACTTTCAAGAAGTTTTTCATGGGTTAAAAAGTAACCTTATACACTAGAAAATACGGTACTAAGGAAAAAAGGACAAGGAAATGGAGAAGGGACAGAAAGCTCAGAACAAGTGGAGAGAAGCAGACTCCGTGGAAGTGTGATGTTCAAACTTTGTACATTTGTATGCATAACCCCTATCATTATTCCAGTAAACTACCGTGCTCCAACTAACATTTGAAAAATTAAACTAAAGTAAGTACAAATGTTCAATTCCCTCATATTTGGCACAGAGAAAAAGTGGGAGAGAGAACATGAAAGATGGAGAGGTAGGAGAGGAGGAGGGAGTAAGAGAAAAGGGGTAAAAAGAGAGAGATCTTGTGTGTAAGGGAATAGGTAGTATTTAACAATGAGCAAAACTTGTCCTAAGATTGCAAAACTGATTACCAAAGAGTGTAGGAGGAGTTGATATATAGAAGAGGAGGAGGAGAGGTGGAATAGGTACAGGAATGGAGGGTGAGTCTTGATCACTTTCATGGTAGAGGGTACAGTAACTTTGTACATCAATAACTAAAATATTAAACACTACTATGACAATGTTACCCAAACCCCCAAAATGTTATTAAATTAACAACTTATTTTCAGTATATGAATGTAGCAAGAAGAATTCTTCCCATAAACCTCATGGAGTGATATTTTGTATGTATAACTGATGACTAGTTTATAATTTTAGTTAAATATATCACAAAAATATGCCAATAATGGGGCTAGAGCATGGCGCAAGCAGTAGGGCATTTTCCTTGCATGTTCTAACAATCCGGATTCAATCCCCCGGCATCCCATATGGTCCCTCAAGCTGGGAGCAATTTCTGGGAGCATAGCCAGAAGTGACTCCTGAAATTCACTAGTTATGACCATAAGAGCAAAAAAAAAAAAAAAAAGACAATATTTTGTGGTGTTTCAGAGTTCTAAGAAACTAAGTTTTTTCCAGATGTCTTACTGAAATTTAAATGATTTATTCTCAAATCACCAATTATGTTTTCTGAAATGATCTTGGTATTTTATGAAAACTAATATGATCTATTTCATAGTACTAATTCCTAGCTATGTTTATTCTCCTGTTTATTCTCATGTCTTTGTAAAAGTAGATTTTATCTGACAAACACCACCTGCAAATGATTCATTATTCCTGCAGAACAATATTAAGAATTCATGATGAAAAAATAAAGCTTATGGCATTCTTAGCTGATTCACCTTTATAGATCTAGGGTTCGGTTACAAAGTAAAATTTCTAGTCATGTTGGGTTAATATAGGATGTTACACTTAAAAGAAAACCAAACTAACCCAAAATAATCAAAATACTCATTTTGAAGGTATATCCAGATAAGAAAGATGCATAGCCAGCCAATAATTTACATTTTGGAATACTCAGACTTTAAATTGCATTTAAATATATTGGGTATAGAACAAACTACAAAAGAATAAATATATTTTTGAAATGGGAAAAATTCAGGAATAGGTATTGGCTGAAATTCAAAAATTGCAGCCCTGGAATCTATTCAGTCCTTACAGTCAAATTGTTTCATGAAATAGAAATGCTGACTACAACATCTATATGCAAAGCCTCTTCTCTATGAGGTCAAACTCACACTAAAATGCTGATTCCTCAGTTGTTTGACTCTGTGTTTATAAAAAAGATATCTAAGCACTGACACTTGATAGAGTCATATATTTATTCTTTTCAGGTAACTTTACCTTATTTCTAGTATTCAAGAAAGTCACAGTATTTTTCCCCTGGCAAATCTCAAACAACAAAATAAACCTGAGAAAAACAAGGAGCAATTAAGTAACAATAAAACACTTTCTTTAAAAATTAAAAAGTTAAGGGAAAGTAAGTTAATTTGGTTCAATTACATAGTGATGTCATAGATATATAAATTCTTCTAGGCACCATTCCTTTTAAATGTCAGAGAAAGGTTTCATTGCATAATTTTTATTGTATTTTCTTTCTACTTTTGATAGGGTTTAGGTCGCTTCCATGTGTTTAGCCTTCCCCCACTATTACAAATAATATGACTTTTCATCAGATGTATTAGCGATTCTTGTAGGACAGGTATCATTATTATTTTCACAGCATGGGCTACATAAAAATATTAACATTCTACTGTGCAATATTATAACTATAAGAAATTGCTTTTGATTGAAGGGGACTGGCCTTAACTAGGACAAATATTTCCTATACTACAATCCATTTGTAGAACAGCACTTGTAGCATAGATGTATTTTACAGTACAACAAGAAATTATGTTATAATATAGTCATTTTGTTCTTTCAGTTATATTACTCAGTTTCCAAGAACTAAACATAATGACAGAGATTTAAAAATTCTTTATTGGAGACAGCTTAAGTGGTAAAAATAAATGCTTAGAATTTTCAAACCAACTCTGAATTTGTTCCCTGGCACTACATAGTCATCTAGCACAGCTGGATATAAAACTAGTGGTCCCCAAGTACCACAAAGTGTAGCCCTGATGGCTTTAGAGAAATGCAATCCCAGGCCTACCCTGTCAGTTTTGAGTACTATAAATAGTAGCCCACACTTGACAGTGCTATTGGCTTTCTCCTTGACATGGTTTATTACTTCTTTCTGATCTTAGGGATCACACCTGGCAGGTTTGGGCAACATAAGGGTTCCAAGGAGATGAACCTAGCTTGGCCTCATACTTGCTATACATTGTTTAGAGCCAAATTCCTAAACACTTGTTTATGTGGACTTTGTAAATATTGTTTTTCTTCTTCAGCCATGAATTCCCTGCTTCTCTGCTTTGTTTGCTTTTTAATTATTTTTTCATTCACTCTTAACCTATTTTATATATTAACCATTTGCAATGTAGATCCTATATTAGATGTGATCTGTCCTATAAAATCACTTCAACTTGATTAATCATCTCCAATTAAAAAGAGGTAAATATTAATTTATCATTTTATTTCATGTTAGTAGCCTTTACCATTAGAAAACCTAGTCTAAAATGATATGACATTGTTTTGATTTACTTCATGATAAATTATGCTGAGAAATTCATTTACTTCTGGTAGAAATGTAGACTAGTTCAACCTCTTTGAAAATAATATGACATTTCTCAAAGAACTAGAAATTGATCATATATGTGACCACTATATACACACCATTTATACTGTATTTATCCCAGGAGCCAAATGACTTAGCTCAGAAAAGACAAATGAACTCCTATTTTCATTGTAACACTAAAATTTTATAACAATTGAAATCTTGGAAACAGCCCATGTTCCAGGAACAGGTGAGTTTAAGGAAACAAGTTAAAATAAGAAAAAAAATCTACTCAGCTAATAACAAAAGATAAATCTTACAATTTGATTCTATGCATAGATGAATCTAGAGAGTATCATTCTTAGCGCTGTTAGTCAGAAGTAGAGAGACAAATACAAATTAATATCTCAACTATGTGATATATAAAGAAACATAGTAAGGAAACAACAAATACCCAAAGGTAAAACCCCCCTCAAAACTGGTCTTTAGTAGGAAGCCTATCAATGTATAAAAAATGGAGGAACATATCATCTAGGCATAGAGGTAGGAGGCAATGGTGAAGGGAAAACGACTTTGGTGGAGGTTGTGATATTTTTTATATTGTTTAATAATAAGGAATGTTTAATGTATGAATCCTGCTACTGTAATTTTTGTAATTCATAGTGACTAAAATAGAAATTTAAAAACATTTAAAAATGTATAAAATTTATACCAAACACTTTACAGGAAGTGGCATAAGCCTGAACCACGTCATTCCTTGTGGCTTCAAACTCTATGCCTTGATTTGGACGATAGATGCATCCCCTCATCTGGAATGACCACTTGATTGTATACCAAGAGTATGATTCATATTCTTGGCATTCCCCATAATTTGACAGCCTGATTACATTGTAAGACAACACAGAATTTTATTCCTTCTAATTTTCTATGAGATGAGACAGACAAGATTTTAGAAGAAACAATCTTTTGGGAAATATTTTCATTTTAAACAGTAACTTTCAACACCAAAAGGAAGATTTCAGATGAAGACAGAAGAGCCTGAGAATTCTAGTAGACCTTTTGAATGATATCTGTTCTTTCTATTGAGGAGAAATGGGGATAAAAATGTTTTCAGAACATTGAGATGACTCAAACTGTCTACTCTTCCTCATCTTACTTCATCTGCCTACAGCTAATCCTGTTTGATCAGTCTCTGTATGTTTCTGGCTAAACAATTTTGCTAACTACATTAAAATAATTTCTGCATTTTTTTATTTAAATTTGAACCTAAAATTCTCTCTTGGCCCTGTGACTTCCTTTTCATGTGCCCTCTTTTTTTCCCCTCCATTTTCTGGGCTCATTCTCTGTAAACTTTGGCAGTAACATATCACCTCTTTGCATCTCTTCGCTTACATACTGTTCTCTCTACTTGATGACCCCATTTAAGTCACAGCGTTGAGTCACCACATAGATTTCAATTTTTGCCCACTCATGCCCACTGTAGTTTAAGTAACTAACTTTGGATAGCTAAAAGTAAAATCAGACTTTGTCTGTTTGGAAGATTAGTCTGTTTGGAACCAGAATTCAGAAGTCTGGTTGTCAGATATTTGGTTATAGAAAATATGTTCTTTTTATTATGTTGTAGCTCAAGGAACATTTATTTTATTCACTATCCATCTTTAATATTTTCATAATACAACTTTATTTGGAAAATCTACTTGGACACATTTATTTTGCTCCATCAACTATGAACATTTAATGCATCATCAGTATTTCAGGATATCTACTTGCGTCTTTTATAAATAATAAAAGTATGCACTAATCTGACTAAAATTTGTTGGTCAATTTAGTCACCTCTCTTTCATAGATAAAATAAAGTGAGAACATGACTGATTAATGGTGATGGGTGCTACCTTAGTGATAATAGTGATAATCTCAGAAATATACATTGTGTCTTATTAAAAAAAACTAATTTTGCTATTTTTGAAGGTCAAGTAACTTTGGAAAACATGAAGTATGATATGAAAGATAAAAATGAAACCATGAAAATGCACACAAGTCAACACACAAAAATCTTACGGAAAATATTACACGTGGATACATAATTACGAGTGATTTAGGTTATAAAGCCTAAAAATACAGATTAAGATGAGGATACAGTGTGCTAGAAGTTTCATGATAAAGCTAGCTTAGAAAAATTGTGTGTATAATACTAAAATTTGAAAAGATGAAGGAAGGAAAATAGAAAAATCATGAATCTCTCAATAATTCAAGAATACAATCACAATAATGGTATTGCAAATATTTGTTTACAATTATTTTACTTAAAAGGAAAAAAGTTCTAAAATGTTTTTGAATGTGTGTATCATGCCCTCTGCATCTGTGTGTATATTTTATAGATATATCATTAAACTACAAATAAGTCATAATATTTTATTTTATTTTATTTTCTGAATATAAAATATGTACCTTCTATATGAATATTACATCAAAACTTGGTTCCTGAAACTTTCCTTTTTGATTTTATTTCTTTATGTTTCTACATGCTAATAATATGGGAAAAGAGGAAGAGTCTTTCACAGATATGCAGATAAGGACAAAGCAAGCTTATTTCACAGCCAGCAACTTCTATATTGAGATAAGATTAGCAGCTTTATAATTTTTAACTAAGTACAAATGTATTTCTTCTTTTTAAGAATTGTGTTGAAGGCCAGAGAGATAGTACTGGATGCCAGGCTCTTGATTTGCCCACAGCTGACTTAGGTTTGATCCCAGATACCAATATAGCCTCACTCCCACCCCCAAGTTCTGCTAGGAGTAATCTATGTGCAGACACAGAGTAAGCCCTAGGCACAGTCAGGAGAAGTCCAAAGACCAAAGCAAATTATTCTGAGTTACTGATTAATTTTAATAAAGAATAAAATTCATATAGAGACTATGGAAATAAATTAAAGGGGTAAAGCATGTTTTGCATTTACGAGGATCCACTATGAACTGTGCATTCCATATAGTACCACTAGGGACGGCTTTTATGTCCTAAATTCTTGGGACAGGCATGTACCACTAAGGCAAATCCATGTTATTAGGCTAACTACTTTCTAGAGTGGTTCCAGAATCCAACAATAGCTGGACACTTGAAAATTCAACAAAACAATCAGAACACAACTGATATATATATATATATATATAAAAGAAGTAAATTTGTAATTACCTATACTTTATCATAGAAATATTAGTATACAAATTGTTATGTAAATTACAGTTACACAGTATCACATGGACAACATACTTCTAAATAAAATACACATGTTAAAACAAAATGAGTGAAGAGAAGAAACATTTGATTTAACTATAAGAGCATTAGGATTTTCTTTTTTATAAATTGTATTCAATTGTAGAATGATTTACAGTTACTGATATTTGAGTTTCAAGCGTATAAAATTTTAATACCAATTACCACCAGCAGTGTCAACTTCTATGTATGTGGTTTTCCATTCCACCCTCCCCACCACCTGACAGGCACATTACACAATTCAGTATTTGAAACTTAGATTTGAAACTTTTATTGTTTTTGAACCACTGGATATATTGCTATACTGTTCTTCCACATCACAAGTACAGGTAAAGCCTCATTAATTCCTCCATTACTTCCCTTTCCTCATCTTGATTCTCCATATGATTATTTTTATCTTCTCTGCCCTTTGCCTTCCTAAACTTTGGAGTAATCTAGGAATTCCCCCTTACTATATTACTTTTCCTCATCCAGTTATTCTATATACCACAGATAAGTGAGATCATCCTGTGTTTGTCTCTGGCATACTTCATACAACATGATACCATCCAGTTCCAAACAGAATTCAACAAATTGCCTGACTTCGTTTTCCCTTGGAGCTGAATAATGTTCCATAACACACACATACACACATATATGTTTATGTGTGTGCGCATATGCCATATTTCTAAATATTTGTCTGTCATTGGCCACCAAAATTGATTTTGATGCTTAGATATTTTACTAAATTTGGTAGTGAATAATATCCTTTTGGATTAAAGTTTTAAAGTCCTGGGAGTAGATGTTCAAAAGTGGAATTTCTGGGTCATATGGCAACTCAATTCTTAATGTACTGAGAACTCTCCTTACTGTTTACTACAGGTATTAAACTAGACAATGTACGCCACCATTATCCCTTCATGAACTTTTTTTTTCTTGTTTGTTGTTTTTTGGGGTCACACCCTGCAGTGTTCAGGGGTTATTCTTGGCTCTACACTCAGAAATCTCTCCTGGCAGACTCGGAGGACCATATGGGAAGCTGGGATTCAAACCACCATCCTTCTGCATGCAAGGCAAACGCCTCACCTCCATGCTATCTCTCAGGCCCCTTCGTTCATGAACTTTTTAACTTCTATTCCCACTAGTGTGAAATGGTGTCTCATTGTTGTCTTGGTTTGTATTGTAAGTGATGTAAGTAAGTGATGCTAGGCACTTTATCATGTGCCTATTCTCCGTAGATCTGTCTCCTCTGAGAAATTACTGTTCATTTTCTTTCCTCATTTTTGGAAAGAATTTTTGAACTTTTCTGACCTTTGTGATATGCCCTGATATCAATGCTTTATCTAATATGCTTAATGCAAATATTTTTTCATACAGTAATATCTTTTAGTTTTATCGTGTTTTTCTCTGGTCATGCAGAAAGTCTTTCATTTTATTTAGTCATAGCCAGGAGTAACCCCTGAGCATCACCTGTTGTGGCTCCAAAACAAACAAACAAAAATCTTCTTTGTATATTATCATGTCTTCTGAAAATAGTAATAACTTAACTTATTTTCCAATTTGGATCTCTTTGTTTTGTTTTTGTTTCCTGATTGCTACAGATGGTACTTGTAATGCTATATTGAATAAAATAGGAGAGAGTAGGCATATTTGACTTGTACCAGATCTCAGAGAAAATTATTTCAGTCTTTTAACCATTAAAAATTATACTGAGGGGCTGGAGCAGTGGCACAAGTGGTAAGGCATCTGCCTTGCCCACGCTAGCCTAGGATAGACCACGGTTCAATCCCCCAGCATCCCATATGGTCCCCCAAGCCAGGAGCGATTTCTGAGCGCATAGCAAGGAATAACACCTGAGCATCACAGGGTGTGGCAAAAAACAAACAAAACAAAACAAAACAAAACAGAAAAATTATACTGAGTGTGGATTTGTTATAGATGGGTGTACTATCTTGAAAATAATTTCTTCTACCTCTACTTTATAGAGTTTTTATCATGAATGGATGTGATAATATTTCCCTGATTATATGATTTTACCTTTCCTTTTACTGATCTGCTGAATGTGTTAACTGATTTGAGTATGTTAAAATATCCTTGAATTCCTAGTATCCACTTGATTAGTGTCTATACTATTTTTGATATGTTATTGGTATAAGTTATCTAAGAATTTGTTAAAGATTTCTTTGTTACTGTTCATCAGAAATATCAGTCTGGAATTTTCTAGAAATGTCTCTGTACATTTTGAATATTAGAGGTATTATGGGTGTTAGCTTCATAGAGGGTGTTAGGTGTTTTCAATGTCTTTGAAGATATAAGAAATAAAGGCAGTAAATATTTGAAGGTTTGATAAAACTTAACAGTGAACCATTTGTGTTGATTTAATAAATTATAGTCTAAATCCAGGTGTTGGGTGAGGTATCCCTCTGCATGGCACCTCAGCCCCTTGGCCAGAGGGTCTGAAGATTGCAGGAGAATTGGAGATTGGAGAAATTAATTCACAAGCAGTCAGTTAAAATTTCATTGGTGTCAGCTTGGTTTATTCTATGCCCTATTTGCCATGTGCATTTTCTCTCATGTCTTTCTCTGCTAAGCTTTCTATCCCAAGCTGTTTATCTTGCTGATTCTTTTCTGGCTCTCTGCCTTTTCTCCTCCTTCTTTCCCCCAACCAGACTCTATCATTCTTTTTTTAATATAATTTTTATTTTAATCATAGTGGCTTACATATCATTGACAATAATATTTTAGGTACATATTAACATAAAATCAGGGAAATTCCCATCACCAAATTGTTCTCCCTCCACCTCTGTTCCCGTCCTACCTCCCATATCCTCTTTCCTCACCCCTGGGGCTGCTAGAATAAGTGGTCCTCTCTTTGCCTAGCTTACTATTTAGTGGTCTTCCACCTGTTTGGTCTTGGTACCTCCCTTATTTCCCCCCTCTAATTGGGAGGCGGGACTAGATAGTTCAAGTTATGTGGTTTTTTTTTTTTGAAGAAAAGAAAAGTAATAACCTGGGGAAAAAAGAAAAAAATAATCAAATACTCTGGAAATGAGTGGAGTCCTTCTAGAGGCTTTCATCCTTGGTTTGAGAGACAAAGGGGAAAAAGAAGATGAAACACCACAACAGTTCATAAAGAACTGTCAAATAAAATATCCAGTGAGCATTCCAAAAAAAAAAAAAAAAAGAAAGAAAGAAAGGGAAAAAAAGGTAAGCACCATATAAAAGCCATGGTATTGAGATAAGAAATGTGACAGAGCACTTAAAGGAATAAAAGAAAAGAAGAAAATAAATAAATACTACATCATTCTTTATACAAAACCCAGGTGTTGGTGGTCTAACCATCCAGGGGGGATTAACATATCAACAAAAAGGTTAGGGCTTTGGGGGAAGGGATACCTTACACATTTGGACCAGGACTTTTGAAAAGAGTTGGGGAGATTCTTAGATACTACCATTTATATTTCTTTACTTGTTACTGTCTGTTTAGGATTTCTACTTTCTCATCATTGATATTTGGAAAATTCTATGTCCCTATGAAAATCTATCAATTTCTTCTAGTTCAACAGATTAAGAGCACAAATTTGTTTATAGTAATCTCTTATTTTATGAGTTTCTGAAGGATCCTTTGTAAATTGTCTCCTCTCATGATTTAGGACTCATTTCCTCATGAATCCAGCTAATGGTTTATCTATTTTTATGTTCTTTAGAGGAAACAACTCCTGGTTTTACTGATCTGTAAATTGTTTTTCTTTTCTTTTTTCTTTTTCTTTTTTTTTCTTTTTTGGTTTCTATGATGTGAGTTTCTGCATTTTATTATTGTCCTATATATTTTGTTCAATAACTCTGTCTTATGCAAATTTTGGAGATATGTGTTTAGTTTGCTGATATGTGTTTTTCTGTCTTTATTAAAGTAGACCTGCACATCTCTGAATTTTCTCCATAGAACAGAAGTGTTTTATTTCTTTCTTGATTGACTCTTTGATCCATTTGTTGTTTGTGAGTCTTTTGTTCAGCTTCCAAGTGCTTGAAGCTTTCCACCTCTTATTTCTGAGGTTAATTTCTACTTTCATGGCATTATGGTCTGAAAAAGTACTTTTCTCTATTTCTAAACCAATGTATCCTTGAGAATGTTTCATTTGCATTAGAGAGTAATGTGTATTCTTGTTTCAGTGGATATGAAGAACACTATGTATGTCCAAAATCCTAGTTCTCTGAGCTCCTCATTTAGGGTTCTTAGTTTTTTAGTGATATACAACCTGGTTAATCTGTCTAGATGAGAAAGTGAAACACTATTACAGTGTTTCCATCAATGTGATTCTTTAGGTTTGAGCACCTTTATGAACTATGCTGAGCCTTCACTTAGTGTATAAATATTGATGAGATATTTTGTCTTTTATTGTTCACTTAACTAATATGTAGTATACATCAGTGTTAGTTAATTTACTTATATTAAGAGGTATTTCATGTGATATAAGTAATGATGTCCTATTGTGTTTTATATAGTGTGTTTCCAGTAGGCAATAGATAGATGGATTTCTTTTCTGATCTATTCTGCTACTGTATGTATATTAAAAGTTAGTTCACTGACTTGTGAAATAATTATGATATCAAGGACTATACTGTGCTGGTCCGATAGAAGTGGTTTATCAGAACCTATTAAAGTTAGTATCACAAACGTTGGTATATAACTCCCCACTACTCAATTTGACTGGCTTAAAAAAAAACAAGGACTATGCTGCAATTTCTGTGTATGTGTGTGGAATATAGTTATTTTTGCAAGAGCCCATTTGATTTTTATGGGCAACTTTTTGTAATTCTTACAGCATTAGTTTAGTTGTTGCAAATCTAATTTGTCTGAAAAGATTCTTATCCCTCCCTAAAAAGTAAATAGTTGCTTAAGCAGAGTAGTAGTTTCTAGGCCAGAAAGCTTTTATTTTTATTTAGCACTTTAAACATGTCATTTTACTATTGCTGGCTTGTAAGATATCATAAGGAGAATCAGCTATGATTCTTAAGTTGTTTCCCCTCTCTCTGCTTCTTTAAATATGTCATTATTTTTTGATTTTACCATCTTGTTTTCTATGTGCCTTAGCTTTGTTATTGATGCTGTTTTCATCTATTTTTTTGGTATTCTTTAGACATCTTGAATATGTGCTGTTTATTCTCTTCAAAAATCTGAAAAATTCTTGTATATTATTTTTTCCACTAGCCATTTTTACACTTTTCCTTTGCTTCTTCTGGTATTCTTTTCTTTTGTTTTGTTTTGTTTTTTGTTTTTGGGTCACACCCAGCAGCGCTTAGAGGTTACTCCTGGCTCTGCACTCAGAAATTACCCCTGGCAGACATGGGGGACCATATGGGATGCCAGGATTCAAATCACTGTCCTTCTGCATGCAAGGCAAATGCCCTACCTCCATGCTATCTCTCAGGTCCTAATTCTTCTAGTATTCTTATGATTTGATAATTACCCTTTTTGCTATTATCTATCACAAATATAATATACTCTTCTATCCATTTTATTTTCTTGTCACTTCATTATTGATGATAGATGTAATTTTGTCTTCAATATCACTGTAATGAACCTTGCATGATGATCTTTGTTGTTATGGCATTTAACTCCTCCAATTCCATTTGTATACATAACTTGAATCAGCTCATCTTTGAGTTGGTTAAAATTTTCTTCCAGTAATTACTTTATTTCCATGGATGTTTCATGGCACATTGATTTAAATTCCTAACTGATGAGGCTTGAGGCTTTATTTGAGTGAGATGATTTGCTGGAATTAGTGTCCTTGCCTGAGAGAACCAGTGATTTCTTTTGTTTCCCCATGGTTCTTAAAAATTGGTGGATGTTATGATTAGAGCTCCAAGTATACAGTTATGAGATTTGATCCATTTTGTTATTTTTTGCAAGTTGTTCCTCTTTATAATCTTCAAATCTAACAATTCCTGTGAATATGCAGATGAATATCTAATAACCCACTTGCTAAGAGGGCTATTATGGATTATTTAAGGTAAGATATCAAGGTCAACAATCCGTAAAGTTTTGCTGTTGAAAAAGTAGAATTATCACGTGAAAGCATAAGTATCCAGGAGTTTTTTGGGTGGCAGCTTCCTTGGTCCAGTAGACACAGTGATGTCTTAGCACAGGGATAATAGGGAGATAGGCATTTCCGTCTTTAATGCACCCAGAGACAATGCATTGCACAAGTACATCAAAGAGGCCCAGGGACAATCTAATTTAACTTTTATCTATATAATCAAAACTGGAGTTATCCTTTCCCATTCCAAGCTACGTTTGCCTCCTCACCATGTGTCATAGATAACATGAGCCTGCCTGCATATTAGGATTTTTTCTGGGGGAAACTACATAAACTTTTCAAAGCTAAATTTTTAAAGATTCATAGTATGAAAGAACAAAGCCTAACGAAAAGTGTGTGTCATATTTACAAAAGAGACTAAAAATTTTTACTTATTATATGATCAAAATTCAGAGTTAATAATTATACTGGTAGGACAATGAGAAATTAACATTTAAATACAATTTAAGACAAAAATGGCAATGACTACAAAAGCCATTATTCAAGTGAAAAAAAAAGCTATTAAGAATAGTAAAGAATTACCAACTTTTTACTTTCTAGAATGGCAAAATTTTACTGAGAATGATTGTCATAAAAAGGTAGGAAAATATATATTTATATACACATATGTATATATAGTACAATATTTCTAGGAGCAATGGAGAATTGTGTAAATATTTTAAATGTGCTGTCTCATTACTGATCAATCTATTTAAAATAAATGAAGATAACTAAGAAAACAACAACTTATCAAGAAGTACCATTTTAAATAATAGTAAAACTTCTTTAACAATCTAATACAAGCCAAGGCAATAGGATTGGGTTTTAAGACATGCGCTTGATATTTGGTATAACTAGCTTGACCCCTGATTCCACATATGGTTCCTGAGAACTACCAGAGTCATCCCTGAGCACAACTGAGGATGACCCTTAAATTAAATGGTATCAATGAACAAACAAAATAGTCTATAAGAGCGCTATTTTAATGAGTATGAAATTCTATACCAGGCAATACTCTTTAATAATGTAAATATCTGATTTAATATTTTCACATACTGCTTACAAACATACATTTTCTGGGGATTAGCAGTGAGAATCTACCTATGATTTTCTTCAGTAAGAATATCAGTATAGAAATTAGAACTAGACTAAATTCCTCTCCATGTCAGGAGTTGACTATTCTTTCTCTCCAAATAGCCAGTAAAGTTGCTACTTTCCAACTATGGAAAAAAATAGATATCAGAATAGAAACAAACTTTTTTATTTTATAGGCATAGAAATAGATAGAAATAGCTAATATGATATATCTGGGCATTGATGTCAAAATACATATTAATTGAGATCAAAATGCAAGCATGTTTTATGTATGTTTGCATGTTCTCACATTAAAATTATATTTTGGTAAGTAAGAATGTTCAAATTTGTGATAACTCTGTTAAAATAGCAAATTATTGGCATACCTTATCCTAAGATCAATGAGTTGTTTTCTAGTCAATGATCTTACAATCATATACAACTTAATAATTTTTATATTTAAGATATTTCTCTTCAAATATAACCATGCAAATTAAAAATAAAATTGTAAGTATCAGACATATAAAAAGTGCCAAAAATGTTCAAAGACATAGAAATAGTATCAAAAATGTAAATAAATTTTCCTTCTCAAAGACAGTGACCAAATATCAACAGAGCCTATAGACTATAACCAAACTCAATTTACCTGGGGGCCGCAGGAGGCAAAGTCGGGGTGATCCTTGAGTGCAAAGTCAGTAGTAAGCCTTGAACATTGGGGGATGTGACCCAAACAACTAAAACAAAACAAAACAAAAAAAGAATTCTCTAGGGCAGGGCCACAAAATGTTGTACGGAGGGCCGTTTGAGGCCCGTGGGACACAAGTTTGAGACCCCTGGTCTAAATGATTAGTTCACAAACTCTGTGCTATCAACTTCATTCTAATCAACTGAAGATTATGTTTCTCTTTTAATAATTAAAATATTTTTATGTATGTAGACCATTAATTAAAGCTTATTGATTTTAATTTATCTGTTATCAATGTACATAGAAATATCTGCCAATTAAAAGCTGTTTTTTTAATTTACAGTTTTTGGTATCTGCTCATTATGCCCTCACATGAGACTTGATTTTTTAGTAGATAAGGCATTATAAAAATATACCTTAAGTCATTTGGGCATTTTTCAGTTAACTGTGACAAAAATCAATGTCACATAAATCAATGATGTAGAAAATATTAATGTTAAATTCATAAAAAATACTTTCAGTAGTTTGTGGGCTGGTATACAACATGCTATCTGACTTACAGTTATTTATTGTGATGGTACATATAGGATTATTTCTTGCAGTACTAAATTTTCCCCATTTTTTTTTCTTGACATATAAGCTAAACATGTTTTGCTTGTCCTAATAAATTACTATCTTTTCTTTGTTTCATTTGTACTTTCAGCAAGATGATTCAGTACACCTATTACCATTATTAAATAGAAAAATGTTATTATCATATAAGTGTTATGAAGGTTGGCATATGAAATGAGAGCAAGAGTACAGCATCTTTACCCTCCTGATGAGCTAGTTGCAGAAGTCATGCTATTTTCCAATTATGTAGATTGTGTTCTGTGAAAAGAGATGCTGAAGAGGACCAGCCTCAATAAAGTGACATTAGCTATCAATGTTTAATATACAGCAGAGGCTAATTTTGCAAATTAAAGCCACCAGAGAAATATAAATTCTCAGTAATGAAGACTTTCTTGGGCATCTAGGTCAATTCCCAAAATGGTGGCACTATTAAGGGGAAAATACACAACCTGGTGTGTAGAGCTTACAAAGGTTCACTTTCACCCAAAGGAATTTTTTCTTCTGCCAAATGGGCTCTCTGCAAAATAGACTAAGCAATTAAATAAACTAAAGGCAATGATCTGTGCAAATAAATTAAATAGCTTTATACAGAATGCTATCATTTAACTATCTTAGTATTTGAAGATAAATATAAAAGTGGGGATATAATTACAATTATAAAACCTCATTCCAATCATTCATGAGTTTGTGAAAAGTATAATACTCATCAAAATTAAGATCCCTTCAGAGAGAATTAAATTTTTGTTGCCAAACCATGTGATTTCTCTATGCTAAGTATATTTGCCCACTTTTCTAACACAGTGAGTGCCTCCCCTTCTAATATAGTCATTTTCATCACCCCTCCATTTTTTTTGCAATGTTTTAAAGCAGAAGAGAAGTAGGAAACTAATGTGATAATTACTGGAAAACTTTCACAGGTAAAAGTTCCTAAGTAAAATTAAGAAAAATATGGAAAAGGTCTTTGTGAGAAAAATAAATAAATATAAATAACTTCAATAAAGAAATAATTATTTCTAGTAGTCATGTGAAAAGAGAAAATCTGAACTTAGATGAAGAGTGTATATTAACTTACTTGAAAAACTCATTTAAAAGACAAATATGCTAAGGAAAAAACAAAATGGAAAGGGGAAGCAAAAAAGAATGTCTAGAAATGATAAGGAAGCAAGGGTCATAGATCTGGGTCCTCTCTATGGTGACAAATTGAGGCATGTATATCTAAACTACTAGACCAAACTCAATTGTAAGTATGGGATGAAGACTACAACAATTACACGTAATAATCTATGCCAATAAAGAGGTGAGGTGAAATCTAGTGTCAATTATGGAACAGGAAGATCACAGAGTCTGGGATTGAAAATACAAGCATTGTATGCTCCCAAACTTATAAAAAAAAAAACTTGGTACATTATGGTAATTAAACTGAAAATTTTAAAAATAATAAAAATAAATAAAAGCCAAAGAAAATGGGTAGTGAAAAAGAACATAAGATGTTTGAAATATAAATATATATAAATTTTAATATGATATTACAATACCAGTGATCATATAATATTTCTAATATAAAACATAAATAGAAATTATTAAAATATTTGAGGATAAAAATAAGACACAATTATCTGATGTGGATATGATTATCAACAATTTGGAGAAAAGCATTTTGCATGCCATGATACATGACATAACAGCCACTATAAATGGAAGAAAATTTCTCAAAGTGACATAAGATATCTATAAAATTGCATAGTAAAGCAAAACTCCTCCCACATTGTCACAGTTCAGAAAGTGATTGAAGAAACCTTGCTCATAAGAAAGCTCTTCTTTGCTGTACTGCCATAGTCATAACTGTAATCTGAAGTCTAAAGATTTCACTTGCTTCTCTCATGAGAATTAAAAATGACAGCTGTGTTTTTAGAACTTTACAACCAGACCAATGTATAGTGTCTGGATGTGTGATTTTATTTTTCTGAACCCAGATAACTTTATGATTACATGATAATTTATATTATAAATTTACATAATTTATAATTCATATAATTTATAGTCTAATCTTGAACTAATCTTTACAAAATGTACCTCCTCAATATGAAAACTCATAATGATGACAATTAAAATAAATTTGTCTAATAAAGGAAAATTAAGATAATAAAAATTTATTGACATGAAAATGCCATTTAACTGCCTCTAATTAATTAGAAAAAATACATAAATTTTGTTTTTAATTTACCTACTCAGGTCATGACCCCAAATAACAAAAAACATACACGATTTTATGCTTTAATAGGGTAATTCAACCAAATTTTGGTATAAGTCTCACATTTTTGGTTATCATAATCAAAGAACCTGTTTTTTATTTTTTATTTTTGAAAAATATGGATCACCACAAATTTTCATGTCATTGTTGCGCAGGGACTATGCTAATTTTCTCTGTATTGTTCCAATTTTAGTATATGTGCTGCCAAAGCAGCACCTGAATTTTAAATGATAAATTGACTTGGAGATTTTAGAAGAAACCATATTCTTAAGAAAGTTAAGCAAATCTACTCATTAAATCATTATAATTATTTAGTTTCAAAATAAAAAAAACCTCTACTTAATAAAATGTATAGAAAATATTATGGCTGATTGCTCTATGGCATATAATATTTTTAGTTTAGAAATACTGACATTTGCTTTCATTTAATTATAATAAACTGTCTCAGATGTTTTTGTTCCTGTTAAAATGAAAACAGTAAAATAATATAAAAAATGAATATAAATGTTGAATAGACTCTTCACCAAAAAAAGTATAGCGACGGCCAATAGATTAATTAAAAATATCTCGGATCTCAGATAAGGGGCTAATATCCAAAATATACAGGGCACTGACAGAAATTTACAAGAAAATAAACATCTAATTCCATCAAAATATGAGGAGAAGAAATGAACAGATGCTTTGATAAAAAAGAAATACAAATGGCCAAAAGGCACATGAAAATTGCTCCTGGTCACTAATCATCAGGGAGATGCAAATCAAAACAACAATGAGATACCACCTCACACCACAGAGATTGGTGCACATCACAAAGAATGAGAACAATCAGTGCTGTCAGGAATATGGAGAGAAAGGAACTCTTATCCACTGCTGGTGGGAATGCCTTCTAGTCCAACCTCTATGGAAAGCAATATGGAGATTTCTCCAAAATCTGGAAATTGAGCTCCCATACAACCCAGCTATTCTACTCCTAGGGATATACCCTAAGAACACAAGAATACAATACAAAAACCCCTTCCACACACCTATATTTATTGAAGCACTCTTCACAATAGCCAGGCTCTGGAAACAACCAAGATGGCCTTCAACAGACAAATGGCTAAAGAGACTGTGGTACATATACACAATGGAATATTATGCAGCCATCAGGAGAGATGAAATCATGAAATTTTCTTATACATGGATGTACATGGAATCTACCATGCTGAGTGAAATAAGTCAGAGGGAGAGAGAGATGCAGAATAGTCACACTCATATATCGGTTTTAAGAAAAATAAAAGTCATTTTTGCAACAATCTTCAGAGACAATGAGAGGAGGGCTGGAACTTCCCACTCACTTCATGAAGCTCACCACAAAGAGTGGTGAGTGCAGTTATAGTAATAACTACACAGAGAACTACCATAATCATGTGAATTAATGAGGGAACTGGAAAGCCTGTCTAGAGTACAGGTGGGGGTAATGTGGGATGGAGGGAGATTTGGGACATTGGTGGTGGGAATGTTACACTGGTGAAGGGGGTGTTCTTTACATGACTGAAACCTAATCACAATCATATATGTAATCAAGATGTTTAAATAAAGAAAAAAATGGAAAAAAAAGAATTGGTTAAAAGGTTCCTATGAGTTCTTTAGAAAGAGCTTTTTATTTCAAATGAAAGCATGCTTTCCTTATATTGGGGAATGGTACATTACAAACAATTCAATATAAGATCTGGTCAATGTTGGAACCTGGTGCTTCATTTATTAGTAAGGTTAATATTACCAAGAAATAAGTTCTTTGTGAATTGTCAACAATTGACGAGAAGCAAAAGGAAAATGGATTTAATGGGAGGAAGGAAAGAATACTGATGTACTCATAAAACTTTAGTCTTTTATAAGACCATGGGTGGTAACTTGCCACATCCTAGACAGATAACTGAGTATTAGAAAAATGCTTGGTTTCATTCATTTGGGGTGAAATTTAGGATTCCTTAACTTTTCAGAGGGATAAAAGAAAAGGGATGATAGATAGAAGATGTCTTTGAGGATGATGAATATTTTAAACGTAAACAAAAATGCTTAAAATCTGTAAATTTGAGGGGCTGGAGAAATATCATGGAGGTCAGGCATTTGTTTTGCATGCAAAAGGAGAGTGGTTCGAATCATAGCATCCCATATGCTCCCCCGAGCCTGCTAGGAGTGATTTCTGAACATAGAGCATGGAATAACCCCTGAGTGCTGCCGGGTGTGACCCAAAAACCAAACCAAAAAAAATCTGTAAATTTGAAAAGTAAACAACTGTATCCCTTAAAATGATTATTTCAATGTTATGTATCAATAAAAATGTAAGAAAAATGTTTAAAAAATATCTCGGATCACTGATTATCAGGGTAATATAGTTCTAACAGCATTGAGGTATCACCTCAAACATGTGAGCATGCTGAATGTCCAAAATACTTACAGAAGGACAAATAGAGATAGCAGAGAAGTGGACAAAAGACAACCATTTACTGATAGTGGGAATGAAAAATGTTCATCCTCTACTGAAAACAGTAGGGTGAGTTCTCAAATCTTATAAATGCATCTAATCTAAGTTCTAGACACTCAATCACTAGTTTGTACAAAGAACAAAGAACCATATTTTTAGCTAATATGTGTACACTTACATTCATTGCGTCACTCTTAACAATAGCCAAGACAGCTTAAGTGCCCATGACCACAAATGCCCACAGATACAACTTTAGTGCTTATCAATGAGTGGATAAAGAAATTATTGTATATAGAATAACTATAGTGGAGGTCTACTCACAATGTGAAAAATGATGCTATTTTTAAAATTAAAAAATAAATTTTTTTTTTGCTTTTTGGGCCACACCTGGTGATGTTCAGGGGTTGCTCCTGGCTCTCTGCTCAGAAATTGCTCCTGGCTTGAGAGACCATATGGGGCGCTAGGGATTGAACCAAAGTCCATCCTGAGTCAGCCACGTGCAAAGCAAATACCCTACCACTGTACTATCTATCGTTCTGGCCCCAGAAATGATGCTTTCATAACAATATGGATGTAATTAGAGGGAGCAATGTTAAGTTAAATAATTCAGAAGGAGCAACACACATCCCATGAGACAGATGAGAGATTGAAAATCAAAACATGACAACATTCAAAGTCAAAGAGAATCATCCATCTTCTTGGTTACTCGAACTGTAGATCTGTTGTCCCCAAAGACACAAAGAGCCCAACTAATGGTGGAAAGGGGTGTTAAATATCATGGTGATGAGTGTAATATGGTAACATGCAACTTAACAAGTGGAAACAAACACCTACAAAAGTGAAACATTTAAAATATAAATGAAAAATCATTGTGAAAACAACAAATAAATATAAAACATAAAAGTAGAGATAAAATATTTTCCTTAATGATATGTGATAAATGAATAAACAAAGAAGTATATTCACCAGTGGATCATCATTGTGCTCAAAACGAATGAAGTTATTGTTTCATCTAGAACTACAGCCATAAAACTTGAAACTACAATGCTAAGTAATGTGAAACCAATACCAAAATATCCTCTAAACCCTATCCCATTACTCTCAAAATGTGTAAATATAAGCCTCTGAGTTGGATCTTTAGATACTATGAGTCATTCTCTTTCCATGATACTAACATTGCATCCTAAGTCCTGACTCAGTTTGTGGCAGCTGCATCTTCACAGCATCTACCTGTCCTCCATCATTAGTCTAAAGAGCTCATTCCTCCATTAAATTTTAACACTCTTTAAAAGCCCTTTGTAGTTTAGGGCTATAAAGCCTCTCACCGATCCACAGCTCTGCCTCTGGTTCTAGCTCAGGCAATAGATTATCTGTACTTAAATTTTAGTTCCTTAATTAATTACTGCTGCTTTAGAACAGCTAGTCAATGGAAGAATCAATCACAATTCCTTGACCTTTGTTTATTTCCCCAGGTAAAACTCTAGGGGGAAAGAAATATCTATAGTTATCTCTTTTTCCCTGATGACCAATGAATGTTTTATAGACAATAAAAATCATTGCAGCCAGCTGTTATCTCCAGAAGGCACCCTACTTTTTCACTTAAAAAATAGCAAAGAAAAAAAAGCTAAATACTGCTTCTCTTTCACCATTTTAATTTTGAGCAACATTCCAATCATTAATTCTTTTAATCAGCAAATATTTATTCAGTATCTACAATAAGTTGGGACTGCTCTCAGTCTGCTGAGTACATTAATGAAACGGGAAAATTGAGCTCATTGCCTCAAGGAGCTTTTATCTAGTGGAGAAATAGTTTTCAAGTCTTGTAAATGCTACAGTGAGGAAATAGGATAATGTGGTAGAGATTATCTGTAAGTATCTTCTAGACAGCAGAGACCTCATTGCAAAGATGATAACTGAGTATAAGTCTCAAGATGAAAACTAAATATCTTTGTAGAGATCTGAGAAAAGCTTCAAGCAGAAGGAGCTTCAAGTACTATGTTGCTAAGACAGTTATTATTAGTTATTTAAGGTAATCGTTGAATGAAAAAAAAAAAGAAAAAGAGCTATGGCACTGAACAGTTACCCAGACTAAGATCAGAGAGGGCTGCACAGACCAAAGGAAGGATCATTTTTACCATGTGAAATGGAAAGTGTAGTTTTGTCATTTTATACTTTGAAAGAAAAATAAAATCCTTGATGTTGTGTAGAAAAAAGTGGTCATGTATGTGAAAGAACAGAGAAAAAAATCAGTTAGGAGACTAAGAGGAATGGCAGTGGTAATTTGAGGTAACTATTATACAAAAATCATAATAATCAAGACTAGTATAACAATATTACATAAAACTATACACATATACTATAGTTAGTGTTAAATTTATTTTTTTAAACTTTTTATAATTTTTTAATTGAATCACCAGAATTCACACATTTACAAAACTGTTCATGAAGAAGATTCAGTCATGTAACAAGTGCACATTTCTCTCTCTCTCATTTCTCTCTCTTTCTCATCATTTTTCCCTTGTTCACACTGATTTTCAGTATTGTTACTGAAAGGCTATTATGTATATCACTTATCTTCTTTCAGCACCCAGTTCTTCTCCAGAGTGATCATTTCAATTCATTGTCAAAGTGGTCTCTTCTTTGCCCAACTGCACTCACCAGCTATTTATGATGATTTTCTTACAATGGACTGGACCATTGTCATTCTATTGTCATTGAATATTAAATTCATGCTATAATTTCTTATGAGTGTGATCATCTATGTTAGGCAAACATTTTTTGGGTTTTTTGGGGGGCACACCCAATGACATTCAGGGATTACTCCTGGCTATGTGCTCAGAAATTGCTACTGGCTTGGGGGATCATGTGGGATGCCAGGGATCCAACCGAGGTCTATTCTGGATCAACCTCATGCAAAGCAAACACCCTACTGCTGTGCTATATCATTCTGACCCCTAGACATGGATATTAATCATAGAAATTTTGAGATTGATTTAGGAATAAATTATATTTTGAAAATGAAAAGCTAATAGAACTTACTGACAAACTGGACATAAGATATGAAGAAAGAAGAAGCAAGATCACTGAATACTGATAATAGTAACTGAGATATTGGATGGGGCACAAACTGAGCATTAGCATGGAGTGAAATGTGAACCCACCAGCATTCTTTAATAAAAGTCATCACTTGCAATCTGATTATACTTGAAATTTCGCTTTTAATGGATTATTACCTTCAATGATGTCAAAGAGATTAGGTCCACATGATGTAATGGTTTCCATATACGAAAAGGAAGAGAGAATGTACATTATCTAGAGAGAATTCTGATAAAAGCCCATGTGAGAAACTGGTGAGATAGTAGGCATTTACTATTCAGGAAGACAGATTATATGAGAGCCAATATTGCTCACCCCTATTGGACTTATAGCCTTCAAAACCAGGAAATAAGTTTTTCTTGCTTAAATAACACAATCTATATTATTTTGTTATAGGGGATTAAGCTAACTTAGGCAAATATATAAATTTTTGGAATGAGTAGAACATTGTGACAGATATTTAAATAATTAAAAGATAGTTTTCAGGGGCCGGCGAGGTGGCACTAGAGGTAAGGTGTCTGCCTTGTAAGCTCTAGCCAAGGAAGGACCAAGGTTCGATCCCCCAGTGTCCCATATGGTCCCCCCAAGCCAGGGGCAATTTCTGAGCACTTAGCCAGGAGTAACCCCTGAGTATCAAATGGGTGTGACCCAAAAAAACAAAACAAAACAAAAGATAGTTTTCAAGTTTTCAATAGTGTAGCAAATTAAAATGTATAATATCTAGTATTCAGTTATGTTTTATAGGTGCATAGATTTTTTTATATGTAAGACCTAAATTTTTGGTTAATATTATATTGAATGCATATGAAGATATTAAAATGGATAAAACAATAGTGGAAAATGAAACAAAGAAGAGGAAAAAAGTGAAGAGGAGATAAATTAGAGGGAAAGGAAGAGGAGCAAAAGGGGGTAATGAGAGGAGAAAGTATAAGGAAATTGAGAACCAAATGGAAGGAAAATGGAGGGAAGAGAGAAAAATTCTGAAGGCCAAATCTCTAGTCACTAAGAAATTTAAGAATGCAGAAGATTAACTAAAAAGAGATAATTGTTAAAATGTAACCAGTTGGATAGTAATGAAAGCAACGAAGTGTGGTATCATTGATGTCAAGGAGAAAAATAGTCTTTTAACTATGAGAGAATAATGGGATTCTGCATCGTCACAATGGTGATTTAGACTCCCTGAGCAAACCATCTGCTGCACATTTAAATTTGCTGGTTAAAGGATAAAATGAAATAAATGAACAGAAGAGGACTATATATAAAATATGCAATGGTCAATCTATGTACAACAATGAACTCAAGTCCACAATCTGCTGTAACTTCCTCAGAATTCAATTCATTTTCAGTGATAACTAGACCAAGACTTCATTCTAGCTGAGTCAGACTTGTAGGAAGTCCAACTCTCATCTCTAGGAACAACTCAGGAAGTCAAAGATCAGCTTATGCATCAATCAGCTCCAAGTGAACAGGATTTGATTAATGGATGGCATCTTCCCTAATTCATGTCCCAGCATCCAGGAGATATATAAGTACCTCAACCCAATAACATAGGAAATTCAACTTGTAAAGTCCCCTTTAACTCTCACTTGCAAAAAATTTTCAATCAGAATACACATATAACTTCCCTTTTTGAACTACAAAGTTTTCCTGTATTTTGCCTGTCCAATTCTCTCCCCAAAAGCAAGTGATGGCCACTTCATCTTTATCTTGCTTTTCTTAAATATCTATTTATTCTTACCTTATGATTTTCACTAACTTCCATACAAAACTCTTTTAAAAGCATTGACAGGGAGGTAAAAATGAGTGTAGCCAATGTAAAACAAACACAATTATAGAATTCAATGAAGAAAATCAAACATCAAATAGGCTTTCCACCTAAATGATATTCTCAATATCTGATAACTTGTGCTTTATTTTATGACATCATGAAGTAAAGGTAATATTAGGCAGGATAAGCTCCAATTGGCTTTGAAATTATAACAGGGTTGTGATTCAATAAAGATTGAACGTTTTCACCATTAATACAGAAGTCAACATGATTTTCAGAATAGAGCAAAGAAGAATGCCCGTTTTTAATGTAGAGGACTCCTTGCTGGAAGGTACAACACTAAAAATATTCTGGAAAGACCCATGAAAATTGAGCTAGTTGTTCAAATCTAACTCTAATTCATTTCTGTCTCCCACACTCTGTTTGGAAGCTGAATAATTTTGTGTTACTAAGTCCTGTCATATTTTTTGAGCTATTATATTTTGAACCCTTTTGCAGTCTTCATCTTCATTAGGCATCTTTACTCATAATCTTGTTTTTAATGCACTTATATTCAAAATGTTTTACATGAACAAAGCACATTGTGATTTAATTTCTACAAGTCTAGAATTAATATAAGTAGCTGTGTATCTTAACAGTGATCTCACAGACTTGGGTTCAATACAGATGATAGTATGCTAGAGGCTAAATCAGAGGATATATATCAAATCTTTTCTCCACTGAATGATTTTGCAAACACATTCACAAAGAATGAGTGTTTTGAGGAATACACTTTTAAATTGTACTTTGTGCTTTCTAGAAGTCAGTGAACTAATAGAGATGTTATTTACCATTGAATCATCTCCCACTATTTACTTCAGCTCTTTACTGAATTCTATTTCTTTTATCTTTCTTTCATCTTGTTTTGAACAGCTTCTGTGATTTCTTTTCACTTTCCAATCAAGACACCCATAAAATTCCAATTCTAAGATGCCAATAAGCAGCATTGAACTACAGTATGATATGACAACAGAATTGCACACTCTCCTATCTTTGTTCCATCACTAAAGCCGCCTTTCTGCCTTTCTACACTGCCATTAGAATAGGAACAACCCGCACTTGCTATTTCCACTCCTAAGAATGTTCTTTGTTGGATGACCCCACATCTCTTGCCTTTGTTCCCATGTCATTTCATCTGAGAGGCAGACAAACAACTCATTGAAAATAAGATTTTTCATTCACCTTCTTCTGTTAATATGACACCCCTGATTTTTCTTCCTGAGACTTCTCATGGCACAATGAATATGCATATTTATTTGCTTATCCCCCACCACCACATCTCCCTCTTCCACTGACCCAGAATGCATGTGTGGTAAAACAGGTGTACTGTCTGTTCTGCTGGTGCATTATCTCAGCCATAAGAATGACATCTGGCACTGACAAGGCTTTTATATCATATTTATTGAAAGCCTAAATCAGTTAAGAAACATATCAAATTCTTTCTGTAGGAGTAAGGAGCTGATGTATCTTAGAAAGAACACCATTTATAGCTTATGTGGCCCTGCTAAAGACAAGTATTTGCTGGCAGATACTATATGTTGAGAAACTTATGATCAACATGAACATATACACTGCATATTGATGATTCATTGCTAATACTGAGGAATAAATTTTATGCTGAATAGCAGCTAAATGAATGTTAGTGCCAGTATGACTCTGATTTGATAATTTCTTTTGATGGCTTACAGAGTAGACCTTAAATTAATCATCTCTACTGACCTACTTTACAAATGCCATAGTAAAAACTTGCACATTCAGGATATAATTCCAACTATCTAGTAATAATTTGGGGAAGGATTTCTCTTTGGATGTAAGCATATTCTTGAGTCTCCAGCTGTAAAGGGACATTTCTGCTGAGTCTCTTTAGGAGGTCCATTACCCATCTGTGTGTGCTGGCATAAATTAAAATCTGTGGATGGCAACCAAAGCAAACCAAACCTGACATTTGTGCAGGAGGAGACTAGGGAGTCCTTGTCCCTGGTTTGGCTGCCAAGAGGGATGAATGAACAAAGTCAGAACAAGAAGGCAGGTGCCAAGCTGCTTCTGCAGTTTCTAGAAGATGCTCTATATGAAATATCCAGGAAAGCAAATAAAGTTAAGAAATGTAAATGCAGTTTCCATGTTGAGTGGTGAAATAATTCCATTCATTCTTTCACAGAAGAATCTTTACCAACTGCTGTGAACAGAGTGGGAAACAAGACTAACAAAACCTAAACTCCCACAGATTTTATGTGCTCAAGAAAAGGGAACAATTATTAGGCATATTCAACATGATGACTATGAATGTAAGTGAAAAGGAATAATACTGGCTTTTGAATATAAGGTGAGTAGAGGAGAGAAACTATGTAAAATTACATTGCCAGGAACAGTGAATGCTCAATTGATGAACTTTCAGAGAGTTAGGATTTAAAAATCATGTTGAAAATAATAAGAGATAAACTATATAGTAATTTATCATGACCCAGAAGAGCCCAATTATCACATGGAAATTGAAGGACAGTCATGAAACAACAGAGAGCCAGTATAAAGGGGTTCACTGACAAGGCTATTCATCTCATTCTCAGAGTACTAGAATATGATGGTCATATAAGAAACAAGGAGCCTACTCTAGCTTTCTAAGGAGCTCTTGTAAAAGACAAATCCAGGTGATTTGAACTAGACTGGTGAGAGTAGAGAGATCACTTTCAGAAGATGATGTCTCAGAGCAGGTGTTAAGTAAACTTACAATTAGCCATATATTTAGGTAAGAGCTATAGAGTCAGTGAGAGAGTACAGTTGGTAAGGCATTGGCTTTGCATATGATCAACCTACATTCCATTCCCATCACCACATATGGTTGTCTGAGTACTACTAGTGTTTATCCAATGCAATCAAAATGAAAGAGAAATATATTTAAAACCTAAAAGTTGAAAAATACCTCATATATTTGTAGCCTGAGCAATTTTGTTAGGAACATACAGAGGTTATCTACATCAAAATATCTACTTTATGGCCAAAGAGATAGCATGGAGGTAAGGCGTTTGCCTTACTTTCAGAAGGATGGTGGTTCAAATCCCGGCATCCCATATGGTCCCCCGAGCCTGCCAGGAGCGATTTCTGAGCATAGAGCCAGGAGTAATCCCCGAGCACTGCCGGGTGTGACCCCAAAACAAAAACAAACAATAAAAAAAACAACTACTGTAGACATATTATCCTGTATATTCCAATGAGATACTTGAATGCAGACATCAAGTACACCTCCTTTAGCTTCTCACATCTTTTGCTAAGATAGTAAGGTAAAGGCAATTGGAAGTCATTCTGTATGAATGGTGTTTGGAGATGAAGAATTGGAGATACATTTCTCAAGGGGGGATAAAAAAAGAGATCAAAGAAGCTGGGTGAGGAAAACTGAAGGAAAATTAATATAGAATAGATATGCCAATAAAATCTGGGACACTTCAACATACAGGAGTGTTAAATAATCAACCAATATCATTGACAGGTAGTAATTGGGAGTTCATACTGATTTTGATTCTGTCTCTACTAGAAATTGGGAGTGCTAGTGTGCTAATGAATTGGGGAGAACGAACTAATTACAGAATACAAACCCTGGAGCTGGAGTGATAGCATAGTGGATAGGGCAATTTCATTGCATATGGCCAACCTAGTTTTGATCTCTGGCATCCATATGCTTCCCAAGCCTGCCAGGAGTGATTCTTGAGTGCAGAGCCAGGAAGTAACTTCTGCGCACCACTGGGTGTGACCCAAAGGGAAAAGAAAAAGAGTACAAACCCTAATTAAGAACTACATAATAGGCAGAGATGGTATTCAGTGAGGAAGTAAGAGTGACTTTATCCCTTATAGCTGGATTGAAGTAAAAGGTGTAATGAGATCACTGATATTAATCCACATCTGTAGACTAAAGAAAGCAAGCCACGGGGTTTTTATTCCCGCATTTCTCTCATCTCTGTGAATATCAGAAAGGTCATTAACTGAGGAAATGAGTGAGGATTTAGGGCAGTGCTTCTCAATTATTTCCTGTCATGCCCTCATAGAAATAAAAAAAAAATTTTGTGCCCCCCGTGCGAGTGTAAATAGTACCTTTATTACAAAAAAAACTTTAACCTACAAAACAAAAATATATAAAAATTATTTAAGCTGACTTTTTAATCAGAGATGATGCCTGGATTAATGGCTACAGTGAGCACGTTTAACAACGCATAGCTTTTCGAAGTGGGGTTTGAAGCAGAAGACAGAAACACTCAGCTCCAGAGATAGTCAGAGACATAAACACGGGCTTAGTTTGTTATGACAGTGTTTGCCGAGGTCAAACGTACCCCACTTTACGGAGCCTCGTGAACCCCTCGGGGGCACGCCCCACTACTTGAGAAGTACTGATTTAGGGGAACAAAAATTATCGGAGGGTAGAGATAGTATACATGGGAAGAGGAAAGCAAAAGCATGATTAGGAAATTATCATTTTGGAAAGATACCAAGAAGTAGAGTATGGTCATTAGGCAACAGGAAAGGTACAGATGCTATGTTCTGTCAAAAGGAAAAGCCTAGTCTCCAGGGGAAGCAGAGTGATACTATTAATGATGCCAACGTACTTGGACTTTGACATTCAATAGAGGAAGTTCAGTGAGTTGGTTCATTCATCACTAAAACTCAAGAGCTTTTAGAACAGACCTGAGTAGGCCTGTTGTTGACCAGAAATTCCTCCATAATAAGATTTCTTTTCCAGTTTCTACCCACTATAATTAAAATATTAAGTAAAACCATAAAAACTCAGCCTGAAAAGCAAAGGAATAACAACTGTGCTGCTTTAGGAAATGAAAGTATGAAATACTGTATGAAAGTAGGGCAAGTAATGGAATATTTCAAATGTAAACACATCTATCCTGTTACATTATTTTAAAATGAATATTCGGGGCCGGGTAGGTGGCGCTGGAGGTAAGGTGTCTGCCTTGCAAGCGCTAGCCAAGGAAGGACCGCGGTTCGATCCCCCGGCATCCCATATGGTCCCCCCAAGCCAGGGGCGATTTCTGAGCACATAGCCAGGAGTAACCCCTGAGCGTCAAACGTGTGTGGCCCAAAAACCAAAAATAAAATAAAATAAAATAAAATGAATATTCATAAAATATTCTAAGTATTTTTTTTTATAAACCAAGGCAATATTTTCATGATTCGCCAATTTTTTTTTAATTATCTCCCTGAATTTGAGAAAGAACTTGAATCTACTGGGATTTGCATAAGTTACTGCAGCTGTTGCATACCACCAGTGTCTAACATTTGAAAGTGGCTTAATTAACATAAATTGCAACACTGGTGTCAATGGTTTCAGTAAAATTTACAATGTTTAATCCCTCAAACACTTTACTACCTAATCCAGATTCATTTTTTTAATGGGCATTTAAGAAACAAGAAACAATAATATTATTGTGTTGGTAAAAAAATTGTTTATAAGTACAAATATCTAACATATTATCAGTCATAGCATACATGTTCTATAAATATTTTTATAAAATTTGATCAGTTAAAAAAGTTGAGGAGGAGGCAAAGTGATAGTACAGCTGGTAGGGTTTTTGCCTTGCACATGGAATCAATTCCATGATACCAGATTGTCTTCAGAGCACAGCCAGAAATAATTCCTGAGTATAGAGCCAGAAGCAATCACTGAGCATTGTCAGTAATGGCTTAAGACCCCAAATAAAACTTTTCTTTGGATTGGTATCACTACCATCATTACTATTCACCTTTAGTCAAATCCACGAAACTTTTAAATAATCAAAGTAAGTACAAAATAGTTTTGAAAATGAATGAATTTTAATGTTTGTTACTATAAAATGAAACACATGCATGCATGTATTCCTACACATACATAATGCATATCAATACATACACAGAATATTTCAGTCAAAATATATAATAAGATAAGATGCTTGCCAGACATCTTAACTAACCTGGGTTAATCTCAGACATCACATATGTTCCCCCAAATATTGCCAGGGATGTAATCTTTGAGTTTCGACTCAGGAACAATTCCTGAATAGCATAAGCTGTAGCTCAAATACAAACAAAAAATCAAGTTCATTGGAACAAAAATTAAAGAGTGACAGATAATACAACTACATATTTTAAAGTTTTATCTTTCCTTAAAGTTTGGAGTAAAAGTACTGACTTGAAATCTCTTGACAGTAATATTGTTATTATTGCTACACTAAATTGACATTAATGTTAAAAGAAGATTTGAAGCTATTCTTTATGAAAAAACAAATTAAAATATGCTACTTTCAGAATTAAAAAATTCCCACAAAAGACAAAAAATTTAAATAAATACAAATTTTACTATTATGAACTTTCTAGATAATAGTATATCATTCAATAAGTCACCCAAAGCTTTAGGGAGGGTTTTATTTATTATTCAATTCAGTAAGATTTGTTGCTGCCATCATGTCACAAAACTTTATCTTGTGAATCAAATATATTTTTGAGGGAAATGGTATTTTGGGAAGCAAAACTCAAAAGAAGTTCTTTTCCTTTTTATATTGATCCTAAGGGTTTTGGGAGAGAGTAGATTCAAGGATCAAAAACATAATTTGTCTCAAAGAAACCAAAAATTGTTAGTATAAGAAAAATACAGTCTCAGAGATCTAATAGAAAATTGTCAGCAAAAAGTAGTTCATATAAATAGTATGTATATTTAAGTTTAATTAAAATATATATTCAATTTTAAGTCATTTTGTTGAGTCACAGAAAATTATAAAGTTATGACTGACTTTAAGGTACACAGTATTTCAACACCAATCACTTTAATAAGTGTCTACTTTTCTCAATCAATTTTCCTACTCTTCCTCTTACCCCCAATCCCGCCTCACTATTCAGATACCTTATTTTTTTGCATTTAGGCTTTGTTGATTACCATACTATTATTGATAGGGTATTATTAATATTGATTTAGTAATATTTATTTTAATTGGAAATTTTAAGTGTCTTTTAGGTCATTATAGTGCAGTGGGCATATAAATATCAATATAACAGAGTTTACAACAAGTCGCAGAATCAAATTTATTATGTTAACTAATGATACTCAAATTATGTTTTTTGATGAAGTAAGAATCTATTGATTATAAGACATAAAAATAAAAATAAACTGAAAACAATTTTATATAATAAAGGTGTCTATCTTGAAAAAGATATTTTCCTAGGATAGAATAAGTTAAGTAGAAGGGTATGTAATTTCTGTGTTTTTATGTGTTGTAAAATTAATCACTCTGGTAATAAATAAGAATAGATTCTTATCAACAACATCCCAAAGATGGAGTTAGGAATGAAATCCAAATCATGTAAATTGTTCAATGACAACTCCAAGTCAAAACTGTAATTTACCATTTTAATTTACTAGAATATAACTTGTTTTTACCAGTCTTTCATTTATCTCTGTATACCTTACCCATTCTATATCAGGAAATCGCTTTTGGAAGTCAAAAATATATTCAATATCAGCAATAATGTTATATCCATTGATAATTAAAATATAATAACAAGGAGGTTAATTGACAACTATTATAGTCTTTCTCATTGCCTATGATCAAGAATATACTTTAAAAACAAATCACTTTTAGTCACATTCTAAAGTATTTGACCTCCAGTTGTCCTAATTGCTTATTAATGATAATAGCTCAGGTCAAAGTTGGTTCAGATATGAAAAGCATAATGATCCTAATGTTGATATTGTAATTTTTAAGCAAGTAAGAAATATGATTTGGTAGGGCAATGCTATTAGCACAAGAAGTTCTTGAATGCTTTGACTTGACTATAATGTCTACAAAATTGAATATGGCTAATATCTTAATTGAGAGTTAACACTTAGCATGTTTTTTTAATGAGTTCACAGAATAGGTTCGAGTCAAGAGTATGTGCTTCAAAGAAAAAGTGAGGCCATTTGGATTTTATGAATCCAGAAATTCATTTTCAATGGAGAATATGAGATGATACTCTAGTAAATGGATTTGGACAGTAGGCTTCTCATTATAATGTGAATATGCAATTATAAAATATAGACAGTGTATAAATTAAGAATGAGTACTGATGTTTGGATATTGGTGATATTACATAAAGAATGAAGCCGATTTTTTAAAAGAAACACTTCATTGTACGTGATATCAGTCAATAATTTTAAAAATAATGTAACAACCTAAAGAAATAACAAATAAGGAAAATAAAATATTTTAGAGAAAACAGATTAAACGTAGGCTGATAAGCCAGGAAAACTTAGAGGTGCCATCAAAATTGTAGAAACTTTTGGGAAGAACATATTCAATTTGGAACAAGAAACTCCCTTTAAGTAAATTTGGGACAATAAATAATTGTTTACAGAATACAGAGCAGAAGAATACCTTCTTACTTAGCTAGAATGGGTTTTGCAACTTATTTTCTTCAGTTGTGGTAGAAATATAGCAAACCTTGTAAAAGAAAATATGTAATTATAAGGAAAAGTTTGAGTTAGAGAGAAACTAGAATTTATTTTAAATGTGAAGACCTTAAAGTTAGAAAAATAATTGATCCTCCATAACTGAGCTCTCTGTGCTGCCAGTCATTTCCTGAGGCCGATACTCTATTGACACAATGAACCAGAAGATTATATTGAGACACCACTTGCCCTTGGAATAGGAGAAAGTTAATTTAAGAAAGCAAAGAGAAAACCAGGTTTGTTCTCTCAACCACAAATATTCAGCTACCTTGTCCTTCCCCTGCAGAGCTCCCCAGGGTGGTAGGTGCTAAGATGCATAAAAGGGCTTCTCAGTTGTGAAACAAGATGATATTTCGGCTGCTGGGGAACTTTTTAAACTGATTCTGGTGCCAACAACTGTTAGGCAGGAGCCTTGTATTACACAGTTCCTTGTAATCGAAAGCACTTTTCGAGGCACCCTGCCAGAATCCTTATAGACAGGGGGAAAATAACTTTTATTCAACGTATTAGATTTCACATTGCTTCTCCCTGGTAGCAAAGAATGTAATAAGCAGATAGAGTGATGAATTATGATCCCAAGCAGGGAGGAGTTATTCATGGTCTTGGTGATAGTGAAATTGGCAGGAGAGACAGAAGCCCAGGTCAGGCTTATATTTTTCCCACTCTCTGGACACATCTGTGCACGCAGCTTTGTGAAGCACAGGGCAAAGGCCAAGTGATTTAAGCCCCATAAAAATCATGGTAGTCTCCTAGAACTGCATTTCTAAAATACGTGGCATGCTTTGTGAGCTAGATTTTGGAATGCAAACTTGGGAAATTGCCACAATAGGTTATCTATTGCTTAGAAAATTTATCAATTGCCTTTAATTTATGGTCCCCCCTTCTTTATGAAAAGTCTTTTTTGCCAGAACTATGAGCAAAAGAGAAATAAATATGAGAAAGTTTAAGAAAGTGAAGGGCTGTGAGCTTAAAGGTAAAAAAAACAATAGTGATATACAAATATCCAGATGTTTATTTGTTATTCTGTAACAAAAGATTCTAGGTTGGTGAGTCAATATTTGGAAAAGTGGAAGACTGAAAAACTTTATAAAGCCTGATACAGGGGGCCAGAGCAATAGCACAGCGGTAGGGCATTTGCCTTGCACACAGTAGATCAAGGACAGTCCTGGTTTGATCCCTGACATCCGATATGGTCCTCCTAGCCAGGAGTGATTTCTGAGCACATAGTCAAGACTAACTCCTGAGCATCACCGGGTGTGGTCCAAAACCCAATAGATAAATAAATAAATAAAACCTGACACAGTTTCATGTTTGGGTCACTTTAATAAACTGAATTTCTCAATATCTCCACTGAGTGCAGAGCCAGGAGAAACCCCTGAGCACTGGTGGGTGTTAGCCAAAAACCAAAAAATAAGGTATTTTTTAAATATTGTAAACGTAGATGATGCAAATGATATTAAATAACAGATATAACAGATGGGAAAAAAACTTATAGCACAAGCATACATAACTTATATATATATATTTATATATATATATATATATATAGCTATCATACTTATTTACAGTTAAGGCTGTTAAAGATGCCTGTGGCAGCAAGAAGTTTGTAAAATCACACATTCAGTGTTCCAAAATAAAGTTAAGCACAGTCAAAATAAAATGAAAATCAACACTATCAAATATTTCATAATAAATACAAAAAATCATTCTTGAATTTTTTTTAGACTTTTCAAATATTTTTCCCAAATTTACCAGGCAACAGGTCACATTGCTGGTTCCCAGGCATCCTGAACACACAAGATCCTCAGCCAAGATGGACCAGATGAGTCATTCTAGAGCCCAGGAGAAGACCAGAGAAGTTATCTGCTAAACCACATCTTGCCAAAATAGAGAGAGCCAGTGAAGACCATAGGGAAGGATTACATCTCAGATCATTACGTGCATGCAAATGGGTTGAAGGGACTGACAGGAACATAGGTTGACAAAGCTAATCAAGAGGCAAAATTCCTAGCTGCAGAGAATGGTGAGACTAAGTCAGAGGAGTGTAACCTCTGTTGCAGCAGGCAGGAACACAGCTAATTTGATTGATGTCATATTTCATATCTTATCCAAGCTCACTCTGTCTAGCACAATCCAGAGAAGTATTTTGTTAAAGACATGTGTTTTAGCAGTTCTATAAACATTTTTAAGAATGACGGAATACAAACATATTTCATTTCTTTTTCATCTGTAGATGTGTTATAAAAAAGAAGCGAAATAAATTGTTAGCAGTTATTTTTAGTACATTCAGAAAATAATGAGAAATTTAAAGTTGGCATCACAGTCATGCATTTTATATGACTTACATATTTAAAATGACTTTGGCTAGTGTGCTGGAGTAGAATTATTGCCTAAATAAAATTACTCCTTATTCTGAGCTTGATCAGAATTTCCCAAGCTCAATATTACACAAGTGGTGCTGATAGTCCAATTTTGCAAGTGATTTTATAACTATCTGCAAAAGATTAAGTATTTAAATATGGAGTGTATGTGTTGCTGAATCATAAATTAGTAGGAATTATGATGTCACAACTTATCAACATGTGAAGATATTACATTGGTACTTGATGTCCAGTTAAGAAACAAGTTGTGTGTCCATTTTAAGTTGGAAAGTCAATGGATTAAAAAAAATAAAATCAGCATGAACATTAAGAACTGGGTACACATTGAAACACCTGTGTGATGATACACAAAATAATCAATGAAGTGTCACAAGAAAAGGTTATTCTCCTGCTTAGTGAAGGACATTGAACTGGAACATAACATAAATTGCACTGTATAAGTAAAAAGTTCATACTGAAAGCAACATTGAACACCTGGAATCACAAAATATAACACACACACACACACACACACACACACACAGTCTTTCAGGGTCAGTATGTCTTGACCCCAGTGAGTAAAACACTACTCTTAAAGTAAAATGTTCAAAATATTATCCACTTATATTAAAAGAAATGGAAGAGAAATGTATATAGAACCTTTTCATAATATTAAGACTTACCAGTCACTGAAAAATATAACTGATTCCAAAGTTTTCTGGGTTTTAGTTCATCACTGTCTTCAAAATATTTGTAAACATATCTATTTACCTCCTAGAAGCAAGAACATTCATTGTTTTCTTTCCTCACATTTGTAGAAAAATGTTCTAAAGAAGGTTCTGCATAGTAATTTACATTTTGTGTCTTCCTCCCCCAGCCCCAGAGTCCAGAGTCCAAGTGATGTGATATAAAATTTTTAGTTACCTACTTGAAGAAGTTTGTCAAAATTAACCAGAAGACCTTGAAACCTTTGCAAAGTAAGTATTTCTCTTGTCACTATCAGTCATACAAAGTCTGTACTTACAGAACAAATAAAATAAATGGCATTTTTTGAGTGGGAATACTAATTACCTCAATTTTCTAATGCCTGTCAGAATGGGAAGGGTGCTATAGGAGAAATATATGTGGAAAAATACTCAATAATTGAATTAAATCTGCCTATTTGCTTCTATCCAAACTACAAAAGGATACATATATTCTGCCAGGAGCAATTTCTGAGCATGGAGCCAGGAGTTTCCCCTGATCACTGCCGGATGTGACCCAAAAACCACAAAAAAAAAAAAAAAAAAGGCAAAACAGGTAAAAAGTATGCAGTGTTTATTTTTATTTATCATTTTTGTTTGTTTTTTGTGTCACACCTGACAGCGCTTAGGGGTTACTTCTGTCTCTATGGTCAGAAATCGCTCCCTGCAGGCTCTGGGATGCAGGATTCAAACACCTTCCTTCTGCATGCAAGGCAAACCCCCTACCTCCATGCTATCTTTCCAGCCATGCAGTGTTTATTTATCTATTCAAAACATGGTGTTTTTTTAGAAAAATATAATGTTCAATTCTTGATTAGGTACAGATAACCTTGAATTTTACTGTGAAGAAGGTATCATCATAGATTGAAGATATTAGAAAAACTCGTCCAATGGCTGTCTGTACTCATGGTTCGTCTTACCTAAGCATGAGGAATCACTCATAGTGGATCTCAGTTGACTATAAGAGATCCTTGAGATCAAACGTGGGTCAGCCATTTTCAATTAAATTGCTTTAATTAATGTGCAATTTCTCTGATATTATAATACAACTTTTAGAGTTAAATGAAGGAACAGACAAATCCAGAGGACTATAATTTTAACATATTGTATTTACAAATGCCTCTTTTAATAATATTTAAAATGCAAACATGTTGAAATAAATATATATAAGCACAGATATTTTAACATTTTAAGGTATATATGTATTTGTAAAATGTTTAGTTTTCTTTTATAAAGCTTGTCTAAGATTTGGTAATTCAGAATGATTTTTCTTGAGGTAAAGCAAAACATTTTTTCTTTCCTGATGTCTTCCCTGGATTTTAAAGAAGTACTTATTTGAAACCAAGTTTTTAGATCTATAGGGGAAAAAAACACAAACTCCTAGACAACCAAATCTTGCTGAAGCAAAATGGATTCAAATTGAATAGTTTATGGTTTTGCTTCTTGTTTTATTTTTATAGTTCTGTCCTCACTTTGCTTTTATTACCCCCAGTAACATATCAAAGAAAAAGAAGATGGACTTAGGACAATGACCATTACTTTCTGTCTCTTCACTTTTATGTTTATCCCTGTCAACATATTTTTTGGCTTATTTCAGTATTTAGTCCAATACACATCTACCACACTTTGAACTATGGAAATCATTACAATTGTACGAGCCATTTAATCTTTTACAGGTAACACAGCAGCGACATTAAAAGATAAGCAGTAGGTGAAACTGCACAAATTCTGCTGTCCAAGAGTCTATTTTTTTTATCACAATAAACTCCTGCTTGAGTGCTTGCAACCCTGATGGCCATGAATGGGGCAAGCCTGCTGCCTGGTCACTTGGGCCAACAAGGAAACAGTTCTCTGATCAACAACCTTGGTGAGACTTGCTAGCCTTTCAGTTCAGAAGAAAAGATCTGCAAAGCAGCAATCTTGGAAGAAAGACATTGTTGAATTTTTATTTTTTCAAGAATGGGATTCTCAGAGAGAACAAGTATAAAGGGAAGAAAATAAAGGTGGGAAGGGAAAAAAAGGAAGTAAAGGAAAGGAAAGACAAGACAAGAGAAAAAATAAAGCTTGCAAGAAAAATGTTAAAGTTGAGCATTGGTGAATCAACATGTAAAGTAATTATTTTTTATTTCCCTTATAGTATTTTATGTGGATAACTTTTCCTATTTGATTTTAGCTACATAATAAAGATTAAAATACTATTTAAATTACTTCAACTTCAATTGAGATTACCTATGTTAGTCCAACATCTCACTAGAATTGTTCTTATATTTATTGTGATATACTAGAATTATTCCTTTGCTGCATGTAAAAGCATACAATATAAATGTCATGTTTTTATGATAAATTTCTAGATGCTGAATGAGAGAGAATGAAGGAAAGATAAGATTATCAAAGTCAACACTTATTTTAAGTATTCATGAATACTTCTCTCTTTTCTTCATTTGGGACCCATACCTCTGTATTTGAGAATTTTTATATACATGTACACGTCAGAAATGTTTTAGGATCTATGATAATGTACACAAGAGCAGGAGCCTCATATGTTGTTCCAGTCATAGAGTGTTTGGAGGGTTACCAGGTCTATATAAGATGAAACTGGAATCCCATGAAGTGCCAGTTTGAGGCCAGGGCCTTATAAATGCAAGACACATGCTCACCTCTGAGATCCATACACCTTCCTCCTGTGCTTTATTTTTGAAATTCATTCTTTGTGATAATTCTGATTTGTCCAATGGAGACATACTATTTATTACACATAAATAAAGAGCTTCAAAGACAGTATTCTGTGAATCTAGAGTGTTTTCTTACCAATTATAGAATTCCTCCTGTTTAAATAATTATGATACAAATAAAAAATATATATTATGGGGTAAATGTTCAGTTACATTAAAGCCTTGTTTTTCTTTCAATGTTTCTGTGATTTTAAATAATCCCATTGGTAAAAACTTAATTCTAGCAGGTATAAGATAATCATGCAAAATCTACAAGCAGGAGAGGAAGCAAGGTTCAAGAAAATGACTTTTTCTATTTTCATTTTAGTGTTTTTCTTTCTGAATCACTAGAACATGTTTTATCTGTATGCAGAGTATTTTTTGAGGAGATTGCTGTGAATGGAGATTGCTGAATCTGGCTATCATCTGTATTAGTGTGTGAAAACAGAACAGATGTGGCTTCAAGTAGGTCTTCATTCCATTTCTGACATAAATGGAATTTGGAATTTTCCAAGATTAATGTTTCGTATTGAGATTTTAATTCTCGGTACAGATGATTTTAGACTGCTCATGAAAATTTTGATTTTATATTGCTATTTCATTTATTAAAATAATCTGTACAATCTATTTTGAGTTATTTATATTTTTATTTTTAAATGTATTACATTTCAGGTAGTTGAAAAATTATTAAAATGTAATATAATATAAATATAAATATAGTATAAATATAAAATGTAATGAATCAACATGTAATATTACTACACTCACCATCCAATTATTATTATTTTTTGGTTTATTGGGCCACACCCCATGATGCTCAGGGATTAGTCCTGGTTCTGTTTTCAGAAAATGCCCCTGGTTTGGGGGACCTTATGGGATGCTGAGAATGGAACCTGCATCAGTCCTGGTGCAGCCACATGCAAGGCAAAAGCCCTACCATTGTGCTTTCACTCAGGCCCCTACAATTCCCATCCTTGACAACACCAATAAAGTGCCTTCCATGACTATCTCTTTATGTTTTCAAATATGGTATTTCTCCAACATTTCCACCTCCCTCTGTTTGGTAATTATTGTTTATTTATATGTCACTGCATTCAGTATTATTTTTGATTTAGTGGATTTTCCTTCATTGCAATTACTGGTGCTCATTGTCCTGTTTCTAACTGTTATCCAGAAATAATATATATATTAAACCTACAGTACCCAATATTTCAAGGCAGTCTTCCTTCCAAGTACTAACCAGGCCCGATCCTGCTTAGCTTCTGAGATCAGATGAGATCAGGCATGTTCAGGGTGGTATGGCCGTAGACCAGAAATAATATTTTAAATGAAGTAATGATATTAAAAGAGAAGAGTTAGAAGAGTCTAGACTTTACAAAGAGAAAATGTGGCATAAAACAGTGAATAAGTGTATATCTGTGAAGGAAACCTATCAAAATCAAGAAAGTTATTTGAAAAAGTTATTGAGTAAAAACAAATTTTGAATATTAAAATTTTAACCTTCAAATACTATTAAAAATATGGAGGCAAGGGCTGGCGTGGTAGCACAGCGATAAGGCATTTGCCTTGCACACAACTGACCCAGGACATATGCGGGTTTGATTCATGGCATCCCATACTGTCCCCCAAGCCAGGAGTGATTTCTGAGTGCAGAGCCACGAGTAACCCATAAACACCTCTGGGTGTGCCCTCACCCACCCCAATAAAGAAGGCAGCCAGTAGGGTAAGCAGGCTCTTACCTTGCCTAATCTGGGTAAATGTGATTAAGAATAGCTGAAAGTCAAAATGTAGACCTTGAAGACTAAGTATTTCAGAGTATTCCAGAATTGATTAAACAAACACCCTCTCTAGCCCAACCTCTTACTGATGCTTTATGTGGGATATCATCTAAACTAACTCATATGCTCTGAAAACTGACCAAAACAAGGAGTGTGAATTAGTAATTACATAATGTCACCAAACCACATTTACATAAGAGCCTATCTATATCCCTTTATCATAGACTACTTGAACCTTTTAATTCTCTGACTCCTTTGATAACCTTAGTTCATGTTCTGTTTGAGAATTTGCTTTCAGAACATTTATATCACATTTTCTATTAAATTAAACGTGAGAAAATGTGATTGTTATAGTGTTCAATTTTCTAATATTGCTATACAAGTTATTGCTTACCACCCCCTCCAAAGAGCTCATGACTATCTCTCACTAACCTTATTTCTATTTGCATTTAAATGACAGCAAGATTATATTTTCTACTATTGAGAAGAAATCTGGTTTTGTGAGCTTAAAGAAGAGAAATGGAATTTCATTATCCATAAATGTTCTACTGATATATAAGCACTATTCCATTACTATATGAATTGGCACATATCATTAAATTTTTACTTAACAATTTAATTAAGAATATTTAAGAAAAACAAAGAAAAACATAAAGGTATCAACAACAGTTATTTTTCAAAAGATAAATAATGATAATCTATTAACTCATAGGACTGAAGTTTGAAGAAGATAATGTTTGAAGAAGAGCATACCTGGGGGCCACAGGAGGCAAAGTCGGGGTGATCCTTGAGTGAAAAGTCACTAGTAAGCCTTGAACATTGGGGGGTGTGACCCAAACAACTAAAACAAAACAAAACAAAAAAAGATTCCTCTACGGCAGGGCCACAAAATGTTGTACGGAGGGCCATTTGCAGCCCTCGGGCCTCGAGTTTGAGGCCCCTGGCATAAACCCTCTCTAGCTCTGCCTTTTTCCTTCTTATCTTCTCTATTCAGCAAAGTATATGCAGTGAAAGAAACCAACAAAGAGAACAAAGTTGACTTAATTTAACTTCTTATGAAGTCTTTGTTAAACAGTAAATCTTATTTTTATAAAGCCCCTGTATAGAGAAAATCAAATCGATTATACAAAGAAACACAACATTTATGATTATACAGAAATAGAGAAATGACCTAAAAGTCCTCCAGGATTTGCATAAATGTAAAAAGGATACAATTTTGCAAATAATCCTTGTAAAGATCACTATTCCCCCCCTCCTTTTTTTTTTTTTTGTCACAAGAAACACTCCCATCTATTTAAGACACAAATTATGCAACTGTTAGAGCTGGTACATTATCAGTAGAAACAACTCTATCAGACTTCCTATTATAAACTATAATTCCAGGCTTTATAGCTTGGCTCTTTCAAACTAAAATATGTTGGGCAGAGACTAAGCATACAAATTGCCAGCCAAAATACATTAAATCTAGTTGAGCTGTCCTTTTTCAGTGAATGCAAATTGGAGTGTTCTGTTCTACATGCAGTTAGTATTTGGCATGGGCTATAAGAGGTCCTTGTGGTATTGGGAGCCCAATCCCTTAAAAAATAAATTCTAAGAGCTAAGTTTTTAGAAACATGTAGAATATTAATATAAATATGCAAAATGTTTGTATGTAAGGATTTCTATTCATTAAAAGTATTTAATGCCACATCACATAATGCGTAAGATTCATTGAACTCAATCACTTGAAAAAATATTGATGGATTATATAGTTGATAATTAAAGAGTTTGAAAAAATATTGGCTCAGTATAATCCATGATCATAGCCTTCTATGGTGATGAAGGAAAATGTCTTAGATTAGCAAACACCATTTGAAACTGAATGATTTGCTTATAAACTGGGGTTTAGGGATGCTAGTATGAAATAAAGACTTTATCCTGAAAAAAAAAAGATCAGGATGCATCAGCAAAAAATTTGGTTTTTCTTTTAGCTATAAAGACTTTTCAAAAGTTCAAATCTTCCCTATTTAGCTGCTTCTTACAGTCACATCAAAAGATTAGGATATTTGGATGGTAGAATATAATTAGAAAATCCCAAGTATATCCAGTATTATGACCTGCTGATCATTGCATCTCTCCAATATTACATAAAAACTTTTCAATCCTTCATTCATTAAAAATGATCTTTATTTTTGTTTTGAATTTCAAACACTTTAGACATAATTTTTTTTAAAAATTTCTGCCATGCCGGAGATATTGTATGGTAGTAGAATACTTGCTTTGTACTTGGTCAACCCAGGATTTAATCCCCATCATTTCATATAGTTCCCCTAGACTTTTAAAGAGGTATTCCTGAGCACAGAGCCAGGAGTAATCTCTGAGCACCTATGCATGTGTCCTCCTGTTTCCCCAAAAGTTTCTAACTTAAGAAGCTCATTAAAAAGCTTACCAATTCTGTTGTGTTATATATAATCAGATTCTTAGAGAATCTTTTTAGAAAATATAAATTGGTAAACTCATATTGGAACTATTTTACTTATTATTTTGCTCATTAAGAACTTACTCAGCATATGTGCAATGCGAAATTAATATAATTTCACCATTTGTACATAATCCAGACATTTCAATAACTGTAAAAAATTAACCATGGATTATTTTTTCTTTGACCTTTTTTGATGAATGTAATATTGTTCAAATGTTTCAATACCTTAACTCTTGTCCATTCTTTAAATTTTGTTTTAAAACTTGATGATAAATCTGCTTCTCCACAAGTTAATAATGACATAGACTGATAAAAATCAATAAGCATGAAATGTAATGACCTCTACCAATTTGCTCTTATTAGATCTGTAGAAAGTTTTGATATCATTTACCCTGCAAGTCAGCATCCAATTTTTATTTTATTTTTCCAATCACTACCTTGTTTGTGTGTGTGTGTTTTTCCTTTTTCCTCAGGTATAAAAGAAAGAGAAAACTGAGGTAAAATTCAACTAATACATCATTTTGACACATCTGTTGTTTGGTCAGTGGTGTGCAGTCTGCTATTTCTGATATAATAAATGTTTATGGGACTTTTGGTTTAATGAATGCCTTAGGCTACGGGACTTGTCTGTGTACTTCCATGGCATATATCTTTAGTGAGAAAGAGATGGTGTTGTCTGTTTAAACTAACAGAAAGCAAAGGTGAATGGAAAAATTAGATTCAAGAGCAGCTTGTTTCATGTAACTTTCCCTGAGAATCAATATAGATCTGTAAGGAGTAAGGCAAGAGTGGCTGGTGTTGGGTGGGTCAATTAAAGTCAAGATTGTAAGCAGGAGGAAGGGAAGGAAATAGTTTTCCCTTGGAGTTAGTTGGACCCTTTGCTCTATAGCCAATTAATTGCTCCTTGATTTTTTTAAATAACTAAATAAAAACTTCATCCATGCAAATCTAAGCTGGCATATAGACCACTGCTGCACACAAGGTCCATGTTTAAAGAAAATTGAAAGATTTATAGTCTGATGTGGACAAAATCAATATATAAGCAATATTGTGGGAATTGAGGTAAGATATTAAACTGTTATCATGCAATTGTTTTTTTTATATTATGTTAAAGAATGAATTACAACTTTTACAAGAATTTCAACAGCATAAAACTGTAAAAAATAGGTTAGGTAAATTGTTTCTTGATGGCTCTTGTCAACTTTTTGAAAAAGTTGGGGAAAATGTGATCAACTGAAGATGATTTTATACAAAATTTTGTGCTCCAAAAAAGTGTTCCTCCTGGATCTATATTATTTCTGCATGCTAGAAGTCTCAGTGATGCTAAACCACCCTGTCCTCTGTCCTTCAAACCACCACTCCACTCCCATTGATGTCGAAGCTAAATGCTACAGTAAGTCATTAATCAGCAAATATGTCTATTACAAAATGCCTATTTTGACATATACTGAAGCACAAAGGGAGTGGGAAACACTTAATACTGCATTTTTAATAATACAATTATATACATAAAATTTGTGCAAGCATATGTTTGCCACCTTGTAATGACGTTAAGCAGCCAGAACCTAAAATAGAAATTTGAAAAATTATAAATCTACAAAGAGAAATTTCAACAAATGTGATCTTGGGAAGATTTTATGTTGGCTTTAAAATATACTCTAAAACACATTAAGTAATTTTTTATTGTTTCCAGATAAAGTACTGATGATCTGTGTATTAACTATTGCTTGAGAATAAAACTCAAATCTATGTGTTCTACTTTAAAGAAAAAGCCTATTTTAGCTAAATCCTCATCCTCAGTTTTTATAAATTAGCCTAACACATTATATTATAATGAAGATAAAAAATATAGCAAATCAAAAAAGGTTTTAAATATGTTTAATCAAACAATGAATTTATCTATTATTGAAAGCAACAAACCAAATATAGGTAAAGTACAAAAGTTTATAATAAAAATCATGATGAATGAAATAATATTAAGTAGACTTATAATATATGGCAGTTTAAAGGGTTATTATGTTTGACAAAAGTAATTTTAAGAATTTTTGATCAATAATCATTGATGTATGATACCATTGAGTGACATTATGTGAGAGTTTTTATAGACAATGGCACTTTATTCTTTGAGAAAGAATCTTATCTAATCATATAACTCAAAGTATTTTCAAAGTCATACAAGTAGATTTTATTAGACATGAATTATTATTTGAAGTTTTCACAATTTCAAAGGCAAGCATTTGAGTTAGAACTGTTTAAACTCTATTACAAAGGATTAATAACACTCAAGAGTCTAAAGAATCAATTACTTTCTTAATGCCAAAATTAATCTCATCTTTCTTCCAATATATTAATACATTTTTATACTGCTCAGAGTTTATAAGCTCAAAATTCAAAGAAAATGTGTTGTACTATTAGAAAATATTTTCTTGCATAAATTTTTAGTGAACTATCACTTTAATAAACAAAACAAAATATACAAATTTGCAAAACTAAATTTAAATAAAAGACTCAAGTATTTTTAGGATAAAAACATGTATCTAAATAAATATATAATACTTTGCAAATATAACAAACTTTTATTGTATTAATATTTTATTTTATTGTCTTAATAATCTCCTTTATGATCTGAAATGTTGAGAGAAAATATATGATTATCCACAAATTTCAATTTGACATTAAGTGTAATAGATGTTTGTTTGTTCTCCTGGACTATTCCAGAGTTGGTTAATGTATGATACATTTTATTGGTGTTCAAGCAAGTGAAACATGCCTTCAGTCTTTTGAGCTCTTGCTGTCCTGAGATTTTGATGTCCCAAGAACACTAGCCTATTTTCACATAGTGGTTTTATACATGAAGGAAATAGCTGAAGGGTTTTATTATATTAATTTAATTTATGATTTTTTGTCCACATCTAACAATGTTCATAGGTACCTGTGGCAGGTTGTTTTGAAGTTGGTCCAGGTAACCACGTGATATAAGATATTTGCTCCATTTGTTGAGTTTTCTCCAGGTCAGGTAAGGTAGACAATAAAAAGAATATAACACTATAGGACACTATTGTTGGAAGACATTTAAAATTGGTGTGCCATTCACTATTTATTTTATGCTGATTGAACATAGTGTTTTAGATCAAGTTTCTCACACTAAACTGATGCTAATAATATATGTGATGCTCAACTTACATCTCAGAATATTCTTCCACTGTTTCTTAATTCACTAAAATGTTTTGAATGGAGCCTGAGAGATGGTACAATGAGTTGGGTGTTCGCCAAGCATGTGGCCAACCCAGTTTTAATATCCAGCATCCTGAGGCCAGTGAGGTGGCACTAGAGGTAAGGTGTCTGCCTTGCAAGCGCTAGCCAAGGAACAGATCACAGTTTGATCCCCCGGTGTCCCATATGGACCCCCAAGCCAGGGGCGATTTCTGAGCGCTTAGCCAGGAGTAACCCCTGAGCATCAAACGGGTGTGGCACAAAAACAAAAACAAAAACAAAATATCCAGCATCCCATAAGGTCCTGTAAGCACTGCTAAGAGTATGGCCTGAGTACAGAACCAGGAGCAACCTTTGAGTGCCACTGGGTAAGGCCCCCAAACCTAAATAAAATGTTCTATTTCAGTCTACACTAACACAGCTTAATATCTATATGCATATTGGTTCAGAATAGTTATATATCCCTAACATATATGGATGACAAAAAATTAAAAGCTAACAAAAATAAAAATAAAAATGTAGGAGCTGGGGCCAGAGAGGTAGCACAGCTGTAGGGAATTTGTTTTGCATGCAGCCAATCAAGTATGGACAGTGGATTGAATCCTTGCATCCCATATGGTCCCTCATGCCAGAGCGATTTCTGTGGGAAGAGGCAGGAGTAACTCCTGAGCAATGCCTGTTGTGACCCAAAAGTACAATTAAAAATTAGTAGCCCCCTTATAATCTAGAATAAAAAGATATGTTATTCAACATAAAAACACCTTTGCATTAAAATCTTTCACCTCCACTAGTGATTTACTCCTTCACACCAGTGAATAGTACAAAACACTTTGCTAATGGGTATGATTCATGAAACCTCTACCCAAAGATTATTACCTAGAATATTTAGGAAATGTGCAAATATGTATACTACTTAGTTAATAATATCATAAATAAAATTACTGAATAATAAGGAATTCAGTCAAATAAATACATACTATTGGAATATCTCTTTCCTTAAAAATTATAATAGTGTATCAAATCCTCATAGGTTTTGTCATTTACATTACTTGTTTCTGCTTTAAGAACAGATATACACAGCCTTAAATTATACAAAAGGTAATACTAATGAAACTATGAAAAGGAATCCACTGTGATAATGTGACTTTGTGTGAAAAAAAGAGTAGTTAAATAAAATTTAAGGAATTTTAATTTAATTTCTCTGTGGGCTTTCTTGTGGTGAAGAAATTCTTCCACTAAAATTGCTCCTTAAATTCAAGAGTTTACAAGAAAGGTATGCAAGAAAGTATGATAAGAAAGGGTATTTTGAGGGCCTGAGCAGTAGGGTAGAGTAGGGCACATGGTTGACCAGGACGGGCCTCAATTTGATCCCCAGTGTCCCATATGGTCCCCCAAGCCAGGAGCAATTTCTAAGCACATAGCCAGGATTAACACCCCTGAGTGTCACTAGGTGTGCCCCCCCCCCCAAAAAAGAAGAGAGGGTAGTTTGTTTTGTTTCTTTGTTGGTTTGTATTTGTTTTAGAACCATACCTGGTGGTGTCTAGGAGTTATTTCTGGCTCTGCACTCAGGAATTACTGCTGGCTGTGTTTATGGGACATATGATATTGGGACCTAAGTTCTGAAAAAGAAGGGATGCCATTTTGTAAAGGCCACATGGCAGGCTCTTCTCTGTTCTATTAAGGGAGAAATGCCATTTTGTAAGAACCACATGGTATAAGCCACATGCTAGGTCTTCAAAAGCCTATTTGGCTATCAGACATAGCCTATCAGGGAAGGGCAGGGGAGCAATAGGAAGGTAGTCCTAGATAATAGCCAATCATTTTAAGGATCACCTGAAAGCTGAAACCTCCTTATATCCTTTCCCTATATAATCTTCATCATGAACTTGGGCAGAGCTCAAGGCCAGAGTGGGGCCTTGTTGGCAGACAGATTAAAGTATTAAACTTTATTCCAGTTGTGTGGTCTCTTCCATCTACTCCAGACCCTAGCAATGAGATGCCTCAGATCAAACATGGGTGGGATGCATACAAAACAAATGTTCTGCCAACTGTATTATTTTTTTGGCCTCAAGAAAGAGTTCAATGTTCTACAATAATGAACAGGCTTGACGGTTGAGTTGGAATAATCAATCATCATTGGGGCTTGAGGTCAATATGGGAAAGTAGATAGAACCAAATACTGGAGAACTCCTTAGACAGTATTTAGAATTGAAATTTGGAACATATATTTGTCAAATTAATTGATCCATCATTCAGACATTCAGGGTTTTATAGACCTTCAGAGACAACATCAGCTTAGGAACTTCATAGACAAATCCAGTTTTGCAAGGAAGTTTCAATGAGCTTATTTAAAAGATAACAAGGTGCTGGAAAGATAGTAAAAAAAAATAGACAAATGGGCAAGGCACTTGTCTTGACAACAACTGTCCAGTATGACATGGGTTCCATTCACCCACCTTCCCACCTTTCTACCCCTACATCCTATATGGTCCCCAGAGCCTGCCAGAGTTATTCCTGTGAGCCAAGTCAGGAGTAACCCTTGGGTACTGCTGGGTGTGCCCAAAATACAAAAAAGAAAAAGAAATAAGAAATAAAATAAAAATTGGTAAAACTTCCCAATATATGGCATCTAGTATTAGTGCTCACTCTTGCTGCATATGTTTGGCTTCTACTAGATCAAGAAGGATGTGTTTATTTCTAATTTGGGAAAGAATTTTATAATTTTCAAAGGAAATAAACATTTTATTTAAATTAAATGTTCTATATCTAATCAGGATTATTATTTTATCTATTTAGACCTATAGTAAGACTTATAAAAATTGCTAACTTAACAGGATTTTTTTAATCATTTAGACTTACACCAATTGCTAACTTAAAAGCAGATATTTAAATAAGTATCTATAATGTTCTCCAGTATTTGATATTATTATTTTAGCTTCCATTTCTTTGGGCTCCAGAATTCTGTTTGGCATCGCTACACTAGAAATAAATCAGTTGTTTCTAAAATTTCTAGAATATCATCAGCAGGCATGATATGAATACCCGGGGGAGGGGCTGTTGGTCTGAAGTAGTGGGCATTTGCCTTTCAAAGACGCTTTCACAAAGTACTGGTATTGCCATTTTCACTCAGAATGTGCCTCAAAACATTTGAACTTCTGACCTGGAACATGAAGATTTAAGGAGAAGGAAAAATACCAAGTTTCAGTCCTGTTCAGTGCTAGAACTGGAAATGGTCACCACGGTGGTGCATTATTCACAAAGATCAGACCAAATTCATAGGGAGGAGACAAAATCTTTCTCTCTTCTTGGCCATGGTATAGATATATCTGTCATTTTGTTTAATGTCCTTTGGCTATACTGTAATATTTGATAGTTACTTTACACTACTATTAATTTCTACAATCACAGCAAAACATCCAGCAATTTAGTAGGTGCCTAAGTGTTGTTAATAAAATGTTTCTATAGTTTGGGTTGTGTTCCACTACTAGTAAAACCAATTATTGCATTATTAAGATGCTTCATTTTGAAGAAAGTGACCATGACATTTAGGATGCTATCAAAGAACAGATCTTTTACATTAATCTAGTTTTAGATTACAAATGTTTATTAAGCTATTCAAACAGAGGGGAAAGATCTTGCAGATTATGCCTGAATCTTTTAATTTTGGACATGTACTCTTGCATATATTTCCAATTATATCTTTAGAGTTGAGTGAAGAGCTTTTCTTTAATATAATTGATAGCTTGTTGCCCACAGAATGTTACAAACTCAGCAGTAAGATGACTTTAAAGTAAAGGTCAAACACTGCCTTTAGTAAAAGCCAATTCTAGACTAAAAAATAATAATAACCATTCTAACCTCACCATTTTCTCCATAGTGTGAAGGATTAAATCAGATTCAGAGACATGACCCAGCCAAATAGGAAATATCCCCAACTCACACAATCAGCACAATTATGTATAATGATGAAAGGGGGTTTGATTAGCAATCAGAAATTTGAGATTTAATTTTTCCATTATCCCTTAGACGTTTGAAAAATGATATTTTATATTGTTTAATTTTTTTACAAACAATTTTACAAAGAATGAATTGAATATGTTATATCAATAGTGTTTGTTACCTCTCAGCCAATTAAGGGGAGAAAAAGAGCATTGTAGACTTTTGAATTATAACTGAATCTTGGAAATTATACAGGTGCAGGTCATCAATAGAAATATAATAACTTACTAGGAGAGATTTATAGCTTAATTATTATAATGTATTATATAATTATGATAAAGGGGATTTTAATTATTCAAGTAGCTAAGACAGTCATGATCAAGGTGAAGCAATGTATCACATTAAATGCATGGCAAAGTACTTGGGATCCAGCTATTTCTATATGCAGCCTTGTCTCCAGGCATGCAGTATGTTTCAATGGATCTCAGTTTTTCAGCTTTAAGTTACATTCTGTCACCCCTATCACAGGATTATTGTGTGAATGACTCATAATTCTAAAAACTTACAATATCTATAGCTATTATTTTTAACAATATGAAGTTCACAGTATAATGCTGAATGAGTAACAAAGTAGATCTCATTACAATATTATATTTATTTATTTATTTATTTATTTTTGGTTTGGGGGTCACAGCTGGCATTGATCAGGGCTTATTCATATCTCTGTATTCAAGCATTAATTCTGACAGGGCTCAGAGGACCATAAGAGATGCTGGGAATTAAGTTTGGGTCAACTACTTTTAAGGCAAGCATCTTATCCACTGTATAATCTCTGGCCCCTCATTAGTTATTTTAATCATGTATTTAGCATTTTTTTAACCAAACAAAAATCATTGGAAATACCCAATTCTACTCTGACTAGTTGGTGTGTGCAATATTTTTAATTTGAAGACATTAAATAAAAGGTAAGTCAGATATTAGACTGGGGCTCATTGTGGGGCTGATTCTTCAGCCTTATCCACTGAATAAAGCTGATATCTCCTGAAAAATAAAAGGTAAGTCATATACCATATTCTAATAAAAAAACTGGCAAGGTATAAGAATTGTAGAATTTGATGTTAATTACTTGAAAATTTTCTGCCTATATAGCCATAGAAGTACAATATACAAAATAATTCTTTAATCAATCATGGTTTTTCTTCTATTTCTCATATGTAGAATCTAGTTTTGAAATATTTTTGTTACATGTAAATTGATAATTTAAAATTTATAAACTGATGTTTTTTATTAAAAGGAAAATAAAATAGCTTAAAGTTAATTAAATTAAAGCAAAGCAGCAAAACTGGAAATTTTTCATATAGAGGTCCCTGACTTTTGATTCTTCAATGTTTATTTTCAAGCATATGAAATAATGGTATTTTTGATTAAATGTTTAAATGAATACTATAGCAAATATAAAAATAAAAATAAAATTAAATATGAAACTGTCAACATTAAAGATCATAGTTATTTGCAAATTAAATAAATGTAAAACTCAGCAAAAAATAAATGAGAATATATGGAAAAAGACTTTTCCGGGAAATGCTTCTACTATCACTGTGATATTTTCCGGGCATTTAATTATCCATAGGTGGTGTTTAATAACATGTTTTTTCATGACAAGATATTTTAAAAATGCAACAATTTTTATTTGTTTGCGTTGGAGCCACAGCCTGTGGTGCTCAGGGAACTACTCCTCGAGGTTCAGGGGACCATATGGGAGTCCAGGTCTGGAACAAATATCTGCCATGTGCAAGGTAGATGTCTTACTCGCTGTACTTTCTCTCCAGCCCAAAATGCAACAATTCTTAATACATTATATATTCATTCTTACCACTTCGGTCCGACTTCCAATGTGCCACATAAAAAGATAGGAAAACTCTAGGGAACCTAAGGTATTTTTGACTGTATCTGTTAAATACCTTGGCACATTTTAGCAGCTCAAATAGCTTTCAGAAACATTTTATCCAAAATACTGATTTTTTTTAATCATTTCAGAAAACCAAGTTTGCTTATATTTACTTAAGAACACACCCCCATAAAGCTCAGTAGCTATGCCTCACTCTGTACCTATAAGTCATCCCAGTGCTGAGCAGTGCTAATGATTGAATCTGGCCTCTTCCATGAAAAATATACACTCAAATATTTGAACTATCTCGCAAATGCAATTTTATAATTTAAAATCCAAGAGGTATTTTTTCCATGTGTTTTAGTCCTGGAGTTGTCTTTCTTGAAGAAAAAAAAAGAAAATACAATTAAATTAACCCAACCTCAAAAAGTTACTTTGGAATATTATAAAAATTAAACACAAGCAAGTTATTTTTATGGAAGGAATAGTGTTAATCATCACTTCTTATAAATACTAAAAACTCCATATTCACTTTAATATTTTTTCAGAACCAGGTATGCAGTTCAAATTGTAGATCCCATGTTGTAAATTTGTAAAACTCTATATTCAATCCTCAGCTGCATATGAATCCAAAAACACTGCCAACTCTGGCCCTTATATACAGAATATTGTTCTACCAGATTAAGCACATTTTTCATTCCCTTTCTCCTCTGCAACTTTATCGGGCTGCAATATTGTTCTCACTTCCTTAGTCTTGCTTGAAATATTTTAAAAGAAATTACATACACAGTACACATCCGATTTTACTGTCCTCATATCTTTTCTACTGGAGAAACTCCATGGTAGTGGATCTCTCTTGTGACATTGACAATTGTATACAAAATTCTGTAATCCACTATGCTACTCTTACCACTTGTCTCCTGTCGCAAAAGAGCACTGTTTATGTCACAAAATTTCTAAGACATCTTCATGAAAATGCTTCAGAGCTTCTATTACTTCCTTTTCTTCACAAATCAAAGAATTAAGATGAGGTATTCTTATAATAATAAACAGACACTGCTGTTTTTCCCATATAAAACTTCAAGTCTCTTCTGCTTATCCTCCACAAACAGGAGTCACTTATATGCTTTCTATTAATTTTACTGAGAGTAACAACTCTTATTATGAATGTATCAAGATTTTTCTTCAAAAACACAAATCGCTAAACTGAAAATCTTAATTATTTTTAATCAAGAGTATTTTAAGTGGCATTTATAATTTGCTCATCTTAAGAATAATATATATATAATTATTCTATAGAAAGTCTTCAGAAGTACTATCTTTGGGAACTGAATCTCTTAATTAAAATATTAATTGTTAAATATAAAATACTGAATAAACTTGGTACTTAGTGAATATTGTCACAAATGTGATTTATAGTAATCACGTGCTTTATGTGTATATTTTATAAAATTAAGTTCAGTAAAAATTTAATAAAAGCATTTTTGCAGCTAAAAATTATGAAAAGGTAAAGAGAAATACTAAAATAGTGCATTATACCCAGGGTTTACCTTTAATTTTGACCAGCAAACTTCTTTTATCTAACTATATAATCTATTCATATTTAAATCAAAACAATTTATTATGTCTATTTAAGTTTAATTTTTATAAGTTTAATTTATTATATGCTTAATGTGAGTCACTAATTCAATAAAATAAAATTCTTTGTGTCCCAGATGAGTTTTAGAAGTAAAATTTTTGTTTGTTTGGGGCTATTGCCCAGAGAGCTTATGCATGGCTGCTAACTGGTTAGTCTTGGTGGTGTTCAGGGAAACATATGGGGTCCTGGGGGCGATGTCAATTACATGCAACCCAGATTCCAAACTACCTATATTATCAGTTTTGCCTCAAATTTTCGAAATAAATTATTCTATGAGAACATAGAAGTCAAATTTACCAAGGTGTGAGATAGTTTATAAATATCCCTACTAAAAAATGCATATACTAGCAGACCTGCAGATTAATGAACTATTATTTAAATAAATAGAGGTTCTATGATCAGTTCACAATTGTGAACAGAAAAAATAAAATAACTTTGCAAGAGAAAAATTGGCAAGTTAAAAAATGATTCTTGGCATTTAAATAAAAAGCAATAGGATAGTAATTGCTTAGAGTAATGACCAAGTAAGCATCAATTTCAAGATAAAATTTAAAATATTTATAAAAATAACATATATTTTTAAAAAAAAACTTTGTTAGGTGCTAGAAAGTGACCAAAGGCAATGCACTGGATGAGTTTTTTATTAAAACCTCTAGCCTAAGGGCACACCCTGTTTTGAACCATGGCAGCAGCTAATAATATAGAAAGAATATTTTCCCATAAAAACAAACCATGCAGTTGCTCTAGGCAAATGTGACCACTGAAATTAAAGGAACATATGTCAGAAGTATCCAGTTGGAGAACAAAAATTTCTATTTTGTATATAAATTTATCTACTAAAGAATCACATGACACTAAAGTTCAATGAAGCCATCTTATAAAACAATGTCTTAGAGTAAAAGAGAGAACTACAACATAGCTTTCATAATATCAATAATATAATAAAAACTACCATTGATATATGAAGAATAAATATAAACCATATACAATAGAAAGAAGAATTAGAGAATGCTGACCCTGAAATGTCCCTGGTGTCAAAACAAAAAGAAATCTCAAAAAGCTTCATTTATAACCAAATATAGTGCTATGAAAAATATATTGGTGGTGTAAGAAAAGCATAAAACTTTCTAAAGTTGGACAGAGTCCACGTTAGTATTCCTTGGTCAGCTATTTATTCTTATAACTCCATTTTATGTTCTACTTGCATTCCATTTTAGTATTGCGATTTTTTTTTATTGCTCTTTTATTTTTCTTGACTATTTTTCATTACCCCTCTAGTTTTACAAAATATCCCATTTTTGTCACTGGAAGATAAGACAGCTTCATAACTCCAGACTTTGCTCCCTAAGTGCAAACTGAAATAAAAATGTGTAATGCACAACCACCAACAGACTAGAAAGGAATGAGGCAAGTTTCTGATTATTTATAGAGTTATTTATAAACTAAAGTTTTAGAAGTAAAGTTTGGATATAGATATTTTCTTATGTTAATATGTGGTGGCAATTAAATTTTCATTGGAGTTGAGATTGGTATTGTTAACCACATCATGGCCAAAAAAGTTGTCAGAATCATACAAAGGAAGTTTAATTATATATTATAAATGGAAATATAGGTGATATAAAAACTAGTGAATTAACTTTTGATTGGAAATAAGTGATGAGTTTAACCAAGAAAAATGCACTTAACCTCTGAAAATATTATTATTAAGAATTAGAAAGAAATAAATCTTAAAAACAAATATGACAATGAAAAAATGAATATATTCTTGAGAAAATGTTTCAAGTACAATAACATATTTCAAAAGCAAAATTGAAGATAATTTGGTGAGAGACTAGTGTTGAATTGAAAAAGATAGTCTTTTATGATGGTTTTTGAAAACTCAAACTAATTTTGAGTATTGAGTGGGAACTAATAATGTGTATATAGCAATGTTGCTCATGATTTCAAGATTAATAGAGGCTCATTTGTTATTTCAGTACAGATTTCTTGAACATAAATGTTACAAGGTGAAAAAGATAATACCTTACAATTATGGATTTTAAGCCTGTGACAGCATTAAGAACACAGGCAATATTGTGAGACTCTATAACTTGGCAGTTTGGAACAGAAGAAAGAAGAAAATACAGAAAGCACCTTTTCTTTCAAATTGACTTGTTGATGAAGTTAAAGCCTCTTCTGGGAAGAGTTTGCTGTTCTGTGAAGATATTGGTAAAATTATAGTAAAATAGAAAATACGTTGTTGGTAAAAAAAAAATACATCCAGATAGATGCCATAAGGAATGAGAAGAAGAGCTGATAGGGTGGATTGGTAGGATCACAGTAGTCAAGAGATTCAATAGGATGGATTTCTTTTCATTGCAATCTGTGCTTGGTTATTTTTTAATCATGCTAAGTAATATATATGTAAACAGAAAGAAGATAAATAGTTTATAATGTCCATGTTAAGCTATGACACTTTGGGATTTATTTTTCCCATAACTTCTAAAAACTGATAATTTAGGTCGTTCATGTTGAATGCATATTAAATTTAATAGCTTAATTATTAGGAAATTAAAAATTCTCTAAGCAAGCTCCATTCCTTCTACTATCTCTGCAAATTCACAGAACTTAGGAAACAGCAAAAAAGAAAAGGTGGGCAAAACAATAATGGGATGATTCCAAGAATTGAAGTTATCTTTAGAGTGACTTTAAAAACTGGCAGAAAAGAATTACTAAAAAAAAAATACACAAGGCCAGAGCGATGGTGCTAGAGGTAATGTGCTAGCATAGGACTGACCAGGGTTTGATCCCTGGCGTCCCATATGGTTCCCCCAAGCCAGGAGCGATTTCTGAGCACACAGCCAGGAGTAACTCCTTAGCATCAATGGGAATGGCTCCCCCTCTCCCCCCCCCGAAAAAAAACAAGCAAACAAAAAAGCATTATTTAAAGTGAAATGCAGTAAAGAAAGTTACAAGTAAGGATTAGTAAACTACTAATCCTTGTCTGGAGAAAGAACAGAAATAACACTAGGATAGAAATGTGACTTGATATATCACTCATTGTTCCTTAAGTTTTAATCCTCAAAAAGTATTTATTTATTTATTTATTTGTTAGAATTATTTTTTTGTTTTGTTTTGTTTGGGGTGGGCACACCTGTTGATGCACAGGGGTTACTCCTGGCTATGCGCTCGGAAATTGCTCCTGGCTTTGGGGGACCATATGGGATGCCAGGGGATCGAACAGCCATCTGTCCTAGGCTAGCACTTGCAAGGCAGATGACTTACCTCTAGCGTCACCACTCTGGCTTTTTATTGATTAGAATCCTGTAATTCAAGTTGTTAGGCAAAGATTGCCTCTCTCCTAGTCATGGTTCAACTCTGCTCAAAGTGAGAAATGGGACTAATTACTGTGTTTGTTTCATAACAAATAATTAAATATGCAAACATATGACATATTATATACAGAGAAGTCTGCAAATTGCACTTAAAAACTGTTCAACCTTAGCATTCCATGTGGTTATTATACTGATCCTCCCAAACTGTAAATTTTATTAAAAAATTAGCTAATAGTATTTTATAAAACATATTTGTTTATTATTTATTCAATGTTATTTAAATATTATGTGAATATTTAATATACCATGTAAGAAAAACAGCAATGAGTTATACTTTATAAATGTATTTTATTTTCAAATTTAAGGTATGAAAAACTAAATGACTCAAGGATTAACATCTAATATTTTAGATTTTATGGTTTGGGGCCACACCCAGTGACAATCAGGGGTTACTCTTGACTATGTGCTCAGACATCGCTCATAGATTGGGGACCATATGGGACGCTGGGGGATTAAACCTTGGTCCATCCTAGGCTAGCGCGTGCAAGGCAGACACCCTACCTCCTGTGCCATCGCTCCGGCCCTCCGATATTTTAGTTTTAAAGAGATATAATGACCACCAAACACATATATACCTGTAGAGGAACACATTAATATATAGTTAATTAAACAAGGAATAATAAATATAACCTCTCTCACTGAGGTGTGAGTTTTGCTCTTATGACGTGCCCTAGAAAAAACTTTTAGTATTCTTACTTAACTGTCCTCTCAAACAAGTTCAATTATTATATGTCTAGAGTAACAAAATTTTCTTGAATGCATGTTATATAGCTAAATAAGATATTAAAGTATCCCAATGTTAACATAAAACTTTTATGTATACATATTTTCTATAAAAGATAGCTATGCAAATAATACCCTTATAACTGAATGTTATGTGAATGACTACATGATTTTATATGTGTGCCGGAATCATAAGTCAGATTCTTTACTGATAAAGCTATTTCTCTAGTTGACAACTGTCAAAGACATCTCAAAAACCCATGAATATTAAAGCACTATTCACTGGCACATTTGGCATTTTGAAGTCAGGCAAATAGAACTCATGAAATATGAACGAAGTGCTCCATGTCGCTTTGTAGAAAATGTTGCCATTAAGATGATATATGAGGAAATTCACACCTTCATCTGCTAGGCGTACTCAACTGTATTTTCAATCAACTGTGTTACTTTGCTTTGATGGTATTACCATAAGATTATATCCTACTTTTCCCTACAATCTCTCAAAGCTAGAGTTAACTAAAAATAAAGTTATTTGCATGTATAATACATGCTTAAATAGAAGTGCATTGTTTTTAGATTGTATTACAATAACAATAGAATCTAAAATCTTTCTATTTCTGGCATGAGTATTATTACATCAGAAATATCACTAAATATTATGCCCACTGCCAGTTTTATTATTATATTACTGTTTTGCATTATTTAAATTTATGAGAAAATGAAATCTGTGCTCATAATTTAGCCTGGTGAATATCATCCTAATACAATGTTTACATGTTTATTGATATTATATAGTTCCATATTAACTCAAGGACTCTTAACATGATGATTTCATGAAAGAATTATTTGCAACAGACTAATCTGTTTTACTGGACTCATAAGTCCATTTTGTTTGGAAATAATAAGGTAAAAAGGAATATAAATACAAGATCAAATATTTTCAATAATTTAAAAGGCACTGAAATATTTTTGTTAATTGGAAACTTTTAGACACACACGTGTGTATGTATCTATATTATTAAAATTAAAGAGTCTATTAGTGTCTTTGGTTTAAGGATTGTATATTTTTGCTATGCAAAGATATGTTGTATCATTCATAAGAAACTTATGTTTGTCCATTAATATAACAGCATAAATATTTACTTTATAACATAAACTTAATCATTGCTACAAAATTTCTATAGGGCATTGTATTTTTGTTTTGAAAACTATTTATGTTTTGAAAGCACATGTTTTCTATAATTCTTAGTTTCTATCACATACTATAGTCATTTTCATTTCGCATGATAAAATATGGGTAATCAATTTGTTTATAAATCTAACATTCTTTTTCTTTTAAATTTAACATTCTTAATGTTGTATTTCATGCATGGTTTTATTTGGGAAGAGATTTTTAAGCAATATTCAACGAACCAGGAACCACCCTAGCAAAAATCACCCAATTGAGTCAGCAGTGTACATAATCAGGACCAGCAATGTAACACTGATTGGGCAAAGAGTACACAGCGGTCACCAAGGCCATATTAGCAGGCAGTACTAGGATGTGGGTGGGGACTATGCAGTGCCAGGGTTTAAACTCTAGTTCCTGTCCTGTGCAGGCAAGACTTGGATCTCTGACCCCCATCTGCCCCATGTCCCCACATTGTTTCTTATAGTTTTTAAAATTGCCCCTTTCTCACAAGGCCATGAACTAACTGGTTGAGTTCATGCTGATGGTGCGAATGTAATAAGGCTTTGAAACTAGCCTGCATTTTTCTGACAGGCAGGAAAACGCACTTCAAATAATAAAATTTTACTTCAAAAGTAAATTACATGTGGCAAATATAGATATTGAATGTTTCTTCTTCTTCCTCTTTTTTTTTTTCATTTCCAAACTGTACTTTAGCACGATTTGGTGCCTCATAGTCCAGAATACAAATAATTTCTCTTAAGAAAGAATGAGGACCCAGACTTGATTTCAATTGAGTAGTTATTGGCCACTTCTCTGATCTGTATGAATTACTAAAAACTAAATAGAGGCTCTGGTAATTTCTCACAAAAATTTTAACTGATAAACAATGTGACGAGTGTGTCGGAGTATCAAGTGCTGTGAGTGAGGTGATCTAAGCTTGTGGAGGTTGGCTCAGAAATAAACCCACTACCTTACTTACATTCCTGCTATGAGCATTCACGGCTTTCTAAGGATTCCTAAAGTGAATTATGCCTTCACAGAACCCTGAAAATATTCCCTGACATCTGAAAACTCAGTAGAGAGAAAATACTTTGAGCTACAATATAATATTCATATTGTACTGAAAGCAATCATTGTGGACTGTCCAATTGATGCTCTCAGAACTTTTATAAATATTTAGGGGCTTAAGCAAATAGTAGTGACATATTAAAATTATTGGGAGGGTGAAAGAAAAAAAATCCAGTATTCTCTAGACAGTTCATTAGTTTCCTCTGGAAGACATTGCCATATCTCCCTGAGGGGTCAATAATATTTTCTGTAAAGAAAACAGAGTCTATAGCTAACTCTTTCTTGTAGCATGAGTTCAGTTACAGAAAAACTTTATTTGTGGATTAGTTAAATTATATTTCATATCTTATGTTGACACAATATAGAGTTTTTCAAAAATTTTCAACTGTTAAGTCTGTAAAGACCATTATAACTTTACAACAATACAGGAATAAGTGGCAGATAATAGTAATGTCCTGAGCTAATTGAGGCCACTGTTTTTTAAGAATGAATAAAATGGCTCCTTAGAACTTAGTAATTTATACAGTAGGTGAATTAGTTTGTGCTAGGAACAATGATATTTTATTTTATAGGTTCAAGGATAAAAGTGTCAAGGAAATTCTAGGAATTATTATTAGATATTAATATGAAAAAAACCCTGATAACCAATTATCTTTTCCAAACTATCAGGACCAAAACCTTTAGGTATTTATAGTTACAAAATGTCAGGCTGTCATACAACACAAGCCTTTTGACAGGTGTGTGCTAAAAGGTCACATATAATGAATGTGATTTCTAGAACCCAGTTACTCCTCTCTAAAATTACAGTTATCTGATAAAGTTATTTGAAGTAGCCTTAGGTCCACAAGAGATACAATGAAGCATTAGAAGATAATAAACTTTTACTGATTAAAATTATACAATACAGGAGGATTGAAGTAACTAAACTGGTAGTTCTCCAAAGGTAACTCAGGATTTAAGTTTAGTATAAAGTATGTATTTGGAGGTTGATCACCAATTTTATGTATAATAATAATAACAATTATTTACTTTTATTACTTTGGTTTCTTCATCTGAGTTTTTTTTAATTAAGTGATCATTCATTTACTTAAGGAAATGGTCATAATTAATAGTGATTAAAGCCCATTGCAAATTTGGTATACAAATATAAAAATAAAATTTGTCTGCCAGAGGACAGTAATTGTGCCCTTTCTCCTACATAATACCATATGGCCGTTATGGCTATAACGTTGTCATGTTTTGTTTTACAGAAAAAAGAATAAAACACAAAAAATCAAGAGTTTGATTAGAGAATAAACCAGTAATGGTGATGTCCGTGTTAGGTTTGCTGTTTAAATCCACAGACACAACAGCAAGAAAAGCTGTAAGGTGAATAGGCTCAGGAAATTGAAGGTTTTTATTAATATGTCTATGTAAAAGTAGGTGGTATAACAACAGGCAAATTAAGACCTAGTGAGCATCAATTTCCACTAGTCATATTTTACTTAGTGATATTTCTCATCCGTGTATTAATCTTAAAATAAGCCCTGACATTATTATGTCCCCTAATGGTTCTCACAATTATTTTATCTTCCATTCATTAAGAAAACTGATATAATTTGAAATGTTCTTTATTATGAGTAACACTAATCATAGCATCACTGATGCACTCTTGCAGCCTTATTGTGGTTTTAAAGTATTATTATAAATTTAAGTTTTGATTTTGCTTCCCAAATTAACATTTTACAAACTATTTCTGCTTTATCTAAGATACAATTCAACGAGCTCAGTGGTATCCTCTGTATGTATTCATTTGTAAAAAATATATGCACTTTATATATAGTACTCTTGTTTGTTGGGTTAGTATTAACATATTTATTGATTTCTGTTTCAGTGAAATCTTTTATGCAGGTGATTTTAGATGAGTGGTGAAGTGGATTAGGAGCTGAGTGGATAGGAACTCCCCTGGAAAAGGAAGACAATGCTACAATTCTAATACAGGCACAAAATCTGAAATGGTTTAACTTTACTTTGGCATCAGGATATTATATTTCCATTTTCATATAAAGTAAGTGTCCAAGTTATTATTTCAATATAAATATCCATCTGAGGTAGGTTTTATGTTTGTTTGTTTGGGCCACACCTGTTACTCCTGGCTATGTGCTCAGAAATTTCTCCTGGCTTGGGGAACCATATTGGATGCTGGGGATCAAACCCAGGTCCATCCTGGGTCAGCAAGTGCAAGGCAAATGCCTTACCGCTGTGCTATCAGTCTGTTGGAGGCCCTTTAACTAAAGAGCAAAATGGAGTCTCTGATGCCTATGCTAAAACTGTCTAAGTGAAAAGCTACATGTTGCAGTTGCTGGCATTTCCCCCCTGGACCTAAGGAAAAGAGGGTGTAGTCCGCAAGCCACAAGCTGTTCCAATAAAGATAGGTACAAGATTAGATATTCTGTGGCCAGGATCCTTGAAAAAGAATGCTGTATGCCTGTAACTGTAAGATAAGTCTCCTGTAAAATGTAACTTTGAAAAACAGAATGTTACTGTGAAAAATTACCACCCCCTACTCCTTTGTTTTGCCCATGCTATATAAAGCCTACTTCTCCCCCAATAAATTTGACTCTTGATCGGAATTTTGTCTTGAGTCCATCATTTTCCAAGCCTCTTTTATTTTTCAGGTCGAATCCTCTACGTGACTCACGAATAACTTCGCGACCCTCGACCACCCTGCTGGCCGGGGCTCCGGGGGTCGCATCACTCCAGCCCAATCTGTGATAATTCTTCTATAAATTATTACTCTGAAAAGAACTGGAACTAAGATTTGAACTTGCTTAAACTGTATTTCAAGGAAATGAGATTTTATACCATTGAAGTAGAGAATTTGAATGCTACAGAATGGGGCTGTCTGTTAAATAGTAGAGATAATTTGATATGTATAAGTTATTACCAGAAGGGAAACAGAAAAATAGTACAAAATAGTACAATGTATAAGGTACTTGTCTTACTGTACATGGCTGATCCAAGTTCAATCCCTGGCAACCCACATGATCAACCAAATATCACAGGAATGCAGAACCAGGGATTACCACTTAGAACTCTGTAGATGGCTCCTTGCCAAAAAAGGACAGACATTCTGAAAGTATGTACCTTTAATGTCTTCCTGACACTCAATAAAAATAACTTTGACTAACTTGATTTGATAGATTTTATCTCTGTACATACAAATTATTGGCAAGGTTCCTCAAAACTTTAGATAGAATAGCATCAAAATGCAATATATTGCCAAGGAAAGTAAGAAATATACATTCCCCTCCTAGAATACAGTTGCAAAAATTTCTACTTTGTATTCCATTCCAGACTTTGATTTTAATTTCTCCCCATCTGTAGTTTTGAGGTTGTGGGAATTAGTGTAAGGGTCTTAGAAGAGCTGGAGTAAATGTGATTCAAAGAACTTTTGTGTGTTTTTATCAAAAATTTCTAAGCATAGAAACCAGCATGTGGATTTCCTCCTATCATGTAAGACATATCAGTATACCATGTTCCTACATGGTTGGAAATATAATGAATCAGAATCACAGAAGTAAATCAGGAATATTTTCACATTGATTACATTTTACATTCGTTGGTCTTGCCAACAGAGGAAGAACATAAATCAGGATTACTTATATAAGTCTTTGTATTAATACTTTAACACCATTATAATCTATTTGCAATTTGCATACATTTTAAGATTGCCAACTTTTGCTAAAAACTTTTTATATAACATTTATTTATTTGTAGTACTGAATAAAGCACACAAATCTATATATATATATATTTTTACATTTATAGAGTCATATACACTACATACATTTGCATAAAATACAAATATATTGTATATTTTTCATTTTTACTACTATAATCTGAACCTGATAAATATAATGTACTATCTCATGCTCCACTAATTATTTGATAAATTTCATAATTCTATGCAATGCTAAAAGTGACCTCCAGAAAATATTCATTATGATTATTTTAAGTGAAAATTATTATTATCTTCTAATCAACTGGGATAGTGAGATAATTGTATTTTCAAAAAGTTTTTACTTTATATAAATAATGAATTCTTATTCATCTTTATTTGTTTGTTTGTTTGTTTGTTTGTTTTTGTTTTGGGGTCACACCCGGCAGCACTCAAGGGTTTCTCCTGGCTCTATGCTCAGAAATTGCTCCTGGCAGGCTTGGGAGACCATATGGGATGCCGGGATTCGAATTGATGACCTTCTGCATGAAAGGCAAATGCCTTATCTCCATGCTATCTCTCTGGACCAGAATTCTTATTCATCTTTATGCCAATTTCTTATTAAATGCACACTCTACTTAATTATCTTTAAAAATTACATCACAAATATTTCTACATTTTAAAATGCCATAATTAATTACCTTTTCAAACAATTTAGTGATTTAAATACTTTCAATCTCTAATGTTTATTGTATCATTAATATATATTTATTAAATGAAACATTTAATAAACACTAATATCTATATCATCATAGTATTCTGTATTATAATATATATAATTATAATTTGTTAGATTAAAATATTATTTGGCCATCATTCAATTCTCATAATTTGTTAATAGGAATTTAAGCTGACTCAACTACTATGTAATATAGAATGAAAGTTTCTCAAAATATATCAAATTAATTTTTCATATGGTTCAGCATTTTCACTCCTTGGTATTATCCAAAAACTAACTCAATAATATTTAAAAATCTTAATATTCATCACAGCTATATTTACAAAAGCCATGACCTGAAAACAAAATCAAACAAAAAATGTACCTAATGACTGATACATTAATAAAACTGATTGATACATATTCACAACGGGATACCACTCAAACATAAGAAGAGATGACATTTTGCCTTTCATGGATGGAACTAGAAAGAGGTCACATAAATTAAAATAACTCAGAAGGGAAAATAAATGACAAATATATCACCTATATGCAGTATATAAACAAACAATGCAAGACTATAGTCAAACCCTATGAGAACAGATTTAAATGAAGACCATAGACCAGGTTAGGCGAAACCTAACTTAGGAAGAGGAAATGAACTATAATGGAACATTGCCCGTACATTGGTAATGGTTGTGTGAAGTAACATGCATTTTGGAGAGGAGTGAAATAACACCCATGTTAGATATGCAGTGATTTAAACTGTTATTTCAATTATAAATAAGGTATTATTTAAATAATATATAATTTCAACTTACTTATTAATTTGATAATTATAACATGCTATTTAAAAACCATACTTAAGTAACAAAAGTCATTAAAATAATAGTAAATGAAATAAAATACTAGATGCATAATAAAATTTAAATTTGACTTAACTATAAAAATTTAAATCTATATGAGCAAATCACATTTTCATATTGAATTCAAGGCATATGAATATGGATTATTGAAGTGGAGACTATACTAATAATTTGAACATATCTCTCTATGATTTAAAAATCAATAGTTTTTCTTATAATTTCCCAATACCTGGCAATTGAAGATTCATAACATCATTCAAGAATATAAAGTTAACGTTTTCAAAGAAAATTTATAAAGTATCTGATTTTATATTATAAGTTAAGATAATCTTTAAAATGAAAATTCCTGTTTCTTATACTGAATAAGTCTGAAAAGAATTTATATAATGAGTGACAAAAATTTAATATTAAATATTTGGTATTAATGAAGGCTAAAATCTTTAATCTGTTCACCATTTTCATATCACCTAGGGATTGTATAGCAGGTATGGCCCTTAACTTGCTCCCAACTGGGTTCAATGATTCCATGCAACCCTGTGGCCCCTGAACTTGTCAAGAGTTACTGAGCACAGGACCAGAGTAAGTCCTGAGCACAGCTGGCTATGCCCTAAAAAGAAAGCCAAGAGAAAAAGAAAAAGAAGAATCTCACCAAAATTGTAGCTATGTTCTTGCTTTCACAGTTTGACTCTCGAACTTGTTTCAGGCCAGATTTTACTAAAAAAAAACTAAATTATGCTTTGTTTCATCCAAATAATTCCTTTAACCAGAGTGTAAATATTATTTTTTCTTACTTTTTAAAACATTTTCTTATTTTCTCCTAAGAATTTCTAATGCCTTTCTGAGGCATCTGCGTAGTCTAAAAAGTTAGTTCCTGCTTAGTGACTAAGGATGAATCTGCTCATCATTTAGACTTGCATATTCCAATATAAAAAAAATCTAAACCAATATTTAGCAATTATGTTATTAAATTCTCATTTCTTGATTAGTATATTGACTTGAGTATGTTAGGAAATGAAAGCATAAAATTTTTAATTTCATGTTAATTTAAAAAATACACTCATGCTATTTGAATCTCAATTTCCCATATCTTTTTGTAAATTACCAAATAGTCTAGAATAAATATTTCCACATTCCACTGTCTTTAATATTTCTCTTTGAAAAGCCAACAATAGCTTTAGGCAGTCATCTGCAGTGATTAATGATAGAAGCAGTGGCCTTTGTGTTACAACAGTAGTACAGCAACTAGAAGTTTTCAAGGTCACTATGTCCTTCTAGAAAGTTCAAAGTAACTTATATATTCATAAAACATGACCTGATTTTATGAGCGTCACCGTACTTGTTGTTTTATGACAGCCCATTTTAATGAAAAGAAATGCGAAGAAAAGTTCCATCTACAAACTTGACATTCTATTCAACCTGGAAAGCTTTTGAAAAGCTTTTAATGGCTGAAGACATAAGAAATATTTTTTGTAGCCCTTTATTATAATAGAAAGAGACTTTCCTTTACTCACATTGTTTGCTAAAGTCCTAGATTTCTTAACCTATGCAAATGGTAATCTTTTGGTCTGATATGCTAATAAAAATCAAGTAGTGAAGCAATAAGGGTCATCTTAAATTCACCCTCTAGTTGCCATATCAAGTTAATGAATCACTTTTGTTAAAAATCATTTTCTTGCATGAATGGAATATTCAGTGTTGAGATTTACTTACTTAGCAGCAAAATGATGGATATCAACTATTAAATGTTGAAATTTCCTCCAGAGCTAGTCTGTTCATTTAGACATGTGGGTAGAAACGAAAGAATAAATGGCAGAAGAATGGGGTAGGGTAAAAAAAAGAAGGGAGGCATGAAAGGAAGAGAACAATTAATATGTGTGTGCTTTTCATCATGAATGTCTTAAATATTATGTAAGTATTTGGGACTAGTTTCCCAGAATTGTATTAAAATGCACTTTATTAATATAGAATTGCCTTTATAAGTTATAAAAGCACTTATTTTTTTGCCAGATACTGAAATTAGAAGTATGTTTTTATGTGCATTTAATTTCTCATTAATTAAGCACGTTCTTGATACATAAAATCTCAGCTTTTCTATCTTATAATCTTTATTCTGTTTCTTTCCAGCTATTTTTACTCTATAAAGCATCAATTAATTAAAACTTGGGAATTTTCTAGTTAAAGTATATTGAGAAACAGGTGCTTAAAAGAGTAATAACTGGAAAAAGAAATGGTTAATTTTATAAACTAGGTTTGATCCCTAATAAAAATCGAATACAAATTACCAACAGGTATGTCTCAAGAACCTCAGCGCTATAGGCTATAGGATCCTTTTATACAAGGTAGAATTAACAGGTCTGACTTCCCAAACATGATAGCAAAACGAAATAGAATAAAATCAGTCAATACAAGAATGTACTGAATAATCTATTTGTTTGTTTTATCTTTATTCCTTTGGCCAGATACAGCTGAACTTTGGATTCAAAATGCAGAAAGGCTCCAGATGTACCAAAAGAAACCCCATGGGTTAAATTATGATGGTGTCATTTAAACCTTGTCAAGGGTCCAAGATTTTGTTGAAGCTTTCATATATCATTCTTAGTTTTATTCATGAAACTTAGTAAAAAATAATACACTAAAAAAAGTTAAAAAGGAAAATATACTTCTTTATTTAAAGACACATTTCAGGTACTATGTACTAATTTACAAAAATCAGAAGACATTGGTATAGTATGTTGGTAGCAGGAAAATTATAGTAAATTGAATAGATGAAGCTATAAAGTAAATCGATAATTTTTAATGATTAGTCAGGTAGAGAGAAAAAGAAAAAGGTTCAGAAAAGTACTTAAGATTTTTGACTTGTAAAACAAGTTATATATTAACTGCATACACTGAAAAGATTAGGAAAAACTATATTTGAAGTTTGGGTAAAAAGGTAGGGGATGATGAGTCTGTTTTATATACTGAGTTAGTTGTGACAGGGACCATTTATCATAGAATTTTAACAAGCCAATTATATACAGTAGTATGGTGTTCAAGAAAGAGAATGAGGGAGGAAATAAAAATTTATAGTTGTCATAATATAGATGGTTATTGCAGACAATGGGCTAGATAAAGTCTTGTAAAGAAAATGTGTAGGCAGCATAGAGAGAGCTAAAAATACAGCTCTTGTTTTGGAACACTTATATTTGAGATAAGTAGAGGCGGACATATAGATGGAAAGAAAATAGTAGGAAGAAAATGAAAGATGGTTTTGAGAAACCTGGGGGAAAAATAATTCATTTCTAAGGGAGTAGATTTACTATGATAAGGTGCTATCTGAAGATTAAGCCAATTTAAAATGAAATACTCAGGGTCTGAGTAATAACACAGAAAGAAGGGTGCTTGTCTTGCATGTAGATAATCTAGTTTTAAGCCTAGTACCGCATACCACATATGGCTCCATAGGACCCAGAAGGAGTAATCCCTGAAGACAGATCCAGGAGTGATTTCTGAGCACGTCTAGATGTGGCAAAATAAAAAAAAAAATGAAAGTAATAACTAAAGCAAATCCCAATATCCCTGAAATGTCCATTCAAATTAAAACAGTAAGAAGGTGATAAAGAGCTATGGAACTCTGAACTCTGGAAGCAGAAAGCAGCCTAAGAACAGCTAAGAATCAGAGCAGCCTAAAAGCAAGTAGTAGGCATTTTGTTGTAAAAGATAACAGATATGTTAAGTGTAGAAAAGTTATTTTGTTTGGTCATTTTTAACATCTACAACAACCAAAACATGCTCTTGGTTAATTATTTCATTGGTTTTTAAGTGTGAGAAACTCCACTAAGCTTAATTGTTTATTTGCTCTTTGAAGGTATCTGATTATTAAGATTCAGTGGTAGGTGGGAATAATGTCCTTCAATAAAAGAATGACACATATTTACTTGTACCAATGAAGAGGAAGAAGGAAGGAAGGAAGGAAGGAAGGAAGGAAGGAAGGAAGGAAGGAAGGAAGGAAGGAAGGAAGGAAGGAAGGAAGGAAGGAAGGCAGGAAGGCAGGAAGGCAGGAAGGAAGGAAGGAAGGAAGGAAGGAAGGAAGGAAGGAAGGAAGGAAGGAAGGAAGGAAGGAAGGAAGGAAGGAGGAGGAGGGAGGGAGGGAGGGAGGGAGGGAGGGAGAAAAATTATGAAGAGAATAAGTTGCTGCTTAGGGTAGTAGGAAGTTGAGTGACTTTTTCTTGAGATCAAGATAATGTACTTTCTCAAGAACTACAGAAATAAAGAGAAAGGATTTTCTTCTGATATCCATTTGAAAGTATAGAAGACATTTTACCAAAAATACAACTTGGAAGAGATTTTGGGAACATGTTTACATTTCTTTACAAATTCCCTTGCTTTATATTATTCCATTGCAAGTTTTAATTCTTTCTAGCTGGCATTGATATTCCTCTAAAACTTGATTCCCAGTTATACCACACACATAATAGTCCATTAATCCTTGACTTTTCCTTTTATGTCGGCATATCTCTGTCTGGGATCAAAAAGTTCAGATTCAGAATCTTGGCTATTCAGTTTTTACATATGTGACTTCCTTGCACTCTAGCCCATTATCAACAAATATTTTATTTCCGTCTAATTTTTATTTTTAATTTGTCGGTCCTATGAGCACTACCAGCTGTGAGATATGTGCAGAGATCTAGGAGTAAGCCCTGAGCACAGGCAGGTATGAAGCAAAACCAAGCAAAAATGTGAAATCTTTTTCATGAACCAAGATAGCCACGTTAGTATAAGTGTTTATATCCACTAAGCAACTTTCTACAGGCTCTTTTGAAATAAATGTATATTTCTTAGAAATATTTTTATAAGTGTCAAGAAATTATATAATTACAAGATGACCTAATTACACTATATCAATGAAGTAACACTATTCTAATTGATTTTTGTTTTTATTTTCTTGTATTCTAGAAGACACTCAAAGATTCTACTTAACGTGGCTTTACTCAAGCCTGTTTAATCAACCTGTCTATAGCTTGTTTATAGTCCCTGTGGTATTTGAGGTGAGAATGAAAGTATTCCATATTTTAATGAATACTTTTTTTTGTTTAGAAAATACACAAACATGTTTAGGGCACTCATTTCCTAAGTTTAGCTGTCTCGAATGGCAGCTGGAATTTTTATTACTGTATAAAATATCTGACTGCTTGTGCAATAAAGAAGCGGAAGATCCCACTGCTCTTTTCCTAGGCAAAGGGAACAATAAAAGTGCCATTTAGTAAACTCTATCCTTCCTACTTAATAAAAGACACCATGTAGGAAGAGAAAGAATCAGAGTTGATTTGGCCCACAGAGTCTCCTAAAGAAAGCAAAATACTGCACTGTGTCTGTAATTGTTTGATTGGTCTGTATGCCTTCCAGAATAGAAAATGATGCACCCACAGCTCTCAGGGCTCTCATCTTCAGCATTGCAGAATGCACGTGATCTTTTTCTATGTGCTCTGGTGATGTCCACATTAGTTTGCAAAGTGGCTCAGGCTGCAGGAGTTCTTAAATTGTGAAATCCCAGTCATGGTGTGGCTATTTAACTCCTTATTTGCATTAAAGAGAATCCATATCAAAAAATGTACCATGACTGGGAAAATAAGTCACTTATCTACCTTCCTGGGGTTTTAAAAGAAATCCAGATGAAGTGAAAAAGAAAATCAAGAGCAATTTAACGAAGCAAGAATGTAAAATAATTTAATATAGCACAATTCCACATTTGTGCATTCCAAATGAACAGTAACAAAACAAATTTGAGAGAATGACTGGTGAAATTAATGAGAAGCATAATTAAGGACAGATTTTTTTTCTTTCTTCTTGGTTTTTGGATCATACCTGACTCAGGACATGATCTTATCTCTATTTTCAGGAAACACTGTTGACAGAGCTTGGGATCACGTGGGTGGGCTTTGTGCAAGGTATATTATACTATCTGCTATACTATCATGGAAGCTATGACTTTTTATTCCTTCCTATTTTCCTTTCTTTCCTTCCATCTTTCCTTCCATCCTTCATTCTTTTTTCCTACGTAAAGGGACTCATTATAAAGTTAAATGTATCAGTTTTTACTAAAAAGCAAAGCAAACAAAAATTGCTATTTGCTGGAAAGAAATACCGAGTAGGTACCATTTAAATTTTCCTTACCTAAGTGACTATGCTATAGCTTGGAACTCATCACACGCTAAGCTAGCAATATTGGACTGAAATTCACCTGAGCATGCTGGCTGGGTTTTACCCTTAATATCCACACCAGCATTGAGAATTCCACAACTACCACATCTGTGAAATGAAATAGAAGTGATCTTATATACTTTAATGATGTAAATAAAGTAAATAAAATATTGGGTCAGATCAAAAGTCCAGGAGATAGGTTGCTTGCCTGCACACATCAGATAAGGGTTTAATACTGGTGCCCTATATAGTCTCTAGAGTCTACCAGGAGTGGTCCTTATGCACAGAGCCTGGAAAAAAATCAAGAGAACCATTAAAAGTGCCCTCTAAGAAAAGAAAACAAGAAATTAATATAGGTTATATTTGCTTTAATCCTGCTACTATTACTTTACCTTATACTATCTTGCAAGAAGCATTTTTGAGGATGGTTAGTATTTGCTTTTACTGGTTTGCCATTTAAAAACTTTCCTCCATCCATTCTGAACTGTGCAGAAAAATCTCCAGGGTATACTACTTTGGAGTAACAAATGCCTACTGAGAGGCTCAATTTTGGAAAACAAAAAGAGGTGGCGAGTTAAGTCAGAGCAACATTAAGTAAACCTTGAAATTGAAACAAACATGTGAAAGCAGAAACAAAGCAAAACCCTCATTAGAAATCTAATGTGGTTGAAGAGCTGGAGAACATGTACTAGATCAGTGTTCACTTGCCAAGTAAGTGAAACCTTTGCAATCCATGTATTTCAAAGACATGATGCAGAGTAAATGGATCCATAATGTTTTTTTTTTTCTTTTCTGAATCCAGGAACTAGTTTATAGTTAATTAAATTGCAAAATTTAAATTTAAATTTGCTCTGGAAGCCATTTTTACAAGGTGACCTCTATAGCTCTGAAAGGACACTGCTCAGTTCTACTTCCTTTCACTGGGAGAAAACAGGCAGGAAAGGTGTAAAAGCAATTCCCAGGCTAATTGATGATAGTCCAGGGTGGCTAACTAGAGTCTCCATACCCACCAAGGGACCAGTAACCCCAATGAAGGCATTCAGAAACCTTATCAAGCTCAGCGACTGACATAAATAACACAAAGACGGAACCAACCCCCTCAACTTGATCCTTCGTGCTAAGCCCCCTGTCTTACATATTAACCCTCCTAGTCTAAGGCCTCAATTTTCACTTCCTTTGGAACATCCTGGAGTATATAGTTCATATTTGAGAAATGATCTTGAGTGATTTTTACTTTTTTTTTGTTTTCTTAATCACCAAATAGTTTTATTTTATTTAATTTATCTTTATTTAAGTAAAATGATTATAAACATGTTTGTAGTTGGGTTTTAGTTATAAAAAAGAACACCTCTGTCCCCAAATGAATACCTCTACCTTGACCTGTCCATAGAAACAACTGAACATTGGTGACAAAGGTAATTATATTCTTTTATAAAGTCTAATTTAATCACCACATCGAAAGCCAGGATGAAAAAATTGTCCAGATGCAATACAAAAAAGGAATCTTGTTCATGTATATAGAAATGACAGAATTCCAAAGCTCCTACTCTTGAAAAGTTAATAAAAAGATCAGAGAGCTATAATTTGACCTTATTTTATTAAGAGAAAGAAATCCTGTTATCACTGATCCACCTGAGAGGGGATGTATCTGAAAATGATCAAAGAAAGTCCAATGCTTTTACCAGCTGGGCTGTGTGTTCATTAAGAATATTTAATAGCCTACACTTAATGCCTAGAATAAAGGTTTTATAAGGTCGATGTTTCAGTGAAATTTTAATTGTATAATTAGTCTAAATTCTAGGAACTAAAATAGGAATTAAAATGATGGTTTTCAACAGATAACTAAGGGCATTGGGTGATTTATAATTAGATTGTTAATTGATTTCTCTTTCATTTTTAATGGTTCATTATAGCTCATTTAATTGCAATAGGTGCCAATATCAGCTATGACTTGATTCCATGTATTTATATTCATCCTCATTCTCCTGTATTTCCCTATTTACTATCATCACTATTAATAATTTTTATAATCTATCTTCGTCAGATGCGTTGGTCTTTATTATCATTGTTGCTATATTTAAATTAATAGTGTTCAGCCTATGTTTCAGCTATATTTTATGGTTTTCCCAAATTCCACATAGTTTATAATAGTAATTTAAAATTTCACAAACATAGATAATATTGATTGTTCTGCTGAACAAAAAGTAAAAGCTATATGAAGATTATAAAAATAGTATAATGCAAATCACAATACTTGATATCAATGAGTTAATTACATGTTCTCAGATTTTCTCTATAGGGTGCTCTTATCTTCAGCTAAGCAGACACACAATACGATTGTGTTTAGGAAATGAAAATAACTCTGGTTACAATTGATGTATCCTTTATCATTAAAAAATGAAATTTTGTCCTTAATAAAGTATTTTGAACATAGATGACTTTTCCAGAAAATGGAATTATATGATTTTATATAGTAATGTTAAAGTTTATAACTGTTTCATCTACTTTCTTGCCTTTTTAACCTGGGATATTAACATAATTTACACTTTTTTGATGACCAGAGGTTAAAATATGAATACAATTATTTTAATCTCCTGCATTTACAGGACATCAGGAGCTAGAATGTCTTCAGTTAATTATATTGTTATGGACTTAAGGCACAGAGCTAAGAAACACAAAAGCAAAGGCTACATCAAAGTTAAAGAATTAAAGAATATTGATTCTTTTCTCCATAGAATTTCATTTTTAATGTAGTTGTTGAGAGAGTTCTGATTGTGAATGGCATTAATGCTCAAAACAGATAAGAAAAATGGGCAAATGCCTAACAGGAAACTGCTCATACCATTTAGAAACTATAAAGTTCAGACCAAGCAACAACTGTAAGAAAAACTAGAGCCGTTCCACATTAAAATTGTTCAATCCAAACATGAGAAATGTAATTATTTTACTTCCCAAGGTTTTCTCCTCAAAAAAAGATTCTCACATTCTCATAAGTACATTTTCTCCTCTTGCTAATAAGGAAAATAATTACTTCATTTTATTTTTTAGATATTTTATTTAAACACATTGATTACATACATGATTGTGTTTGGATTTCAGCCATGTAAAGAACATCACCCATCACCAGTGCAACATTCCCAACACCAATGTTCCAAATCTCCCTCCTCCCCACCCAATCCCTGCCTGTACTCTAGACAGGCTTTCTATTTCCCTCATACATTCTCAAGAGAATCCATTATAATAGTTATGAAAAGTTATTTATTAAGGGAATGGAAAGAGATAACAGCATAATATGTAAATATATTTGTGTTGATTTCAAATTGTTGCAGAAAACATCTATGTTTTTAATCAATGCATCCAGAAGAACTAAATCCTCTTTGCAATTAAAATATAATATCTGGTACTGGAAATTTAATGAGATTTATAAAAACAAATCATCATATTTCAGGGTTAAATATCCTGTAGCAGAAAGTATGATGGTAATGAAAGAATTGTGGCAAGATATTGCTGGCACTTCAGTAGTCAATTAGGCAAAAATTTCACTAATTCTCGAGAAAAGAGAAAAAAATTAAAAAAAAAAAAGGCTCCTGATTTCAGGCTCATGTTTTTTGTTTGGTTGTTGTCTGTATTGTGGTGATGTTTTTCTTTCTTTTTTCCTTTCTTCTCTTAAATTGATATTTATAACACTCTAGATAGATTGCTCCCAGTTTTTTTGTAGTTGTTGTTTGCTTTGTTATTTTTTTCTTTCTTTCCCTTCAAACAGAACTACATAACTTGAATCATCTTGTTCTGCCTCATAAATTGAGGGGAAAAAGTGGATGATACCAAGACCAAATAGTTGTATGAACATTGAGTAGAACTAAAAAATAATGATCAGACTTAAACACCAAATCCAAAGCCAACAACAGAATCAATACCCAATCTACAACAAGCTAGACACAGAGAGTACTACTTATACTAGCAGCCCGGGGGCGGGGGCGGGAGGGGGGGGGCAAAGGAGGGGAATATGGGATGCATGCTGGGAAAAGGATTGGAGGGAGGACTTCACTGGTCTTGGGAATGCCCTGGGTTTAATGCTGCTATGTACCTAAAATATTACTGTGAAAGATTTATAATCCACTTTGATCACAATAAAAATTATTAATAAAAAAGAGAAATTTAAATGAAAAACCAGCAGTACAATTATGTATTTGTTTGCTAATATGCATTGATTTTCTAAGAATAATATACAATAGCCCACAATTTAAATATTCTGAAAAAGTACATTTTATTGATTTCCTTGAGATTGTGCTATAATATTTCTATATGAGTTTAAATATATAATTGGACACATTTGTATTTGACTATATCATTTTATATATAATTTATACAGTGATATGTTAGGAAAGTTGTGTCCATATTATACACAAATAAATGTTGAATGAGCAATTAGAAACTTATTTATGCATTCTTTGGACACACCTAGCCGTGCTCAGAGGCTACTCCTTTCTCTGTATTTGTGGATCATTCCTGGTGGGACTCAGGGAACCATACAGGGTGCTGTGATTAACACAAAATTTCTACTCACTTTTATATCTTTCCAGTCCCTCATTGAAGCATGTTTGTTTAGGAAAACATATTTCTAAAGAATGAATTCTAGGGTCAGAGAGATAATAGCGGATGAGGTGATTGTTTTAGATGTGGCTGACCAGGGTTTGTTCCCCATACTACATCTGGTTCCTCAAGTTCAGTTAAGAGTGACTCTTTTTTTTTTTTAATTTTTTTTCTTTTGTTATTTTTGGGGGGCCACACCCGTTTGATGCTCAGGGATTACTCCTGGCTAAGCGCTCAGAAATCACCCCTGGCTTGGGGGAACCATATGGGATGCCAGGGGATTGAACCGTGGTCCTTCCTTGGCTAGTGCTTGCAAGGCAGATACCTTACCTCTAGCGCCACCTCACCGGCCCCAAGAGTGACTCTTGAGTGCAGAGTCAGGTAGAAGCCCAGGAAAAAAGACATTCCCTCCATCATACCCAAATTAAAAAAAATTATATTGATTTCTACCTTTATTTTTCTTTTCATTTTATTTCTTTTCCTTTTTTTTTTGTTGGGGGTGGGGTGTTGGTATTAGTGCTACATACAGAAATGCTCTGGGCTTATCATGATTCTGTTCTTAGAAATCACTTCTTGCATACTTGGGGAACCATACATGGAGCCATAGATAAATCCAGGTTTGGCAGGTGCAAGATGATTGCCTTAACCCCCATTGTACCTCTCTGGTCCTTCCATATTAAATATTAATTTAAAAGTACAATTGTTGTAAGACTTATATGTACATATAAACATTAATGTACTAACATAGTAACAGAGATATCTATCTTTGCTCATGAGCTTTATTAAAGTTTCTGGCATATTTTATGTGCCTAGTTTTCTGAGCTGGTCTTCCTCATCAAACATTTCAATATTTTTGCAAATCCCATCTTATCCAAAAGGTGACCATTTCTTTACTTCCAGGCATAATAATTTTCAGCTTTGAAATACTTTCCTTTATGAAATTAGGCCAAAATTAGATATATCATACAACTTGGCACATACATTGATTTATAAAAAATATTTTAAAATGAGTATAAAATGTACTTCATAATAAATATAAATTACCTAGAAAAGAGCTTGGCTCACAATTCCAATACACACTTACATCTTTAAACTTATTTTTGGTTCAAGCAAAGTCAAAGTGAATTTGACAAAGAGGTTTAACCTAAATTATTGGAGAAAGAAGAGATTTCTACATGAACAAGTACTACTTTATAATGCCTTTAATTCCAGTAATTTCTTACTAGACTCTAAATTTACTTTATGACTTGCAAATTGTTGACAATATATAATTATTCCTCATATTTTAAATAATTGCTTTTACTCTAACACTATTATTTGAAATTAGAAGTACATATAGTTTAATCTGAATGCACCTGTTTTCTAATTTAGTTAATCTTCCCATATTCACTTGTGCAATGAATTGAAGCAAAAATATTTTAACATATTTTACCTTGTCTTTATACATAATTAGTAAATACGACCGAACAAGTAATTATAAACAAAATAAAAATATAAGTAGGAAATATATGTAGCACTATAAAATGGGAATCATGGTATAAGGCAGTTTAAAATTTCTCAGGAAAGATCAATTATAGTGTCTAATATATTTTTAGACTTCTTGTAACTTTATCATACATTGATCTAACAAATCAAAGTGTCCCTGTTGTTTTTTTCTTGAAATTGATTTATCTTATCTTTTTCTAATAGTTTCTGTATACTCATTCTTGAATCATTCATCAATCAAAAGGGAAAATAAATTTATCAAAAATAATTTATGAGGGGCCAAAGTAGTGGTCCAGGGGTAGGGTATTTGCCTTGCACACAGCTGACGTAGGACAGACTGCGGTTCAATCCCCTGGTGTCCCATATGGTTCCCCATGCGAGGAGCGATTTATGAGTGCATTATTCAGAAGTAACCCCTAGGCATTGCCGGTGTGGCCCAAACACCAAAAACCAAAAACCAAAAAAAAAAATCTGTGAAAAGTTTACTCATATTAATGATCTATTACAAGGTATTCAAAATTTCATCGAATAATTATTTATAAATCAGATGAATATTTTAACACAAGTTTTTGAAATTTGTCAGCTTATGACTATTACTGATGGCTGGATATGTAATTATAAATTTTAGCTATAGAGATAGTAACAATAGAATCATAATTTTATAAAACATAACTTATATCCTCTGTTCAATTGCATTAGTTACAAATATCAGTAATTGACCAACACAGTTCTTTACTTAAAATGTTGGAGTAATTTATATATTTTTGGATTATTTTTTTTAATTCAGGTAATTATAACACTGAAATGAGTAAACTGTGTTTATATTCCTTTCTCTTTAAATTTATTAACAATATCATGAAAATTTCAAAAAACTCTCGTTAATAAATATATGTTGTATATATGTAAGAAACACTATAAATATTACTAATGAGAATATTAATTGTGGACATATAAACATTTGCAAACTGAAATCATCTTTCCAAAAAAGCTGATATAAAAGTAACCAGATATAAATCTTAAAGAATTTTCTGACTAAAAAAGAAAATCAGATTAAAGTGTTATTGTAGTATTTGGGGGATGACACTAATGGTTTAGCAAATGCATTGTGACTTAAAAAATGTTTCATGTTAAAATTATATTACCAATATTATAGAATATAATTGAGTAAAATATGAGGAATAGCATTCTAACTTAGAACACACATGAAATAAACATTACATTATAAAATTTATAAAAGACTCAATGCTATTCTTTTATAACTATTCTTTCAAGATTATTTAGAATAATTGTGTGAAGTTCCTTTTTTATTTATTAGAAATCCTTAACAGATGCTATATTCATTATATATGATTAAGTTAGGTTAAAATTTTGAAATGTTAGAATTATTCAAGATAAATATCAATATTAAACAATAAAACATTGTGTGTATTGCCTATTCAAAATATGCTATATATGGGCTGGAGCGGTGGTATAAGTGTTAAGGCATCTATCTGCCTTGTGCACACAAGCCTAAGATGGACTGTGGTTTGATCTTCTAGCTTCCCTTATGATTCTTCAAGTTAGAAGCGATTTCTGAGTGCATAGCCAAGGGTAACCACTTAGCATCACCAGATTTGGTCCAAAAACTAAATATATATATATGGTATATAAATCATAATAGGCTGATACTTTTTAGAAGTCTACAAAGACACTATAGAGGACTCCTCTTTAGTTTGTTTTTTTCTGTATTGTTTTGTATTTCAATCATCCCAAATAATTACGTGGCTGTCAAATGATCCATATTTTAGGAGATCTTTAAGCCTATTACCTACAGGGTCATAAGAATAGCACTTGCACCACTGGAATTCTCATTGAAGATTTATATCTATCTATCTATATATATATGTATATATATGTATATGTATATATATATGTATATGTATATATATATATATACAGAACTTGCTCTAGCTCCAAACTTAGCTATTAAATCAAACCTTGACATTTTCTCAGATATTACTTCAGGATTAGACACTAGACACAGAATCAATTAATTTTTTTCTGAATTATTAGTATATGAAGCCTTGTTTTTTTTTAAATATCATATTTGAAGTCAATAATATGTAGGTTCCCTAAAAAGAAAATTCCTATCTGAGCCATGTAACAAAACAGATTAGTAAATGATAGTAGTAGAATTTAAAATAGTTGGTTTTAAATAACTCTTTTTTTTTTTTTTTGGTGTTTGGGCCAACTTGTTGATACTCAGGGGTTACTTCTGGCTATGTGCTCAGAAATCACTCCTGGCATGGGGCACCATATTATGGGACGCCGGGGGATCAAACCGTGGTCCGTCCTAAGCTAGCACTTGCAAGGAAGGTGCCTTATCTCTAGTGCTATTGCTCCAGCCCGATATAACTAATTACTTTTTTTATTATTCATTATTTTTTTTGCTCCAGTTCGATATAACTAATTCTTAACCATATCTCTCATTCTTTGGATGGTCTAAATGATTTATAATGAAGATTTTTTCATAATTCTACAGGTAGTGCCCCTTTCAAGAAAGAGACACAGCAGAAGAGACAAAAAGAGATGCACAGAGAAAGAGAGAGACATATAGAAACAGAGACACACAGAGACAGAGAGAGAGGAAGAGACAGAGAGTAGAATGTATCCTTGGGGATAGTCAAAGCAAGATGCAGGCCTAGGGAGCAAACTTTGCCTTCAAACATTGTGAGTCAAATAAGAACTGACTTTTCTTATTGTGAACCCATCTTCCCAGTTCTATCAGAAAAGAACCAGTAAAATTGATTGGTCCCTCAGATTAATTATCTTAAAAATAAGTGACATAATTATTCTTCTGCATCAAACTATACTAATTTATTCTGAGTATTTTGCTATTAAAACTAGCATTTAAGCTATTTTGAGAAACAATATTTTTTATCTTATAATCTGAGCATCCAAATGATATTGTGTGGGTGATAGATGAATTTTCTCTCAGGAGTTAATTCTGATTCTGGACTCAGAAATCACTCCTGGAAGGCTCACAGGACCATATGGGATGTCGCTGTGCTATCTCTCCGGCCCCAAATTTTCTCTCCTTAATATCAAATTCATATTTATAAAATATGAGATCTTTTTAGAAGTATCATATTTTAGAATATTTTTGTTGCATACGTATAACAACTTTTCAGTGAAAATTATGACACTTTACTTTTTATTTGTGTTTGAGCTGCACTCTGTGGTGCTCAGGATATTCTCCTACACTCAGGGATCACTACTGATAGGGAGTCTTAAGGGATAAAATATGCCAGTGATCAAATTTGATTGGTCTCATGTAAACAAGAGTCTTAACTTCTATTGCTCCTGAAAAAATTATGACACATCTATAACAATGTCTAGTACAACTGCCATTTTTAACAGTTTTATTAATGCTTAGAATAAAGACATGTAACAATCATTAATATTTAGTAAATCTAAAATTTGCTTCCTAACAATCTTTCTGGAAGTGAAGTTCAAGATTAAAGTTGTAAATTGTTCTTGATAGCTCTTACCAGTGGTGGGATATGCCATTTTCACACTAAATTGTTTTACTGTCAAATCTTCCAGCTTTTCTCCCAAGCAATGTTAATGATCATGTGATTAAAAGACGCAGAGAGAGACAGGGCCCTTCATTAACTTAGATTTCTTTTTTGGTTGTTGTTATATTTTTGCTTTTTGGGTGGCACTGGTTGTATTCAGGGCTTACTCCTGATCAGAAACATAGTTCAAGGGTGCTGGATAGATAGCACAGCAACAGAGTTGATCTAGGACAGACAATAATTCTAATAGAGGCATCCCCCATGGTCCCTCATGACGCCAGGAGCAATTTGTGATCTCAGCGACAGGAGTAACCCCTGAGCGCCTCTGGGTATGACTCAAAAAGAGTGAGAGAGAGAGAGAGAGAGAGAGAGAGAAGAGAGAGAGAGCATTATTGTAATTGCATCAAACTCAGGTCAGTCATGTGCAAGACACTACTTACTGTATTATCTTTACAAATTAAACAGATTTTTACTGAATATGCAAAGCAGAGCACATGTCCAATCAATTTTAAGTGCATTTGCAAATACACCGCTGGGTATCTGTGTACATTTTTCCTTACCATAACCCTGATTACCTTCCTCTAGAGGGTGTGTTTGTACATGATTAACTTTATACCTTTTTCCTTGTTTTTCAAGTTTAAGAATAAGTGGTATCTGATCTCATGTGGATTGCTTAATTTGTATTCAGGAAATTTAATGCATCATGGGGAAATGAAAACTTCCAAGAACTAAAAATTGATATATAAAATCCAATGTCCTTGGTTCATAGTAGAAAAGATGTATGAATAGTCATCAGAGAATTTTGAAATAATATGAACTGTCATCAGAGGGACTGTGACAAGATGGGCCTGACATGTCAACATAACATTTGTTGGGTTTCCTTTCTCTCCTGCTAAAATTCCATTTTACCCAGGGGCTGGAGGAATAGTGTATAGTGGGTAGGGTATTTTGCCTTTCACACAGTTGACTCTTGTTTGGTCTTTTGCATCTCCCTATTTTCCCCAGATAACACTAGTAGAGGTGATCCCTGAGCTTAGAGCCAGGGATATCTTGAGCCCTGATTGACATGATCGCACACCCCCCCAAAAAATTCTCCTTTCCCAATATGATTCTTGAGAATCACAAGTTAAATCAACTACATAGAAAATACTTGCATCAAGTTTTGCTTCTGTTTCAATCTGCATAAGAACTAGTTTGATAAAGAAGATATACAGCCAGTATAGAAGATGATAACACTCAAAAAAATCAAGTCTGTTTCAAACTGTGATTAAGATTCCAATCTTAATCAACATAACATCTGGATCCTTTTTATCAAGTTATTAATAAAGAACATTTATTAACATACATTATCCACTTCTGTGAAGCAGAATTCTTTTCATAGTTGGTATTTCATGTATTAATTTTATTACAAGCTTAATAGAATTTACAACCATATTAACATGATAGAAATCTGAGCAATTATGTGAGAACTCCTGAAAGCACTGGTTTAAATAGATCATAGAGTCATTAAAAATTCTATGATGGGTTTAAATAATGAAAACATACCAGTATTGTAGTGATTGGGGATGAGTGTAACATTCTATGAGATAAAGGTGTTTAAACCTCACAAGAAGTCAAAGGATGTTTGGTGTTGAAACCCTCATTTTCAGAATCTAAGAGATATTTTTAATTGCAATAAAATGAGAGACTAAAGGAGTTAAAAAATGAGCATTCCCATATAATCCAGCTATATCTTTCATAGTTATATAACCCAGGAACACATAAGCACAATACAGAAAGGCTTTCTGCACACCTATGTTCATTGCAGCGCTATTTACAGTAGCCAGAATCTGGGAAAAAAAAAACAACAACTACTAGATGCCTGACAACAAATTAATGGCTAAAGAATTGGTGGTACATATACACAATGGAATATTATGCAACTGTTGAAAAATGAAGTAAAAATTTTCCTATATAGGAATGGACATAGAAACTATTATTCTGAGTGAAATAAGTCAGAGGGAGAGAGATAGACACAGAATAGTTTCACTCATATATGGGTATAAGAAAAATAAAAGACATTCTTGTAACAATACCCAGAGATGATAGAAATGAGGGATGGAAAGTCCGGCCCACCATATGAAGCTTACCACAACGAGTGGTGAGTTCAGTTAGAGAAATAACTACACTGACAACTCTGACAGCTACCATGACAATGGTAGTGAATGAGAAAAATAATGCCTGTATTGAATACAGGCAGGGGATAGGGGAAGAGGGAGATGAAGGACATTGGTGTGGGTACATTGTACCTATGAAGGGGGATTTTATAAATATATAACTAAAACCCAACTAGAAACATGCTTGTAATCATGGTGCTTAAGTAAAGATATTTATGAAAAAATAAAAGAAAATGAGCAAACTCAACCAAATTTGAGCCTTAAAATTTAGTACAACAGGTATGGTTCTACCCTGAATTCATGAAAAATGGGTTTGAACACTGAAATCCCAAGGGGTCCACTAAACCCAAACAGGAGTTATTACTGAGTACACATTGAAAAGTAAGATTTGAGCACAACCAGGTGTAACTTTTCAAAAAGAAAAAAGACAATAAAAGAATATTAGGAACTAAAACTTTTTGTTTTAAATATTCATTTTTTGTAACAAAAAAATTACCTACAATATACTTTAAAGCATGATGAAAGAGGACCTAAGGATTGAGCCTCCACAATTTTCAAGTTTTGAAAAACCTGTCATATATTTGTCAAACATGTGAGAACCTGTAAAGTGAAAATAAAGGTAATACAAATGTTGTCAAATAGGCAGTCAATACTTCTTGATTTATAATGTTAGTATGAAGATGAATGTTTTAGATATTTTAAGACATTTGAAATCAAATTATTATTGCTCTCGGTTAAACTGTAATCCCATATAAAATAACAAGCAATTGTAGATCAGAAAACAAGTATTCGAGCAACTATTTTTTTCTGATTTACAGACATTGTATTTACTGGATCATATTAATTAAAAATGGGGGGGGGGTGTAGCAGTGGTGTGAAGCAGTAAGACATCTGCATTGCCGACACTAGCCTAGGATGGACTGCGTTTTGATCTCAGCATCCCATATGGTCCTCCAAACCAGGAGCAATTTCTGAGTGCATAGCCTGGAGTAGTCCCTGAGCTTCACTGGGTGTGGCACTATTAATATATATATATATATATATATATATATATATATATATATATATATATATATATATAATATAATATATATGCTAAGGCGTTTGCTAAGTGTTTCAGAGACATATTCTAATGGTTTAAGAGAGAAAAAAGTACAATTGTTTTTGTTCTAGACAATGGTATTTACAAATATAAAATTACAGTTCAGAGGTTCTGGTGAGCTGTCATGTCATGTATGGTTGGTAGAAGATAAAATAAAACAGAGAATAGGAGCCAGAGTCCTTGGTTTGAGTCAATTCAACATGTCCCTAGCAATCACTCTTCTGCTTTTCTCAAATTACCTGCCCATGTTTTTGTTCTAAAAAGCTAATAAAGTTTTTGTTTACTTTTTTCTGTGTTAGGCTCTTTAATTTGACCTCAAAAGTACCTGAGCAGAGAGACACATTCTAAGTCCAAGCTTTAGAAACTGCCTTCGAATAATTTTTAATAATATTTCAGTAAGGAACAACTTAATGAGATAATTATCACTTCACTTCAGTGTGTTAAAGGCAGAATATAATCTTCCTCCAAATTCAAAGTTTAAAGTTCTAATACCACAAATGATTGCATTTACAGACATTTACAGGGGAGAGCTCAGTAACAATGAGGTCCTTAGTGTGTCCCTTATTCAATCTGAGCACTGTCTTTACAAGAAAATAAGATGTGTGTGTGAATAAAAGCAGGTGGAGAGAGAAGAGGAGAGGTAGAAAGAGAGAAGGGAAGAGAGAATAGGCACATTTATGAACAGATGGACAATTATGAACTATGTAAACCAGTAAGAGAATATCTATCTACAAACCAAGGCAAAAGCTTTGAAAAACTCCAATCCTAACTTCACCTAATTATTTCACTTGTCACACAAAAATACAGTATAAAAATACCTTCCTAACACCTATATTCATTGCAGTGCTATTTACAATAGCCAGACTCTGGAAACAACCAAGATGCCCTTCAAAAGATGAATGGCTAAAGAAACTGTGATACATATACACTATGAAATATTAGTCAGCAGTCAGGAAAGATGAAGTCATGAAATGTTCCTATACATAGATGTACATGGAATCTACATGATTGCAATAAATCAGATTGAAATAAGTCAGAGGGAGATAGATGCAGAATAGTTTCACTCATCTATGGGTTTTAAGAAAAATAAAAGACATTTTTGCAATAATTCTCAGAGATAAAAGAAAGGAGGTCTGGAAAGTCCAGCTCACGATATGAAGCTCACCACTAAGAGTGATGAGTTCAGTAAGAGAAATAACTACATTGAGATCTATTATAACAATGTGAATGAATGAGGAACGTAGAAAGCCTGTCTCTAGTACAGGCTGGGGAGGGATGAGGAAGACGGAGATTTGGGATATTGGTGTTGGGAATATTGCACCAGTGAAGGGGGTTGTTCTTTACATGACTGAAACTCAACTATACTCAGATTTGTAATCAAAGTGTTTAAATAAAAATATTAATAAAAATTGAAGCCGGTGAGGTGGCGCTAGAGGTAAGGTGTCTGCCTTGCAAGCGCTAGCCAAGGAAAGGACCACGGTTCGATCCCCCGGCATGCCATATGGTTCTCCCCAAGCCAGGGGCAATTTCTGAGCTCATAGCCAGGAGTAACCCCTGAGCATCAAACGGGTGTGGCCCGAAAAACCAAAAAAAATTAATAAAAATAACTATTATTTAAAAAATAATAATTAACTTGTCAAATCATTCAGGAAATTATTTCTAGCTGGGACTTAATAATTCAAGTTTCTTATCTGTCCAGATTTTGGGGTAGAAAAGAAATATAGAAACAAGATGGTATTTCTTTAAAGTTTACCTTCACCTATATCTGCAGACAGGTGAGAGAATGGATATCTTCTTGCCCATGAAAGTGTGTCTACTGAAAGTGAGTTTTCACAAATGTCTGCTGATGACTGGGGAATGCACAGACCACAGAGTGCACCATGCTCAGTTGACTCGTTATAGGAGGCCTGAGTGGAAGGTTAACCCATTTTGATACATTTATGCTTTGATTGTATGTAATCACACAATTTATGGAACACAGAACATAAAAAATCACCATTTATTTTACAAAGAGAAATAGATTTTGTTCAAAAGAAAAGAAAATAATACCTTCACATGTCTCTATCCAGAGATAAGTTTCTCAATAAAATGGCAATTCCACAAACTGTAATAGTAATTATGCCATAGAAATGTGTCATAGTCTATATGGAAGAAAAATGAAAAACCATAAAATAGCAAAAGTAAAGAAACTTTAGTCTTTACTAACACAAACAGATAAAATTTTGCTTATAGTATATGTTTATACCATAAAAGCATTATGAAGATTGCAAATATTATGAAAAATGAGAATTAAATAAATAAAACATGTCAAAAATATGGCATACATTATGTTCCATGGAATTTAAATACATAGCAAACTAAATCAAGGAATAATATTGCATATATATATATATATATAATTTTTTGGCATATTGTGCCAAACCTGGCAATTTTCAGAGCTTATCCCTAGCTCTGTGCTTAGGGATCATTCCTGAAAGATTCAGCTGATCACATGATGTACCAAAGATCAAAGCCTGATCTGCCACAAGCTTTTCCTGCTGTCCTATCATCCTAACCCCAGTTATAAATTTTTTGTGTGTCACTGGATGTGCTTATGGGAACAAAGAGTATCAGGAATAAAATAATGGTCATCTACATGCAAGACAAGCATCTTCTTCCCAGAATTATCTCTTCTGCTTTCAAAGATAAAGCTAACGTGGGTTAAAGCTCTGTGGGTGTAACATTTTTGTACTCTGGGTGTAATGTTTTTGAGCTACATAAAAATATCATATAGAAAAATTGCTTTCATTACACAAAATTTACCATGTTAAAGCAAATAATTAAATGATTTATATCAGTACATTTATATTAAACAAAAATACTTATTCAAGCTTTGGATCTTAATCATTTTATGTTAGTCAGTTAGTGTGAATGCAGAAAGGCTGATAGGAGAACAATTAAAATGGTACACTCAACATTTTTAACCCAAATATAACTTATCTCTATATTTCTTATTACTTTTATATTATATGTTGATATCAATAACATGCTATAGACATTTTAACACTATTAAAAGTTTTAAAAACTGGGGCAAGAGTACAGCAGGTTTGTTTCTTTGTTTGCTTGATGCACCCACTCATCACCAGCATCCCATACAGTCCCCCAAACACTGCTCTGAGCAAGTCTTGAATATAGAGCCAGTAATAACCTCTGTCCATTGCCAGATGTGGCCCAAACAAAACAAAATCAAATAAAGAAAAGAAAAATTAAAAATATGTGAAAGAGGGACACGGGATATTGGTGATGAGAATGTTGCACTGGTGAAGGGTTTATATATATATATATAAATTAAAAATTAAAAAATGTGAAGTATATGAAACAACTAAACTATTTTCTAAACTATCTTCTTATTTTTGATAAGCTCGTCACTAGTTATTTCATCTCTAACAGAATTTTATTCAGTACCAAAATCTTAAAAAAGTTCATTAAAATGTCATTAATAATTGCATCTGAAAAAGTGACTGCCCTAAATCTGAATATTACATTTCTCCACTCTATAGAGTATTACAGTCTTTCTGAAAATGACTGAGTTTTTCTATACATGGATGTAATGGAATCTATTGTGCTGAGTGAAATAAGTCAGAGGGAGAGAGACAGACACAGAATAGTCTCACTCATCTATGTGTTTTGAGAAAAGTAAAAGACATTATTGTAATAATTCCTAGAGACAATAGAGATGAGGACTGGAAGGACTAACTCATGATATGAAGCTCACCACAAAGACACAAAGAGTGGTGAGTGCAGTTAGAGAAAAAAACCTACACTGACAAGTATGGTGAAAGTGTCAATAAATGAGAGAAATAGAATGCCTCTCTTGGATACAGTGGAGTGTAGGAGAAAGATTCGGGACATTTATGATGGTGAAGGGGGTGTTCTTTTTATGACTGAAACCCAACCACATCATATTTGTAATCAAGGTGCTTAAATAAAGATGATTATTTTATTAAAAAAAAGAATGAGTTGGTAGATATGGTAGATAAACATTCTTCAAGTCACTTTTGCCACAAATGAGTAGAAATTACGTGTTTTTATCACTGAACATTAAAAAATTCACAGAAACTCAATAAAAGTATAAATAAAAAAATTTTTTGTCCATTTTCTTTTGCGAGGAATATACACCAGAAGGTACTCAGAGCTTACTGCTGTCCCATTTCTCAGGGTTAATTTCTGTTGGAGTTCAGGCACCATATCTGGTGCCAGGGATTGAACCTAGTTTCCCATGCATAAGGCAAGCATACTTTCTTCTTTCACACATCTTAGGCCATGAACTTTTAATCTTATATCTTCAGTGATACTTTTTACCCTGACTGCCAAAATATTATATGGCTAAAATTATGCTCTCATTATTTTCTGTATTAACATCTTAAAGGAATGACTAATAGTATCTTTTTTCATTTAAAACATGTTTCAACATTTAGATACAAAGATATGCTTTTTTCCAAGTTTCTCTCATATTATATCCCTTTTTCCTTTTATCCATTTACTTCTTTCTCACTGACAAAGTGCAATATCTTTTCTAAGTGCTCAGTTTCCACTTGTATTTATTTAGGAAAAATTTAATTTCTCATTTTACAAACCTTTACCTTAATAGTCTTAATTTTTACAAATGTTAAAGAGATTCTCAACCACATTTCCTGAATAATAAATTAACTAAGATATAAAGGTTAGAGAGATAGTACAGGGGTTAAATAACTCACGCTGTATGAGTAACCTGGTTCAAATTCCCAGCATCACGTATTGTTCACAAAGATTTCCAGGAATACATTGCTTGAGCTCCAAGCCAGGAATAGTCCCTAAGTATCACATATTATCACCCACTTAAGCCCTTCTTAAAAAAAAAAAAAAACCCAAATTATTGGCTAATATGTCACAGTTCCCATGAACTTTCTTCAACATGCCATTTTCTTATAACTTCCTTTGAAATTTCTTAGTGCTAAATTAAAAATGGTGCCTCCAGCATAGTTAATTTCATCCTGACACAACCGATTTAATCAATGTATCACATAATAATTCTTTCATTATTAGGAGAGGACACTTTCCTGACACAGTCCAAGTGATACCAATTGTACCAAATGCAACTCTTGGTTTGCTTTATACATTATGTCCTATTATGTCATTATGTCCTATATGTTCATTCATCACAAATTTAAGTTAATGTAAAACTCAGTCCATAATGAATCATCAGAAACCCTCGAGTGACAATTAAATATTGAGGAGGGCCAAAAAACAGGATTTTCTCAAGGGGAATATAGAGAGTACGTTTCTATAAAAAAAAATTGCAAATAAGTCAGAAGAATGTAAAACTGCAAAGAAGTAACTTAACTAATTTAGACTTACAAAGATAGAGGCAATTCCAAAAAATACAAGTAAATAAAAAGAAATAAATGCTTGAAGGCACAGTACATCACTCAACACTTTCTTAAGGAACTCTAATAACTCTGATATGTGTCAGTAAAGTCGATTAAGAAAGGTCATTGCATATAACAAATTAATTCACTCTGTTCTTTGAGTTTTTGGACTATTTAATAATAAAATTTCCATTACTAAAGGGACTATTTTCTCAAAAATACCAAAGTAAACTTCCTTAGAAATGTACTTTTTACAAGATTTTGTTTAGCTAAAATAATGCTTGAAAACTTAATTCTTGAATTTTACAAGAAGCTTAAGTCTAGGGCTAGGGTGATAGTACAATGATTAGGGCACTTACTTTGCAATCAACCCAAATGGATTCTATCTCCTGCACCCCATATAACACAAGTACTTCCAGGAGTAGTATTTATGCAGAGCCAGGAATAATAAATACAGTTGGTGTGAACTAAGTAAAAAAACACACATATGCACACACACCAAAACAGAAAATAAGCACACATTTGTATGATACATTACATCTGAATTTAACTTCTCTTTAACATTATTAGTTGTACCTGTTTCAAGATATAACAAGAGATTCTCCTTGAAAGTGTGCTATACTTTTCTTGCCTTCAAACAAAACCACACACCTCGATTTTTCTAGCTCTGCCTCTTAAACAGAGGGGGAAACAAGGGAGGTTTCCAGGACCAAACAGATATGTGATCACTAATAGTAAGCCAGACAAAGAGGGGTCCACCTACTCTAGCAGCCCAGGGGGTGATGGTGGGGTATATGGGTTGTAGAAAGGGAACTGGAATGGGGGGAGGACATAGTTGGTGATGGGTATTCCCCTGACTCAATGTTAATATGTACCTAAAATACTACTGTGAAAGATAGGTAAGCCATTATGGAAAATAATTGTGTTTTTAATCAGAAACTTTCTTTGACTTGCATGTAATATTATTATATCAATTATAGTATCCGTTATGTTAGGTCACTATATTATGTTATGTTAGTTTACTTCATTATGTTAATCAATTTTGTCTCTTTAATAAATTCTTACAATAAAAAAGAAAATCAAATAAAGAAGATAAAAAGAACAATAAAAAAAAGAAAGTGTGCTATACTTACAAGGGTTCAAAAAACTTAATATTACCTGCCCAATTCTGATTGTATAGAAATTTTATTGAAGTAACATTTTAAAGGAAATTGATTTTTATCATATGTGTATACAATAAATAGATAACATAATGATGATTAACAAAATATCTTCTGTAATTTAGGACTGAATCTATCTCACTCCATGCCTCATCAAAAAAACTCTTTTTGGGATTAAGGAGCACATATAGAATGTAAAAAAAAAGGTGTTTTAACATTATATGAGACTGTGACCTAATAACACTATGAAAATATTTTGCAGCCACCAGGTAGATGGTATCCTATAGAGCAATTATTCTGGGAATTCATGTGGATGAAGAAGTATTGCATAAAGAAGGGTGCCCTCTCCCTCTCCGTATGGTAAGTGGTCACTCTCATGGACTTTGGGCCATCCAGTCTCTCTTCCAGTTAATGGAAACAACTTGAGGGAGATAATAGGCCTTTCATTGTCCACTGTGTTGCTCCCAAGACACTCCGAAGCCCCAATGTTCATGCTTATATTCTCCCTGGCTAATCACCTCCCACTGACTGTGCCTCTGTCATATCCTGCCTCCCTGCACATATCCTAGTTCCAGTAGTTCTCTATAACAATTGCTAGAATGTAATAAGTATCTCTGGTCATCAGCTTGGGGCCTGTTCTTTTCCATTCATTAAATGGGGGAAATGTCCTCAATACTGACCACACAGAGAGCAGAGAGAGTGATTCTCACTAGCTGATATGGTCAAAACAATTGTGATTCACATTCCTTTGTTAGCAAGTTGAACTGAATTCTTTTTTGGTTTATTTTAGGAGCAGGTATGTAGAGTGAAATAGCATGAATTTAATTGAAAACAAATCACTGTTTTCTATTAGACAGCTACCTAACTCATGAATTGCAAAAGTATAAAATTTACTTTCAGAGTCAGTCATATCTAAGATGCTATTATTAGAAAACTATAATTCCTTCACAGATGAGAGGAATTCTTCAACATGTATTTGGGGGTGTGTGTGGGCCATACAGGTTAAACTCTGGAGTTACTCCTGGCTATGTGCTCAGAAATCACTCCTGGCTTGGGGGATCATGTAGGACAAAAGGGAATTGAAGTGTGATCTGTCCTAAGTCAACTGTGTGCAAGGCAAATGCCTTACTGCTGCACCACCGCTCTGACCTCTTTACCATATTTTTAATTCACCTCTCCTCTATTTACTGAAGAGGTAGATTTTTGTATTGATAAATAGCTGCTTATGGTTAGTTTTTTCATTGTCAGACAATACAATTTTCTTATTCATGTATGACTGCACTGATATGTTTTTGGTTTATAACACAGGCTTCATTTAATTTATTATTTAAAAATCAACAAAATACTTTAAATAATAAAATATAAAATAAATTTTAATGAAGATGCAATACATAACTAAATGTCTCTACCATTTCCTTCACATACTTATCCCAAATGTATTCATTTATTTGTGCTTTAAATGGTAATCCATAATAAGCAAGCTTCTATAAACACCAATACTATGTGAATTTACTTAGGATCTGTTTAGAGTGTTGTTGCTTTCTTTTTTGGGAGGGGCACACCCTTTGATGCTCAGCGGTTACTCCTGGCTATACACTCCTGTCTTGGGGGGAACATATGGAAAGCCAGGGGATCCTAGACTAGTGTTTGCAAGGCAGACACCTTACCTCTAGTACCACCGCTCCAGCCTCTGTTGTTGCTTCTGTAGTTTAACTTTTTGTTGATTTCCAAATTGTTCTTGTTGTATATAATTACTTTTCATTTATGATATTGTAAATAAGATTTAAAAACAAGAAACTAAGAAAATCCTGATATAAAATTAATCAGCACCAATTAATAGCTGGATTTGGGAATACTTTGGTAAACAGTTAAAGAAATTATTCTGAAATTTTGATATTTTGTTTCATCATGTTATAATTTAATTTTTTAATCTTAGTGGGTTTTCTATAAAATCTTTTGTGATACACATAGTTTATGCTCATATTTTCTTTAATATTGCTAAATATCTCCTAGTTTTGTTATGGAAAAATTTTTCTTTAACTATGTATTTTATTCTTTTTCTACTACACTTGGAAACTTTTTAACTTTTGCATTCTAAACTATTTTTTGCTAGAAGTATAAATTATAACTTAAATTGTATACAGGTGTAGATTTTACAATTAAAATATGCTGCTTCCCTTAATATTTTTATCTTTCTTAATTATTTTTCATTTTTTACACAGTATTAGAAGCCAAGGGCTGGAGTAGAAACTGCTTAATTGATCAAACTGTATCATTTGTTTGAAAATTTATATTCATCAAATTTCTTTTGTCAATGTTTTCCTATTCTCTACTTTAATTTTCAAGTTTGTAACAACAAAAGCCTATAAAACTTGTATTATTTTATTTTTAATGTTAATTCTATTATTTCTTCATTTTATTGTATACTATAATGTCATATACTCGTGCCTAAATATATGTATCTATGTTTAAAATTTAAATAAGTTTTAAATTTTCATTACATCCAACTATATCTGTATAAAAAGGGTCTCCAAAGGTTCATTAACATGCTGTCCATTAACACAATATTCTGTATACAATATCCATTAAACACAATATATATTTGGTATAGGTAGCTTTTACTTTACTTATAGTTTCTCAATGTCCTTAAAGTAATCAAAGAGTATGATGTTGGATTAGATACCAATGTTTACAAACCCTCCAGTGAAATTCAAATACCTCTTAATCACTCTGTAACCAGGTAGATTCCTTAATTCATCCACCATATAATTTATTCACAGGTAAATTTAGGAGGACAAAAGTTTCAGTCTCATAGGTTATTGCAACCATTCAATGAATAAAGTAGATACATATTCAACAAATAGTATTATCTGAACAAATAGTACAAATATTACCATCTAGAGATGATAAAAATAAATATATACTCAAATTAAAATTTTGAACTGTGCTATTAGAAAATATAAATATATTAGAAAATATAAATAAAAGTGAAATATCACTATTCCAGATGACCTATTAATACTAAAAACAATTATCAATGTATATGCTAGATTAAATGAGGCACTCAATGATACATGTTTCTGGTAATAAACATGTTGAAACATAGAAAACTTATGCAAAAGCATAGGAAGAAGGTAAGAGAAAACACTGACATGGTTGGTGATCTGGTATATTATATGTTGATCCACTTGTACTATCCAGATGAGAAGCATAAAGAACAGGGAAGGCAGATATTATAAAGAAATATAAGAGAATTATCCACATGGGTAGCAGAATTTTTATTTATATCTGGTAAATGCCTCATTTCTTTAAAATTAAGGAACATCGAGTGGTATAAATTTTCAGGAGACTGATAAGGATGCGGACACTACATAAGCTACTTTATTTTGTAAGTGGTAACTTAATTTATAAGATTCTGTTCTGTCAATATCCATTGAGCTGTAAACAGTCGCCACTGAAAACTTGAGGCTTGTAACAACAGTTTCTAAGGCATGTCTGGAAAGCAGAAGGTTTGGTTCACTTGTGACACCTCACATGAAGAAGAGACAAGTAAGATGTCACATGAAAATGACAAATCAGGTATGATTGACTTTAAGAATTAATTTTACTGTGTTTGTTAAGACTGAACATATGGTTTCAAATATATTCCTTCAAAGATCACTAACCCTTTAAAGAAAAATATTTACAAAAACTGATAAAAATCCCCTGCTAATTAGATTGATCAGCTAGAAGTCCAGTTAGTAAAAGAGGGTGCCTGAAAGGTTATTAAACAGAAAACTAAATAGGCAATTACCATATGAGCAAATAAGCTAATATTAAAAAAGCCCAGAATCTATCAGGATGCCAGTACTACTTCCTCAGATGTGGAAGATTCAGGCAGCGTTAGCAGATGTTGTACAGGTTAATATTCTCTCCTACCTCTAGATTCTTCTCAGGTGGGAAAAGCAAATAAACTTAATGAGACAGTTTGGTAAAAGAACAAAAAAAAGGCACATTTAATTACATTTGTACAGAGAATTCTAAAAGAAATGAATCTAAGGTAATGTATACTTAAATCCTGGGAAAAGGATCTGAAACATCAAAAAGAGAGAAGGGGCATAAAATAATGAGGAGGGTATGAAGGAAGGTGTGACTTTATTTTCTTTCTTTCTTTCTTTCTTTCTTTCTTTCTTTCTTTCTTTCTTTCTTTCTTTCTTTCTTTCTTTCTTTCTTTCTTTCTTTCTTTCTTTCTTTCTTTCTTTCTTTCTTTCTTTCTTTCTTTCTTTCTTTCTTTCTTTCTTTCTTTCTTTCTTTCTTTCTTTCTTTCTTTCTTTCTTTCTTTCTTTCTTTCTTTCTTTCTTTCTTTCTTTCTTTCTTTCTTTCTTTCTTTCTTTCTTTCTTTCTTTCTTTCTTTCTTTTTGTGCCCTATCAGCAGTATTATATCTCCAGCCATTGTTGGTGTGTTTTTGAAAACAGGTGCTTGGGATATTGGGTAGGCACCTGTTCACTGAAATAAAGCAAAGTAACCAAAAACTTTCTGGAAAGCAGGTGGACAATAGCAGGAAACTTACTTCATGATTGATTCAAGTCTTCGTGAATAATTATTTTTGTTGTTGTTTTGAGAGGGTGAGTGATGGCCAAATCTGCTCTGGCTTCATTCATGGTGGTGTGCAGGGACGATATAGATATAGATATAGATATAGATATGCTGGGGATTAAACCTGTGTTGACTGTGTACAAGACAAGCACCATTACTTCTGTGCTCTCATTTTGGCCCTAGTCTTTATTCTGAAATTAAACCATCCTCTTCTCCCCCTCAGGTTTTCAACTTCAACATGTCAAGCAATAACAGTTACTCAATCTGATAAGTGTACTCTTAACATGTGAAAGGAATGTGGGGGAAAAGGGCAGGGGAAGATAATAGAGAGAGGCAAGAGAATGGAATATCAGGAGAGAGAAAATGAACCAAATGAAGCTCAGTGCCTGCGTGTCTGTCTCTCTATGATTGTCATCCTTTTTTTTTCCCATGTTCCTTCTCATCTGTATCAGAACTCATACCAAACAATGAGTTCTGGGTTGCAAGAGAGGATTTAGTTTTTGCACCTGTCTCAAAGTCTCTGTCCACGGGTGACTTTATTTTCAAACCTACCCTGTTAGTTTGCATTCCCTTAAGAGGCTTTACTCTTCTGTAAGGTTATATCTAGAACTAATTCCAGATCCAGGTAATATTGATTACTGAAGGTAAAGATCACATTTTCTCTGAAATTTGCAAGTTTTCCTTTTACCTTAGTTCTGCATACCAATATGATACAAGTAAGAAAAAGAACTGCCCTGGACATCTTGGAACACCTCACTCTATATTTTTGGGAAAAGGCTGGCTACATAGAGAATGGTTCAGCCACTGACATCATGAAATAAAGGTAGCAGATCAGAGGCTGGAGGTAATCAAAAATAGACAGAAAACCAAGAGGCCAGTAAAGATGTCACCTCCAAAAGGGTTGTGACAGTCGAAAATGAAGGCTGCTTTTTCTCTACTTCCATGTTGCAAGAAGAACTTGATTTTGTTCTTCGTGTTATGTTTATCTTACTGATTGAAGATGATAGTTCAGGAGTTTTGGATTTGCATTTTCCATTATAATGATAATTGATGCATGTGCATATCAGCTGTCTGTATGTTTTATGTATGTAAGCTTCTTTTCAACTCTTCTCTCCACTCTGGTGGAGTTGGTTGAAGGTTTCACTTTCTTTGTTAATTTTTACAAGCCCTTATATGTCTTTTTTTTTGGTTTTTGATTCTGAGGTCACACCCAGCAGCACTCAGAGGTTACTCCTGGCTATGCATTCAAAAATTGCTTTTGGCAGGCACGGGGAACCAAATGGGATGCCGGGATTTGAACCACTGTCCGTCCTGAATAGGCCAAGTGCAAGGAAAATGTCCTACCGTTGTCCTATCTGTCTGGCCCCTCTTATTAACCCTTTGTAATATAAATGGTAGAAAACATATTATTTTCAGTTTGTGGGGTATCATTTTTATTCCGGTCATATATATTTTGTTCTACAGAAGCATCAATGTAGTCTCATTTATCTTTGCAGAGTTTCCTTGGCCAATGGTACTGAATCTCTGGAGATGTCTCTACATTCAATGTCAAGAGCAGTCTACCTATATCTTTCTCAATATAATGAATAGAGCAGGTCTGTGTCACGGTTTTTCTCCATTTTGAATTGACTTTTGTACATGACAGGAGATAAAGTCTGAGTATACATTTCTTAAATAAACTAGATAACTTGTCAAAGATAGATATTTTTGAAAAATAATATGCTGCCTTACACTAAGAGGGTATGTGTAACTTCATAATCAAGAATTTCAACTGACTTCTTTACATTACTCTTCAATGTTCCCAAATGGCCAAAAGAAATATCATGCATATCCTTTTAAAGACATGTTTTAGAGATACAATGCCTAACAGGAAAAGGAGCAAAGGATGAATATGAATGAAGGTACGTGTACCTAATGAAGAAAATGTAGAACAATAATTTTTAAGTAGATAATTGCAATCTTTCCTAGGTGAAACATGATTATAATATAAAATGAAGAATGAATACTTTCTTTATCCCTCCCTCCTTTTCTTCCTTCCTTCCTTCCTTCCTTCCTTCCTTCCTTCCTTCCTTCCTTCCTTCCTTCCTTCCTTCCTTCCTTCCTTCCTTCCTTCCTTCCTTCCTTCCTTCCTTCCTTCCTTCTTTCTTTTGCATAGGCAGGGTAAATATTAGGGAAATTAGAATAAAATTCCTTTGGCCTAAGAGGTACATGGTTTCTCCACTCTTGCAGCATACTACCATGGGAACAACCACAGGCTCCATACCCTCCCGTTTACACACCCCAAAGTCTTTTTATGGTGCCAAAAACTTTATACACATATGTGGGTGATGACATGCCACCTCTGTAGCTGAAGTTCTTGCTATTTGTGTAGGTTATAGGAAGAAGGCTATGAAAGAGTTTTTCTTTACTGTTCTAGGATTTCTGTTCCACTACTGTTGTTTTAATCAGTCTTCTGTAGTTAGTGGAGTTGGATTTTGCTCTGATGCTAGGACAGAGCCTAGGCTATTTTTATATTAAAATTACTTACAAAAATATGTAACTTTAGATTTTAAAGAATTAAAATGGGAAACTATATGTGGCTATATTTACATCTCATTCATGAAGAAGGTCTGTGCATTTTTTAGTTAATTTTGCTGAATTGAACTACAACTGACTGTGCTTAAGAATTATTCCAAGTGTTAGAATAATAGATAGCACAGTGGGTAGGGCATTTTTTTCTTGCATGAGGCCAAGAGGTTTGACCAAGTCATCCCATATAGCCGCCCAAGTCTGCCAAGGATGATGTCTGAGTGCAGTGCAATGAGTAACTAACTCCTGAGCGCTACTGAGTGTGGCCAACCCTGCTAAAAGAAACAAATTATTACACTCTATTTACCCAGGGTCATTCTTTCATTTGTTTATGTTTATATGTTTGTTTGTTTTTGAGCCACACACAGCGGCACTCAGAGGTTATTTTTGGCTCTGCGCTCAGAAATCACTCCTGGCAGGCTTCAGGAAAACATATGGAACGCTGGAATGGAATCTGGGTTAACTATGTGAAAGCAAAACCCCCTACTACTTCGGCCTCTAGGGTCATTCTCGATAGTGCTTGAGTAACTATATGTGGTATTGGTAATAGAACCCAGATCAGCTGCATGAATGTCAAATGCCTTACACACTTCCAACCAAACATTACTGATATATTAAAGTAAAGTAGCTTTTAGGGCTATATTTATCTACTGTCCATTATTTTATTTCTGTACTAATTTCTCCAAAACTCCCACACTGTTATAAACTCATAAATATTCCAAATAAAATGATTTACATCTGGGGCATTTTCAGTTTAGAAAATTCATCTTTCTGATGATACCTTAACTGAATGTTGACTAATTCATGATTAATCGGTTCAGTTGAATCATAGAATTAGATGCATTTCATTTTGAATATTAGCAAAAACTATGGATTTATGCTATCCTTAATGTGAAATAGGAATTATCGGAATTGGGCTTGCAATAATAATTAGATGGTTAGAGGTAGTAGATACCTTAATTATTTTAAATTTGTTACACATTATATATTGTATTATTTTTGCTTAGAGTTGATGTAAATATTTTCAAGATTATACACAGAACAGAGTTTAAAGATGTAGTCCTAGGCCTATACTGTTTCCTAAGAAACAGTGTGGTGAGCAGGGCAATTTCCTTGTACACAGCCAATACAGGATTTATCCCCAGCACCTTATATGGTCCCCAAGCTCTGCCAAGAGTGATACTTGAGGGAGGATTCAGAAGTAGACCCTCAGCACTACCTGGTATGACCTGAAAACCCAAACCACAAGAACAATAAAATTACATATATATTATATATATGGAATATATATTCCTGATAGCACTTTTATTCAAACTGAATCAAATTCCTGAAAGTTATATAGATGATTATTCAAATTCCCCCCTGATTATTCAAATTTGACAAAATTTAGGGCAAGAAAATAGCACAGTGTCCAGGTGTTTGCCTTGTATACAGGATTAATCCCCAGCATCTCTTATGGACCCCAGAGCCAGCCAGGAACAAGTGAACACAGAGCCAGAAGTAACCCCTGTGCATCACTGGGCCTGGCCAAAACAACTTTAAAAAATTGAGAAAAATTTAAAATTCATATTTTAATCAATTATTATCACAAATTTTTCTGCTTTAGGAATTGAATATAAATACAAATTTAGTTTAAAAACTTTTATATTAATTTATACTTTTATATTCTATTTTATGTCTATAGTAATTGAGATATTTTATATTTAAAACATTAAAAATAATTATTAGAGTTTGTCATAATATTAGTTAAAACTTCTTTATATGTATATATTTCAAACTAAAAAGAAATGATAGGGGTTAAATAGTTGCCTTTCAGGAGTCAACTCTGGTGGAATTCTTAGCACTACAAATTATTCCCACATCATTTTCAGGATTCATCCTGAGCACAACCACCATTTATTCCCATCCAACCCCCCAAAAGTATTAATTTTAATGTATTTTTTCCAAGTATAACAAATATTTAAGGACAGCCCCAATTTAAAGTAATTTTCTAAAACAAACATCAAATACCCTAATTTAAAATATGTAGTAATTTTTGTTATCCAAACAAGACCCTATAAAAACATCATGGAAACACCCTCATGGAAATGTGGCAGTTAAAATTAAATGGAAAATGTGTGTACTATGAAGCAATTATGCAGACCTCATATGAGTAATGCCTTAGGAAATAGACTGTTCATCCATTAAATGAAAGTTATAGGTAAGAGGTCTCTAGAAACAACAAAATCCTCCAAAGAACACATCAAAAAAATCACACATCAGGGAAGAATCTCTTTTCAACATCTCCAGACACAATGAGCATGAAATCTATGCAACTGTGTAAGAAGTAATTTAGTTCCTTACAACAGTTCTCTCCTCCCTTCCCATATCAATCATACACATTCATACTAAAAACTAGGAAATAGGGCAAATTGGGCAGAGCTAGCTGGAACAGGTTGCATTAACTCCCAAAAATGAAGACAGCAGCCAACAACAACTCTGAAGTTAAGTCTTAATTTTGTAGGGTAAGTTTTAATTTCAAGATACATTTAAAGTAAATTAATTAATATATTTGGTTTTTTATTAAATCCATATGTATTGTGATTTAAAGTTATTTCAGGGTAATTTATTAGTACATAATGAAGATAAAGTTAATTATATACCAATTTCTCATAGAAATATTATGTTGGACATATAAATTATAAAGTAAGGGCATTTTAGCTTTCTAGTGCTGCTATATCTAAGTATTATAGACTGTATAACCAAAAACTAAAAATGAATACTCTCTAATTCTGGAGATCTCAATTCAACAATAATTTGTCTGCAGGACTGAATTTTCAATGTTCTTTCTTTGGCTTTTGGATGACCATCATGTCTCTGTCTTTTGACCATGTCTTCTGTCTGTCTATATCCCTAATATCCCCATACCTCTTAAGATACCAATCATATGGGATTATCATCACCATGGCCTGCTTCTAATTTAATTATCTCTTTAAGAACCATCTTCCATATAGAATATAAAATTGCCCTCTGCACTCCTTTGTTTATTGCAGCACTATTTCAAGAGCCAGCATCTGCCCAACATCAGATGAGTAACTAAAACTCTGTACATCTACACAATGGAACACTATTTAGCCATAAGGAAAATGAAGTCATGAAATTTTCTTATATATGGATGGGCATGAGATTATTATGCTGAGTAAAACGAGTCATTTGGAGAAGGATAGACATAGAATAATTTCACTCATTTGTGGTATAAAATAAAAATAAAAGGCAGTATATTAGAAATCCATAGACACTTGTGATTAGAGAAAGTTTCACTGTGACGATATCAGTTGGAACTGATCACTCTGAATAAGAACTGGGGTGCTGAGAGGGATAAAGTGACATGCATGGCACCCTTTAATTAATAGTAGTCAGTAGTGTAAACCACTGTTTCACAAAGGGCATGATAGACACAGATTTTTTTACCATGGCCCTTAGGTACACCACAGCCACATCTAGAGATATTTCAGGGGAGCTTGTAGTCCTGGGAACGCAGCTCAGATCTTCATGCTGCCATCTATATTCTATCACTAGCTAGGCCTGAGCTTTCCCATAGAAGATTTTTATTGCCAGCCAGGTTGGTCTATATTTAGGTGGGTTTTCTTTGTATTTTTGGGGGGTGGAGTTTGGGCCACACCCAGAGGCTTTTAGGAGTTATTCCTAGCTCTGCAAAGAAATCACTTTGGCAAGCTTAGGGACCATATGGATGCTGGAGATCAAACCCTGGTCTGTACTGGGTCTGCCACATGCAAGGCAAACACTAAACACAGTATCATTGTCCTATCATTCAGACCTACTTAGGTGTTTTGACTATATTAAAAGTTTAATATAATGAAAGCACATATGATAAAAATCTACAGAAAATAGGTAAATTTAATACAAAAACACATGCATCAAAATCTACTAAATAAAAAATTTAAAAAGAAACTAGGTAATTAATGTTAAACATTGAACAATATATGCACATTTTCTTTGTTAAAAGATGCAAGGAATAGCTATATGTTAAATGTATTATTATTTAGTGTTCTTAAATTCTTAAATGCCTAAGGGTTTAAATTTTTATTTTCTAATTATGTCATGCAATGCTATGTCAGTTGTATTATGTTTTTGTGACTGACCTCCCCCCAAATTAGTTGAATGTCTGAGGTCCCACGCTTTTGAAGCACAGATATCATCAAGCAGTTAGTGATCAGAAAAGAGCTTAGGGGTGGGGGAACCAATTCCCTTAAGCATTGCTTTCAACCCATCTGCTCAGCTACATTCCAAGGTCTAGAATGAGTCACATCTCAACATGAAGCAAGCATTATGTTTTTCAATCAAAAACCCAAGAGAAGGAGATAAGTTCCATGAGCATTTAGTTTCAGAGTTGAGTTTTAGCCAAACTATGTATTGCAGAATTTTCACCATTATTCTAAAGCAGGAAAACAAACTAAACAAAAGAAATACTTTAAAGATACCAAAATTATTCTAATAATGAAATATATCACTAATTATAACTGACTACACCAGAAGTATTAAGATATGTAATTAATAATCCTATGATACTAAAAGGTCTAAAAATATAAACCAAATAACTTGCAATAAAATAAAATACTCAGCAGACAATGTCTATAGTGTAATCAAGGAAAAAAAGGCTTCACTATTATAACATTATATTTCCTAGAATCATGGTATACTAAATATTATGTATTATTATAACAATAAGTCTACTTTCATTATTTTCTCATGATATTAAAAATTCAAGAGACTAGTTTTCTTTAACATAATTCATTGAGAAATATTTTACTGGCTATATTACCCAAATGTAAATTAATAGCTATTTTTATAATTGGACATTAATGCACATTTTAAGTGTTATAATTAAATATAAACATTTCCTTAGTGTTTTTTTAATATCAAAAACCACATTCTTAAATAAACAACATGTATCCAATATGTTGCCAATTATCCTTTCTATGTATGGCATGTCTAAACAACCTTATCATTACCTGGAAATGTATTTTTCACTTTTGTGTTTATGCTACAGTGAATTAGGAGAAATGTAACAAGGGACCAGTTGTGGTAATGTGGTAATTAAGACTTGAACAGATGTCAGCATTAATAAGAGATTCAAATGAAGTGTGTGTAATAAATGGTAGCCTTCAGCTGCTATGCCAGGCCTGGCTGCATTGGCAGTGGTATCTGGAACTGATTCAATCCCTAATAATAATTAGACAAAAGTTTAAACAAATCTACTGAGAAATTTTCAAACTTCCAGTATATATTGTAACTGATATTTTATAAGCACTGGAAACTTGAAGATATATTATGTATAATAAAATAAAAATGAACACAATAAAAATACTACTATCTTACTAAAAAATTTGCTTTTGATATTTGATCACTTCATGATGATCATTTGAATTGGTATATGTGATGCACTTGAATGGAATCCTGGTATATGAATTTGTTTTCTATAATGAAGATAAAATTACTTTGAATAGAATTATATATACCTTTTATGATTAATAAAATCTTGGACATCTATAATAATTATTTTTAAAAAATTACTCATAAAAATGAGCACCACTTCTCTTTAGGTTTGAATATGAGTTGAATCATGAATCTACTACCCAACAATAGTGCCTATATTAAAAATAATATTTCAGGGGTTAGAGCACAGTGGGTAGGGTGTTTGTGTTGCACACGGCCAAACCAGGTTCAATCCCTGATATTCCATATAATCTCCTGAGTCTGCTAAAAGTAATTTCTTCTTCTTCTTTCTTCTTCTTCTTCTTCTCTTCTTCTTCTTCTTCTTCTTCTTCTTCTTCTTCTTCTTCTTCTTCTTCTTCTTCTTCTTCTTCTTCTTCTTCTTCTTCTTCTTCTTCTTCTTCTTCTTCTTCTTCTTCTTCTTCTTCTTCTTCTTCTTTTTGTTTTTCTTTGTTTGTTTGTTTGTTTGCTTTTTGGTTTGTGGATCACCCCTGGTGACGCTCAGGGGTTACACTTGGCTATGCACTGAGAAATCTCTGCTGGCTTAGGGGACTATATGGGACACCAGAGATTGAAACAAAGGTCTGTCCTGGGTCAGCTGTATGCAAAGTAAACGCCCTACTGCTGAGCTATCGCTCCGGCCCCTAGGAGTCATTTCTGAGCACAGAACCAGGAGTAATCCCTATGCACTGCCAGGTGTGGTGCAGAAACAGAAAAAAGTTATAATAATTGATAAAAGTAAAACATGCTTTAATGTTTAAATAGTTTTATATATTTGTTGGATTAGAGCCATGAACTATCTTGGTAACATTCCTTTTAAGAAAACAGACATTAAAGATTACATCTTTTCACTGGGTTAAGTCTGTTGGTAGAAAACACAAGTGTCTCTCATGTTCTCTAGGATTGATTACTTACATAGATATAAAAGAGTTTTCATTTTTGTGTAATTCAGAAGGAATATAATATTCACAAGTATTCATAAAGCTTTAGTTCTATGTATTACATCTTCTTTAGCATCAATAAAATTGATTGCTCCAACGTGAATCAGATATGATAGAAAACTATGTTTAGTGTTTCTTTTATAGTTTACTGAAATATCGCCCACCAAGTATGCCACACTATATAGATAACTTTTCATTTATGAAAAATCAATTATAAAAATTCATTCTGTAAGCAATTTCCAATACTTTTCAATTAGCATACATTAAGTTAAACAGCAAAAACATTGTTAAGCGCATATTAGGTCCAAAGAGAAAATAGTACACAATTTTAACATGAAACATTTCATAAAAATGATTGTTTAAAATAATCAATATATTTTAGCAACACATTTTATGCCTCTACAAAATATGTGTGACACAGCACAAGAACTACTAGTAGAAATATTCTTCCATCAAAATTTTTTGGAAGTTTCTTTAGCTTTGTTTCCATATTTTCCACCTCAGATTTGTGCATGGAGTGTTTTGATTATTTTTTTTCTTTTTGTGTCGTTTTGAACCAGGTTTTTTTTTTTGGGGGGGGGGGTCTTTTGGGGAATGGAACACACCAGGAATGTTCTGGATTACTCTTGGCATGGTGTTCATGGACCCTTACTAGCAGAATTTTGGAGACCAAAATTTGAATCAGAGTTCCTTGAATGCAAGGTAAGTTTTTTAATCACTGTATTGTCTCTTTACCCTGATCAGTGATTTTTTTTTTTTTTTGGTTTTTAGGTCAAACCCGGCAGCTCTCAGGCTCTGGCTTTTTGCTAAGATACCAGTCCTGGTAGGCTCAGGTGACCATATGGGATGCCAGGATTTGAACCACAGTCCTTCCGCATGCAAGGCAAACACCCTACTTCCATGCTATCTCTCTGGCTTCATGTGCTCAGCATCTTGTTGGTGTACTGACAATGTAGTTTGAGAATGAGAGTACATCACACTGTACACGTTTTGAAGACATGTTCAAGAAATCTCCCATGGGGCCAGAGCGGTGGCGTGGAGCAGTAAGGTGTCTGCCTTGCTAGCGCTAGAATAGAACAAACCACGGTTTGATCCTCTCCAGTGCCCCATATGGTCTCTCAAGTCAGGAGCAATTTCTGAGCACATAGCCAGGAGTAGCCCCTGAGCATCACCAAAAGTTGCTGTACCTTCTCCCCTCATAAAAAAAAGAACTCTCCCATGAATCATAAGTTATTTTTCCTTAAAGGATATTAAAAACAATAGTTCATTCTCTATTTGGCACGTTCTTATGAAATCTCTTAAATGCTTCTACTTTAAATTTAAAATATATTTAGTTTCAGAGTTTCTCATGGAGAAAAAATAAACCTATTGAGTTATCAACATGATTTTCCTAGCACCTTTAAAATCATATGGGTCTGGAGCTGGAGCAGTTAAGGAATCTACCTTGCCTGTGTTAGCCTAGGACAGACCATGGTTCAATCCTCCCCCCCCTGCCCCCGGTGTCCCATATGGTCCCCAAGTCAGAAGCGATTTCTGAGCACAGAGCCAGGAGTAACCCCTGATCGTCACCCGGTGTGGCCCAAACAAACAAAAAAAATCATCTAGTGCTTGACCTGAAAGATAATGCAGTGGATATTGAACTTTCCCTGCCAAGGGTTACACCCCAGAGCAAACCTGATTGTAAATATTAAGTAAAACTTGTCAATCAAGTTACTCAAATTTGAGTCTTCACCAAGCACATTTTGCATTTGTTTTCAATTTGGTGGGGGGAGTGGGGTCCACTTAGTAATCTCAGCATTATTATCAGATCTTTGCTTAGGAATTGATCTTTGTGGTAGTCCTCTGGATACAAAACGATACCATCAATAGTTATCAGTAAGTGTAGAGTCAGAAGTCAGCCCTGAGCACCACTGGATAGGATTCCCCAGAAATATAAGATAAAATCTTCTCACTGTAGCAACACTGTGGTCTGAAACAATTTCAAGTGAAATGAAGACACACTGATAGTAAAGAGGGATTTATAGCTCTTCTAGAGGTAACTCACTAGCTAGAATAAATTGAAAAATAGAAGTATCTTGAGTAAATAAAAGCATGTTCCTCACTGGTATGAAAACAGCCTAAAGAAATTCTCTATTAAAATGGCATTCTGTAGTCCAAAACTGAGACAATTTTAAATGCTAATGATAGTTTCACAGGTTTTTTATTTTGCTACAGGAGATTAAGAATCTCATTTATTCTCAGCTTCAATGTATGTATTTATTACAACTAAATGGTCCTCAAATCATCCTTTATCAAAGAACTTTTCAAATAATTGTAGATTTTATTTTTTAACCTAATATTAATTAATTAATATTAATTGAATTTTTAAAATTCAAGTTTCTTTTACTTAAAGTTTTTTTTAAAAGTGATAAACTAGTGATACTAAGAGGGTAACTCTGTATTCTGGAATTATTCTGTTTAGTGCTCAAGGGAATATATGGGATTCTGGGAATCAAACCCAGGTCACACATATGTTATACATATGTACCTGACCATATCTACTATATATTTGCTCCCAGACAGGCAGGAAACATCTTGATTATCTTTTGGAAAACAATGCAAAAAGTAAATGTTATTAATAAAGCTCTTCTTATGCTGTGTTCTTTATTAAGCCAAATTTATCTTCCATAAAACATATTTTGAAAAGTAAATCTGGTAATATATTGCTCTGTTCATTTCTAAAATATTGTATTAAAATAACCCAGAATATTTTTATTTAGTAACTGTACTGTATTTTAAGTACATCAAAAACAATTGTATGGGTCCTCAAGCTTCCCCCCCTACTCTGGGGGAGGGCTTTGGGGAGGAGGGCAGGCAGATATCTGGCTTCCAGATCCCTCTGATTCTAGAGGCCAGCTCTTGCCATGTATGGGGTTTGGGGAGGCCCCATGCTGGAGGCCTTCTCCCTAGCTCGGGGGTGCTGGGAGGCTTGGCAGGCCCCCATCCGTCCCCCTCTTTTTCCCCTGGACTCCAGGCTTTCCCTAGGTGCTGGCCTAGGTGAACTCTATAGGTGTCCTCAGGCTTCCCCCCCTCTCTCTCCCTACTCTAGGTGGGAAGTACTTGGGGCAGAGGGTGGGCTGATGCAGCATTGGTTTTTGTTGGGACAGTCATTGGCAATTTTTCTCATTGATCTCTATTTTAAAAACCGTGGGGGGTACAATATATACTGATATTATTGTATATGCATAATATTCATCGCCCTACACAGCCCATTTCTAGTCTTTTTTTTTTTTTTGGTTTTTGGGCCACACCCGGTGACGCTCAGAGGTTACTCCTGGCTATGCGCTCAGAAGTCGCTCCTGGCTTGGGGGACCATATGGGACACCAGGGGATCGAGCCGCGGTCCGTCCTAGGCTCGCGCTGGCAAGGCAGACACCTTACCTCTAGTGCCACCGCCCGGCCCCCCATTTCTAGTCTTTTACTGCCTCAGTCCCAACCATTATTTCCCCCCATTTACCCATTTTGCCTTCAATCCCATACAGGTCAATCATAGAGAAAAATCTTTCACTGAATTTAATACCCCACCCAACTATTTCAAATTTCCCTTCTACTTTCTCTTTCCTTCTCTTTGTTATTTGTTGAATACAGAAGTTTGTAAAAGTGTCCCTCCATTTAAAGCTTATATTAGAAACAAGTCATTTGGATTGTTGGACTTGTTCTAGCATCCCCATAGGCACCAATCTCACCATGTGGTATTGTTCTTTTTTTGCATAGGCACATTAAAATGGGAAATAAAAAAATAAAAATAACAATTTAAAATATGCCAAAGCTAACTATTTTGTTTAAAACACAAAAAAGTTATTAGTTCATAATTTTCTTAAGATAATTCAATTTACTTTGCTTAAATATAATCTTTAAAAATAATATGATTTTTATGTATTTTACTGTATGTATAATTCATTTATTTATGCATCTTGATACAAAACTTACTATACAGAAATAAAGCACAAGAAAGAGAGGGTTTGGTATGCAATACATATATGTATATGGAAAGATGATATGAATATAATAGAGATTTCAAATGTGTTATTTTAATAAATATTTATCTGTATTCAAAGATAATAATTATGAGTTGTTCCTGATTTTATTTGATGTTATCACTAAAGTTTAAATTCATTTCTGATATCTGATTATGATCAAATTTGTACATGCTTGGCCTATTATAAGAGATCCTGTACAGATCTTAAAGTATTTGCTTTCCCTTTAGCTCACAACTCATGTGAATTCTGGCATCACACTGTAACTAGAGCACCTCAAGGTGCTCAACCCAAGCACAGATCTAAGCATAACCATCTTCCCAAAGTCCCAAAACAAAATACAAAACAAACAATTACTTGGTCAAATCTTAAGTTTAAACAATCTCTTTGACAAGTTCAACTTCAACTTTACTAAAAATAGGAATTGTTCAATTTTTTTATTTTATCTAGCATGTAGCACCTTTATATCTTCTGATAACTATGAAAATTAATCTGACAATTATGCACCTCTATGGAAATATATAATATGTTTATTAGACAAAATTCCTTATTATCAATTTTTAATCCAAATTCAAGTAAAGTTTACATTTTGCCTACTTTTATAAAAAGAAGTGGCCACGGATTGTTATTATACGTAACTTACATTTGTTCCCTCTTTACAGAAATTAACATGAAAAATCATCTAGCCCCTTCAAAATATGGGGAGAAAAAATGAACAGATACTTCCTCAAAGAAGAAATGCAAATGGCCAAAAGACGCACTTAAAAAGTTTCACATCACTAATCATCAGAATGACACAAATCAAAACAACAACAAGGTACCATCTCGTACCTCAGAAACTGGCACACATCACAAAGAACAAGAACAATCAGTGCAGGTGGGGATGTGGAGAGAAAGGTACTCATTCACTGCTGGTAGAAATACTGTTTAGTCTAGCCTTTATGGAAAACAATATGGATATTCCTCAAAATTCTGAAATTGAGTTCCCTTCTGATCCAGCAATACCACTCCTAGGGATATACACTAGGAACACAAAAACATAATATAAAAATGCCTTTGCATACCTATATTCATTGCAGTACTATTTAAAATAGCCAGGATCTGAAAACAGCCCAGATGCTCTTCAACAGATGAATGGCTAAAGATATTGTGGTACATATACAAAATACATATACAAAATACAAAATATATGTGGTACATATACAAAATGGAATACTATGCAGCTCTCAGAAGATATGAAGTCATGAAATATTCCTGTACATGGATGAATATGGAAACTATTATGCTGAGTGAAATAAGTCAGAGAAAGAGAAATAGACACAGAATAGTCTCACTCACCTATTTTAAGGAAGAAATAAAATACATTATCGTAAAAATACCCAGAGACGATAGTGATGAGGACTGAAAGGACCAGCCCATGATATGAATATTATCACAAAGAGTGGTGAGTTAAGTTAGGGAAATATCTACACTGACAACTATCATGACAATGGTATTGAGTGAGAGAAATAGAATACCTGTCTGAATACAGGCAGAGGATGGGGTGAGGATGGAGATGGGGGCATTGGTGGTAGGAAACTTGCACTGGTGAAATTCTATTTTTCACTATTTTCACTTCTTCTATTTTGGGGGGGTTGGTTTAGGGGTTACTCTTGGTTATGCACTCAGAAACTGCTCCTGTCTTGTTGGACCATATGGGAGGCTGGGGTTCAAACCCACGTCCATCCATCCTGGGTCAGTTGCGTGCAAGGAAAACGTTCTAGCTACACTATTGATCCCCCAGGGTGTGTGTGTGTTTGTGTGTGTGGGTTTATAACTGAAACCATATTGCAAACATGTTTCTAATCATTGTGCTTAAATAAAGATACTATTTTTAATAAAAAGAGAGAAAGGCAATGTGAAATTGGGGTTACATACTGCTGTGAAATGTCTATCTTTAAGCGAAATGATGCAAATGCTTGTTGGCAGCCTCTAGAAACTAATGCCTTAAGAGTATTTTTTTCTCTTGGTGCCTCCAGAAGGAACATCCCCTGCCAAACCCTTGCTTTTGGGGTTTTACATCCGCACTATAAAGAAATTCATCACTGTTGCTATGGTCTACCAAGTTTGTGATAATTAGTTGTGGCAGTCCCAACCAACTAATATATGCATATGCCAATGAAAATTTTTGAGAAGAATTCTTTAAAAAGATATACTTGTTTGGTTTAAGTAGGGAAGAGGAGAAAGCTGAGTAAAAATATTAAGTAGAGGAAATTGCTATGCTAAACATTTCATAACATGGTGAGAACTAGTAGAATAAGAATTAAAATTAAGGAAATGGAAAGTGCTTTTAATCAGGGAGCTAATTAGAAAAGGGTGAGACACTTGTATATAACAGTGAGTGAGGAATTCTTTAGAAGTCTAGAATCTAATGGCTGGATATATTAGCTTCTAGCATCTATTAATTGTCTCACCTAAAATATCAATAGTAACTATAATTAGAAAATAAAAAACATATTACATATAAATATCTATTAAATTCTTGTTTAGAGCACTCATGAAATTCAACTGGCAGTGCTAACATATATCATACTTATTCATTTTTTTTGTTTTGGTGTCACACCCAGCAGTGTTCAAGTTTTAGTCCTAGTAGACTTGGAAAATCATATTGGATGCCCATAATTAAGCAGAATTGGATGCTTGTAAGGCAAGTTCCCTAGTTGTATTATCTTTTCTGCCCCATTTCTTTGACTGAATATGTAACTCTAGAAAATTTGATGTCACCTCAAAAAGATATAAACATTTTAATTAGTAATTATAACAATTATAAAAAGAACACAATAAATTCACTTATAATGTAATGTACTTTTAAAATTTTTATTAAAGAAATTCAAAGAAAATATTAATTAAATTATATATATTACAAAATAGTGACTAACAAATAACAATTCGGACATAAGACGAATAGAATAATAATTTTGTAAGAACCATTTAAAAGAATAGCTAGACAAAATTTTAGTATATTTTTCTCTAAGAATGACTACAAGCAGAAGGAATATTTCTTAATAACACAAGGGAAAACTAAAGGAAAATACATAAAATTATTATTCTAGAGATTTTCAGAGCTAAAGACAAGAGATTCAGCTGAGAAAATAAGGGATATCTAAGCTAAATTTTTAAGCATTCTTTATAATGAAAGGCCATGATCTTTCATTTACACTGAGACCTAATAAGAAATAAGTACACCTGTTGAGATTCAACATTCAATATGCCCAAGAGCACACACTTTTCTTTAATCTTGTAGCTTTTTTATAAAACTGAAAATGAATTTTTATAATAGTACATCATCTACAGTTTACAGGTGCTTGAAATAGTAATGAGACTATATAAGTGTTTATGTGGTGGTTATTGATGAAATCTACTCAGAGCTTTTGAGACTATTGAATTGTTTCTCATATTCTAAGCTTTTATTATTTCTTAAACTCTGACTAGAAAATTATTGCTACAGCATTTATTTTCATGGATACATTTATGGCACCTTAGGCTAAGTTTCTCTTTTAAGATTTCATAAAATTTAAAAATTAATTTTTCAGTATTTCTTAAAGTACTTCTTGCCACAGGGGAAATTATGGAATCCTCCTTATTTAGTTACATATTTATATTTTACTACAAAATTTATGTTTAGAGTAGTGTTCTTCAACTGGTTTACATTTGTTGGTTGAAATCTATCCTGCTTACTGTACCACAATCAGTGGTTATAACAAAGTGGTAGACTAGTCATTTTCAAATCTTTCTACATCCATAGAACACTACCTATGTGGAAACTATGGTTGCTGAAGGCTGGTTTAGAGCATTGATCTCATACATGAACATAAAAGTGATGGTCATGTACATTGTTCTTTCTTTTATCAAAGTTCATTTCTTCAATGTATTCCCCTAGCTCAGTTGAGATGTTTTGGTAGAAAAAGTAAGATTTATTAGCCCTACCTTTTATTATTTAATTCAATTGCATCTAGCTACTCAACACTTATTTTGAGTAACAAAATTTTTTGAATTAATTCTTGATCCTAAAGTATATATTTCTTACTTCTTATTCAATTTTTGGTTAGCAAGGTATAATAGTATCATAGTATCAGTCTCATTTTATTGATTCAAATGACAAAGTTTTGAGCTTAGCTTCTCTAGTTCAACTTGGTTCAACAAAAGCATATTGGAAAATTTTTTTTTTTTTTTGGCTTTTGGGCCACACCCATTTGACGCTCAGGGGTTACTCCTGGCTATGTGCTCAGAAATCGCCCCTGGCTTGGGGGGGACCATATGGGACGCCGGGGGATCGAACCGCGGTCCTTCCTTGGCTAGCGCTTGCAAGGCAGACACCTTACCTCCAGCGCCACCTACCCGGCCCCGCATATTGGAAAATTATTATCATGTGTGTCTTCAATATTTATGGAAAATAAATAACACTAGAAACTTTTACAAAAGCGACATGCAGAATAATAACTATTATCTGTTGTTAGTGTCTCCAGAAAGCAGACACTAACACAGAAAGTTCTGTACAAAGAAAAGGGTGAATCAGCTTTCAAATGCTATTACCACAAAACATACAAAACCAATAGAGAGAGCTGAAGCTGAGGTAGGCTACAGAAGTGCCTCAGTTTTGAGATGAGTTAAGCATATTTTTGGTGTGAATGCCTTCTGAAAAAAGACACTTTTCATAGGCAAGTTTGCATGATTTTTTGTATGTTTAATTTTGGGGGCCACACCCTGCTGCATTCAGGGGTTACTCTTGGCTCTGCACTCAGAAATTGATCCTAGCTCAGGGGTCCCTATGGGATGCCCTGGACCAAACCTGCATCTGTCCTGGGTCAGCCTGGTGTCAGCAAGGCAAACACCCTACCTCTGTGCTACTACTTAGGCCTCAAGTTTGCATGTTTAAGGACTACTGCTAGCACAAGAAAAGACTTGGATGATTGTTGTCACCACTACCAATAGCTCTGAGAACAAGCAAGTATATGCTTCACCAAGATGGCACACTGGACCTCTACTATAACCTACATTTGATATTTTCAAAGTAAGGTGTTCCTTGAGAATTGCAGAAACAACTGAAAAAAAAAAAAGAAAACCTAGATGGTCACATAGGAGAAAATAACATGTAAAGACTATGTGAATGAGAAATGAAATATATTTTCAAGAAACAAGAACTAAAAAAATTCAGAATTTAGGTTGGAATCACATAAATTCAAAACTTTTATTTTCTTACAGAGATTATAGACTTAGCTAATCACTAAGGGAAACTAGGACTAAACAATGATCCTAACTTAGTGCTAACCAGACTTTAATTGAAACACAATATAGGGTTTGGATGGAAAGATGAAAAAAATTAAGAGCTGTGTTTTAAAAACTAAATCAGTTATTAATACAAAGAATAAACTGGAAGGGATAAAATGGGATATTTCAGAAAGGGCTGAGTCTGAAATTTTACTTTATCTGTAATCTCAAAGTCTCTATGTTTCTTGAAAACATAGAGACAATATAAGGCTTGGAAATAAAAAAAAATACTTTCACAGTAATAGTCGATATTATTATCAATGCCAAATGTCATGCTGAAATTCCCACCAGGGAATAATAAAAGGACCAATGACAGTAGACATGTAGGTACTGCATTAGAAGAGGTAAAACGAAGCATAGGAAACTCAACTATTATAGTGGGCAAAAACAATCTCCTTTGCCTTACAGGGAAACATTATCTTTGTTGTACTAGAAAAAGACAGTTACAATATCTCCATCTTCCTAGGGAAAATATCATAAAACACCTTCATAAAGAGGTCTGAAGCTGCAAAAATGTCTGGAACACAAGCATCCAGTGCCTCAATTTACAAGACATGCAGAAATGAAAAAACACAAGGAAAATTTCCTCCTTTAAAATGAAATCATAATATGAAGCTCACCACAAAGAGTGGTGAGTGAGTGGAGTTAGAGAAATAAATACACTGACAACTATCACAACAATTTTAATGAATGCCTGTAGAATGCCTGTCTGGAATACAGGTGGCGGTGGATAGGGGAAAAAGACCAGGGACATTGGTGATGGGAATGTTGCACTGGTGAAGGGGGTGTTGTTTATATGCCTGAAACCCAATTACAATCATGTCTATAATCAAGGTGCTTAAATAAAGATATTATATAAAAATAAATATAAGAAAGCACCACCAATCATTCCATTCTTTGAAAAAATATTTAAAAAATGAAACGTGAATGAAGGCAGATTTTTAAAGCTCTTCTGTCAATATGAATCAGTGAGTTATTGCTAAAATTCACTCATCATAATGGAAATAGAGTCTGAAAGTAATAAGTGGTATGAAATAATTCAGTTAGAATTAACTGAATTGGCATAATGGTTTCTATATTTTATATAGACTAGTAAATACTAAAATTTAAACTGGGTTTTCACTATAAGGCTGACTGTTAAAAAAAAAGAGAAAAACAAAACCTTTTACCACTCACATTTTTCAAATTATTTTTTCTTTATGTTATTAAACAAATTGCCTCTATTTAATTCAGTAAAAAGCTTTACTTTATTCTTCTAAATGTAAATGAGAAGTCTTTAGACCTTTTTTTTATGATTGGTATAAACTACTATAAATTCCTACTACAGCAATAAAACAAAAACAAAAAGTTCTATACTCTGAGTCTCCTCCTAACTATACCACCTATTATACTCTTGAGCTGTGCATACTCAACATGTGACTTCTGTTGTGCACAAAGTATATTTTCTATTCTTTTCATATCTACTATCTTTCCCAATTTAATAGACCATGGTTCCATGAATCAATTTTTGGTACTAAAAATGATACACAGCCACAATAGTCTTTTCCAAGTTGTTTATTTTAAGAATGTATGTATTGAACTAGAAGAGACAAAAGTCAATAAACTAGTTGAATTTCTCTATAGCCCAGGTGACACCATCACTTGCACTACTTTAATACCACATATGCCATTTATCTGAGATGATTTACTATTTACTTTCTGAGAGAGGTTTGAAAGTCTAGTTGTTGTTCCATATTGCCATTTTCATTTTACATCATAAATGAGGAAAGATACCTTTAAATTTCACATTTCTAGTGATTTTTGTTTTAAAACAGATGAATGGCATTTGCTCATTGACTATCCATTCTAAGTTCCCTTTCTATATTCCCTCATTTTAAATGATTATAAAAATTGTTTATAATTTGTTTCCTTGACGCTACATTCAGGCACTGTTATAGTGAGTAACCGAGTTCAGAAATAGAGGATAGAGATTGGAAAGCAGTGACAACTGAAGACACCTACATACAATCTGGTGCTATATGTCTCCTCATGTGCAAAATAATAAAGTCATATTTAGTTTAACGGAGCCAACATTAAGGAGAATGAAGAACAAAAATAGTAGAACAAGGGAGAAATTACCAAATATATTTATTTTTGTGATTTTAAATTAGATGAAATATGAAGGTCTATATCATTTTTTAAGGTCTTTACTATTTTTGTAAATGGTCTGTTCATTTATATCACTCCTTTTAGTGAATGTGTGTGTAGCCATGATAATCAACAGCTCATTTCTATTTAACATTAGTCATTTTCACATGAGGTATCTATGTTTCAGTAAAATACTTACTACTCATTTTGCCAATTTCTCTGTGGAATCCTTTAATACAAATATTTTCTACAATTTCAAAAAAGGATGCCCTCAGTTAGAATACATTATTAGTTGTGACAAATTATTCCCACAGGTAGATATAAGTTTAATGGAAACTAAATAGCAGCCAATTTTGTCATTATTTGAAGAACTCTATTTAAAAGTAGCTATGAGCTCTTTTAAACAACTCTAATTGGTCATAAGGTTCTAAGATGATGAGATCTTTTAAATTCTATGGCTTTGGTAAAGTATCTTCCCTATGGGAACAAAATCTCACAATTAATTCATTGAAATCTGTGCATTCACATAATGCAACTATTTCTCAGCTGCATTAAGTTATGACGTAAAAAGTTATGATGTAAAAAGCTAATAACTATCATTTTCCAATTACTGAGCTAATGAAAAGTGGGTCAATTGTGAGACATAATATAGATGCTATATTAATTATATATCATTATAGTTTGATTTTGAAATTCCTCATTTTACTTATACAATACTTTTATTTATTTGTTAAAACTCATATACATACTTATTAGTATATATTTTCTATAGTAAAAGATATTATACAGTAAGTTATTCAGTTATTCTTAGATCTAAAAGTAACTGATTCTAAAAAGAAATTACACATTTCTTTTATAATTAAAATTATGAAACATGGATATTTCATTTAGTTACTATTATTTCCAGCATACAAATGTGAAAGGCAGTCTGTCATTAAGTCTTTCATTAAGAAATAATATAATCATAATATAAATTCTAATAAAAAATTGGAATAACAAGAATCATTCCCAAATATATAAGCTTATCAGTATAGCATATATTATCATTGATTTTAGAATTTATTTTTGTCCCTAGCATTTTATTTTTTAATTGTGGTTTGGGAGCCAAAACTTCTGAGTTGTTGTTGTTGTTGTTGTTTTTTTTTTTTGCTGAGGAGCTTCTCTGGGACCTATACTTAGGCATTGTATCCTGTGGAACAAAATGGGTGCCAAGGATCCAACCTGAGTCAGCTGAGTGCAAGACAAGCACTCTACTCACTATATCCTGAACTTTGGTCCTAGAATTTATAATTTTCCTACTACTCTTAGTACTCTTAGTAGTAAAATTGACAGATATGGTCAATCTTAATTAAAATGGGGATAATGCAGAATTTCCAAAAAGGTATGTGAAGTTAGAATTAATTGATAATATTTTGTAAAGGACTCTTTCAAAAGTAGAATATTCTATTACTAATGAGATACAAAAACCATTGAAACAAAATATAGATAAAGTGACCTTATTTAGCTATCAACAATGAATTCTGAACACATAGTATAAAAACTTGATACTTTTAACCTGTAACTCTTAAAATATTTCTTAATTTATCTTGAAAGAACCAGAAAATATTTATAATACATGTAAACTTATGCTCAAAGGTGTGTCGACATGCTCTGTAAGGTCTGTCAACTCCCGAAGTCAATGAATAACATATACATACACATACACACACATATCAATTTGGGGGGTGGTTTTTTTTTTGGGGGGGGCAAACCTGGTGATGCTCAGGGGTTACTCCTGGCTGTGCCCTCAGAAATTGCTCCTGACTTGTGGGATCCTATGGTACCCCCCCAGGGAATTGAACTGTGGTCCATCCTAGGTGCAACACAAATGCCCTGGTGCTTCAGCCACCATTCTGTCCCAGCTTTATCAAAATTAATCAAACTATAATGTTAATATTTGTGAATCACATGCCAAAGATTATATTACCAAATCTAACATGTATAACTAGCCATCTTAGATAAGTTTAAGCTTTTTTTTATTAATTCAAGTATTCCTATAATTACTAAGGAATGATGTTGAAGCAGTAAATAATACAGAAACTAGAAATTTTCTAGTTTTATTCTTGTAGCATTGGGATAGGTGCTGATTGATATTAATGTGTGGAATCTATAAGCAAAATGAATCATACCATACAGGTGGTGCTTTATTATTAAATACTGACAATTCGTATTCATTTCCACTATTTACATGGTCTTTTATCATTTGATACCTCCTTTTGTTATAAGTAGTATCAAGTTTATCCAGCAAAATGTATACATATTTAACTATGATCAGAAATTATTGCATTCCCTTAGTCAATTATATGGTTTACTGCAAGAATATATAAGGTAACATTCATTCTTGGCACTCCCAGTGTCAAAAGGAGAAAACTAACTAATTTTACTTGACCACTTCCAACCAGTCATAAAAGTCACTTAAACTTCAGTTTACAAAGAAAATTTCTAGGTAAATTTTCATCAGATTGCCTATTTAAACCTCAACTTAAAAAATACATAGGAAGAGTAAAGCAGTCTAAAAAAGTGGGGAAAACTTCAATTTCACAAGCTGGATTAGGTTCTACAGAGCTAAGTACAACAATGACATGATATTTCAAATCATTTGTGCATAGTGAAAATTTGTGTAGAACAGAACTTACATGTTCTCAAAACCCATAATAATAAAATTAAGATGTGAACAAATTCACTAGCTTAATAGTGAATAAGTCAAAGAATATGCATATTAGATCACCGAGGCTGCACCTGTAACATGCAAAATTTTAATTGTCATATGCACTTCAATAAAGATGAAGAAATGTTGAATTTATGAGTGATAAGTCCTAATTAATTGAATGAAAATCCTCATTAATTTCAATGCAAGTGCAGAGAAGCATCACCATCAATGGAAATCTCAGCTCCTTGGTTAGATTTATGAAAAACAGAGAAGTAAATACATACTATCCATGTATTTAAATCAAGATGAAACTCTCTTGCTTCTGCTTGTTCATTTTTCATACTTGTCATCAGTAAGGCTGGCTGACAATAAATTTTAGTTACTAAAACACAGAGTCCAGTCTTTATCAAGGGGACAAAGTAAGTAATATATTTTCAGTTATAAAGTTATTCACACTTGAATATAAATATAAACAGATATATATAATATATATAAACTTACACAAAATTATAAATTTTACCTAGGTCTAGAGCTACTAGCATATTTTAATTATTTGATATTTTACTTATTATAGTTTATAATGGAAGATTCCCATATTTCAGTGCTATTAAAGCCTCAACATTAAGTATTTCACTCCTACAAGTGCAACAGACTGAGACCAAAGTGGTTTTCCTCTCTGACATTATAGCTCCAGAAGAAATCAACAGACTTTTAGCCATTCACTGTCAATTTTTTTTTTCAAAAATTTTAATTTGTTTTAAAGAAAAATTTCTTTTTAAATACTTTCCAAATAATATTGGAAACCAAAACATTCCACATTTATTGCTATACATAAGTTGCATTATATTACTTTATTCTTCCTGTGTTTTGGTATGAAAAAATAAAGCATAGAAATTCAGAAAACTAGTCAACAAAGGGCGGTATTAATGATAAGATAGCCTCATAAATAAAAATTTGTTAAGTTAGTAATTAAACTTCTTTAATGTGGTTACAAACAGAGATGACTGTATATAATTAGAATTATCAATTTTAACTGAAATCTCTACAGAACCAGTAATATTTGTGAGAAATCTACTCTCCTGCCCTTCTCCCTAAAAAGTGTCTTTCTGTCTGTTTCCTGAAAGGATGAAGTGGTCCTGGCATGTTAGGCTTTTTTTGAAAGGGGATTGACTATTTTTTCACTCCCCAAATTGGAATAGAATGTGCTATTTGGAGACTAATCCTGCTATTCTAATGATTTTCCTCTTACCAGAAGTTTTGAGAAGTTGTAATAGAAGTTAGTGATGATAGTAAATTAAGTATACATTAACTTCCACATAAATTACTCTTTGAATATCCATGGGTGTTTAAAAACTATTCTACCTCTCACAACTCAATTTTGTATGCAAAATATGAAAACATGTAAGTCTTTCCTCAATTAATATCTCTAAAAAAGAAGTTGCTTTGGGGCTGGAGCAGTGGTGCAGTGGTAGGGCATTTGCCTTGCACATGGCTGATCCAGGACAGACCTCAGTTGGATTCCCGAGTGTAGGAGTCATTGGGTGTGGCCCAAACACAAACAAACAAAATAAAAGGTGCTGCTTCTCTTTCAACAATATTTTAAGGATCTTTGTGTTCAGTACTAACATTCATTTATTAACTATTTATATTTCAGATGTTCTCCTTCAGGCTACTTCTCTCCTACATTCAGTGCTAGAAGATGATATTTGGGACAAATATTAGGTTTTTTTAATGTAACCAAATTTAAAGAGGTGTACATGTAAAACAGAGGTGTACAAATTTATCGTTTTATAAAATAACAGTTTAAATGTATACAGAGTGGAAATAAGAAGGAAATGGTAAAGAAGTTTGCATGTATAATTTAACAAAATCTTTTTTTTTTTTTTTTTGGTTTTTGGGCCACACCCTGTGACGCTCAGGGGTTACTCCTGGCTATGCGCTCAGAAGTTGCTCCTGGCTTCTTGGGGGACCATATGGGACGCCGGGGGATCGAACCGCGGTCCGTCCTAGGCTAGCGCAGGCAAGGCAGGCACCTTACCTCCAGCGCCACCACCCGGCCCCACAAAATCTTTAACATAGGAATGATTCCAAAGAAAAGGAAGTGGGACAAGAATCAACATTTTCTCTATGACCATTTTCCTATGGCAACATATAATCCATTATCCAGAGTCTGGCCAGAGTGATGTTTAAGGTAAAACAAGCCCTCCCTTCTCTAGACTACCAGTTACTCAGCACAAACCCAGCAGATCTACACAAGTAGAAATAATGCTAGAAATTATATACAAGTCTCTATCCCAGATGGGTGTAGCCCCCATAAGATGTAAAAATAAAACCAAGACCTTTATACTCTCTTGCTAATGTACTTTTTAATGTTTCATCTCTATACCAATATCTACCTGAGGTTTCAGAATCCACGACCATATTTCTAGCTATTCTTAGATTGGTTCAGATGACCACGTCTATTTCTGAGTACTTTGTAGGTCGGAAATCTTGCCTTGTTCTTGAAAACTTTTCCAAGACTGCACAAATGTCCAATCCCACTCCTCAGAGAGAAAGGGGATTTTAATCATCTTATCCATTTTCTCAATTTATTTCCTTTACTACAGATGATCTTAGCCCAAAGTCCAAAAGCTCCTTTTTTTTCTTTTTAGAACAATAGTCAACACATAGAAAACTGTTCACTCATTAGTAAACACATCTCTTCAGTTTGTTCGATGAGAATAAAAATAAGTTTTTTCCAAAAAGAATGCTTAATGTGTAACATATTTATTTTGGGATATAGAGATGCAGAAGATAATTTAAATATTTGTGCCTAATGATGCATATCTGCTCAGAAATAGCAGACAAAAGCTCGAAAAAAAATCCAACCTTAATGTGCTTAAAAATGGAAGTTCAGACAATAAAAAAGCAAGAATCAACCATATGTATTTTATTTACATTATTTTATCAATTATTTTTATAAGTTTAATTTTTGTTTTTAGGTCACATCCAGCAGTGCTCAGGAATACTCCTGGCCCTGTGTTCAGAAATCACTCCTGCCAGGCATGGGGGGGGGGCATATGGGATGTCAGGATCAAATCTGGATCAGCCATGTGCAAGACAAATGCACTCCCCACTGTGCTATCATTCTGGCTTCTCTTTATAACAATGTTGAACTTTACTTAAGAAGGTAACCAGTTTTTCTTGTGATTCTTTTTGGTTTATTATAAACACACACTTTTTTGGTTCAGTGAGCATTTTTGTTCTGTAATAAGAAAAGCAGATAGTAGATATTGTTTTAAATGATAGGTTAGTCAAATTTTCTGAAATATTGATTAAACTATGCTGTTTTGCAATCACCTTTTCCAGTTTGATAATTCTAATTTTGAGATGTCTGGATAGGTCATAATTAATCTCTATTATTAGGTTAAAATAGCAAAGCCACATATTTGCAATTTTTTTCTCAGTAAGGTCTTTATATGCATAATTATTTATATATCTATCTCTTTATCATCATCACACCTCAATAAAGTTCTTAGATTTATGGTTTTTACTGGACTAAAAAGCCATAGCTTTGTATTTCCAATATAAAACAAGAATGCTTTGGAAATACAATCAAACTCAACCTAGGTTGATAAATTAAATTTAGAAATAAGTATGTGAAGATTATTCTTTATTTTTCATAGTTTATAATAATGGTCCAAAATATATATACAAATACATTTTATTTTTTCTTTTTAATTTTTATTTCTAATTAATTTAATTAATTAGATTGTTCATGATTGAGTTTCAAACAGTGTACACTACCCTTAACCAGTGCACATTTCCTTTTACCAATGTCCCCAACTTCTCTTCCAAGCTCCCCCTTGCCTGTCTCTGTGTAGACATTTCACTTTTCTCTCTATATTTCTTTCTCTCTCTCTTCCTTTTGCCCTTTTGTGAAACTTTGGTTTATATAATGTTAATGAAGGAGTATCATTTATATAATTTTATTCCTTTTCAGCAACCCATTATTGTCCAGAGTGATAAGTTTCAACAATAATTGTTGCAGTCCTTGTCATTTGTCACAAACTTCCTGCCATGAACAGCTCTTTCTGACTGTCCTTTCTATCTGGTGTCTCTAGATATTATTACAATACTTTCTTTTTATTTTTCTTATACTTCACAAATGAGTAATATAATTTTATATCTATCTCTCTTTCTCTGACTTGTTTCACTCAGCATAATAATCTCTATCCATCCATGTATAAGAAAATTTCATGACTTCATTTTTTCTAACAGCTGCATAAAATTCCATTGGAAAAGTATGTATATTTCTCCAAAAATGAGAAATTAAGCTTCCATATGAACTAGCAGTATTACACCTAGTGATATACCCTAGAGTCCAAAAACACCATGCAGAAAAGCTTTCTGCATTCTGATGTTCACTGAAGCACTATTTAGAATTGCCAGAATCTGGAAACAACCCAAGTGGTCAAGAACTGAAGAGAAGGCAAAGAAAAGGTGGTGTACGTACAAATGTATTTCTTTGTAACAGGTAATTCGCAGAAATTCTTTATAAAATGGAAAATTTCAAAATAAAAGGAAAGCCTCTGTTTGTTCTGTATGCCAAAAAAAAATCACAACCTAACATCAGTATCTTATGTACTTTAGAACCTTCATAGAACAAGAAATGCTTTTTTCAACTTTGATTTCATTTTTAATTTGGGAGTCATACAAAAAAATTGTGTATTTCAAATATTCTTCACTACATTGTTATTCCTCTTTTCTTTGCTTCCACCTAATGACTTTGTATCATAAAACCTTTGAGGAAAAAATAATTTCAAACAAATCAGAGTAGTCTTACAAGTAGCTCTTATTGAATATATAAATGCTTGAGTGTATACCCAAGAGTCATATTTGATGCAAATTCTTAGCCAATTATATTACCAGCATTTGTTTCAATGATGCTTTTTGAAATAAACTTTATATCTAAATATCAAAACACTGTGTGGAGAGCTGTTGTAAAGGGGAAATTTTATGTTCTTTGCACATTATGTTCAAATAAACACTTAGGAGTTCAGCTGCTTAGTGAAATTTAATAGTTTGAACTAGAAAGCGCCTTCTATTCTCACGAGACCTTTACCTAGGTATTACTTTAGATTCAGCGCACGTTGTCACATCTCATAATTTCTTTTTTTTTTTTTTTGTTTTGTTTTTGGGCCACACCCTGTGACGCTCAGGGGTTACTCCTGGCTATGTGCTCAGAAGTTGCTCCTGGCTTCTTGGGGGACCATATGGGACGCCGGGGGATCGAACCGCAGTCCGTCCTAGGCTAGCGCAGGCAAGGCAGGCACCTTACCTCCAGCGCCACCGCCCGGCCCACATCTCATAATTTCTAACTCTTTTTATACTAGTGATTCAAGAAGAACCTTGAACAGGCTAAGTGGAAAAACAAAAATATTCTAAGACATAGTCAATCAGACTAAACTGATGAAAGTATTAATCACCTCAGCATAAAAATATAATTCAACAGAGGTGACATTTTATTTTATGAAAATTTTATATGTTCAAGACTAAATTCTGTTACAGTAGTAAAACTTATTTCAATTTGGATATAAATGTAAGGATAAAGGAAAGTTAAAAATTTCTATTCAGACACATCTTTGCTACATCCAAACAGTAGCTGAATTGTAAGCCTCCTACTTATTTGAGGGAGATTAGGAAAGTATTTTCTGATTTATAATGAATCAATACATATATTTAAAAGAAACTCAAGGTCACAAACTTTCTACTAAGATGCAGGATTAAATAATGAAAAAATTATTTCTGAAGATAACATTAGAAATAACCTTGCCTATATTATGGCAGGATGCTTTATGTGTAGGGACGCCATGTTTTTAGGACACAAGTTTTTTTTCTTTTCCTTTTCCCCAACTTTGCTGTGCCTATGCAAAAAGTTACCACCCCTTTTTTATCTTTAAAATAGGGGTTTAAGTAGGGATTCCCACGTTTTTCATAGAACCCTGGGATGCAAATAACTTTTTTACCTCATAATTTTGCACTTTTATATAAAATTAAAAAGGAAGAAAGGAAAATAAAAGAAAAAATGGGGGCCAAAGGCTAAGTGTTCTCAGGTGCAGTGGTGAAGATAAAAAAAGGACAGAACTAAATAGCCAAGCCAAAGTTAACAATATTATCACGAGACCCAAACTGTACCAATCTAAACTTAAAATGGGCCTGTTATACTGGCAGGCTAGGGGACAAAGGGTAGTGCTATAAGATGCACTCTGGGAGGGAGGTTGACAACGGAGGTGGGATTGGCCCTGATTCATTGTATGTCTGAAATCCAACTATGAAGGACATTGGAAATCACAATGTATACAATAAAATAAATTAAAAAATAAACTTTAATCTAGAGTGACTATTTTATCAAATATATAATATCACAACTGAACCTAGTCTATTTGCAATATATTTACTTTACATTAATAATACCAACATAAAATATACCTTTTTTTGAAATCAATACACTAAAACCTCAAATTAAATTTACAAAAAATAAATAACCTTATCTAACAATTTAGTTTTATTGAAAGAGACTCAGATTCATACCAAACGTGAATCTAGAGATTCTCTAAGAAAAAAATGAATCACTTTTAAAACTTTTATATTTTAAATATCTTACATAAATCTAATATGCCTCATGTTAGTAAATTAGCATAAATAATAATTAATTTATAATTTGGCTGTTTAAATTATTTTCTTTTGGGGGGGTTAGGGGAACACCAGCAGCATTCAGGGGATACTCCTGGTTCTGTGCTCAGAAATCGCTCCTGGTAGGCTCAGGAGATTATATGGGATACCAGGAGCAAGGCAAATGCCCTACTACTGTGCTATCACTCTGGCCCTGCAGGATAAATTTCTCTAGTATTTTATATTTATACTTTCCTAAAAATTTTAGAAAACTAAAATTTGTAAATTAAAATGATAGATAATTATCTTTCATATTAAAAGTAAAAACTTAAACACATATAAAAAGATACTCTGCCTTAAGTTAGACTATAATAAAATATTTTGAATTTTAATAACAAATATTTAGCAATTTCTTTAAGTACCAGTAAAAAAATACATCTTAAGTATAAATAGTTTATATAGCTATAAATTGTATTATAAATTCCTGCAATTTACAAACGTCAGCAAGCATGAGAACTACTTTGATTTATTATAGATGCTTATAATTCTTGATTGTCTTCAAGTTTAGAGTTTAAGAAGAATGTTAATTCAGCTAAAAGCATGCTACAGATAACACTGTATTATCATTGCAATCCAGTGATTATAAAATCACAATATATTGCAGAAGCATTATTCTGATAAATAGGTTCCTGTTCTAATGATTAAAAGTTTTCAAAAATAGTCACTTTAGAATAAAAAGCAAAACAAAATAAAATCAAAGGAACCTATAGAAATAAGAAAAAATAAAATTAAATACGCGGACTTGAAATATTGATTCCATATAGTGACCATCTTTATTATTTAGCATTCTGATTCATTCTACTAAGAAAGAACATAGAAATTTGAAATAAAAAACAACAGTAAATTCAGAAAAATTAGGAAAAAATTTAAAAAATTCTATTTTTTTATAATTTTACTGTGCAGAAAAAATTAATTAGGTTAGTTTATCTTATATGCATACATTTTGATAGCAAGTTTTATGTGAAAAAAATCCATTAGAATCTGTTTATCAGAAAGTGCTAGGAGAAGTATTTAATATAATGGTTTGGCTGAAGATATAGTACAGAGATTAAGGTACTTACTGCACTTGTGCTGACTCTAGTTTGATCCAGGCACTACCTATGGTCCTCCAAATACTATCAGGAGTGACTAGTAAGGACAGAGCCAGAGAAACCCCAATAACTGCCAGTAAATCCCAATAATAGGATGAAATAAATATATTAAGTTGATTAAGAATTTCATCAAATAAGAAATGATTCACATTCATGTCTTAAAACAAAATAATTTTTGATTTTGGGTAATAGGACATTATGAATTCTATCCCATGTCATAGTAGATAAAGCCTTGATTGCAAGAGATTTGGTACCTCAAAGGCTTGTTGTATTAGAGCGATTCAATTATACTTTCTTTTCCCCAATCTAAATGATACAATGTGAATAGATGTGGGAAGTTCCAGGTTAACTTAATTATTCATTAAATCTCAGACACAGAGGCAAGAACCTCTCAAACACCAGAGGTGTCACACACACACGTGATTAGGTTAGAGACTAGGGGAAGTTCAGGGTATCGAGAACCGTTGGGTGTGATCCAAGAAAGTGCTAGTGACAGGAAATAGATCAGCAGTCAGAGCAAGGGGACAGAGGCAGCAAGGTTCAACTACAGATATGGAATTCATATACTGGATAGGGAATGATATTGAGACAAGATCAGACACAAGGTGAACAAAGAGGGACAGACATACAACATCAAACACTGGACCAGGCACTAGAGGTCAGGACTAAATTATTGTGCACAAGTTAAGGTAATGACCTAGGAATTAAGAAGAGGCACAGATCCATCCACTTGAACTGCACAATAATATCTTATTTTTTTATTTTTTTTCAGGGGTTATTCTTAGTTCTGTTCTACAGGATCATTCCTGGTAGGCTCCGTAGACAATATGGGATCAAATCAGGTGGCCAAAGTGTAAGGCAAATGTCTTATTCATTATACTATTATTCTGACCCTAAATTCTAACTTCTTTTTTTGTGGGAGGGAGTCACACCTGGTGGCGCTCATAGGTAACTCCTGGCTCTGTGCTCAAAAATCATTACCTGCATAAGGGATGCTGGGATTCAAACCACCTTCTATCCTGGTCGAGACAAAAGCTGCATGCGAGACAAAAGCCCTACCACTGTGATATCACTCCAAGCCCCTATTATAACTTCTTAACCTCAGCCTTGTAGACATTTCATACAATTCTTAAGAGCAATTAAGCTCAAAAATAAATCCACTTCTGTGATAATAATTAACACTGTTATTGGGATATAGTTCAAAAATTAAGCAAAATTTTATTATTATTTTGACCCAATCTTTATAGATTTTATAGAAGCAATTATATGTGTGTGTCACATTAGTGTTTACTACTTAAAATATATTTCCCCGTAATTTTCCAGTTTATTTTTTGGGGGGAGCGGGTTGGAAGGCATAGCCAATTTATCAGGAATCACTTCAGGCAAGCTTAAGTACCTGAATTGGAACCATACTTATACAATGAAATTGTTTGATCCACTCTACTATTACTTTGGTCTTAATTTTCCAATTTTTCTCATGATCCTTTACCATCACATTATATATCACATCTCCTTTACTTTTTCATTTATCTTGGAATAATTGGAATAACTATTAGGCATCTTTTATATTCTTTAACCACAGAAAAGTTAGAATACTGTATTTTATATAAAATATGTAAAGTTTATGTTAATTATAAAAATACAACAGATGATATATTCCACAATGGCTTTACCCGTTTACATTTGTGATCAAATTGTGAGCATTTACTTCTGAATATTTCTGAGTCCAATCACCATGATGTTTGAAAACAATGGATTTACTAATTGATAATAAATATAGAAGCAACATGGTAGATTATTTATAGTAGTAACTTTCTTTTCTTTTTTGATACTATGTGCCAATAAGCAAGTCTTGAAAAAAGTATGCAATGATATTAAGCATCACACTAATTTTGAGAGTTAAACCTTCCATGGATTTTGCATCAGATAAATGATTCAATCTAACATCAGAATTCAGAAGTTGTTCAAGGCCATATGTTCATGTTGCCAAACATGCAACACAAAGTACAGCTGCGTCCATTTAGCTATTTGCTTTTTGTATAAGATCGATCCTATATACCATTTGGGGTATAGGTAGGTTCTGTGATAGCCTAAAGCAGAAAACCTCATCAGAGTCTTCAAAAGCATATAGATATATGATTTATATACAGTCTGAATACTTCATTTCTTGGAAATAATATTAGTGAATCAAAAACAACCATCTTTATTATAACATTGTGATAAGATAATTGAGAAGAGTACTTAGGAAGGAAATTTGAGAAATACACTTTTATTGCAGCAAAACATTAGAAACTTTGAATTCTATTTATTGTAATTATTATTTAAGAATTTAGCAAAGTTGTCTCTGGAGAGATAATACATTGGATAAGGTACTTACTTGCCTTGCTTGAAGCACCTAGTTTGGTCACTGACACCACATATGACCCCCCAAACCCCACCAGGAATGATTCCTGATCATAGTAAGGAGTGGAACAGAGGACTGTGGCACACTGCCCTCCCACTCATAAAAATTGATGCATTTGATAGTAAAAATTCAAACAAAAGCTATACTCAAATATGAAATTAAAATAGTACATACCATATTTGCCGGCATATAAGAAGACTAGGTGTATAAGACGACCCCCTAATTTTGCAGTTAAAACATAGGTTTAGGACTATATTCACTGTATCAGACAGAAGAACGTTCCTGTGCTGCATGTGCTGAATGTGTTCCTGTGCTCATGTACCACATTGAGCCAATCACAACAAGCTAAGGTTCAAAGGTTATACTGTAATAGACTTCCTCTCTGACTCTGGCCAACCTGAGCAGGATTTTTACAGTGTAGATTCGGGTCCAGAACATTGTCTAATTTGCATGCATGAAAAGCCTACTTGGATTGACTGAGTTAGAGAGGCGGTCCGAGCAGCCTTGCAGTGATTGGTGAAGGATAAGTTGGAAAATTCGCTTTGTAGCAATATTCAGACAATTTTCATTTAGCGGCACATTGAAACATTTTTCGGGATATACTGGGCATATAAGACGACCCCCGATTTTTGGTTGACTTTTTTTTGTTTCAAAAGTTGTCTTATACTCTGGAAAATACGGTAAATTATTTGATCCAAAGTTTGAAACATAAAATATACCTACATAACACATGGTCTGTGATTCATTTGTCATATCAAGCTTTCAACTGTAGAAGAACACCTTTTTATCTTTATAGTACTACAAGTTATTCTAACATTTACACAGTAGTCTATATGTATAATAACATTGCTTACAAACAAACTAGAAACAAAATTACATTAAGGGATTTAAGTGTTGCTTGCACAATTCTGCATTTATGAGTTATATATAACTAGAATATATAGGACTTATATATTAGGTAATGTGTAAGTTTAAGTCTTTAGTCAGCAATTCATTTTCAAAGGTGTCTATC